>NC_141813.1:279149-1479149 GCF_057944985.1 Cucurbita pepo subsp. pepo | reverse complement strand
TTCAATTCCCTAAGTGCTAAAAAAAAACATTGGCATAATTTCTATTAGGTCACTCTTCTTTTACTCATTGATACGATAGACTATGGAGCGTAAAAATATCTCTAAACGTACAAACGTTTTGACACTTGTCAATTTTCTAAGCAACAATGGGTCAATCTAGGTATATGTTCAAATTTTCCAACTCAACTTAAAATTACATAAACTAAATTTGAAATATACAAACTAAAAACAAAATGAAATCTAAGAACGAATAAAAAACAAAGGCTTGTCACATTCAAATAGTTCTAATCAAGGAAGATTGTGAATTGTCACGATTGAGATGTCTCACTTCCCCTCACTGGCAAACTGCATTCTTTGTCAATTTGTTTTAGCTCTTCATTAACTTTTTTCTCTTTGTTCTTTCCCCATAGCACACTGTAGAGACCTCCAACCAGTAAGAGCCCACCTATACCACTACAACCAAACAAAAAGAAACAAAAAAACAAGATTCATAAGAATTATTATGCAATTTATTTCAAAGAGTGTTGTTTTGAAATAATAATACGTTCAAGTTACAAAAAGGAATGATTTCAAAGAATGTTCGAGAAAAATGAGCAATCTAAAAAAGAAATCGAGGATTGGAACTCAATCTCATATAAAATGAAAATACGAAATTCTCAAACATTAAGGTGACTTTTAAGTATACGTAGAACTTGTTCAAGATGCTCTCGAACTCCTTTCTTGATGTTGTTGGATTAAATCTTAATTTATGTTTAAGCTTGACTTGTATATTAATCTTGGAGTATTTATAGGAGAAGTTATTAGTCATGGAGCTTTTCTAGAAGAAGTTACTTATCAATCAAGTTATTTTGTTATTTATTTCATTTTTTGTTTCTGTTTCGATTATTTATTTGAGTGTACTTCGATCGAGGGTCAAAATCAATATCGGGTATCAAAACCAATATTTGCTAGTGCTACGAGTTTCGGAGACCGAGAGAAGGTCCGTCAGTGGGATAAACCATAAGTAGTTTTCCGTTTCAATATTCATTTTGAAGCACGTTTATTTTCAGCAGGTCTGTTAGTAGCCAATCCAAAGTTTAGATTATCATCAAAATGATGTTGAGATTATATGGAGGAGAGTCATAATTCATGATGTGATTGTGCCCTTAAGAAAGTCATCGAGAATCATAATTAGTTTAAACGAGGGAGAATATCACAACCATACTATGAAGAAAGTAGATTGTGATCCCCACAAGCATATAGACAATGTAGTGACTCTCAAATGGCACCCATCTTACTACATGAGTGCAAAAATAGATAAATGTTATGGTTCCACGTAGGAGAATAGTGCATCATCCACACACCATAAAAAGTAAGGCCACACTTAGGCCTTAACCTCAAAAGTTGGAGTTCCGGTATAATTTTTGTTATATGGCTCTTTGTTAAGTCTATCCTTATGAAATACAAGTGCTTGCCAAATTTGGTGTCAATCGAACAATCGATGAACATCCCACGAGGGCGTATAACCATTTTAAAAATCATGTCTACTCCTGCTATGCCAAAAATGCCTCAAAATGTACTAGAACAGGAGGCATGTATCAGCTCTCCACCACCTTTTGGCCTTGTGGCCTAAGTGAGATACCCTATGGCATATACGTATGTCACAATGTGGGCAAGGGTTGCAAGATGAGTGTCTTTGGATTCTTCCTTTTAAAATGTGTTTTTCAAGGACAATGTTAAACGACACATTTATGCTAACATTGTGCCAACCCATATGTCAGAGGTTGATATATTCACCCGCTATCCAGTACGGTATCAATAGATGACTGGACATGGACAATATAAGGTTCTTGCCTCAGTTGAACCTGGACGGATAAATGTTTGAGATGTCCTGACGATACAGTGGACTCATAGAGTCGGTTCTCGACAAGCGTATCCAAGCGAGAAGTTAGGGTAACAATTGAAGTATCTAATCCAAGCCTAATTAATGGCTTGAGATCATTTTGAACAAGTCCTATAGCTGAATTCTCCATGCTTGAGAACTTTATCCATTGAAAATAGATGTATCGACTTTACATGTCATGACAGGGATGTTCTTTCTCTGAAATCTTGATATAGTAAGGCGCTAGAGTTAGAATGGTTTCATGATAACGAAGCCTATGACCTTTCTAGTAGACTGAACACCTAAAGATTGTGAGAAGCGATCAGAGAATAGAACCCTAATGCTTCTAGAACTCAATTTTCTCTGAGAGCTAATTTTGAAAGTCTTGGAATTGAGAGTTAAGGTTAAATCATTTAGATGTGCTAAGAAACTAGCTAACCTCCACGATACTAAGAAAGCTTAAATGCCTATAGTAGTTTTGGATAGTATCACCAAAGCCAGACCGCTTCCTATTCCCTTTGATACATCTAAGAAAGCTTAAATGCCTATAGTAGTTTTGGACGGTATCACCAAAGCCAGACCGCTTCCTATTTTCTTTGATACATCATTGGTGGTATATAGTAACCTAGATTGGACTTAATAGTGCTCTTGCCAAGCAGTAGGTATTTAGGAACTTGTACTATCAAGTCTGACCCAGATTGGTTAGATAGGATAATGCATTGAGGCTACCAGTTAGGTATCCCCTATCGTGTGTTGAAATAGGTCCAGGGCCTCCTAAACATGGTTGCAACTCTATATATTCATTCTCAAAGGGGATAAGGGACTTCTCAAAGGGGATAAGGGACTGCACAGGTAGACTCAGTAGCTAGCCGACACACGGATCCTCACAGGTAGACTCATAAATAATTTCTTATTTATGAGATGATTATGATGAGGTCTACCCTCCCAAATCCAAGATACCAATATTCACTTCCATGGTAATATAATCCAAGATGCCCTTATCGGATTTGAACCGATGACTTACATCCTAGAGCTCAAATATGTTTGCTAGTAGATCCGTGGTGCCATAAAAGATGAAAAACTTCCAAATCTTTATTGGGTTTGTGACGAGCATGAGAATGACTCAAAACTTCGAGAGTTCTCAATAACTCCGATAATTATAAAATCTAAGCTCAAACTTCCTATAACCAAAATAAAAAGTTGTGATAACTTACTCGGTTAAAAGATGAAGTTAGAACATTAAACATCTTTATACTCATCACATGGTACTTTCCTTTTTCTACATGCTACTTTCCTTTTTCTAAGATGGGAAGGGTTTGTGAGTTATGGAGCTAAAAGAGGAGAGTCATCCTAGGTATCAATCCTATGTGTTAGGGGTAGTTCTTTATTTTTTTCTTTTAATCACATTCTCTAGTCCCAATTTTGTAAAAAACTTTTCAACAACAATTTTATTTTGTCTTGTCTTTGATTTTGTCTTGTAAACTTGGTATTGTTTGTTTTTAAGTTGGGCAAAATTTTATTGTATTTTTCTTGTCAGTCCATTTCAAGTTCGTGATTCAAAAGCTCAAAATTTGGATGGTAGTACTTACTATCGAGACCACCAAACATTAGCCATACAAACTTATATGATCAATCTTCCTTTTAGAATGATTTCAATCTCAAACAAAGTGTTTTTGTCTTCAGATATTTGATCAATAAGGTAATCCAAATCTTTTTTCTGTTAGGGTGATTCCTTATCAGTTTGACATTTTTTAATATATAGTTAAATCAAACTTCAAAGACTTATAATCACTTGGAATAATCATTTAGAATGAAATCATATTAATTTTGGAACTATAACATTTAGCTACTAGTTTGTATATGATGAAGGTTCTAAGATTCAACATAATTAACGAATTGAAGATTAAATATACAAAAGCTCTTTGATAGAAAAGAATGCATTTTAAATGGTAAAAGCCATTAAAATATACTATTTTGAAATCTATTTTGAAAATAAGACTGAAACAAACCCTTTAAGTTACCTTCCAAGGCTGACACTCTCGCCAAGAAGAAGAGCAGAAGAAATAGTTGTAATGACAAGAATAATCGGCGTTGACATGGCTAGAAAAACTGGTCCTTTCTTCTTAATGACCCATGTTTGAAGAGAATATGTAACCCCAGTTGCCACTATTCCCTGCATCAAATATCATGATATTATTGATTTGGTAAGTATGTATATAAAAATGGTGAAAAAAATGGAAAAAGTTGTCAAAGTCAATTCTAGAGGGGTATTTTAGTCATTTTTGTTCTCCATCGGGACTATCAGGTTCCAAATTCAAAATTCAAATCATTATCAAAATCCTAGGCATGAGACATTACAAATGGTATCAAATTAGTATCTCTCCTAGTAGGATGTAAATCGAGGACGAACCAAGGTGGAAGCTGGTGGGCATTTGACACTCTAGTAAAGGATGTGTACGTGAACAAATTGAAACCACATCCAAATGAAAGTAATTTTGAGGATAGGATCATTGAGAAAGACTAAAAAGAATTGAAGTTACTATCTATACAACAAGGTGCCTTCTCCCGTTTAGTAGCTCAATGATAAGAAGTCCAAAACTAAGCACGTTTAGTTTTGATTAATTTAGGTTGGGCGACCTCTCGAAAATTTTCCTAGGAAACATGTGAGTGAGGATAAACCAATCCACAACCACTAATTTTGGTATGTGGAGAGACTTCACTCATGTAATCACAACGAGATACAATCACAATGATAAGTTTTTAACACAAACAAAATGAAACTAAATATTATATTACCAACAAAATAACTTACACAGTATGCGACTGAAAGAAGTCTAAGGTTCCAACCCAATTTCCATTCGTCAAGGTTTCTCTCCAAAGCAATGGCAATAACGAACGATTGAAATGAGCTAACAAGGCATTGAAGGCTAGTGAATAGAAGTGTTGAAGGATAACTTTTCAGTACAAACGCCTGGGTTAAACCAAAGAAGTCGTGATAAATTTTTTACGATCATTCATACAAAGACATTAAAAATAATTATGAAGTAAGTACCTGAAAGACAAGTGATAAAGCCCACAAGGTATTTGAAGCCATCATTAGGAAGCAACCCTTAATCCAAGTTTGGGTTGAAGCAACATGAAGTGGATTTTGATGATGTTTGTGTATAGAAAAAAGGTGGTGATTGTTAAAGAATGTGAGTTGAGGGCCTTTGTAGAACACCAAAACCAACACACCGCCCATACAAAATACTATTCCTCCAACCTTTGCTAATCCTACTATTGACTTTAGCCTCAACACCTCCACCCTGCCAAACATTTTTTCCTTAGAGGTTAACAATGAGGAAAATGTAGCAATGGAAACGCTTGAATGTAATGCTTTTAAGTATCGGATAATCTTTTTCGGGTCGGGTTTAGCTATAAATAATTTTAAATATAAGGTCAATTCTAAAGAGAATAAATAGAAATAAGAATGTAGAGTGCTAAAGGTCACTATAGGGACCAATGTAGAAAGATGGAGGATCTAAAGGTCTATGTTGTGCATGAATCCTTCGTTTGTATTAAAGTGATATAGAGTATATAACTGCACATAAATTGGTCGTAGATAGTGCAACATTGAGACACATAGTTCAAATAGACGTTTGTTCACATCCTTCATCGCAAGTTATCATGGTCTCATGAGAATCATAAAAGAGTAAACTCTCTGAGACGAATGAAATTTGGCATATCGTTACGTATCACTGTCAGCCTCAAAGTTTTAAAATACATCTACTATGGAGAGGGTTCCACATTCTTATAAGAAATTTTTATTTCCCCTCTCCAATCGATGTGGAATCTCACAGAGTAACTAAATTTGGTAATCTTCTGCGTAAACTCGGAATAGAAACCTATGGGGTGTCAGATGGGCACAAAAAGTCTACACACTACATATGTTGATTAAATGTTGTATGATACTTATGTTGGATATTACCCATGATCGAAATATATCAAAACAAACCATTGAAGTGGGAAGAACAACTTGAACGGAGAGATATTTTGAATAGAAGAACCTTAACCACCTATGGTTTTCAATTTTCTTTGTTGTTTCGAAAAAGTATACATTGAAAAAGGCACTAACAAATTTCCTAAAGCTTCAAGTCAAGTAAGAAAATATTAACAATTTTGTTAAACAAAAAACTAACAATTTTCTTAAACTTACAAGTCAATAAGTACTAACAAATTTCCTAAAATTAGGTTAATAACTTATTTTACTAAGTCAAGCTTACTAGTCACATTCTCTTCTGTAAGTTTGACTTTGCTCGAGATTCTTTACTTTTAGCAACTCTCGCATGTCTGCAAATTTAACTCTCACATTCTTCTCCATAAGCTTAACTTTTCTTGGAACACATGATGCCTTGAGCATAGATTTTCAGACCGTATCGAATGGCAAGTCCTCAAATGCGGATTCAGACTACATCACTTGAAATGCATGAAGCCTTAGACCTAGGTTAAAACTGTGTTGCATGGAACATATGAAGCCTTGGACACAGGTTGTCAGGTTCATGACTCGTACTATAAATCCTAAGGGGAGTGTCTTGGATAACGAACCAAGAACAGAACAAGAACCTAGAAAGTACCAAGAACAAGACAACAATCAAGGACTAGAACATGGATCAAGATCCAAGTTCTAAGAACAAGAACCAAGAACTTAGAACCATAGTATTAAGACCCTTAGATCAGAACAAAGGTTTCAAAATCCATGGACCAAGGTCCTCAATATAGAATCATGATAAGAACCCACAAGTCAAGAACAAGACTAAAGGGCCTAAGTACTTACAATAAGGAAAAGAACAATAAAAGAAAGAGTCTGGTGCCCTAGCATATCAAGGACACGATTAAGAGCCTACACGTAGGCTACTTATTGAGTCTTTGTATTCATTCTTTATTTTCCATGTTTTTCAGGTAATAAGGAGTTGGTCGAGGTGGGGAGTGGACTCTGGAGTAGATGTCGACAAGCTCATCCGTCGACCTCAACCCTTTTGTTTTAAAATGTTTTGTGTTCTTTCCTTATTTTGTGTTTTAACTGTTATGTTGTATTGTGTTTTAATTACTCAGGTATGAACACTATTCTTTTTATAATATATATTATGTTTTAAATTTCTTTTATTTTATTTCGTAAAAAATTTACCCATTTTTTTTAGAGTCATCAAGTCCGCCCAGTCCTTACAGAAGACTATCCCAACAAATTAACGCAGTTCCCTTAGGAAGTTTTATAGGAGGTCACCTAACATAAAATTGCTCCAAGCAAAGCACAATTAACTCCGGAATTCTTATGATTGAGTCATCGAAAGTAAGATGTACCTTGTTGGTATAGACAGTAATTATTTTCCGTGTTATTTTATCCTCAAAATCATTCTCATTTGAATGTGGTTTTAGTTCATTCATGTACCTCTCTTTTATTCGAGTGTCACTTTATGGATATAATTGAACTCTTCACGATCTTTGAAGATTTCATCTCTTGAGAAGAGATGTATTGACAGATGTTGAACAAAGTTGAAGATGTTATGCTGGTTGATTTACTTTGGATCTATCTTTGGGGTATTTTAGTTCTAGAGTTCCTTCTAGGCCTTGAATCTTGAGGGCTTCATTTGTAATGAACTTGAATGTGCAAATTGACGATGATCTATGTTGATTCTTTATTTCTTTGTCGGATCGCTCCTTGAGGGGAGAGTTCTTTGAAATCATTGTTCTTAGAAGCTTGGTCATAATGATAAACTTAAAATATCATTGTTGAAACAATCTTAACCTAATTCTAAGAAACTATAAACTCTTAAGAACTTTCCAAGTACTTATTTACTCTACACTTATTATTACTAAACCAACGATTTGCTTCGATTACCAACCAAAGTAAACAAATAAGTGGACACGAGGATTGATCTCTAAAGAATATAATTTGATAGGATAAAGATATAATTTTTTAAACAAATCTTATATCATAAATTAAATTGAAGAAGAAACTTTGAATTGATTGATCTCTATGGCTTAGAGATATAAAAAGTGTAAGAGCTCAAGTCTACGGCTAGCAAATATTGTATCAGTTTTCCCTTTTGGGCTTACTCTTTAGGTTTTTAAAACGAGTCTGCTGGGAAAAAGTTTCTACACTCTTATAAACAATGTTTCGTTCTCCTCCCAAACCAATGTGGGATCTCACAATCCGCCCTCCTTCAAGGTTCAGTGTCCTTGTTGGCACTAGTTCCCCCAAGCCTACCGTTAGCTAACATTGTCCTCTTTAGGCTTTCCCTTTCAGACTTCGCTTCAATGGTTTTAAAACACGTCTGCTAGGGAGAGGTTTCCACACGCTTATAAAGAAAGTTTAGTTCTTCTCCTCAACCGATGTAGGATCTCACAAAAAGTATGGCTCTTATTGGCTCTAATATCATGTGCTCGACTAGCTATTGAGAGTACAATGCTTCGATACTTAGACCGATGAGAATTAGGAATGAGGATCGAAAGAAAGTTTTGTTACCGAGGTAGGGTTCATAAAATCAAAGCTTTTAACTTTGTGTTTTATAGGTCCATGAAAATTTTAAAGTGTCTAACAAGTTTAAAAATTCAATTTTGTGTCTCATATGTCCCTAAAAATTTAAAAACTATTTGATAGATCTTCACTTTTGTGTCTTGTGGATCATTATCTATTAGATACAAAATTGAAGTTCTCGAGTCTCATTACATATAAAAATTAATGGTATATAGCTAATAGATCAATTGATTATTAAAAATTTTAACAAGAATTTATTTAAAAGCTTATTAGACATTTCTAAATTACACATATCTCTTATACACAAAATTTAAAGTAAAGAAATCTAATAGATACTCACTAAAGTTCAAAGACTACCTCGACATTCAAATTTGAATTAGACTAGAAGGTTTTAAAAACTATAACGTTCTTAATTCGACCTAAAATTTAAAACCTAATAACTTGATGGATACAAAGTTATAAGTTCAGAGACTTATTAAATGATTATCCAAACTTCAAGAACATATTAAATGTAACATTAATAAATTAGGTATCTACTATACCTTGTTTTAAGTTTAAGAACCTATTAGATATAACTCTAAGAACGTAAAGAAGAAGGCTCGTCTAAAGACCAAACTAGAATTTAAACGTGTCGTTTACCTGAATAGAAGGGCAAAAAGAAAGGTAATGACAGGAATAGCATTTATAGTTGCTGCAGCTAAACTTGCTGATGTATAAATAAGAGCAACCCCTTGAAGATCAAGACATATGGTTATCCTGCAAATAGAATCACTTCAGCTGTCATAGATTATTGATGCTTTTGTTCAATCAGGTTAAAAAATTATATTCACCAACGTTAAGAAATTATGAGTTACCTGATCGATCTGGATTACTCGACCTCAACCATAAATAATAGGTTGGGTTTTTTTAGTTAGGTTAAATTTTTTTTAAAATCGAAAATTTCGGTTAGTTTATGAATTGAGATTTTTTTTTTTTTTTTTTTGTCACGTCAATCCAGCCACCTCGACCCATCCATTTTTTGGTCAGGTCAGCTCGGCCAACTCGACCAACCCAAAAATAAGGTTACAATCCAACCTTACCCTACTCTACTTTTAAGATTATTATGAAAATTAATAATGTTTAACGTTTAGAATTAATGTTAATGATGTGTCGTGACTTATAAAGGTTTGATATTTGAGTTTTATAAGATTTTAGTTATTAATACATGTATGGATAAGTAAGATTTTTTGTCTAAAGAAAAAAACAACCGGACAACCTAACCTGAAAACAAAAGGTTGGGTTAAGTTGAGTTCTGAACTCTTTTTGAGTTGCTCGAGTCCTCAATCCAACAAACCTTTTATTTTCAAGTTGGTCCAAAAAATTTCCTCAACCCAAAAGAACTGATCTAAGCTCTCGATCCTTGTCTAGACCTGGTATATATAAAAACCCTCTTAAACCAGCTTTAGACGGGATCGAGAGCGTAGAACCTACCATAAATTTTATCTTACCGGAAATGAAACAAAGAAAGGATGGAGAAATAAAAGCATACCCAAATAAAGAAAGCATGAAGATCTTGGCGAAGGTTACAAATGAGAGGGGAGGCGCAGTTTTCCTGAGAAACAAACAGAAAATCAAAATCAAAGTGAGAAGCTAAGAAAATGAAGAAAGAAAAGCAAAATTGTAGAGTAAAAAAGAAGTACCATTCAAAATACAAAGCGATGGGTAGCAAGAACAGTGTGGCTATGGCTTGCCTATAGAAAACAAAGATAAAGTTGTTCATTCCACCATCAAAGGCAGCTTTGGAGAGAAGAAACATTCCTGCATAAATGCTATGTCTGAGCAACACAGCAAAATAAGGCTTCTTTTCCATTTTCCTCAAATTGTGTAAGTTCATTGGTTCATAAAGATATGTTCCAAATTTATAGTGTTTTGGATTTGTATTGGCCACATGTTGGAGCATATGGAATGGCTTTATCCATTAATTATTACACTATCATTTCCATTTCAAAAGGAATCAACTTTGGCACAAACTAAGAGGATTTTGTTCTGTTCAATTATTTATGATGATTACACTTTTTAAAGGTCTAAATCTTTTATCCTTATACTTTCGTTTATATATATCATTACTGGTTGAGATCGTTATACTCTTAAATTTCAAAAGTTTTATTAATATTATTCAATTTTTTTAAAAAAATTAATAAGTACTATTACTGTTTGAGTATGTTTAAAAATCATCTATAGGCCCCTCATTGATTATCTCATTTTTTAATGTTATTTTTTGAAAGTTTATTAGTATTTTTTAAGTTTTTTAAAAAGTTTTTTTTTTTTTTTTTTTTTTAAATGTATTAATGAAAATTTTGAAAACTTAGTATTTTTTAAACACTTAGGATACTTAAAAGGTATTTTTGAGAGCTTGAAGGATATTTTTGAAACAAAGCGTTACACCATTGGTGGCATTGAAAATCTAGATTTGACTCGCAAACTATGCAAATGCATAAGAGAAAACAGTGGAAAAATGTCATAAACTTGTCGCGAATTGAAACTTTACAAAGGAAGTTGTACTGTAGTGGAAAAAATAAATAAAACATGTGTGTATGGTATGTACATTTAAAAAGGGGAACGAGGTAGGGATATACCGTGCGAAAAGAAATGTGGACTACAAAACTCGTGGGCTCTATAGACGCCTCGGGCCGACATTTTTTTGTGACTATTGAACTCCCAAGCACTACCTTACCTCGACTCGCTTCCTCATGGATCTTAAAAAGGAAAATTAGTACGGAGTAAGTATACAAAGATATACTCAGTAAGAAACCTATTTCTAACAGCCCAAGCCAACCGATAATAGATATTGTCCGTTTTGGCCAATTACGTATCATCGTTAGTTTCACTGTTTTAAAATGCTTCTACTAGGGAGAGGTTTGCACACCCTTACAAGAAATGTTTCATTCCCCTCTCCAACCGATGTGGGATCTTACAATGTTGTTACACTACTTATAGGCTCTCATTGTATCCTTGAACTAACAGATGACCACAGTTACCTCTAGGCTCGTCGATCTTGATATGCAAAGTCCTTGTATCATATTAGGCTTCACAACAGTGTATGATGCTTGGAGTTGAGGCACTACCTCAAACACTCTCACAATCAGGTGGGGACAACATGGTGAGCGCTAGCCTGCTCGTCATCTATGGGAGGTAGTTGGCGAACCCATCCTACAAGTCATAGAGTCGCCTAAGGCCAGGGGCACTACCCTGTACATACCAGCTCTGCTGATCGCATGATCAACGTCTCTCATAGGTCAGATCCTCTACACAGGGTGGCCTTACTATTGGCACGGTTGAAAGAATTGTCTTATGTATGATGACAATTGCCAAGTGGCCTCTGCATGTGTCATGTGTTTGATATGATGTGTTATGATGATATGTTATGTTATGATGATATGATATGTTATGATGATGTGATATGTTACAATGCTATGATATGTTAAGATGATGTGATATGTTACAATGCTATGATATGTTATGATGACACGAGATGTATGACAATATGATACGTGATGATGATATATCATGTTACAATGATATGTATGTATGAGATGCCATGTTGCATTATGACATGAATATGTTTGGTAATGAAATGTATGACATACCACTATGTGTGGCAATGAGTAGTTTTTTGATGCACAGCTCGTAAGTAATGTTATGAATGATGTAATGTATGAAGGCTTATGTATACATGTTACCTAGAGTAATATGTGAGCAATATAGGGGGTTGTGTCACATAAATGGTTTAAGATGAAAGTATAGAGATCTCATGCATATTGTATGTTCACATGCATCGGGATACTTCCTCTTTTATAATGAGTAGGGACGCATACACTATAATAATGAGATGATCATTATGCTTGACATGATGCACGTCGATCATTGTATCTTCGGGCGTCCGGCTATAGCCAACTAGCCCGACCAGCAGGGCTAGAGGGTGTGCAAGCCTGTCTTGTGGGCCCACGCTCGCACGTGTGACCTAGAGGAAGGACTAGACTCCTCAAAATGGTAAATGGGGCGTAATTATTGTTTTGCCCCGTTGACTTTGACCCTTTTTTTAGTTTTTTTATTTTTCGTAGGTTCCTCGAGGACTCATGATCACTTTTTACCTTATGTGGCAATCGAAGATTCAACCTCTAAGGCCCTTAATAAAATCTCGAAAGCTCAAAATTAAAAGGCAATTAAAAAGAAACTTTTTCGTATCGGTTGGGCTCGGGTGTTATACAAAGTATTAATGGTATCAATTCAGAACTAACAGTAAAGATATTTTTAAACTTTTTTTTTAAATGTTTACAGATTTAATGTTCAAAGGTATTTTTATTAATTTAGTCATTACATCTTTAGAATGTTTAGGGTAAACTTACACCTAAAACATTTCATGCTCAAACATTTCATGCTCAAGATTTGAAGCAAGTATTAGAATTTGGGATCGACACCTAATTCGTCTGACATTCACATACTTCATAGAAAAAAGATTTAGAAGTTCATCCAACATTGGATTGATTCAAGAAAAAGACGCTTTAACTTTAGAGTTTTTATGATTGAGTTACGCGAAAAAGAAGTGCACATTGTTGGTATAAGTAACAATTTTCAATTGTTCAAGTCTTTTTTAGTATCATATTCTTAAAATCACTTTCATTTAAATATACTCTCGATTTATTTATGTATTTCTCAAACACGAAAAAAAGAAAAAGGAGAATAAAACAAATTAAATAACATAGTAACTGTTGTTGTTATTGCTCGGCGAATATTAAAAAAAATGCCTTCCACTACAAAGACTAATATTTAACACCAACTATTGTGTTGTCTTTTTCACACTTTTATTCCTAAGTGCTACTTTATTCTATATGCATTTTATCTTTAAGTTTGTGCCTAAAACATTACATTCAATTTTTAATTTTACATTTGATAGGTCATGTGAACTTTAAGAATGTGCAAAATTTGAAATTTTTAGAAATCAATCGTTTTATATTTGATATAAAGTTGAATTTAATTTTCAGTAGAATTATTTGTTTTAAATTGTGTGTTTAATAAGGCCTTGAAATTTATGTAAATGACTAATAAGATAGATAATGAAAGTATAGGAGGGGATTGGTCATAAATTTAAAATAATAACCTATATATATATATAAAAAGTAGTATATGACATATTTTTTAAATTTATTAGACATTATTTTAATCTTACGAGTTAATAAATATATATGTGGTAATGTTGTAACGGATCATATTAAAAAAAAAAAAAAAAAAAATTGTGGTCGTCGACAGGACCGAACGTTGGAGTTTTCGTTCGCACACGACCCACAAAGCGCGTCCGACGTTGGGGTCACCAAGAAAACCAAACTCGACCTTCAGCCACCTCCAAGACACCTGCAAGAAAGAAAAATAGTGAGAAAACCGACGAAGCTTCGGCAAATCCAAACCCTACGAAATCGATGTCGAAACCTCCGATTTACGCAACGAAAATAATCCCAGAGTATGCTTGCCCGACAAGGAAAGTGGCCCAGCGGTGTGCGAATTGACTGGTGAGCCCATACTCGCACGTATGGGCTGTGTGTAGAGTATATAGTACACGTCCAAATTACCCGTTAGAACAGCACCGTAGGAAGACAGATTGAAAGATAGGTCCCATCACCTCATTTGCATGTGATTGTTGCATAACCCCGATAGGGGGTCACTTACTGAGTATTCTAGAAATACTCAAGCCTCGTGCTACTATATTTTTTCAGATGAAGGCAAGGCACCCATGTGAGATCGACGGCAGCATCGCATATCCCGGGATCATGGCACATGCATAGGATAGTTGTTTTCATTTCGTAGTATAGGTTAGTATATGTTGAATTTCATTTTCATTCATAATATAGGTTAGTTTAGGTTGAATTCCCGTTTGCATCATTAGTATAGGTTATTATAGGTTGAACTGTAATCGCATAATAAATCATAGGATAGTATAAGACATTTGTTCCAGTGTTGTTCTTTTTCCTTTCTTTTCCTTGTATTCGTTATTCATAAGGTAATAAAAGGCAAACTTATGTCGCATTTATGATAAGAGCCTATTTAAGGTAAATTGCGCATTTAAAGTATAGTAATGACGTTAGATTAAATAGGTAAAATTTAGGGTTGTTACAAATGTAATATTTTTTTAAAAAAAGTGTACTTTTCTAGATTGTTTTTCATCTAAATGTAAATTTTCAAAACCTTAGAACTTGATTATTGATCAAGTTTATTCCATTCGTGTTTACGTAATACAAGTTCTAAGCTCTAACCTTTTGATCGGTGTTGGTTGACAAAATACAAAAAGGGGGAAAACTATAGAAGTTCGATAGGGTAGGATTGAGGATGGTGTGGTGGATTAATCAAACATTCTCATGGTATCAGAGCTATTTTGGTTTAGCAACCCGGATCTCTTCTTTTCAATGGCTTCTGAATTCTCTACTGTTCTTCTCCACCACCCCTGCTGGCTTTGACGCTGCAGGGGCAGTCTTCATGGCTGCCGCAGGCGGAGCCGATTGATTATTCTTCGGCTCCACCCTTTTGACCTCCAAATCATCCTTCGCCATATTCTGTACATACAACCTCACCTTTTCCAAACATAGCCTCTTTCATTTTCTTCCCAATTTTCCCTTCATCCTTCACATAAATCCTAACCTAAACCTATCAATCTTCTGCAGAGATTTACCTTTCGAATCTGGGCGCCGCACTGGCCTCTTCGCCAATCAAGTTGCCGCCGCCCTTCCTGCCAAAATTGGCTCATTCGCCCAATGTGGCGACTCTTCCGACTGGCCTTCTCGCCAAAATTGGCTCCTTCGCCCAATGTGGCGACTCTTCCGGCTTCAACATTGTCTTTGTCCCTTGCTCTAGGTTTTCCCTTCTACTTCTTGGGGTTAGACATATTCTCACCAGAGCCAAGGCAGTATCGTCGCTAAGTGACAATCCCTCTTCATGGGTTAAGACATATTCTCGCCGAAGCCAAGGCAGCATCGTCGCTGAGCGACGATCCCTCTGCAATTTTCGATGGCCAAGAAAGTGTTTCTTTACGCCTCCTCTGAACCAGGTTGTTGACATGTTCACGAAAAGTGTTTCTCAACCTCTTTGAATTTTTCAGATTCAAGCTTCACGTTCGTTCAAATCCGACGTTCACGAAAAGTGTTTCTCAACATCATTTCATTTCCTCAGGCGGCTTTCTAATTCAAGTAAGGTTGGATATGAAGTATTTCTCTACACATCGCCCACACATGCGAACGTGAACCCACCAAGTGGGCTCACACACCTCCTAGGCTTACTGGTCGAGCTAGCACTCGCTAACAGGTTGTTGTTGTTGTTGTTGTTGGACACCACGGAGGGAAAACGACTGTTGTTACATCATGGTGAACATAAATGTCATAATCATACTCGTAATGTACATGTCCCTAGAGGTCCCCATAACTTTCGATCATGGCATAATGAATGATACAAGACAAAACTCCATTCATTCACAACATATTATGTCCAAGAATTATGCGTACATAACTCTTATACATTATTTCATACATAGCTTAGTTTTCATGACATGGCATAAGGAGACTTGTGGATCATATATTATCGTTTTCATAACAATTTCATACCTTGGGACATGAAAACATCTTAGCATAGCTTAGCATGGCGTATCATAGTTCAAACGCATAATTCAACATCACATGGTATAGCATAACATACCTAGCTTTACTTGGCATATGGTAGTATGACAAGGCATTTCATAGCTTAACTTAGCATATCTTCGCATAACACAACATCACATAGCATAACACAGCATACCATGGTATAACTTAGTATATCATAGCGTAACACTACATATGACACGAGTAGGGACCACACGAGTAGGGACCACGGGGCACGTGTCATCATACATAAAATAATTTTTTTCAACTAAGTCATAGTGGAGCCAGTTACTTGGTTGCCCTAGGCTGGAGTTACTAATTATTCTTTGTACCACCCTAAATCTGCTCTTCAAGGTCCAATTCACCCTCAGATCCATCATCTTGATGATATCAATTAAGAAAAAATCTCTACAAGAAATAATGGATACAATAGCTTACGAAAAACGCTATCATAAACTTTTTATAGCGTTTTTCGTACGTCGTGATAGCCCATGTTATTAAAAGTCTGGGACATTTTATAACGTTTTTTGGTAGCTATAATAAATGCTATAATAGAGTATGAAGTTATAGCTTATATACATTGTTATGTAATCATTTTATAGCGTTTTTTAATGCTAGATTTGTTTAATATAGCTAAAATATTGTGCTATCTTTAACTTATAATTACATTTTTTTAACGCTATAATATAATATTTATGGCTTAATATTATGTTACAATAAGGTAATTTAGTCATTTATAATAATTATAATTATCCTAATAACTTTTTCTAGCATTTATTTTTTAAAATTTATTTTAATATTTAAATATAATTAAATTAATTATATTATAATAAAATTTAATCAAGTATTCATTATTAACTAAACACATTAAATATTAAATATGATGACTTCAATTCATAATTTTTTTAACAACTGGACTACTCAACCCAAACTCAATTCGAAAACAGAGGGTTGGGTTAGGTTGGGTTACCAATCCAACCAACCCGAATTTTTGAGTTGGTCTAAAAAAATTCCCTCAACTCAACCCAATCCGACCCTTATACACCCTAAAAGACACGGTCCTCAAAGTGAGCAATTCACGCAAGGGATTTGATGATCATGATATGATGGGTTGTGGAGAAAATGAGAGATGTAATGTTTTATCTTTATCCTTACTTTTTCTTTTCTCTCTGACAAAAGAAACTTTGAATAACTATGTCAACCAAATTTCTTTTCTTTCTTACAAAATAATAATAATAATAATTAAAAAGAAAAAAGAAAAAAGATGTCGACAGAATTTGAATGACGACATCACTCGATAATTACAAATTTTAAAATATATGAATTGAATTATCATCTCATGTCCATAAAAATTGAGACACGAAAAATGATATTTATCCAATAATGAAAACTTTAGTTGCTACTTTCAATAAAGCATATGAAACCATACATACTCCGACTCTATTCTTACCGTTCAAATAAAGTTGCTATTATATGTATGACATATCTAATATGTAAGAAAAATCGTTTATAAACATTCACCAATAAATGATGTCATGGACTTAAACGTATATACAATTAATTTCAAATAAAAGAAAACATCAATGGGATAGTAAAAACGAAATGTCAATAAATTTTGAAGTAATGAAAACGATCTGATTTGACATAAGGGCTACAACTTTCCTTACTATATTCTCATAGCTTGCACAGTGACGCTGTCATCCATACAATGGTACCTTACCTTTATTTGAAACAAGAAGTAGCACAACAGTATTTATATCTAAAAAAATACTGGTAAGTAGCCATAATGTTGGGGTTGGGAAATGCAATTACATGCAATAATAGTAGGACCTACTTTTCATTAAAAACATCATAGCCTTTAACTTTACTTTCCAGTCCAAACAGAGTTGGATATGTAGTACTTTCATATGGCCCACGCACGCGCGCATGGGCCTACTAGACGGATATGTACCCTTGGGTATGACCTTCAGTTAACGTACGCTCACACTATCAGAGCCTTGGAGGGAAATGAGTTTGCGTAATATCATGGTGTACATAGATATCGTAATGGACGCACCTGTACTAATCATAACAATACACGTTACATACAATGCATGAGGTCCCAACAACGTTAAATCATGACATATACTTATGATATAACTCATACCTCCATTCTTTTCGTGACATAGTGTCCCTATGAGACATACATACATGGTACTTATTATATCTTTCGTAATTAGCATAATGACTTACTAATATCCCATGGGCATAGAGTGAACATGTTAACATAGTTTACATGGTGTGGCATATAGAAGTTCATGCATCATACAACATCGATATCACAACATAGTTTCATAGCCTTACATAACTTATATTATAACATAAACATAATATAACACATGTTAAACAGTGATAAAACATGACTTGTGCAAGGTCATAGGGCACGTGTCATTCATACAACAAGCAAGTCATCCAACCAAGCTAACATTAAAAGATTTACTTAGTTGGCCTAAGTCGAAATCATGCTCCTTGGATGCTATCTTAAAGTTACTCCTTCAAATCTAATCTAGTTCCACCTAAGAAGTCTCACCATCATAAATTAGAATTTTATTATGAAAAATTGGCTCACTTAATTTAAATTGGCTAAAAAGTAGTCATATTAGTCTTAAACAACTCCCAAAGTGCCAAAAACGTCTCCCAACGAGTCAATAATGGTAGAAAAGTGTACGACCATATCAAACTCGAACCATATCAGCCAACCTCAAAAGCGTCCGAAAATATCAAACCTAAGCTAGATCAGTCGCCCTCGAAAAGGGTCAAAAATATCAAACTCGAGCTAGATCAGTAGAGAGGTTGAACATGAGTCATTAGAATATAGATTCTCCGACTGGATCCGAATCGCCAACGTGAGATTTGGGACAACTTTTTTATTATTTTATTTTATTTTATTTTATTTTTCTTTGTAATTTTGATTGGATAGAGAACAAGAAAAACGGGCAACGATTTTGATTGATACAAAGCCAATACAAAGTCCCCAAATAATCAAACGGCACAAGGAAAACACATTCATCACTCACCATCATCCGAGTTGTATTCCATGAATGTTATATTATTATCATCTTTCAATATTTCTTCCTTTTTCATTTTGTTGTTTGCAAGAAAGTAATGGAAATGAAGGAAGTTGGGACCTTATATTTGTATGATTTGATTGCTTTCTTAATTTTCTTACTTTATACTTTTGTCCATTTTAGACCAAAAGAGAAAGATAATAATATGCACATGTGTTGGATATTCAAAGCAAAAGGACCATTACTTTTCTTTGCACAACTCTAAATACCTTGTGAAATTCTTCTTTATCATTATTAGACATTGACATTTTTGTGTTGATTTTATACCAAAAGTTTTAGTTTTTACCAATAAAAACCTTAATTTTGAACAAAGGATGCAATTATCAAGGCAAACAAGAAAATTAAACAAAAACTAAAAAAACAAAACTCAAAATAATTTGAACGGAGGCCAAACAACATCTTGGATGATGGAAGTCCCACATCGACTAATTTAGGGAAATGATCATGGGTTTATAAGTGAGGAATACTAACTCTATTGGTTTGAGGCCTTTTGGGAAACCCAAAGCAAAGCCATGAGAGCTTATGCTCAAAGTGGACAATATCATACCATTGTGGAGAGTCGTGTTCGTCTAACATGGTATCAGAGCCATGCCCTAAACTTAGTCGTGCCAATAGATTGATAAATCCTCAAATCCTCAAATATCGAACAAAGAACTCCTAAAGAAAAGGAGCCAAGCCCCTCCTCGAAGGCAGTAAAAAATGACTAAGACTCCAAAGGAGTCGAGCCTCAATTAAGGGGAGGCGCACTTTGTTCGAGGGGAGGTGTTGGATGATGGAAGTCCCACATCGACTAATTTAGGGAATGATCATGGGTTTATAAGCGAGGAATACTAACTCCATTGGTTTGAGGCCTTTTGGGGAAACCCAAAGCAAAGCCATGAGAGCTTATGCTCAAAGTGGACAATATCATACCATTGTGGAGAGTCGTGTTCGTCTAACACTATTATCATACCTCAAGGTCTAACTACAAGGTCGAGAGTCAAGAAGTTACAACGAGCTTTAAGTACTTATAATCAAGCTATGGTGAGTACGTCAAAAGAAGTTTTATAAGATGTTGGAGTCTTTCCCCATATTATATACAAAATTATGCTTCAAGATGGGGATGTATTAGATGTAATTTAACTTGCATTTATTGAATTCGTAGTTGAATTTATGGAACGTAAGTTTAAACTACTTCAAGCTATCGTTCATCGGCCCATGAATGGTTACTAGATAACACGTTTCATTTATTACACTATTTTAATTGAAATTTCAATTTTTTTTCTTTTATCAGTCGTACTTGTTTTAATACGAGAGTTATGGTTGTGTTATAACTCACATAGGTTATTATATTTCATCATTAATGAGTCATTTTAATATAGAAGTTAGGGTTGTATTATAACTTACATAGTTTGCCATATTTCATCATTGATTAGTCAATTTTAGTTGTATCTCTCGGTCTTTTTTGGGCCAATTAGGTTAACGATGTAAAATGCTGTATAAAGCCTTCTTTTTCTTTCATTGTCGACACCATATTCTTAATTGAAATGAATAGGTTTCTTTTTAGTGATTGTTGAGAGATAGATTTTTTATATTACAAATTCTTGTGTTTTAGAGCTTGCATGCCAGAGTCGTTTAAATGATGTTGATCAAATCTGTGTGGAGTGATTTCAATCACTGGGTTTAGAAACAAGTTTTCATTACTCCTAATTTTATATGAAGATAATCCATTCCAAAACTTTTTCTTCGACTGATTCGTTATCGTTTTGAGATTCTTGGATATTTTAGATCTAAATGACATGTTCTTATCAACTTTAAGTATGAACTTCCATGACTTTTTTTTGGTTCCTCGAAAACCTCATATCAATAGAGATAACGTCTTTTAGTTCTATACCCATGAGTTTCTCCTTAGGCCTCAAGCTTGAAGATGTATCACAATTCATGGAGGGCTGTAGGAGGGAGAAGGCTACCTTTATAGGACCTGAATAGGGAGAATGAGGGCTACTTCTATGTGGCATATTGGACTTGCAGTATTAGAGAAAAGTTGCACAATTTTCAACTCTAGGATTTTGAATCACTCATGTTCATCAAATTCATCAAGTATGTAGGATAAATTCATGTTCTTGATTTCAATTTTCTTTCTATTATGATAGAATTTCTTAGAGTTAGGTTCTGCATTTTTTAAATGTTGTTCTCGATCAGATTTCATACATATTTCTTAAAAGGATGTTGGAGTTTATTCCAATTCACATGCATCAAAAACAGTGAAGTTTTAGTTTTGTGTCAAATTTTTACTAGATTTTTGTCCCAAATCATTGTCCACGTCTTATTACTTACAGATGAAGTTTGTATCGACTTTGATTGTTTCAAAATCAAACTGAATTTTAACATGAAGTTTTTGGATAATCCATTAAAAATATCTATTCCCATGAGTGTGTTGTCGTCCTTGGTTTTGCATTTCAGCTGTTTGATCTAAAGAACTTCAAATCTTCTCGAACATGTACAAATTTAAAGATACAAATTAGTTTATGAAACTAGCTAGTTGTGAAACGAATCTCGTGCAGATTTTAATGGCAATGGCATTTTCATAAATAAGAGAAACTTTAGGGACATTTTGTAATTTTCCATTTTTTAATATTTTATTCAACAATCGAAACTTTTTCTAAACAACTTTGTTCTCATCCTCTATACTGTGATATATCATAAGACCAATAATTTGATTGGAGATCTTTACCTTTTTTTTTTTTTTTTTTTTTTCCGGTTCTTGAGCCTCATAAATTTCCTCATCGGTAAGAAATTAAAAATTTAGAAAATTTCTTAAAAATTAGAAAAATGACATTTTTGTCGTTTATAAACCCAAACCTTTTCCAAAAGTCTTTGAATCCTCATAATTCTTTGCTAGGGCATTGAAAATATCTTCCTTGGCCCCCTCATCCTTCGGTCTCTTAATTTTTCTTTGGTTTCGTTAATCCTGATTTGGGCACCTTAAACTTACCTTAGTTCCTTAACCTTACTCGGAGGTCTTACATTTCTTTTATGTTCCAAGCGATATAGTCTGACCCAAGAACATGTTGTATCGTGGGAGGTTTAGGGGTTCGAGCTTCAAACGTGATCTTAGTTATACCCCTAACTTAGTTTAGGTTCTAAACTTGGTAAATGTTCACGTTTTTGTATATAGGCCTTAAAATCTTGAGGGTGTATAGACATTGGAATATCTTAAAAAAACCTTACGATATTTGGGACATTTAAAACCTTAAACTTAGTTCGAGCTTCAAACGTGATCTTAGTTATATAACTTTATATAACCCTTAGTCATCATGATATAAGGCTTCTTTCAAAGTTTCATGAAATTTGGAGGTCGTTTGGGTCATTTATCGGAAGTAAGTTAACTTAGAGGCATTATGATCATTTTAGACCGTTACTTGGTTGAGCTATTTAACTTCATCCAATGACCACATATTTTCATATATAACCTTAATATTTCAAATTTTACCTACGCATTGAAATTTCTTGGTTTAAGTTCTTAACTCAGTTTTTGACTTAATTCTTCCATAATCCTTTAAATTATACTTTACTTAAGGTTCAAAATGAAATCCAAACAATTTGCTTCAAATTGGCTACCCACCTCATCATTTATGTTCGGGTTTTAGTTCTCGTAATTCTATGTCCAATTTGCTCCAAATTGGTAAATCCATCTTTGGTCTAGTTTCTCGAATCATCAAGAATTTCTCGTGAAAAGAATTAATTTGATAGAAAAAAATTGAGAGGTGGCTTAATTTCGGGCTAACCTAGTTGGTTTAATTGAATCCATCACATCATCATCTTCTTCCCCAAAACAGGGGAAGAAGACACATGACCATAGTCATTCCCCTCTGAAACTTGCCTTCTACAGCTAAATACAGAGCGTTTCTTTTCGTTCAAAGTTTTCTGGTCCTTCCTCCATTTTTACGTTGATTCAAGGCTTATTGGGAAACTCGATAGGGAGATCCTCGACCCTCAAATTCTTCATGAAACCTCCTCTCAATGCCACAAAACTAATGGATTGGTCAATTTGAGACGAGAGGAACTATAGATAAAAAAAAAAAATAATTCGAGTTACCCCAGTCCCTCTTAATTTTACCCGAACTTGAAAAACTCAAATTCCCTGCATTCTTAAGCTTGTTAGCTTTCGTGGTCTTTTTTTTAAAATACTTCTTATAGCTCTTAATTTCATTATTGAATTCTCTCTCCATGGTCAATCTTATAGAGAAAATGTGTTTGAGCCACTTATAGTTCAAGAATCCTTCATGAAACTTGTTGTGGAAATCATTTAGAACGTGTAGAAATTTGTTTGAGCGAAATTGATGGACCTTATTTGAAAACGGAAGAGCAAGAAAACACATAATCTAAAAGCTTCTATAATAGTTCCTATAATTCTTTATTTATAGAAAAAGCTTTCACCATTTTGTTGTTCGAGAATCATGTTGATTTTAAACTTAAAGTTTCTTAATAGTTCATCAGAAAATTCTACTCGAACCACGAGATTGCTGACCTTAATTTTAAATATTAGTCGTTGGATTTTAAGTGTTAGACAAATAATAATAATAATAATAATAATAAATAAAATATGTTTATTTAACCAGTCCCCCATATTTTTATCTCCATTCCAAAAACTCAAAAACAAAAATGAAAAATGAGTGGGTTGTTCAACCCTTGGCACATTCCACTACAAGGTTTTGTTATTTCTTCCCTCCCATTCTACACTTTTCTTCAAGAATTTGTGGAAGTTCTTAATATAGTAACCCGTTTGTAGTGATGTGCGCCAAATGCTACAACCACAAAACTACGATACCGATTGTTGTACCGAAAGCAGAACGAATGTACTCACAACACCAATGAACGGAATTACACAAAGAGACACTAAGATATTTACGTGGTTCGGTGAGAAGAAATTTCCTTACATCCACGAGTAGCAACCAATCACTAAGAATGTAAACACTACAAATTCTCAATATCACAGTACAAATTCTCTCACCAAAATGCCACTCAACAAATACAATGTGACACACAAACTCAATCAAATTCTCAATATCCTCAACCTCCTAGACACACCTTTTATACGGGGAAAATTCCTGTAGAATATTAATAAAAAAAATAGTTATATACTAAATAAGGCTTTATAACCAAAAATAAATAAGATATTAATTAAAATGGTTATAGATTAAATAACCAAATTAATATTCTTATTCATTCAAAATGGTTATATTTTGAAGGAGAGTTAATTACTAAATTATATAAAAAAAAATTCCATTTTTATTGGCAATTTAGAACCATCTCCACATTGTCACAAGATCTCATTTGGTTGCCACCAAGTCAATAGACTAATTCTTCCTTCCGACATTGAAGAAATCCAAACAATGCCAAAACTTTCTATGAACGATCGCCTTTGTCAACCTATCAGCAGGATTATCAACAGTTCAATTTTCAATAAACGAATGTCCCCTTCATTGATAATTTCTCAAATCAAATGAAATCAGACATCAATATGCTTAGTAGGAGCATGATGTACTTGGTTCTCTGACAAAAAAAAATAGCACTCTGGCTATCACAAAACACATCTATATGTTCCTGCAAAATAGTCATTAACTAAACTATGCAACTAAATAGCTTGTTTCAAAGCTTCAGTTTGTGGCATATATTCTACTTCAGTGGTAGACAATGCAACAGTAGGTTGCAATGTTGAACGTCAACAAACAGGTCCACCAGCCATAGTGGATAAATAACCAGTAGTAGATCGTCGCTTATCCAAATCACCAACATAATCAGAATCCACATAGCCAACTACGAGGTTGTGAAGATTAAACATCTCTTGTTTTTTAAACTTAATACCAACATCAATAGTACCAATAATGTAGCTAAGAATCCATTTGACAGTCTGTCAATGCTTTTTGCCAGGATTATGCATATAACGGCTCACCATGCTTACCGCGTGTGAAAGATCAAGTCGAGTACACACCATAGCATACATCAAAGCACCAACAACATTTGTATAAGGAATATTCTTCATATGCCTTTTGTCATCATCGGAACTTGGACACATGGAAGCACTAAGCTTGGAATTGGAATGAGGAGCAAGTGGCGTATCAACCAGTTTGGTTGAATTATTCAACCAGAATCTTTTTAACACTTTGTGTAGATACTGAGACTGAGTCAACCAAACTAGACATCTTACTCGCTATATCTCCCTTCCAAGTATTTTCTTTGGATTGACTAAGTCTTTCATTTCAAATGCTTTATAAAGCTGATTTTTGAGCTTATCAATCTCCACCGGTCTCTTGTAAGCAATTAACATATCATCAACATATAAGATCAAATAGATAAACGATCCATCATCAAGGCACCACATACAATGATCAAATTGACTACGAGTGTACATATGCTCTACCATAAAGTGATCAAATTTTTTATACCATTGACGAGGAGATTGTTTCAGCCCATATAAAGATTTCTTCAATGTACATATCAAATGTTGTTGCCCAACCATGTGAAAACCAACTGGTTGTGCCATATATATTTCTTCTTCCAATGCTCTACCATAAAGTGATCAAATTTTTTATGCCATTGATGAGAAGATTGCTTCAACCCATACAAAGATTTCTTCAATCTACATACCAAATGTTGTTGCCCAACCATGTGAAAACCAACTGGTTGTGCCATATATATTTCTTCTTCCAAATCTCCATGAAAAAAAAAAAAAACAGTTTTTACATCGAATTGTGCAAGCTCAAGATTAAATTGAGCAACCAAATCCAATAATTCGAATAGAAGAATGCTTTACCACATGTGAGAAAATCTCATTGTAATCAATACCAATTTCTTTCTTATCTTTTCGAAGTTGTACCAAATCCCAAGTTTGATTTATCTTCAATGATTCTATCTCCTTATTCATAGCCTCTTGTCAGTGTAAGCTATCCGGGCTCTGAATAGCATCTTTGTAACTGTTGGAAACTCCAATCATAGGGAAAGCATATGCTATCGTATCATTAAACCTTGCAGGTTTTCAAATTTCTCTTCGTGGTCTGTTCCTAGTGATGGACTCAGGTTCCTCCACTCTTTCATTTACAAGGTTTTGCTCCACCTACTCTAAGACATCAGAGTTATTATCTACTTGCTCAATAGGTTCTTCAGTAGGAGCAACTACATCGGGAGAGAACACCACCTTCTCCACTTGCTTCGATGCCTCGTTATTATTTTCAATCTTCTGCAAAGACATTCCAGACTCATCGAATGTCACATCTCGACTATTGAGAATTTTACTTGTTTATAGACACCATAACCTGTAGCCCTTCACGCCTTTACTAAAGCCCATAAATTTGGCTTTTTTTTTTTTTCTCTAGGATCCAACTTTGAGTCTCACATGATAATAAGCAGGACATTCAAACACATGCAAATTATCATGATCTCCATCGAGAGCACCTGACCATACCTCAAGTGGAACTTTTCAAACATTTTCAGAAGCAGGTAAACAATTCACCAAGTGAACTGTGTAACGGAGAGCCTCATCCCAAAATGCCTTAATCAATCCTGCTTGAGACAATATGCATCGAACCTTCTCTATCAATGTCTGGTTCATTCTCTCAGCAACTCCATTTTGTTGTGGCTTACCAGGAACAGTGAAGTGTCGAACGATCCCTTCATCTCGGCATACTTTAAGGAATGGATCATAAGTATAATCTCCACTATTGTCTCATCTCAGCTTTTCGATTTTCCTATTTGTCTGATTCTCTACCATTTTCTTCCACTCCAGGAAGATTTGGAGAACCTCGTTTTTGTGTCTCATGGGATACATCTAAACTCTCTTTGAGGAGTCATCAATAAAGGTGACAAACCACCTCTTTCCTCCCAATGAAACATTCTTCGTGAGACCCCATACATTAGTGTGAACATAATCCAAAATGCCCTTTGTTTGGTGTATAGCGGTACCAAACTTCACATTTTTTTTGTTTACCAAATATACAATGTTCACAAAAATTAATTTTACCAGTTGTAGCACCCTTAAGGACTCCTTAGTTCACCAGCATGCCCGAGTCGCATGTGCCAATTATGTCCGAGTCGCACGTGCCATAATTTCGATATGTCTTGTTCTTTCGAACTTGCCACAGCAGTATGCCCAATTATTGTGGTTCCGTTGAGGTAGTATATGCTACCTCTTCTAGTCCCTCTAATTGCCACCAAAGCTCCATGAGCTACTTTCAAATTCCCTCCTTCCAAAATGATACAATAACCATTTGCATCCAGAACGCCTAGGGAAATCAAATTTTTCTTCAAGTCAGGAACATACCTAACATCATAGAGTTTTCGTACAACCCAATCAAACATCTTGATTTGTACTAAGCCGATTCCCATCATCTTGCAAGTACTATCATTGCCCATATAGACAACTCTACCATTGAACTCTTTGAAGTCCAAGGACAGCTCTCAATGGGGACACATATGATAGGAGCACCCAGAATCAAGAATTCATTCACTGATTAGACATTATCTATATCAGTATTGTCATCTCTAGCCACATTGGACTTCGACCTCTTCTCTTTTAAGATCGGGCAATCTTTCTTCCAATGACTTTTCTGTCGACAATATGCACACTCATTTCTATCAAGCTTTCTCCAATTATCAGATCTACCTCTCGACTTTGATCGGGACTTTCCACATTCGCTCTTTTTTAAAGTAGAAACCCTTCCACGAGCAGTGAGAACATTTGAGCTAGAGTCTTGATATGCCTCCTTGTCCTTCTTTGGCACCACATTATTCATCAAGGCATTTGAAACATCTTCAAATTCAAGATCAATGATTCCATGTAGTAGGGTGGTTGATGAAAACTCATAGGATTCCGGCAAAGAATTCAATAGCAACAACACCTTGTCTTTGTCATCAATTATAACATCAGGATTGAGCAAATCAATGATGAGTTTGTTAAAATCATCCAAATGCTCAGCCATTGAGATACCTTTCTTGTAGTTAAAACGGAAGAGTTTCTTCTTCAAATGGAGTTTATTTTCCACACTCTTCTACATATATTTTGCCTCAAGCTTGTCCGATAGTTCTTTCGCCATGGTCACCTTGATAAATGGATATTTCTGATCCTTGCCAAGATAGGATCGAATAATTTCACAAGCTTGTCGATTTAATTTCCTCCATTTTGCATCTGTCATGTCTTCACGCATCTCCTCTTCGAGAGAAGCATCAAAGTCTTGCATGGCCAACAAATCACTAACTTTGCCCTTGCGAAACACCAAAATTATTGGTTCCATCAAAATTTTCTACTTTGAGATTAGAACTCAAAATTCTCGACCACGTCGTGATTTAATTCCAGATGACTCTACCATTTGTAATAAGTAATCTTAATAAAAATAGAAAAAAAACAAAATTCTTGAAAATTGATTTTCAATAGAATAAGCACGATTGTGAACACGTCTAGTGATCTATGAGGTCAAAACTTTCACAATATCTCAAATACCACAATAAGGCTCTGATACCACTTGTTGTGCACCAAATGCTACAACCACAAAACTATGATATCGATTGTTGTAGCAAAAGCAGAACAGATGTACTCACAACACCAATGAACGGAATTACAAAAAAGGATACCAAGATATTTACGTGATTCGGAGAGAAGAAATTCCCCTACATCCACGAGTAGCAACCAATCACTAAGAATCAAAGTGTTTACAAGTGAATACCTCATTCTCACACTACAAAGTCTCTCACAAAAATGTCACTCAAGAAACACAATGTGACACACAAACTCAATCAAATTCTCAATATCCTCCTCCTCCTAGACACATCCTTTATATAGGGATAATTTATGTAGAATATTAATAAAAAAAGCAGTTATATACTAAATGAGGATTTGTAACAAAAAAAAAAAAAAAAAAAAAAAAAAAAAAAAAAAAAAAAAAAAAAAATAATTAAAATGGTTATAGATTAAATAACCAAATTAATATTCTTATTTATTGAAAATGGTTATATTTTGAAGGAGAGTTAATTACTAAATTATATTAAAAAAACTTATGACAATTTTTATTAACAATTTACAACATGTAGGTAGTTGCAAAATTTGAGAGACAAGTCAAGCTAATCTCAGAAATAGGATAGAACGTTGGTTAAGGCCAACCAAGTAAGTGGTCTTACTGTCGGCATGGTTAGAACTGATGATGTGTGTTTAATATGTGTGAATTGTTTATATAATGATATGACTAGGATATGCACATAGAATGATATGACTATGAAGTGTTTACGAAATAATATGATTTATTGTATGATATGAGAATGATATGATATATGTTAGGGTACGATATAGGTGATAGATTGATATGTTTATGATATGATATTTTGTGATATGATATATTATAGTGTGATATGTAGAAGGCATACACGGATTATGTTATATGACTGCTATGATATATGGTATGATATGTACATGATGTGAATTGATACGTGCAAAGATATGACAAGTTATGTTATAGTTTATGTGCAACATGAATGATACGTGATATGAGTGACATGTAAAATGATGAACTAGCAAGAAATCAACCTCGGCACACGCATGAAATGATATGATAAATGATATGATATGAAAGAAGACGCTAGCGAGGTTGTATTATATGATAATGAAAACGAAAAAATGTTGGGATCTCATGAATGATTGTGTGTTCATGCATCACGGGATACCCCTTCTCCTTTCATGATAGTATGGACACATACGCTACAAGGGAGGGAAACGATTATTATGTTTATCATAATGTTGCCATGACAGTCGCTATTCCTAATGGATGTCCTGCATCAACAGGTACTAGAGAATACTCGTTCGACCAGAAAGGGGCCTAGGAGGTGTGAGAACCGACTGGTGGGTCCATACTCGCACGTGTGGACCATGTGTAGAAAAATTAAGTATACGTCCAAATTACCCGTTTAGGATAGCTATCGTAGGAAAATAGACTGTTATGATAGGGGTCTCGTTCATGAAATTGTATGTGTTTGCATCTAACCCCGATAGGGGGTCGCTTACTGAGTATTTCATAAAATACTCCAGCCATGTACTACTCTATTTTTCAGGTAAAGGCAAGGCTCCTTGTACGGCTGATGGTGGCGTCGCAATTAGGAAACCGTGACACATGCTAATAGGATTTTTTAATTTAAATGTTTATTTAATTCATTTGTTTTATTATTGTGTCGTTTTAACATAGAAGCAAGGCTCTCCTGTACGGCTGACAGTGGCGTCGCAACTAGGAGACCGTGGCACATGCATAGGGTAGTTGCATTTATTTTCTTAGACTTAAGCTAAAATTGGATGTTTTTAATTTAAATGTTTTTTTTATTTCATTTATTTTATTGTTTTGTTATTTTAAAGATGTTTCAAGCACGTAACTACATGACTATGTTTTAAGATGAAGTTTATGTTTTATGAGAAAGTTTAAATGCTTGCTTTCGTATAAAATGATTACGTTATGATGACTGTAACGACTTTCGATAAGTAGAAATCTAAATTCAAATTTTAGCTTGATCCAACGGTTAGATTTTCAAGTACTAGCCATTGAACTTCATGGACATTTTTGTAGTTTTTTTTTTAATATTTTATTATGAAAATCTAAACTTTTTAAAAAATTATTTAGGTTATTGTTTTGTTATTTTAAAGATGTTAAAATTAGCCCTTTATGCTTACTTTTTCCTTGTCAAACTTTTTCCAAAGGCCTTTAGTCCTTATAATTCCCGGCTAGAACATGGAAAATCTCTTCTTTGGACCCTTAACTTACCTAAGTATCTTAACCTTATTTGGAGTCTTACATGAAGTTCATGAGGTAGTTCTCATGTGTGTCATAAACCCAATCAGGGATTAGAAGTTGTTCTCCTATCCCGGGCACAACATGATTTCTTAAACAACTTGACTAAGTTCTTAGGTGAACCAACTTTTCTGATATTCTTCTGTAGCTAGCTTAAATTGCCTAAGAAGTGAATCATCAGTATCTTAATTTTGAAACACCTGACCTCATCATAAATCATTCATGTGAAGAACAATATGGCATCATGAACCTCAACATCATCTATGTAATAGGAAGTGGCCTTAGCTCTAGTAATATTGTTCACAACCGCTAGTAGGCATGCTAAGTTATCTTAGAATTTCCTGAATGTTGTGGGGTAAACTAGGTGCTTCAGAGCATCATGATAGATTATAACTTGAAACTCTCATTTCCAGGACTATCTTTACTAGCTTATGGGATTAATTATATTCTGAAAGCACTATAGTTTAGTTCTTTGATCTTAACTCATGACCATGGGTGCTCGTTCTTTTGGAAATGTCTTAACTTAAACATCAAGAAATGTTCTAGCCATTGCGCCCTAGTCTTAACTTAGATCCTCTATCCATGCTTATATAGGGATATAAATTTGACAATCACCTAAATCTTAGTTCTGAACTTAAAATCAGAATTTCTAGTATTGCAAAATCTTCCTGTATAGCTTAGAGTACCGAGTTTCTCGACCTAGATTATATGCTCATTTAAATGTCCTAATCATGTGTACTCTAGCTATATAAGATAATCATACTTGCAGTAGCAATGTGTACTCTAGCTATATAAGATAATCATACTTGCATACTAGCATATTGTAGCAATTCCTATTAGTACGGCTTGAAAGAAATCCAACACGACCCTTACTTGTTTGTTAGCGCTTAAGTCAAATTCATGATTGGATTAGCTTTGATCACAGAAAAATGAAGGTCAAATAGGAGAAAAACATGTCACTCATATGCCTCATGCATCTTTACGCACAACTAAAGATAATCTTCATGCGGTTTCACGCATGCCTTGACTACACTTAGATGTCCCTCACAATCACCACCCTAGACTACATCGAATTCGGGTAGATGTATATTTTCTTGAATTTTCGTTGCTTTTTCTGTAAAGCACTTGTGTTCGAATCACAAGCGAACACTCCTTTTTTGTTTTCATTCGTTTTTTTTTTTTTTTTCCTTTTGCACATGCAATCAAGCCTTTGAAACCCATAGAACGTGAATGTATTTTAATTATCAAACGATTTATCTATGCGCCCAAGGTCATGATCAAGCTTGTCCAGTGCGTGTTGTTTATGGTCGCATGTCAGATGTCTTGGTCATACTTGTCCAGTATGTGTTGTCCACCGCCGCATGCCCGTTACAAACCCCTCTTACATGCTTTTATCTTAGATAGACCTTTATTATTTCATGTTGTGTCAACACGGTGGTGTATGACCGTTCCCCAAAATCATGTCTAAACCCGTCAGGGCTAAAATGTCAAGAATGTACTATAGGGGATATGACTAGTTGTCACTTCCTCCTACCTCAGTTATATGCTATCAAAGTCATTGTTGTTGCCTAATTTCTTTTAGCTTATAACATTACTTTCTTTCAAAAAAAATATTCAACTTATTTCCTCACTCAAGTTTTCTAAAATGTTCCTCTCAAATGTGACTCGAGGCTCGAGCATACGCCGATGTTTTTCGTGTAATCTGAATTTCTCACGGCTGACTTGTTCGTTGGGTTAGAACAAGTGTCGCACAATCATTGTCCCACCGTCGGAATAGTGCGATTGTGACAAGTGGTATCAAAGTCGAGTCGACTTCTTGAAAAGTAGTAGACAAACATGTCTATTGCAAAATAGCTGGGCAAGTCTCAGACTGATCGATCGACTGAAATCGAAGAGCAGTTCTTTGCGTGAGTGAAGTTCCCAAGGGAATGGGACTTTTGGAGTCTCACATGAATGAGATTGTCGTTAAAGCCGCCAAGATCGATGAGATGGCAAGCCGCCTTGAGACAATGCTTGTCCATGAATTAATGATTAGGGTCGAGGTCCTAGAAGACAAGGCCACGACTACTGGTGGCTTCGAGCGTAGGGATAGCTCAACGAGCTCTGTTGCTCGAATGGAAGAACGCATTGAGGGCTTAGACAAGACCCAACAAGCGATCGTTTTAGATGGTCTCATAAATGTTTAAGGATTGGAGAGCAGCTCTTGGAATGGTCAGTGTTGAAGTGACGGATTTAAGCCATGAGAGCGATGGGAAACAAAACCTCAACCAGGGTGTAATACAATTTAACAAGATAAAGGTCTCGAATGTTGGATTTCGATAATCAGCCAAGAAAATCCCTTTTTCTCGGTGAGAGGAAATCTTCGACAAGAGGTTGTTGGAAAAAAAATAAAATGAGTAAAAATAACAAAGAGAGAGAAGGTGAAATTTTGACTGCGCTTGAAATCAGGTTATGAAATCTTCTGAAGAGATTTCCTATTTAAATATAACCTATCCTAAAAATGGGTGGAGAGTGGCCAACTAAATCTGTGCCACTTCCTAGAAAATTGCCGTCTAAGAATTAGCTAATCGCCGTCTAAGAATTCGCTAATCAATTCGACGTGTTTGTCAAATGGTCAAACGGAGAATTAATGTAAACGTGTGAATCTAAATAAGGAAAAACAAAGGTTTTATCTAACAATCTCCTCCTAAAACCTGTGTTATATCTACCTTATTTCGTTTCGTTTGAACTCCGTTTTGAGCCCTATGGCTCGGTGTCCCTGGCGGCATGTCCTCCAGACTCCACGTCTTGTTCGGCCGCCTCTTCTTCGAGTTGGCGCGCCGCCAGTCCAGGTGGTTCACCTCTCCCTAATAGGTCTTCCATCTTTTGGTACCTGGCCGAGAGGTCTTCCATCTTTTGGGGAGCTCTTCCTCGGGTTCGACGCTCACCGGAGCAGTTATGCCGTCATCGATTACCTCTGTGGATTTGGGGAACTCTTCCTCGGGTTCGACTTTCACCAGAGTAGTTATGCCGTCGTCGATTACCTCTGTGGATTTGGAATCAGTATTAGGGACGTCAGCCAGAGGAAGGAGAAACAATTGAGTACCGGGAGGATCGACGACTGGCGTTCGCCGCCATATTATGATTTGTGCCCCCAGAGATGCTGGCGTCTCTCTCCACCAAGCGCACCGCACAATCGGCCTGGGAGGGAATCAAATCCCGTGATGCTGGCGTCTCTCTCCACCAAGCGCACCGCACAATCGGCCTGGGAGGGAATTAAATCCCGTCGGGTCAGTGAACACAGCGAGTGCGGGAATCCAACATCAAGCAGCTGCAGAAGGAGCTCTCGGAGATCCGCTTTAAGGACGGCGAATTCGTCGATGATTTTTCAATGCGGATCACGGGGCTCGCCAATAGTATCACCACTCTCGGTCGGAGCATCAGCGAGACGATTTCAATCGAGACATTGGTTGACGTGAATGACCTAACGGTGGAAGAGGTGATCGGAAGACTGCGTAACGTCGAGCAGTGGAAGAAAAATACCGTTTTAGCTGTCGACCAGGAGGGTCGTCTACTCCTCACTGAGGAGGAATGGCTTGCACGCCTAAAGCTCCGTGACGAAACTGGCGAGAGCAATGGGCCTTCCAGCCGCAAAGGCGGTAAGAAGCCATGGAAATCTCGTCGGCACATGCGCGGGAAAGAGGTGGATCAAAAGAAGGAGGAGCTGATTGATGACGGGCCAATCCAGTGCTCGTACTGTGGGAAGAGAGGTCACCTGAGCAAGAATTGCTGGAGCAAGCTCAGGAACAAGGAGACGACCGAGAAGGTCCATGTGGCTCAATCCGAGGAGGACGAGCCGACTCTTTTCATGGTGACTACATCAGTCCTACCTGACGTCCCTAATACTGATTCCAAATCCACAGAGGTAATCGACGACGGCATAACTACTCTGGTGAAAGTCGAACCCGAGGAAGAGTTCTCCAAATCCACAGAGGTAATCGATGACGGCATAACTGCTCCGGTGAGCGTCGAACCCGAGGAAGAGCTCCCCAAATCCACAAAGGTAATCGACGACGGCATAACTGCTCCGTTGAGCGTCGAACCCGAGGAAGAGCTCTCCAAATCCACAGAGGTAATCGACGACGGCATAACTGCTCCAGTGAGCGTCAAACTCGAGGAAGAGGTACAACTGTGCATAACAAAGGCACCGGCTTGGGCCAAGTCATATGACCGGGGCCAAGTCTGTGTTCTCTGAGCTTGACTCGGGGATTTGCAGGACGGTGAAATTTGGCGAAGGCTCCGTCGTCGAAATCGAAGGGCGCGACACCATCCTATTCGTCGGCAAGGGAGGCAAGCACCACAAGCTGACCGACGTCTACTTCATCTCGAGGCTCAAGGCTAATATTGTGAGCCTGGGTCAACTCGATAAGGCCGGCTGCCACATTTCCATCAAGCACGGGCTACTTAAGATCCGGGATGATCGACAACGGCTGCTCACGCAAGTTCGGTGCACGGCAAACCGCCTTTACATCCTAGAGTTGGAGATAGAGCAACCAGTCAGCCTTTTGGCCAAGTACCGGAAGATGGAAGTCCTACTGGGAAGAGGTGAACCACCTAAACTGGCAGGCGCAGCCAGGTACCGGAAGATGGAAGACCTACTGGGAAGAGGTGAACCACCTGGACTGGCAGGCGCGCCAGCTCGAACAAGAGGTACCGGAGGTAGAGCTCGAACAAGAGCTCAGGTTATTTAGGTTTACACGTTTTAATTAGTTTGACCACAAGTTTTAGGAGGAGAATGTTAGATAAAAGCGTGTTGGTTTCCTTATTTAGGTTTACACATTTAATTAGTTTATTAAATATTTTCCTTTGACCATTTGACAAATACGTCGAATGGAATACCAATTTTGTAGGCGGCCATTACAAAACAAATGGCACAGATTTAGTTGGCCACTCTCCGCATTTTTAGGATAGTTAATTGTTTAAATAGGTGAATCTGTTGACAGGAAAAAATCACCTCAGTTTAAGCACAGTCAAGATTTCAGCAATTCTCTCTCTCTTATTTTACGCGTTTTATTTTCTTCCAACAACTTCCCGTCAACGATTTCCTCTCACCGAAAAGAAAAGAATTTCCCTGGCCGATTATCGAAAAACAACAACCTTTTTGTTTGAACTCCAATCTTCGAGCGAAGTTCCTCAAATTTCACCCGCGTCAGAGACTTGATGAAGATGTCTACAAGTTGTTCCCCTGTACGAATGAAGTCAATCTTGATCAACCCCCAATCTGCACACTCCCGGATGTAATGGAACCTGATCTTTATGTGCTTGCTCCGGTCGTGCAAAACTGGATTTTTTATCAGGGAGATCGTAGCTTTGTTGTTTACATAAAGCATTGGTGGATCTCCTTCTCTTCCGATCAGCTCCTTCATTAGCGCGCAAGCTAGACCCCTTGTGTGGCCACTGTTGAAGCGGCAATGTACTCTGCTTCTCAAGAAGAAAGAGAAACTACCTTATGTTTAGTTGATTGCCAGCACATCGCGCCGCCTAAGAGGACGTAAATCAACTTGTTGGTGCTCTTACGATCATCAACGTTATCGGCCATGTCACTATCACTATAGCCGACCAGCTCAAGCTTCTTCTTTCCTCTCCCAGCATAGTATCTCACACCTCAGCCTCTGGTTCCGGCCACATAGTGCAGGATGCGCTTGACAACGACAAGATGCTCCTCCCTAGGTGCATCCATAAACCTACTCACGTATACAACAAAATAGGCGAGGTCAGGGCGTGTATTTACCAAATAGCGTAGACTCCCGATGATGCTGCGGTAATTGGTGGCGTCGACTACCGGCGTAGTGTCGGCCTTCTTAGTTGGAGTCGGGCCTCCATTAGCGTCCTTGTAAGGTTACTCTCTGCTAGCCCAGCTGTGTCCAGCAACTTTTTCGCGTACACACCTTCACAAATGGTGGTGCCGGCAATACTCTACTGCACTTTGATGTCGAGGTAGTAGATGAGCGCGCCAAGATCACTCATCTTGAAGGTCTTTGACATCTCCCTCTTGAATCTTCCAAAAACTTTCATGTCGCCTCCGGTGATTATGAGGTCACGACCTACACTCCAACGACCAGCTGCTGCTCGCCGTGGTCGCGCGTGTACATGTCATGCTCAGAGGCACAATGCTTGAACTTCAGCGATAGCAGAGTACTATCAAGCTTCGCATTTCAGGCTCGTGGTGCTTGCCGAAGCCCGTAGAGTGCCTTTTGCAGGTGCAATACCTTGTCGGGGTTGTTGTTGTCGAGGAAGTCAGGTGGTTATCAGACATAGACGGTCTCCTTCAGCTCTCTTTCGAGGAAAGCAGACTTCACGTTCATATGGTAGACCTCCCAAGAGTGATGTGCCACGATCGCCGGCAACAAGTGGATGGATTCCAACCTTGCCACAGGGGCGAACACCTCTTCGAAGTCCACCCCTTGCTTTTGGACGTAGCCCTTCGCCACCAGACAAGCCTTGTGCTTCACAACTTCTCCCTCTTGTTCTCAGTGATGGACGCCATCTCTTCCTGCATTTGCCTTTAGCCGCCATGGGTTCTTCTCTACTGCGGCGAAAGAGTTCGATTAATCCACGCTGATGGCATGCAGTTCGGCCACCTCTTCTTCAAGCTCACATGCCGCCAGTCCCGGTGGTTCACCTTCTCCTAGTAGGTCTTCAATTTTCCAGTACCTGGCTACCGGACCATCATCGTGATCGGCATTCAACGTTGAATCTATAGTACGTGGTGTTGCGAACTCCACTCGTTCAGGGGGCGTAGTAGGAGTTGCGGCCAATGTTGCCGTAGGCGTGTCCGGTGCAGCTGCTAGCGGCGGTGATAGTGCCCAGTGCTGCGCTCCTCCTTCTCCCGGCTCGATGATGAGGTACTCCACTGTGAATTGATCTAGATTCTGGTCTATCTCAATCACATCGTTCCACCGCCAGAAGGTGTTCTCGTCGAAGACGACGTCGCGTGACATGTGAGCTCGCCCCCCCCCCCCCAAAGGATCATAGAGCCTGTACACCTTGCTCCCAGGTTCGTAGCCAATGAAGACGACCTTCAGCCCCTTGGGATCGAGCTTGGCGAGGTGGGGATGCGTGATCTTCATATATGCGACGCAGTCGAATACTCGGAGATGATGTACCACAGGCTTCTTATTGTACCAGACCTCGTGTGGTGTCTTCTCTTCGAGGCTTTGCGTTGACGACTGGTTTAAGAGGTAGACAGCCGTCATGACTGGCTTTTCCCATAACCTCCCAGGCATCCGTGTAACGCCCTTAATTTTCAAAACTTAATTAGTGTCGTCACCCATGCATACATAACCTTGGCAAAACACAACAAAGTCTTTCATAAAGTTCATAGTTCCAAAACAAACCTATCTCCAAAAATAAAACCTTCCGTAACTAAATTCAAAATAAATCTAAATAAAACAATATTCAATGTTTTAACTTAAAACAATCAAATAAATGTAAACTCCTAAAAATATTCTCTCTCCAACTTCTATGGTGTCCTCAGCTCAGCCGTCAACCGTACATTGGCGCCTTGCCTTTACCTGGAAAATGTAGGTAGCATGTGGCTTGAGTATTTTATGAAATACTCAGTAAGTCACCCCACTGTTGGGGTTAGAAATGCAAACACATGCAACATATGAGCAGGACCTAATTTTTCATAAACTTTACATAGCCTTGGGCGCTTTTCTATTCCGGGTAGGATTGGGTGTGTGGTACTCCTTCACACACGGCCCATGTACGTGTACATGGACCCACCAGGCGGGCTCGTATACATACCCATGTGCCTGACTTGGCCAGGCACATGTGTTACATGTCACCGAACACCACATAACAAAAAAGGGCCCGCATGATATCATGGCGAACATAAATATCATAATTCATTCTTTCGTATCATAAAGGGGAAGAATCCTGATGCACATGACATACATATATGCATGAAATCCCTTAACATATCTAACATGGCATTACATAAGCATTGCTAACATCGCATATACGTTTCTTACATTACATGGAATCCCACATGACTTACATTACATGGCATATTACATAACATGAAAGTACATTCCAGTTGCATAAGCATCTCATGACATGACTCGATAATACTACGCGTATCCATGGCATCGATCAGCCTTTTCATGGCATATATTACTAACATATCATTCATAACTTTACATAACATAAATAGTCAACAGTCAACATAATCCATTATGTTTCATAGCATAAACAGTCACATAATTCATACATCATAGTCATATCACATAATAAAACATGATGCATGCAGGGGCTACACGGCACGCACTATCATACAACACATAGTAAACTAACTCCAACAGTAAGATCACTTACCTCGATGGCCTTGACCGAAGTCACTCACAACAAGCTAATCCCAATGGTTAAATACGTCCTATAATAACCACATAAAAACTTAGGAACCTTTCATAACATACCCTAGCTAAATCTCATGTTATTTATCAAAATAAACTCCCAACACAATTTGTCTTTGACGGTTAAAAACCATACTGACCTCAGATGGTAAATCTAAGTGCGGAAACAGCTTCGGAAGGACCAAAATCCTTGGAATCGATATATTATAGTGATACGGAGCCGATAAGCCGAGCTGCCGAGCCGGCCAACTAAGCCGCTAAGCCGAGACACAGGATTTGACAGAGTCGAGCCGCCGTACACGTCAAGCTGAGCCGAGAGCACGCTGCGGAGCCGAGACCAAGGCTGCAGCGCGCGTCCGTGTTGGACCGAAATACACAGGGCCCGCATTCGTCCGTGGGCCGGTTTAGAGGCCGAAACCCGACCCGACTCTGCGTCTTCTTCGCCCGAACCCTCACGAAACCTTAATTTGATGTGCCGCCGCTGCCGACGACACAATCCCTTTCGTTTCTAATGATGGTCACGTGGCGTCCTCCTCCTTCACTTTCGACGGTTTGCCTTCTTCGATGTAGCGATTCCGACGTCGACACTAACTTCCACTCGACTCTTCCTCTAAAATAGCAACTTTCGAGAACTCGTCGAGCAAGAACCAGCGAACTAGCCCACACGTTTCACCGGCTAACACTTTCGATTTTCCCGTACTCTCAGACACCCTCAAAAACACGAACAAGGTTGGAGAGAAAAAGTCGTTTTCAAGGAAGGAGAAGAGTTGAATATACTAATATAAAAGATTTCATAACTTTTTCATTAAGGTAGTAACTTCCTTGTCAGAAATCGTGCACCTTTCCCAGCGAGAATAAATGCATAGCATAATATCTTTTCATTTTGGCAGCAAAAATAAAATTCCAACATAAAATATAAAAGAAATAAAAATAAAATCTTAACTAAATAAGGCAAAAATGGAAAATCTGAATCGTTACATCTCGGCAGTCATCAGTAGTGATCTTGCCGTCCCAACGATAGTCTGGTTCGATGCTCCACCACCCCATTCTACTGGGGGGAGTAGGGTGTCGTTAGGTGCTGCTGCACGTTGAGCTCGTCACAGTACTTGCCAAAGCTCGCCTAAGTGAATTCTCTGCATCGGTCTGTGCGCAGCACTCGCATCTTCTTCCCGCATTCGGCCTCTGCACGCACTTGAATGCGCTTAATTGCCTCCGCCGCCTCACTCTTCGCCTGCAGCAGGATCAACCACATGAAACGGCTATTGTCATCGACCAGCAGGAGGAAGAGAGTCTTGTCGCCTGGGGTTGCTTGCTTGATGGGCCCACAGAGATCACCATGTACGAGCTCCAATGGCTCACCAGCGCGGTAAGATGCCTAAGATGGAAAAGGGGTGCGCTTATGCTTGCCGACGAGACACCCATCTTACAACTTGTTCATGCCTTCGATTGCCAGCAAACTATACACCATATACTCCTTGTGTAGTTTCTGTAGAGTAGGAAAGCTCAGGTGCCCATACATTGCATGTCACCTCTAAGCTGCTTCTTCAATCCTAGCCGAGAGGCTGACCGGCTGTTCTATCTTCAACTCCAAGATGTAGAGGCGGTTCGCCATGCGCCGAACTTGCATGAGGAGCCATCGTCAATCGTCGCAAATCTTGAGCAGCCCGCTCTGGATGTAAATGTAGCAACCAGCCTCATGAGTTGACCCAGGCTCACAAGGTTAGCCTTGAGCCTTGAGATGAAGTAGACGTCAGTCAGCTTGCGGTGCTCGTCGCCCTTACCGACGAACAGGATGGTTGTTGGGATCGCACAACAACGCACACGCTCGATCTAGATGAACACAAAGAATAGGATAGAGAAAATTGGAAGGAGAACTCTGGCTAAAAGGATTTTTTATTGATGACTTCAGGTATGTACAACAAGAGAGAGTACAGAGAATAGAAAGAACATTTTCAAAGCTCTACCATACGGGATATATATATGGTTTAGTTTACTATATATAGCTTTACCATATATAGCTTTACCGGATATAGCTTTACCAAATATAGCTTTACCAAATATAGCTTTACCAGATATAACCGTTGACCAAGCTATAAATAAGGAGCAAGCTCCATAACCTAACAATTCTCCCACTTGGAGACTGATCCAGTCAACCAAGAATTTCACTCTCAAACGATCATGAATGTCTTCACTACACCATACCAATTGAGGTTTTGCACAACCTCAATATTCCAACATCAACACATTTTGTCAACATGTTTGCTGGATTCTTTGCACCCTCTATCTTCTCAAAACACATCACCATCTTCCACTAACCTCCGAGTGAAATGGTATCGCCTTCTGTGTTTTGAATGATAGACCGGGTTCCTCGCCAACTGCATGAGTCTCAGGAGTTTCTTGAGTATCTGCTACAACATCACTATGTGAATCTTTCAGCAACTCAATCTCAACTCCCAATTGCTTCACCTCTAGTTTCTCAGCAAGAGTCTTAGGAGTTTCATGAGTATCTGCTACAACATCACTATGTGAATCTTTCAGCAACTCAATCTCAACTCCCAATTGCTTCACCTCTAGTTTCTCAGCAAGAGTCTCAGGAGTTTCATGAGTATCTGCTACAACATCACTATGTGAATCTTTCAGCAACTCAACCTCAACTCCCACTTGCTTCACCTCTGGTTTCTCGGCAAGAGTCTCAGGAGTTTCATGAGTATCTGCTACAACATCACTATGTGAATCTTTCAGCAACTCAACCTCAACTCCCACTTGCTTCACCTCTGGTTTCTCGGCAAGAGTCTCAGGAGTTTCATGAGTATCTGCTACAACATCACTATGTGAATCTTTCAGCAACTCAACCTCAACTCCCACTTGCTTCACCTCTTGTTTCTTGGCAAGAGTCTCAGGAGTTTCATGAGTATCAGCTACAACATCACTCTGTGAATCTTTCAGCAACTCAACCTCAACTCCCACTTGCTTCACCTCTGGTTTCTCAGCAAGAGTCTCAAGAGTTTCATGAGTATCTGCTACAACATCACTATGTGAATCTTTCAGCAACTCAACCTCAACTTCCACTTGCTTCACCTCTGGTGTTTCAGCGATGCTTCCGGCCGACGCAACCCCCTCTGGAGTTTCAGCGATGCTTCCGGTACTTTTCTTCAATTCTCTAACAGTCTTTGTGAAGCTAACTCGTTTCTGTTTGCTCGTAACGCAGTTCTCACAAGGACTCATAACAATCTCCGCATCAAATACACCTTGTTCATAGCCGACGGTTTTTCATACATATTTGACAGCGTCTTCAACAGACCTGACGTCGTATTCTCCTTGGTAATGTTGAACGCCACGTTTCTGGATAGCGTCAACCGGATCAGCCCCAAGGCTTGTCGATCCTTGAGCTTCCACTGTTTCGTGGTCATGGTATCTGGCTTCACCCCCAACAGAGGTTCGTGAAGATCTTTCTGGTACAGATAATCTTCAATCTGCATCTTCTAGAAACCGAAATCGGATCCATCGAACTTCTCAATTCCAATCTTTGAACTTTCCATCTCCAAAGATCGTGGTGAATTTTGCCTAGCTCTGACTTCCGCCTGGCTCTAATACCAGTTGTTGGGATCGATGCTAGTTGTTAGCTCTGATACCAGTTGTTAGGATCGCACAACAACGCACACGCTCGATCTAGATGAACACAAAGAACAGGATAGAGAAAATTGCAAGGAGAACTCTAGCTAAAAGGATTTTTTTTTTATTGATGACTTCAGGTATGTACAACAAGAGAGAGTACAGAGAATAGAAAGTACATTTTCAAAGCTCAACGGACGGGATATATATATGGTTTAGTTTACTATATATAGCTTTACCAGATTTAGCAATCTACTATATATAGCTATTTACCATATATAGCTTTACCGGATATAGCTTTACCAAATATAGCTTTACCGGATATAAGCGTTGACCAAGCTATAAATAAGGAGCAGGCTCCATAACCTAACAATGGTATCACGCCCTTCGATCTCGACGATGGAGCCATCGCCGAACTTCACTATCCCGTGATTTGTTGCCCTTGTATTGAGGACCCATCGTCGGTGCTCGAGCTACTCGCCCCTTTCGCCGATCTAAGCGAACACTCGCTCCTCCTTCAGCTGAATCAGTTTTCCAGCCGGTGTCTTTTCCACGCACAACTGGAGCTCTTCCTTGGAATCTATCGACCCCTCACCGACGACGCTCAGTGGAGCAACGCCGTTGTCGATTGCTTCTGTTGATTTGGAATTGGAATTGGGGATGACAGATAGCACCGATGTGCTCACCATGAAAAGGGTCGGCTCTCCCTCCTCGGATTGGACCACATGGGCCTTCTCCTTGTTCCTAAGCTTGCTCCAACAATCTTTGCCCAGGTAGCCTTTCTTCCCGTAGTTCGAGCACCGGATTGGCCCACCATCAGCCGAATCCTTCTTCTGCTCCCCTTCTGTCCCACGCGCGCGCCCGCGTGGTTTCTACTACTTCTTGCTGCCTTTTCCGCCTGAGTTGTCACGGAGCTTTAGGCGTGCAAGCCACTCCTCCTCAGTGAGGAGAAGATGACCCTACTTGTCGACAGCTGAAGCAGCATTCTTCTTCCTTTGCTCGACGTTGTGAAATCTTCCGGTCACCTCTTCCACCGTTAGGTCATTCATGTCAAGCAATGTCTCAATCGAAATTATGACTTGCTCGAGGTGATCAAGGGCGACCTGCAGCATCTTTTTCACGATCTCTGTCTCGCTCATGCTCCCATCGAGGGTGGTGATGCTGTTGGCGAGACCGTGATCCGCATGAAAAAATCATCGATGGGTTTACCATCCTTGAAGCGGATCTCTGAGAACTCCTTCCGCAGCTGCTCGACGTTGGACTCCCGCACTCGCTGCACACCAACCCAGCGGGATTTGATCCCCTCCCAGACCGATTGAGCGGTGTGCTTGGTGGAGAGAGACGCTAGCATCTCTTGAGGCACAACCCGTAGTATGGCAGCGAACGCCAGCCGATCCTCCCGGTACTCGATCACTTCTCCTTCCTCCGGCTCAATGGCGTGCCATAGCCCTTGCGCCTGTAGGTTGACGCACATCAACAAAGCACACTCGTTGTAGTTGGACCTCGTCAGCATTGGGTACTTCACAGAGGCGATCGTCTCCTTGATCACGCGCTCAATGATGACTCGGTGTCGTCTTCACGGCCCCGGCCTCTTGGTGGCGGTGATAGAAACGCTGGCACTTAGTGGCAGCGTGGAGGAGTGCGTGAGCCTGTCCAGGATGGACCCCACGACATGTGCATCTTCGTATTTTGGTGCATCTTCTTCTACCTTGAACCCGTGCTGTGATACCACTTGTTGTCTCTCAGCCGGAGCCTCTGCGATCAATGAGAATAGGAATGACGAACAGAAGTGATCGAGGAATGGAGTCTGAGTTTTTCCTTTTTTTGTGCTGCTTTAAACCATGCAACTTTTCTCATTTTTATAGCAGTAATTAAAGACACAACAACACTTTAAGCATGACCGAAGTGGCCAGCTGAAATCAAGCCACTCCATTGGACGTGGAGGAACTCTACGCCGGTTTATCTAACAGTCGACGGTCATGGCAATAATCGACGGTTTATCTAAAAGACCACAGGTTTATCTAACAGTCGACACTATAATTGAGAAAGAATCTTAGCCATGACAACCCTATGCTCGCTGCCATTACCGTATATGAAGAGGGAAGCTCGAGTGAAGCAACCCCAACACAGTCTCGCGGTCGATACAGAAACACGACGACATGAGACAAGGAAGTCAGAAAAATCATTTATCTCCACCTAGGCAGATAAATCATGAGACTGATGTTATATCAGGGGCGAGATCGCCGTCCACAAATGAACGTCTTACGACTATGCTTGAGCTAGTTGAATTCTACAAGCAACTAAATAAATTGCTAATAGTCGGGTCCATTAGACCCACAAAGACCCTGTTAGTGATAACCCAAGGGCTGGAGAGAAACACCAAGCCAGCACCATGTTCACCCAAAAATACCATCCAGATGAATGAAGAGAAGGGTCGGACATGAAAATTTCAAGACAAAGAGAAAGTTTTGATCAAATTGAGGTAGGTAAACTCCAAGGTCAAAACAATAAGAATCAAAGACTAGTGCGAAAATATTATAGACCAGTCGAAGTTATCCACAAGGTCGGAAAGGGGGATTCAATTGCTCCCATGGATGCGGACTAGCCCTATTGTCCACATCAGTAACTTGAAATGTTACTATCTTGTCCAAGAAGACATCAAGTCCAAAGAGGCAACACGACCTCATGTAAAGAAGAAGAATTTTCAAGTGAAGAAAGTAGTAGGGACTCCAATAGAGAAGACGCCAAAGTGTCAACGAATCAAGAAGTGGTTCCCAATAGTTACTTGCCGATTGGAAGAGACCCCTTAATGCTGAGGTCAACTGGAAGCGCATCAAGAGGCCTGAAGTCAGCCTCAACCTACATCGCTGAGTTCGCGAAGAATCAGTTGGTAGAAACATCAACCAATTGAGTAGGGGAGGATGTCACGATCATTCTTGTCCAAGGTGTGTCGTTTATGACCACATGTCGAACGTCCCGATCATGCTTTTTCAGGACGTGTTGTCCATGGCCGCATGCCCATTTCAAACTTCTTTTACATGCTTTCATCTTAGATAGACCTTTACTATTTCATGTTGTGTCAATACGGGGGTGTATGATCGTTCACTAAAATCATGTCTACACCCGCCAGGGCTAAAATGCCCCAAAATGTACTATAAGGGGATATGATTAGTTGTCACTTCCTCCTACCCGGGTTATATGTTATCAAAGTCGTTGTTGCTTAATCGCTTTTAGCTTATAACATTGTTTTCTTTTAAATTGTTTTCAACGTATTTCCTCGCTCACGTTTTCTAAAACATTTCTCTTAAACGTGACTCGAGGCTCAAGCATACGTCGACATTATCCGCAAAATCCAAATTTCTCACGGTTGTCTTGTTCACTAGGTTAGAACAAGTATCGCACAATCGCTACCCAGCGGATGCAAGAGTACAATTGTGAAACATAACCTATTTCGGGCTCAAATAAAACTTAAGTCTTTCATTACCTATCCTTTTTCGGTTCCTTCACAATAATTGTTCATAATATTTCCTTAAAACTATAGAAACAAAACTCAAAAGGAAATTATTCACTCATAATGCATACCTCCACCACATGCTCGATGCTTGACCATTACAAACATTAGGCTTCAAGCTCAATATCATAAGTTGTTCTTATATTTTCGAATTTTAGTGCTTGACCATACAAAAACAATAGGTTATACGACTTTTATGGTGATTCTCATACTCACGTATACGTAATCTTGTCTGATCGCACATAGTTTTTAGTGATGCAAATTCCATTAAATTTGGATTTTATTAATTCCTTACTCAAGACTTTGTTCGCTCGTGGTCATAGAGTTAAAATTGATACCATTTGTCATGTATGATAAAATTGAAAGTTTATGGTTAAAATTGATATAATCGACAAGTTTATGATAAAAAATGATTTTAAGGGAAAAATACGTAAAGAAAATCTAAAATCTATAACAAAAAAAAAAAAAAAATGTAAAAGTTTACTTTAAACACTTCGAGCATACTAGAAATTTTGAAGATTGTAGAGTCATTTCTTACCGTCCTATTGGTAACAGAGTGGTTAAAAAAACTTGATGACTCCGAAAAATTCAATCAATCCAAATCAACCCGTATAATTTGGTCAATGAATTTCTCTAAAACTAGATTGAATTGAACGGAACAAATTTGAAATTTTTTATTTTCTACGATACAAGTATACACGTATTTATCTTATTTTTATTTAATTTCATAATTATTTTTTTATTATTTATTTTTTAATAATCTTTAATCTTTTTAAAAATTATTTAAAAGAGAATTTTTCAGAATTTTAATTAAATGTCTAAAAATAAATAAATAGAGCTGACATTTTATTTTTATTAAAAAAAAAATTGCTAATCTAAATAAATAAATTGAATCTAAAATAAATAATTTTTTTTGGGACTATGTTTCGCAATTGCCCTCTGGTTGAGGGTTTAGGGTTTAGGGTTTAGAAGCAAGCGATCGCTCTAAACCCCCATATCCCAAATCCGCCATTGTTTTGTTGTTCTCAATTCGCCAATGATGAGGCGCTTCTCCTCTGCAACGTTCTCGCTTTCCTCTCTCTGTTCTTCTTCTTCTTCCTCCTCCTCCCTTCCTTTTCCACCACGCGTTCTCCTTCTTAGCTTATCTCAATTTTCAACTTCTTCTTCGTCTTTGAGGCGGCACGACGAAGAGTCTCGAAATGTGAGGGTTTCGGTCTGGTGGGACTTCGAGAATTGCAACATTCCCGCGGCTGTGAACGTCTTTAAGGTCGCCCATTTGATCACTGCCGCGGTAAGGGCCAATGGCATCAAAGGCCCTGTTCAGATTACTGCTTTCGGTGACATTTTACAGCTCTCCAGGGCCAACCAAGAGGCTCTCTCTTCTACTGGGATTAGCCTGACCCACATTCCAAAAGGTTAGTTCATCAATCTAGTACTGGATTTTGGCTTTTCTTGTTCAAATCTATTACCCCTTTTTTGTGTACAGAGTTTAATAGTGATTTTGATTCACATATTATGGGACTCATTGAATTGTTGGATTCATTGGGAGTGCTACATTATTCATTCTCCAAATTTATTCTTTGGAGTGGAAAAATAATCCATATCTCCATGATTGTATCATATTGGAAGTTTTGTAATTTTCTCATATTCGTTTGTATGATTGAGATGCGGTAGTTTAATTTAGTCTTCGTAGTATAGTTTTAGTTTTAATATGCTATTTAGTCCTTGATTAATGTTTGTCCAATTTTGATGTGCAAAGCCATATTAGGATGCTGAATTCGCAATACGAGTTTGATTAGGAGTATGTATGAAGTTATAAATGTTGCCTACGCATATATACTAGAATAGGCTTACACTTAAGTGCTTAACATTATAGTTACACGGATTGCTATAAATAATGAGGAGACCTCTTTCTCTAGAGCTCTCGAACAGTCTCCCCTTAATCGAGGCTTGACTCCTTCTCTGTAGCCCTCGAACAAAATACACCCTTTGTTCGACACTTGAGTCATCTTTGACTACACCTTCGAGGCTCACAACTTCTTTGTTCAACACTTGAGGATTCTATAGACATGGATAAGTGAAGGGCATGGCTCTGATACCATGCTAGGAATCACGACCCTCCACAATGGTATGATATTGTCCACTTTTGCTTTGTTTTTGGTTTCTCCAAAATGTCTCCTACCAATGGAGAGAGTGTTCCTGACTTAAACCCATGATTTTCCTCTTAATTAGCCAACGTGGGACTATTCCTCTCAATAATCCTCAACAGAGCCAATCAATAGTTAGAATGATTTGGGTAACCGAAGAGAGCTGTGGCAAAGTTTTCCAGATTTGTTTTAGTGATTAATGTAATGGAATTTACATCAAAATTTGTAATTTCTTTGTTCTTGGTAAAACTTTTGAAAAACTTCACCTTGTAATATTTTTCCGATGTAGGTGGTAAGAACAGTGCTGATAGGTCTCTTCTTGTAGATCTTATGTACTGGGTTTCTCAAAATCCTCCACCAGCACATCTTTTTCTAATTTCTGGCGACAGGGACTTTGCCAGCATTTTGCACCGCTTAAGAATGAATAATTACAATGTGTTGCTAGCCAGCCCTGACACTGCTCCTGGTGTTTTATGCAGTGCTGCAAGCATCATGTGGCATTGGAATACTTTGATTAGAGGAGAAAATCTAGTCGGAAGGCATTTTAATCGACCACCTGATGGTCCGTATGGTTCTTGGTATGGCCATTATAAGGTTCCTCTTGAAGACCCATATCCAGTTAATGAGCAACCGTCTTCTTTACGAGCCGAGGTTTCCGAGCTCAATTCAGACCCTAAGCCTCGTCCCATTCCAAAGACAGTCATTAGGCAATTACACAACATTTTGAAGTTGCATCCCAAGGGAATCCTTATTACAGAACTTCGCTCAGAGTTGGGAAAGAGTATGGATAAGGACTTTTATGGTTACAAAAAGTTTTATCGCTTTCTTTTGTCAGTGCCACACATTTTAAAGCTTCAAACAAATGGTGATGGCCAATGTATTGTCTGTCCAGTCACTCCAAGGCCCATAGAACCATTAGAGTGCAGTAGAGGTACATCTAGTGATGGCAATGGAGGGCAGGATCCTAATATGAGAGCAAATTTAAATAATAATGATTCCTCAACGGAATCGATCAGTGAATCAGTCCTTCCATCCAGTGAACGAAGTGCCGAAGACAGACAATTGAAGGTGAAACCATCTTCTGAATTTGGTATGTCTATTGGTGAAGGTATGGAAGGGGAATCATCAAGATTCCCGGTTTCTGAGCCACATGCTATAGAAGATTCAAAGCAAACCAGTCAATTTGAAGCTGAGAGTAGTAAGAATCCTTCAATTGGACAGCTTTCGGAGTCCGAGATGGGATTTTTTAGAAGAATATGGAGAAGGCTTTTAAGCAATAATAACCATATTTCTGAAAATGGAAGCCATAATATTTCTGAAAAATGCTCTACATCAGATGATACTTCCAAGCATAAAAGTTGTAGTGGCCTCCTTGGGAAGGCAAAAACTGTGAAGCCAATGAGTCAAGATGCTAATTGTGTGCATCCAGTTTCAAATTCACCTGATCATGAGTCTGCTAAGCTTCAGAAAACAGCCGTAGTTGCTAGTGAATATGATGTTAAATCTAGTTCTAATCCAGGATTACTTGGTAGTATTAGAAATTGGTTCAAGTTTTGGGGAAAGAATACTGAGAACGGCGAAGTCAGTGAGCGTTCTTGTGAACGTAACCAGTTAAAGAATCAATCTGAGAATCACCATCTTTTTTCCAGCAATTCTTTTTGGCAAGATATCCAATCCTTTATGGAAACACCTAAAGGAGTTCAGATTATTTCGCGATCGAAAACCAGGTTTGACATTCTCTTTGTTCTTATGTATCCACATATTCTTTGCATTATCAGTAACTTAACTGTTGGGTTTCTGCCCATTATGGTTTGTATGGTCTTTTTCTCCTGTGGCCAGTTATTTCAACCTCTCCAAATTTAAATGTTTTTAGGAGAGATTTCAATCTTGGTGAGGGATATTGATCAAATATATGAAGTATTTGATATAGCCATCATTTACTTGCAGCTCTACATTATATAATTTAATTGTTGCATGCCTTTGTATGATATTATAGGGTTTACAATTTGTAATTTTTTTTCCTGCTCCGACATATTTCAGGTCGGAGATAGCTGAAAATCTGCTAGAGGGAGGGCCTCCGGTTCTTAAATCTTTAAGCATTAGTGATCTGTTCGACTTTTTGGAATTGTTAATATCAGATAAGAAATGGGTTGTGGAATGCCCGTCTGAAGCAAATCCTTTTAAGCTCACTCTCTCTGTTGCTAGGAAAAGCTCTTGCACGAAACAGTTGCATCATGCAAATGGGTTGGCATCAATCTTTATGAACAAAGTGTCACAGTGCAGCTTGCAGGGATCTGGAGAACATGATTCAGATTCTGATAAGAAAAATGAAAATATTCCTCAAGCTGGATATTATACAACTATGACTAGAAGAAAGTTTCCAGAGAGGACAAGAAGCGAGATATTAGGCGACTGTCGAAAGCTCGTGGATGAGATCTTGAGGGATCACCCCGAAGGATATAAGATGGGGGCTTTCAGAAAACTGTTTCTTGAGAAGTATGGGTATCATCTTAACTTGCAGAAGCTTGGTTACCATAAGTTGGCGTCCTTGCTACAGATAATGCCTGGAGTGGCAGTAGCATCCACATTGATAGTTCCCACCAGTAAGGCCCCAAAAGTTTCGAAGTTGGAAACCGCTCTTCTCAGCGATCCTGAGAAAAAGACGTCCCATGTCGTAGTAACCTCGGGTAATGACTCATCTGTCCTGCCTAGAAAGGATGACGATTTTGAGTCCTCCTGGGGAGAATTGGGTCCAGCCTGCACAGATTGGAGCAACATAAATGAAGCAGAATCGACATTGATTCGTGACACAGCCGAAGCGACAGAGAAAAGACCAATGGTTGATTATGAACCTGTCCTTCCAGAGGATGAATTAACAGAATCTGATGGAGAATCTTGTCCTGCTACACACAGATCAGAAGAGCAAGCCAAGCAACGAACAGACGAGGAAGAAAGCTCATTAATACAGATCCTCGATTCATGGTATAGCAGCGAAGAAGACAGTAGGAAAGACAAGTCGGAAAATAGCGATGAGAGGATCGATTGTTCTGAAAATAGTTCGAAGCTTTCTAGTTTAGCTGCCAAAAGTGAAGCAACTACAGAGAGCTTTGCTAGAAAGCAAAGACATCAAAAGAGCTATTCTTTTGTTTCAGACACGGATGAAAAGGACGATGTAGAGCTGATTGATGGGATTTTTGGCACGTTGAAGAAATCGAGCGAGTCACGGATCCATAATTGAATTGTGCATGTTCAGTCAATTCATAACGCTTCATCGAATCATGGAATTTTTTTTTTCATAGGGAAATAAGTATTTGGTATTTGGTATTTGGTATCTGGTATACGACATCGTTTGGAATTGATTATTGGCCTCGTAAAGTGAACTTCGACATGGGAATGGAACACCATATCATCCTCTGACCCTCCAAATTTACAAGCAATTAGAATGTCTGTAAAGCTTAGTTTAGATGGCTTAGATTTGAAGTTTACTACCCATGACTTTTCCTTTCTGGTAGGGTCTGGAATTCTCTCTTCATTTTGCAGTGCTGTGTTGAGTACATTATTCCCTATGCTGCAATTTGTAGTGAATAATTGTTGCTGGTCAAGGAGGACTCAGGTGTGGCCAGGTATAACTCTCCGTATATTGCTCCAAAATTTCCGAAGATATGATGATTAGAATCTTTTAAGCCGTTTTAAGTTTCCCGAATCATAGGACAACCAACACATTATTAAGTGTATAATGAGAGTTAATGGAGCTGCTGACAGACCTCGTAATGTTGCAGGACCATCCATTGTATGTATATGTCTTGTTTCTAGATTTTTAGTGTAGGCTTTTTAGGTTATATTTACGTAATGATTAATTATAGTCCTAAAATAGAAAGGTTACCGTTCTTTAAATGGATTATGGAAAGTCGAGGGTTTCATTTTAAAGTTATATAAAGTCATGTATGTTATTTCTATTGAAAAGTGTAGTAAAAAGAGCAATTTTTTTTTTCTCCCTAAAGCTAGCTAAATTGTTTGTAATTCTATATAGTTTATAATACATGGTGTGGAAACATTTCCCTTGTATATGCGTTTTAAAACTGTGAGGCTGATGACAATAAGTAATGAGCCAAAGTGGACAATATCTGCTAGCGGTGGACTTTGACTGTTATAAATGTATCTGCTAGCGGTGGGCTTTGACTGTTACAAATGTATCTGCTAGCGGTGGGCTTTGACTGTTACAAATGTATCTGCTAGCGGTGGGCTTTGACTGTTACAAATGGTATTAGAGCTAGAAATTGAATGGTGTTCCTGCATGGATGTGAGGCCCCTAAAGGGTGTATTGTGAGGTCCCACATTGGTTGGAGAGAAGAACCAACCATTTCTTATAAGGGTTAGGGGGTGTATTGTGAGGTCCCACATCGGTTGAAGAGAGGAACAAAACATTTCTTGTAAGGGTTAGGGGGTGTATTGTGAGGTCACATATCGGTTGGAAAGAGGGACAAAGCATTTCTTATAAGCGTTAGGGGGTGTATTGTGAGGTCCCACATCGGTTAGAGAGGAACAAAACATTTCTTATAAGGGTGTGGAAACCTCTCCCTAGTAGACACATTTTAAAATTGTGAAGCTAACAACGATACGTAACGAGTCAAAGCGGACAATATTTACTAGCAGTGGGCTTGAGCCGTTACTAAGGTAAACCAAATCTTATTTTCTTCCTATTGTTTTGAGTTTCTTGAATATTTTATATCCAAAAGTTTTGTTTTTCAATAAGATCATTAGATTGAATGCTCAAGAGTCCCATATCGAAATAATCTTAATTCCTTTAAAACTGCTTTCACAACTAGCATCTTCGTTCCTTTAATGCTTTAATGCTCATATGTTCAAATCTATTATGTCATAGACTTGAACTAGAAGCATTTTTAGTCGTCGTAGTCATGTTTATACACCATAGTGGTGTATAACGCTCCAACTTTTGTGGCACATGCTACCACCATAACACTCTTCACAATATTTCTCGAACTCTTCCCAAACTTTGTTGTATAACTTGTGTTGTCCAACTAACCAATAGAGATCAAATTCTTCTCAAGATGAGAAATATATCTAACATCTTTTAATGTTCATCCTTTTTTTGTTTGAGTTTGTATGCAGGCATCCCTTTTTTCTTCCATCTCCAAGGCTTTGTTGTCAGCAAGATATATCTTCCCAAAATTTTCAAATTTGAAGCTTCAAAATAGTTCTGTGTTGGAGACAAATGAAAAGATGCACCCAAATTTAAAATCTATTATTCAACCAAGTTATCCACACTAAGGATTAGAGCATCTATAGTATCTTCGGTTGAATTTACAAAATCATTATCATCTCCAAATTTATGGTTATGCTTTTTCTTTGTTTTTTTCCGTACATATTCGATAGCACCTTCAACATATCCAACATTGTCTTCTCCTTAACAATGTTGAATACCACGTTTCTGGACAGGGTGTGTGAAGAGTTTTCTAGTATAGATAATCTTCAATCTACATCTTCCAGAAACTGAAGTCAGATTCATTAAACTTCTCGATTTCGATCTTTGAGGCTTGAGCATTCCATTTTTACAAATTGTGGTAAATTTCTCCTATCTCTACTGCAAGTTGGTGTTAGGATCGAAGAACTCACGCACTAAATCTAGATGAAGAACACAAAGAACCAAGAGAGAATGAATGTCTATTCATGTATTAGGATCATGTCTTTCATGGTTAACCTTTCTGTTAGTGTGACTAATATCATCACATATCATGACATGAATCACATTCATGCATCATCAACATCATTATTCTAGCATCTCATAATATGTTCATCGCTATAAGAACATACATTCCTATATATAATCATTATACTCTTGAGTTAGCTTATAGCATCCAACCGTAAGCTCACATGCCTCGATGGTTGAATACTTTATAAACCCTTAATTACTTAATTCCTTGAAGTACGTTCCAAAATAACCATATTGGAATACAACTAACATGAAGCACGCTTAGTTTGGTTGGAAGAAGGCTAAATAGTGCTAAAGTGGTCTAAAAAGGGCAAACCAGTCCAACACATAGCTGAAACATTCAAAGAGCCTCAAACTGGATCAGACAATCAAAATTGGGTCAGATGTTACAAATGGTATCAGAGCTAGTCACGAGATGGTGTGCTAGCAAAGACGTTGGCCCCCAAGGGGGTGGATTGTGAGATTCCAAATCGGTTGGAGAGAAGATGAAACATTTCTTATAAGGGTGTAGAAACTTCTCCCTAGTAGACTGCGAGCGTGGACGCTGGAAAACCTCTCCATAGTAGATGTGTTTTAAAACCGTGAGGCTGACGGCGATACATAACGAGCCAAAGCAGACAACATCTACTAATGGTGGGCTCGGACAATTTTAAATAATTGGCTGGAATAGCTCAGTTGGTTAGAGCGTGTGGCTGTTAACCACAAGGTTGGAGGTTCAAACCCTCCTTCTAGCGATGGGGGTAATCAACACCCTATCTACCATATGTAACTCTTTACTTCATATCATTTAGCATATATAGCTTTTCTATGTATAATTGGTGACTAAGCTATAAATAAGCATCAGAAAACCACGAACTCACACCTACAATGACCAACGCTTGGTTCACGACACGAAAAAGACCACCAACGATCCCACATACACTAGAGGTAAGCTTTTATATACTTGAATAACGTCGTGTGTCGTCAGAATCCAGATTCAATTTTTAGGTTTGAAGAAGCTCATAGATTTGTCGTTTTAGGTTCGTGGAAGAGAAGCAGAGAGTCCAACAAAGGGAGGAAAACGATGAGAAAGAACGTCGGAAATAGGTGCAAAGAGGAGAGAGATGAAAAACAGAAAATCGCGCAGAGTCGAATCCGTTAGATCCAGATACGAATCCAAATCTGGGTCAGACTCAAACCCACAATCGCGCTGAGTCGAATCCGTCAGATCCAGATACGAATCCAAATCTGGGTCAGACTCAAACCCACAATCGCGCTGAGTCGAATCCGTCAGATCCAGATACGAATCCAAATCTGGGTCAGACTCAAACCCACAACCCACTGCCAATCCATTGGTTCGGTCCAACACACGGTCACGATCCAATTATAATAGCCAACCCAACCCCACGTCTGCAGCCTAGCTCAGCAGCCCAGTACCTGCGATCCCACGTCTGCCTATCCAACCCGCAACGCTGGCAGCCCAAAGCCTGATAGTCCATGGAGAATTCCAATTACCTAAGACCCACCTACAGCAGCCCAGCACCCACGCCGCGACCCAGCAATCGACACTTGACCCGCGCCTCCACCCAATTTAGCCTACACACGCGTCAGCGCCTTACTACGCCACACATCAACTTGCAGGAAAAAGAATCCCTCAGCTTCATAGCTCAGCTTGGCTGCGCGTAGTCGTTAGGCTTAAAATGCTCGGTTTGGCAATTCTGACATCGACCCCTACGTTTTTTACCCTCCCAGAGCTGATTTGACCATATTTAAGATAAATAAGGATAGTATAATGCACTATTTCATGAATTCAAGTTAAACTATATTATAAATGTGAAATGTTAATGAAATGAAATGAACGCTATAATAGGAAACAACAACCGATAACGTTTGGAGCAACTTCAAGGAATAAAAGCTTAGCAAATCTGAAAGTAGAGAAACGCCGGCTAAGGCCAACCAAGTAAGTAACCTTACTATAGGATAGGATAGACAATTGTTTGATGTATGACGACACGTGTCTCGTTGCACTGGCACGTGTCCTCTATACTTTATTAATATGATGTAGGACATATGATGTATGATGATGTGTATAAGTTATATGATGACGTTTACGATGTGTTGATGATGACGATGTATGCTAAAATGATGATCATAGTTTAGCTTTTTTCTTCGCTCTCTTTTGCTTATTATTTAGATCTAAACATCATCATTTATTGTAATTAAATTCAAAAAGGTAAAAATATCTAAGAAGTTCATATCATTTGATGAGAACCACCCAACCACGGTAATAGTAGACGTTTTCCATTTTCGCTAGCCCATTAGACTAACACAATAATTTGAATTGGGTTGGGTTTGATATCCCTCATGTGGAGATATTTAGGTGCACGAGCAATGTGCGGACCAGTCAAGTATGATTGGGTTGGGTTCGGAGCTCTCCTTCTTCCTCTTTTCTCTCTTTCTTTTTTCCTCTGTTGTTAGTGTACGATAGCACAAGTAGTCTTTACACATTGTATAGGATACCCGTGCTCAGGTATCTCCACACGAGGGATATCAAAACATTTATAACAATTACAAAATGGACTGTATCAACTGTGATACCAAGATAAGACAGCTTTATCCAAGGCAGTTATTTTATGTTAACCATATATATAAAAGGATTTTTTTAAAAGGGCTTGGCTCCTGGCTCCTTTTCTTTAGGAGTTCTTTGTTCGATATTTGAGGATTTATCAATTTATTGGCACGACTAAGTTTAGGGCATGACTCGATACCATGTTAGAAATCACGACTCTCCACAATGGTATAATATTGTCCACTTTGAGCATAAGCTCTCATGGCTTTGCTTTGGGCTTCCCCAAAAGGCCTCATACCAATGGAGTTAGCATTCCTCACTTATAAACCCATGATCATTCCCTAAATTAGTCGATGTGGGACTTCCATCATCCAACAGTGCTCTCCCATGTGAAACACCTTCCTACAAAATCATGAATCGCTCGATTCACGGGAGTTTTCTCTGTAGTCTCTAACCCGCTGATCTCGTCCTCAGTTGGCCTGTGTCTTCTTTATCTGAAAAGAAAAGTCAGTAAGTAGCTAATTTGTCATACACAAGTCTTCTTCTCGATCGCTCTTATTCGGATATAGTCTCGATTCATTCATGTACTTTTTCTTTACTCAAATTTTACAACTAGAAACTCTGAACGTTCAAAATTTAACCTAAAATTGAAAGTAATTAAATATAAATTCACAAGTAGAGGTATCCATAGGATGGAGTAAGATTTCCGTTTATTATTCTTTTAAAAAATAGTTATTCTAAATTTTTTATTTTTAATATAATATCATTAAAGAATTATAATTTTTTTAATAAATTAATATATTTCATAAACAAAATCTTACCAAAATAATTTTTAAAAATTCAAATTTTAATATTATAACAAAGCTCGAGAATAAATTTGTAATTTTAAAAATTTTAGTGGCCCCACGGCCGGGTTCCGGTTCATTATCACGAGTTATGGTCTGTTAATCTTGTGGGCCCCACTGCTGGAATCCGTTTCATTTTTTGTCGGTAAGAAGTTGGTATTGGCTTAGACTAACACTTGCATTGCCACAATAATGAATGATTGATATCCTAGATTAAATGGTAACCCTTAGTACCGAACTATAAAGTCACACTAAATTTGGGGGAACAACCCCGTGTTTGGCTCTAATACCATTTGTAACGTTTGTAATAACTCAAGCCCATTGCATACATATATTGTCTACTTTGGCCCGTTACGCTATCATCCTCACAATTTTAAAACGCGTCTGTTAGAAAGAGATTTACACATGTCAGTGACACTCATTATGAGCTGAATTACTCATGTGCTTCCTAATCCCCTCTCAATACTGGGTTATTATAAGGGGTGCTTCGATCCACTCTCCAACTGATGTGGGATCTCACAATCCACTCTCTTGAGAGGCCGAACGTTCTCGCTGGCACACCGCTCGATGTGTGGCTTTGATACTATTCGTTCCACTCTCAAATCGATGTGGGATCTCACAATCCACTCTCTTTAGGCGCTCAATGTCCTCACTGGCTCACCACTCCGTGTTTGGCTCTAATACCATTTGTAACGTTTGTAATAACTCAAGCCCACTACAGACAGATATTGTCTATTTTGGCTCGTTACGCTATCATCCTCACAATTTTAAAAGGCGTATGTTAGAAAGAGATTTACACATGCTAGTGACACTCATTATGAGCTGAATTACTCATGTGCTCCCTAATCCCCTCTCAATACTGGGTTATTATAAGGGGTGCTTCGATCCACTCTCCAACTGATGTGGGATCTCACAATCCACACTTTAGAGGCCGAACGTCCTCGCTGGCACACCACTCGATGTTTGGCTTTGATAATATTCGTTCAACTCTCAAATCGACGTGGGATCTCACAATCCACTCTCTTTAGGGACTCAACGTTCTCACTGGCACACCACTCGGTGTTTGGTTCTAATACCATTTATAACGTTTGTAATAACCCAAGCCCACTGCATACATATATTGTCTACTTTGGCCCGTTACGCTGTCATTCTCACAATTTTAAAACACGTCGGTTAGAAAAAGATTTACACATCTTCGTATGGATCTGGCAAAAATAATATTTTATTTTAACAATTAAAAGAAATTAATTAAAAATTTGTACAACCATTGATTTACACCTACCTCCGTCAAAAAATCATAAAGATGGGTCAAGAAAACAGTTCACATGCGGCCCTCATTTACAGAAAGAACTCTGTTCTGTGCTCAAAAAACTGCGCCTCAAATTTTGGGGGGAAACAATGGCGAAATCACCGGAAGATGAACATCCACACAAGGCTTTTGGTTGGGCTGCTCGAGATTCTTCCGGCTTACTCTCCCCTTTCCGTTTCTCTCGAAGGTCGATTTCTTTCTCTTATGGAAATATAATCTCTAGATTTTGCTATCTCTTCCTGGAAATTTCTTTGTGTTTAAAATGGATGAAATGGATGTTTAAGCTCCTTAGTTTAGTCGTTAATGGCATTCTAAGTTATTTGGTAGGGTTTTTCCTTTTGGAGAAATTGACCCGAAATAATGGAAGATTCAGTCCCTTTTTCTACTTACCTTTTTCTTACTCATTAAATCTTGTTTTCTTCTGTTCCTTTACTGGTTGATGATATTATGACCTATTAAACTATACTTTAGTTGATCCAACAAAATGTAATAACTCAAATCTGTAGATATTTTCATCTTTGGACTCTTCTTTTCGGGTTTCCCTTTAAGGTTTTGAAATACATCCGTTCACACCCTTATAAGGAATGTGTTTTCCCCCTTTAACTGACGTGGGATCTCACAATCCGTTCCTAAAGACGTGGGATCTCACAATCCGTTCCTAAAGACGTGGGATCTCACAATCCGTTCCTAAAGACGTGGGATCTCACAATCCGTTCCTAAAGACGTGGGATCTCACAATCCGTTCCTAAAGACGTGGGATCTCACAATCCGTTCCTAAAGACGTGGGATCTCACAATCCGTTCCTAAAGACGGGATCTCACAATCCGTTCCTAAAGACGGGATCTCACAATCCGTTCCTAAAGACGGGATCTCACAATCCGTTCCTAAAGACGTGGGATCTCACAATCCGTTCCTAAAGACGGACGTGGGATCTCACAATCCGTTCCTAAAGACGTGGGATCTCACAATCCGTTCCTAAAGACGTGGGATCTCACAATCCGTTCCTAAAGATGTGGGATCTCACAATCCGTTCCTAAAGACGTGGGATCTCACAATCCGTTCCTAAAGACGTGGGATCTCACAATCCACTCCCAAAGATATGAGATCTTACAATCCAACCATTTGGGAGCCTTCCAGCATCCTCACTGACACATTGCTTGTTTTCTGTCTCTAATATCATTTTGTAACCATTCAAGCCGACTACTAGTAGATATTGTCCTCTTTTGCGCTTTTCCTTTCAAGTTTTCCCTCAAGGTTTTAAAACGCGTCGTTTTCACACTCTTATAAGGAATTGCTCCTAAAGATGTGGGATCTCACAATCCGCTCCCAAAGATGTGAGATCTCACAATCCACTCCCTTTGGGAGCCCAACATCCTCACTCACACTACTTGATTTCTGTCTTTGATGTCATTTTCAAACAACTCAAGCCCACTTCCGGTAGATATTATTGTTCTTTTTGGGCTTTCCCTTTCGGGCTTCCCCTCAAGGTTTTAAAATGCCTCTACTAGAGAGAGGTTTTCACACTCTTATAAGGAATGTTTTGTTCTTCTATTCAATTGATGTGGGATCTCACAAATAATCTCGGCTAGATCTTTGATAGATGATTAATTTTAGTAGGTGGTTTAGCATTTTACTTATTTGTGTGATGATTGTTTTTCCAAAAATCAATGCATTACTTCCAATTTTGTGTACTAGAATTCCTAAACTCATTCCATGAATTGCTTCCTCTGATTAGATGCTTTAAATTTTTTAATAGAAGTTTAGAAAGGTAACTAAGCAGGTTTAAATGTTGAAGATCACTCTTAATCAGCTAAAGTTTACTCTGTAATTTTTTATTCCTTTATTCTAGAGCTCATTATTATATTTTGTTTTTTTGGCAGGAAAAATGGTGATGATGATGTCTCTATCAAAATCCTTTACTGTGGGGTTTGCCACTCTGATTTGCATATGCTCAAGAATGACTGGGGGGCCACAGATTATCCTATAGTCCCTGGGTATGATAGAAGAAAAGAAAAAAAAAATGTTTTAATGATTTGTTATTTGGAGTATTAGAAGAAGTTGGATGAAAAAAGCTCGTGGAATTGTGAGATCCCACGTCGGTTGGAGAAGGGAACGAAACATACCTTATAAAGGTGTGGAAACCTCTCCTTAGCAGATGCATTTTAAAACCGTGAGGCCGACGACGATACGTAACGAGCCAAAGTGGACAATATCTGCTAACGGTGGGCTCGGACCGTTACAAATGGTATCTGAGTCAAACACTGGGCGGCGTGCCAGCGAGGACGCTGGACCCCCAAAGGGGGTTGATTGTGAGATCCCACATCGGTTGGAGTGGGTAATGAAGCATTCCTTGTAAGGGTGTGGAAACCTATCCCTAGCAAACACATTTTATGACCGTGAAGCTGAAGGCGATACGTAGCGGGTCAAAGTGCACAATATCTGCTAGCAGAGGGCTTGGCCTATTACAAATGGTATCAGAGCCAGACATCGGGCGTTGTGTTAGCGAAGACGTTAGACCCTTAAGGGGATGGATTGTGAGATCCCACGTCGGTTGGAGAGGGGAACAAAACATTCATTGTCAGATGTTGGAAGCCTCTCCCTAGTAGACACGTTTTAAAATCGTGAGGCTGACGGCGATATGTAACAGACCAAAGTGGACAATATTTGCTAGCGGTGGGCTAAAGCTATTACAAAAATGGTATCAGAGACAGACACTGGGCAGTGTGCGAGTGAGGACGCTGGGCTCCGAAGGGGGGTGGATTGTGAGATCCCACATCGGTTGGAGAGGGGAAAGAAGCATTCCTTGTAAGGATGTGGAAACCTCTCCCTAGCAAACGCATTTTAAAACTGTAACGCAAACGGTGATACGTAACATGCCAAAACAGACAATATCTGCTAGCGGTGGGCTTGGACTGGAATGCTATTTATGACTTGTTTTAATGCATAAGTCCGTTTACAATTGTTAAAAGATTGGTATATGCTCTGTTGTTAGTTGTACATTAGCTTGTAGTTCAAATTTACTATTATATGACATTGGTTGAAAGGATTTATGATTTTCAGGCATGAGATTGTTGGTGTTGTGACTTCTGTTGGAAAAAATGTGAAGAAATTCAAAGCAGGCGATGAAGTTGGGGTTGGTGTCATTGTTGGATCTTGTAGAAACTGTGAAAATTGTAAACAAGACTTGGAGAGTTACTGTCCCAAGATGGAATATACATACAATTCTCCTGCAATCGATGGATCGAAGAATTACGGTGGCTATTCCGACAAGATCGTCGTCGATCAACATTTTGTTGTTCGATTTCCTAAGAACTTAGCTCTTGATGCTGGGGCTCCTCTCCTATGTGCTGGAATTACTGTTTATAGTCCAATGAAATATTTTGGAATGACTGAACCTGGTAAGCATTTGGGTGTGGCTGGACTTGGCGGGCTTGGTCATGTTGCTGTTAAGTTTGGTAAGGCATTTGGGTTGAAAGTTACTGTTATTAGTACCTCTCCTAGGAAGAAGGAGGAAGCAATCGACAGGCTCGGGGCCGATGCTTTCGTTGTATCGAGTGATCCCGACCAATTGAAGGTACGTGAGCGAACCAAACTTACAAATAAAAGATTGAATTCATCCTAGTTCTTAATCTTTTTGTTCTAGTAATAGATTAGTTTTGTATTAGAGTCGAAGGTCGTGTGTTTGAGCTACAATAGTATCAATTGATAGTGTAATAGCCCAAACCTACCATGAGCAGATATTGTCCTTTTTGGACTTTCTTTTTCGGGATTCCCCTCAAGGTTTATAAAACGCGTCTATTAGGGAGAAGTTTCCACACTCGTATAAAAAATGCTTCGTTCTCCTCCCCCAACCGATGTGAGATCTCACAATCCACTCTCCTTAACAGATATTGTTCTCTTTGGGCTTTCCCTTTCGACTTTTCCTTTCAACTTTCCACTCAAAGTTTTTAAAACGTGTCTGCTAGGGAGAGGTTTCCACACCCTTATAAAGAATGCTTCGTTCTCCTTCCCAACCGACGTGGGATCTCACAATCCACCCCCCTTAAGAGCCCAACATCCTTAAGGATATCAACTTTAAGCTTTTGGGTGATCTTCCTACTATATCATGAGTTGACTATAGATTGTTCAATGATGTTAATTTTAGTTAGGCAAAAATATATATTTTCCTTCCCGAACATGATACTCAAATTTCTAAGAAGTCGTAGATATTTCAACATTTCTTTTCTTCGATGACTTTATTTCTCGTCTAAATCACCGACTCACGAAGTATCATGTCGTCTACGTTAATCATCGTTTACTTCATTTGGTGTAGGCTGCCATGGGAACTATGGATTACATTTTGGACACAATATCTGCTGTTCATGCTCTTGATCCATTGATTAGTCTGCTAAACCTCAACGGAAAGTTGGTCGCGGTCGGGTTACCTAACAAACCAGTTGAACTATCGCTCGGGTTCCTAGTCTCTGGTAGAGAAAATTTATCGATCCGTTTGTGACACTAGTTTGATATAACGCTAACAAAAACTACCCCTTAAATCTTTTTCCTTTTCAAAATTGCTTACAGGAAGGAGATTGATTGCTGGAAGCAACTTTGGTGGACTGAAAGAGACACAAGAGATGTTGGATTTCTGTGGAAAACACAACATTACAGCTGATATTGAGCTCATTAAGATGGATGACATTAACTCAGCTATCGAAAGGCTCGGGAAAGCTGATGTTAAATATCGGTTCGTGATCGACATCGAAAACTCGTTCAAATCGACTGTACAATAATAGGTTTGGGCTACGATGAGAAGAAAATAATGCAGAAAATATCATTTTATGTGCTTTTACTCTCATGAAAGATCTATCACGTTGAAACCTTTTATTATTATGTTTTTTTATATTATAATAATATGTTTTCATTGATAAGCATTTACCATGGTTGAACAATTGTATTCAATGTACTCAGCGTTTGTCGTGGGCACGATAACGGATACACCAGAGGTGCGTCCTTCTCGGTCCTCTTAAAGCTCTAGTGTCCACATCGGATATAGACTGAACTGTCTCACAATGTTTTGAACCGAACTCACGTACTGCTTTAGAGCATTTGTAGAAATCGTTTGGGGAACTGAGTTGAGTTATGAAATCTGAAGTTCATAAATCTTTCGTGTTAATAAATCAATACAGGCAATAAACCTGTGTTTCGAGTGTTGCGTTCTGGAGTCTTTTTTAGCCATTAATCAAAATATCTTCCGTCCCAAATTAGTTTATTGATATATATAAACGTAACGGGACACAAAGTCCTCCATGTGTTGGAACTAAAAAAATCTTTGTTTTGTTTTTTTATTTTTTTTATTTTGGTGGGGACAAAAGAAGATAGGACACATGAAGAACAAATATTTGTTCGATATATTTATTGAAATGTGGACCAATTAATAATTGACACGAGTGGGTGGGGGCACACTCATAAATTATAAGCACAGCCCATTTAGCCCCAAAAAAAACACTGTAAATTGAACTCTGGAATCTCAAATCCGACGCTAAAATGGCGAAATCTCCAGAAGATGAACACCCAAACAAGGCTTTTGGATGGGCTGCCCGAGATACATCCGGATTACTCTCTCCATTTCATTTCTCTCGAAGGTCAATTCCTCTTCACCTCCTTGTGTTCTTGATCACTTATTTAACGATTCAGTCGTTTGATTTTGTTTCTCTCCGAAGGATTGTGAAGATTCTGTACTCTGTTGCGTTTGTATGTGTTCGTAGTTTATTAATTAATTGTGATATTCAATGATTGGATCGTAGGTAGAATTTGATTTTAAATTATTGGATCTTAGGTAGAGTTTGACTGGGATCACGTTTTCTCGACGATTTAGCATTTCGATTATAACTTTTAGTTACAGAAACATATTTCAGATCTTCCATTTAATTTCTTCCTCTTAAACACCACGAAATTTTTTAGAAGTTCTTTTGATTCGCTGAAAGCAGTTTTTACTCCTCCGAAAGCGATTCTAATACTCTGTTCTTGATTAGCTGAAAGCAGTTTTTACTCCTTCAAAAGCAATTCTAATACTCTGTTCTTGATGCTAGAACGTTTATTGTGCTATTCTGACGTAAACTAATTAACCCCGTGCTAATAGTTGGTATCATTTGAATTATTGTTTTGTCTGCAGAGATAATGGTGCTGATGATGTGAGTATCAAAATCCTTTACTGTGGGGTTTGCCATTCTGATCTGCACTTGCTCAAGAATGATTGGGGTATCACAAATTATCCAATAGTCCCAGGGTAGCTAGTTCTTTGTACTTGTGTCTACTTTTAGTTTGTACTCAAATTACAATTAGATTCTTCGTAGAAGAATTTGATAAGAATTAGGATTGATGTTTTTCAGGCATGAGATTGTTGGTGTTGTGACCTCTGTTGGGAATAATGTGAAGAAATTCAAAGCGGGCGATCAAGTTGGGGTTGGTGTCATAGTTGGATCTTGCAAAAGTTGTGAGAATTGTGATCAGGACTTGGAGAGTTACTGCCCCAAGTTGATATATACTTACAACTCACATTCATATGATGGAGTGAAGAATTATGGTGGTTATTCTGATAAGATCGTCGTCAATCAGCATTTCGTGCTCCGATTTCCCGACAACTTACCTCTTGATGCTGGAGCTCCACTTCTTTGTGCTGGAATCACAGTTTATAGTCCTATGAAATACTATGGAATGACTGAATCTGGTAAGCATTTGGGTGTGGTTGGACTTGGTGGGCTTGGTCATGTTGCTGTTAAGTTTGGTAAGGCATTTGGGTTGAAAGTTACTGTCATTAGTACCTCTCCAAGAAAGAAGGAAGAGGCCATCGACAGGCTCGGTGCTGATGCTTTTCTTGTTTCAAGTGATCCCGAACAGTTGAAGGTTCGATTTTTCATTTATGTTTGGATTTCGCTTTTAAAGTTTTAGATGTAACGGCCCAAGTGCACCATTAGCAGATATTGTCGTCTTTCAGCTTTTCCTTTTGAGTTTCCCCTCAAGGTTTTTATAACGTATTTCCTAGGGAGAGGTTTCAACACCCTTATAAAGAATGCTTTGTTCTTCTCTCCAACCGATATGGGATCTCTCAATCCACCCTCCTTTGAGGTCCAGCGTCCTCGCTGGCACTCGTTCCCTTCTCCGATTGATGTGGGATCCTCCATCCACACCCCTATGGGGCCCAACGTTCTTGCTGGCGCACCGCCTCATGTCCACCCCCTTTGGGGCTCAACCTCCTTGCTGGTACATCGTCAGGTGTCTGGCTCTGATACCATTTGTAACAGCCTAAGTCCACTGCTAGCAGATATTGTCCTTTTTGAGCAAAATGCGTATTCTAGGGAGAGGTTTCCACACCCTTATAAAGAATGCTTCGTTCTTGTCCCCATCCGATGTGCGATCTCACACTCTCTCTCTTAAACCAACTCTTAAGTAGTTACTAATGATCCATTGGTTTGTCTTGGAATATATATTTACTCCCTTTTTTGTCTGCACGTTATTTTAATCAGTCTTGTGAGATCCCATGTCGGTTGAAGAGGGGAACGAAACATTCCTTGTAAGGGTGTGGAAACCTCTCCCTAGTAGATGCGTTTTAGAAACCGTGAGGCTGACGGTGATACGTGACAGGCCAAAGCGGACAATATCTGTTAGCGGTGGGTTTGAGCTGTTATAAGTCTAGTCCTTCGAATGGTCGATACCATTTTTGAATCAGTCTAGTCCTTTGGATTTATCATTGTTCTTGAAATATGAATGTGATCTTAGTTATATGTAATGCTTTTTCGTTCTGTTCAGGCTGCCATGGGGACGATGGATTATATTATCGACACTGTATCCGCTATCCATGCTCTTGCTCCGTTGCTCAGCCTGCTAAAGCTGAATGGAAAGTTGGTCACTGTGGGTTTGCCTAACAAGCCTCTAGAGCTGCCAGTTGTTTCTCTAGTTCTCGGTGAGGCGAAATCGATGTCTCATGTAGAAACCGAAATTGTTTCGTATTTTTTGGTGCTAAACTGAAGAAAAATCTTTGCCATTTTTCAACTTTTGGTTACAGGTAGGAGGATGGTTGGTGGTAGCAACTTTGGAGGGCTGAAAGAGACACAGGAGATGTTGGATTTCTGTGCTAAGAACAACATCACTGCAGATATTGAACTCATTCAGATGGACGACATTAACTCGGCCATCGAAAGGCTTGCAAAAGCTGATGTTCGATATCGGTTTGTGATCGACATCGGAAACTCCTTGAAATAGATGGTAAACTTCGGCTGCATTGTCATCCAAACCAAAAACGAAGCTGATGGTTCTGGTGAATTTATGGTTTTTCTGTCACATTTCTAATGGTTCTGGTGCATTGTCCTTATGCTAATAATAGTTTCTATCGCTTCATCTGTTACTGCTGGAACAATTTTCTCGAATGAGAAGCTTCGTTTGAAACATCATGACATGTATATTGTTCTCTTTGCACTTTTCCTTTCGGGCTTCCTCTCAAGATTTTTAAAACACATCTGTTAGGGAGAGGTTTCCACACTCTTATAATGGGTGTTTCGTTCTCTTTCCTAACCGACGTGGGATCTCACAACACGGTTCAAACACCCTCAGCATAACCCCTCCTCTCGTAGCAAGCCAACACAACTGGTGTGACTCCTCTGATCAGCAGGACACTCGGGTCATGCACCCACGTCGAGTGAACGAACTGTCTCGTGTCAACAATGGACAATTTACTTCATTTTCACACTAGAGTTGACCACAAGGCGGTGACACTAGATCAGCAACTTTCCATGTGTGAAAATGAACCTATTTGAGGTCAGACCAGTATATGGATTTGAGCTATTTCAGCAAGTAGTTTTAAAGTTGAATGCCCTTATTTACTTTTGTAAGTTCCCTTAAAATAAGAAATCATGGAGGATGCATATGGAACTCAAGCCGTCGGCTTAGAAAGCTACCTTTGTTATTCCTGAATGTTGTAGAGGTACGCCAGATACTTATGGGCATATAGGCCATTTAAATCTCATCTCTCGTTTCCAGTATGTTTAGGGTTAGCTCATCGAGCTAAACCAATCTCTAGGTGCACACGGGTCTAAACCTCTTATCACTCATGGATCAACATGTAAACCACACTAGCTATAGAGCCCTAATCTTAATTGAGTTCTCTCATGCATGCTTTGTTAGGGAGATATTCCTACCGATCACCTAACCACGTAATCCACAATTTAAACTTTACCTTAGTTAAATTTTGGAGCTGAGGAGGTCTATTGTATTTCTAGGCAGCTTCGTGGCTTAATGTAGACTCCTGACTCCATGCTACTCTGTTTTGACTTCTCAAGTTTTTCTTAGTCCAGGAGCATTAGGATCTAGATCCTCTAGTCATTGCTCACGATTCTAGACCTAAGTCATCGTTTAGCCAACCTAACTCTAACGCCCTAGTTCTGTGCAGATAAGCACGCTCAATAAGAAGAACACCAGTCAAACACTTAGAGATTACACATTCTATCATGCACACATACAAGCAAACAGTCTCAACGGGGAGATAACATTCATCAATCACCCAGAACACATATCACAATAGCCCATCTTCCTTTCTAACACAACGAAAACCATATAAAGTAGCATTTATCACAAATCTCATCATAGGGGCATTTTGGTAATTTCTTACATCATTCATAACATACTTATCCATATTTTCTAACTTGTATTCTAGTCATGCATATTCTCTTTGGGCGAGTGAGTCGGATCGGTTGTGGGCGCTGAACATGATCGCACCTCGATTCTCAAATTGGGCGAGCGAGTCGGATCGGGTTAGTAGTCGGGTTGCTGCTAGCCTTGCAATGCGTTGTTAGTCTCACCATTTGATACGTGTCATCGTCGACGACCAACACACTCTCCTCATCTCTGTGTGACATATTTCGTCGTCTGGTTGGTCTCCTTCACATGCATTAAATTTTTTTCTAGAATCTGATCAGATTTACGATTTCTTCCTATTTTATTTAAATTTTAACATCCTTTTATTTAAATTTTACTGATTTTTTTAATTTTCACTATTTTCTTGAGTTTCTGAAAAATTTTAAAAGCATTTTTCTCTTCTGTCTCATCCGCAATTTTGGTATCTACGACTTTTTAAAAATCTCAAGTATTAAATAGGTGGTTGGAACTTGAGATCCTTACTGACATCTCTTCATAACTTAAGTCTTCATCTATCTGCAGAGGTTCATAGTCTATCACATGTGTCAAGTCGGTCAAGTACTTGTAGAGCGTGGTTATATGGAATACTAGTCATGTACCATAGAGAGGAACCGGTAATCTGACATCACTGATCCAATTTGTTCCAAAATGTCGAAGGGTATGATGAAGAGTGGGCTCAACTTACTCTTTCGTCTAAACCTTAGAAAACCTTTCATCAGGGACGCCTTCAAGAATACCTTGTCACCTATCTCGAACTTCAAATTTCTACACCTCACGTCAGCGTAAATCTTCTATGTACTCTGAGAGCTTGACGTGACGCTTACTATATAGGAACATCAAGTTAGCTTAAGGGTCCATTCAATTACTCTTTTTAAAGCTTAATTAAACTTCTATATTCAGGATATCCACTTTTACAAAGCTTTGAAGATCTAGTTCATGAAAATTATATCAGTTGTGGGTAGTAGTGATCAAAATACCTCACAGTCACTCGTAACAATCATGTTGAAACTTCGGGAAATTTTTTATATATTGTCCTTCTTGGCTCCTATACTTGAGAGAACCTTTATTTCTAGAAGCGTACCTTTTCTTCATTGTTACCTTGAGAAGTCCTTGAAATTCAATACTAGCTCGTGTTTTTGACTTGGTAGCTCGCATATCTATGACTTGTTCTATCTTAATTATACTCAATCGTTCCATCCATAATCTTACAAATTTGAAGTGGGTTTATGCCTCAACTCTTTATGGCTAGAAAACCTGAATACTTAATTCAACCTTAATTCCCAACTTTTCTATTTCCTTCGGGATGACTTGCTATCTTCTTTTAATGTCGTTTTCTTGAGGGTTAGCCCCACTTTGGGCATGATTTTGTATCGAAGACCTTGGTTCTTGTCCTTAGACATTCCCCTTGGAGACCTATGGGGTTTTATGGTCAGTGAACAATCAACCCTGGCATACTCGAGGCTTCATGCGTTCCCTGTGATGTAGTCTAATACTTGCGTTTCCTTTCTATTCTTATTACTAATAGAAATATAGCTATGTATATGTTTTCAATGAAAATTTAAGAAAATGATGCAATTTTTGAATTAATCGTACATTTCTAACTCTTTGAGACATAGCTAAGGAAAAATTCTTAACGTGTAAGCCTTAATCCATACATGTCATAAGCATTTCTTCACATACACAAATTGGATTAGCCATGACCAAGATTAATTAGATTAGCCATGATCAAGCGATTCATTGGATTGGCCATGATCAAGCAAGAATTCTGCAGTGAGTCGTCTTGGTATAAATTCCAAATTCAATCTAAGAGCCATTCTGAATCAATTCGTTAGTGCTTTCTTTGTAAAAGGATTCTATAAGGAACTCTAGCTTTGCAAAATCTAACCGGTTTGGTGTCTAATTTCAATTTGTTATTAAATTTAATTTTAAAATGTTATATTATTTTATATTTTATTTTCATTTTGATCAGTATTTTAAATTAATTTACTATAGTGAATAGTAAAAATGTAAAATATAAAAGCTAAACTCAAAATTAAAGTCAAAATTGAAGATTTTAATATTTAGAAATTAAATGAAAAATAAACTCAAAAACTCTCACAAAACTCACATTGCCACTCCGCAGTCTTAAAAATATGTAAGCCACTAGAGTTGGGGAGGAGGAAGCAGCCACTTTTCACTCTGCACGAACCCAAGGTTGATAAACGGCCTCACTTCATTATTACTCAACTGCTTGCTGAAATCAACTCGGCCGCTCGTCTCCGATCCCGGCCCCGAACACTTATATTCTCCGAAGAACACCGTACTGTGGAAAGCCGGGATTCTCATGTCGTTCCACCCTTCACGGTTAATAATGTCAGCCATGGTGGTGTAGGCATACACAACTCTAGACCATGGCCTCCAAGATCTTCCCAAAAAGGTGTTCCTCCCGCCCGTGCCTGTAATGCTGCAATGCACGAACACATACCCGCTCGGGTCCGTTTGCTTTTCTCTTGAATGTGCTGTTATCACTCCCAATTCGTCGTCGGTCACCACCACGTCGAGCTGCGTGTTCAAGAAAAGCGATGTTCCCTTGCCGAAGACGAAGTCCACGGTGCCTTGTATGAAGCAGTCCTTGTAGACATGTAAGCCATCGTCGTCGCATAGGGTGTCTTGAAACCCTATGAATTTGCAATTGTAAACTGCGGCTTTGTTCCCTCTTAGTCGAGCTGCTAATGCTTGAGCTCCTTTCCTCTTTCCATCTGGTCTTGGAGATGAATTCTGAATAGATTATAACGAAAACCCAATAAGAATGTTAGGAATCATGACTCGAATGGATCATAACAAAAACCTAATTAATAAAATGATTTAGTTCGACACTATCATAATTCTATTGACATGGTTAAGTTAAGGGCACGACAGAGCAAAGATTTCACATAGTACTTTGATTGAAAAGTCAATCGATTACCGATCAAGCTCAATAAAAAATGGGTCAGATTCTACCCGATCAAGCTCAATAAAAAATGGGTCAGATTCTACCCGATCAAGCTCAATAAAAAATGGGTCAGATTCTACCCGATCAAGCTCAATAAAAAATGGGTCAGATTCTACCCGATCAAGCTCAATAAAAAATGGGTCAGATTCTACCCGATCAAGCCTATGGGACTTAAGGACTGATCGAATGGAATAAAAAAAAAGAGAGGTAATAATAAGTAAATAAAAATGACTTAGAAGAGCACAAATTCCAAATGAATGAAAACATGACTAAATTGGTCTCGGTCACTATTTGGGATTGAATGGAAGAGGGGAGGAGATTCTCAGAAGAGCACAGATTCCAAATGAATGAAAACGTGACTGAACTGATTCCAAATGAATGAAAACGTGACTGAACTGGTTCCAAATGAATGAAAACGTGACTGAACTGGTCCCGATCACTCTTTGGGATTGAATGGAAGAGGGGAGGAGATTCTCAGAAGAGCACAGATTCCAAATGAATGAAAACGTGACTGAACTGGTCCCGATCAAGAGGGGAGGAGATTCTCGAGCTGCATGAAGTGAAAATTGAGAATTCTATTGATATGGCTAAGTTACTTGTATGAATCACAACCAATTAACATGGATAAGTTAAGGGCATGACTCTAATACTGTGTTAAGAATCACAATTCTCCACAATGATATGGTGGTATAGTATTGATATGATATTGTCCATTTTGAGTATAAGCTCGATATATTTCTAGCTTATAAACCCAATTAACCAAAAGTACGTTTAATTAACAAATTACCTCAATGACGAGATTGACAGCGACGAAATAATCAGAGTCAACGCTCAAAGATGCACTGTAAACGGTGCCGTATGTTTTAGCATCTCCGTCAAATGTCAAGTTAGGCATATTATTAGGGGAGCCATAAAGGGTAATAAATGGCCTAGTCCTATCAATCGTAAGCTTCTCTTTATAAACTCCTCCTCCGATCCAAATCACGACACGTTTGGTGTTACCAGGAGGAACGCTAGCGATAGCTTCGGTGACCGTCTTGAAATCTCCACTTCCATCGGCTCTTACTTTAACCACGGTAGCGCGTTCTTCAGCAGCCACAAGGGCTGGATCAAGCTCCCCCTTGCGATCGGTTAAGGGCTTCACATTTTTGGAATACCAAGCGTCTAGTTTCGATTTTTCGGCGGGAATAGGTGGTGTAGCAGCAAAGACGCTTGCAAAAGCGGCTAGGAAAATCACCGAGCTCGTGAGAGCGAGAGCATCAATGCAATATTTCATATTTCTGTTCTATTTATTTTTTTAATTTTTTAAATTTGGATTTTTGGAGAAGAGTGGAGTACGTTCAATTGCATGGAGCAGGTGGGATTATATAGAGTGAGAGGGCCCACGGTTAACCATAAGAACCACCGTAAAATTTGGAGTAGTTTTACCTTTCCGTTTTAACTGCCACAGTTTAAGAGATTTTACTTCCGTTTTACCTGTGTTTAATGCACTTTTCACGTAACTAACCTAGTAGACTTTTTTACGGTAAAAATAATAATTTAAAATGTCACCCACCAGTAATTTCTCTAATAATTTAAGATCTACAAAATTAAATGCAATTGCTTTATGCATGTGTTATGGTTTTTTTATTGTGATGTCACTATAAACGGTATACAGTGTCTTGCCTTTACACGCAGTTGTTATAATTCTTTAATTCTCAATTTTGTAAATTCTTCTGGTGGCTCTCTCCGACCTTCCAATTTTATTGTATTATGAAGAAATAGTTGCGAGTTTTATTGTATTGTGAGGAAATAGTTGCCAGTGCTAAACTGTTAAATCTACTCTTTTAGAGAATGTGGTGTGTTCTTACAAAATTCCAAACTTGTAACGTCGTGCAAAGAATTGGGGTTGCTCTCGAATTCCTAAAAAGAGATGTCTAACCGTTAGGCTTTGATTCGATGAAAGAGTAAGAAAGTTCTTTATTTTTATTCAAATTCCTAGGAGACACTTGGGAGTGGAGTAGGTCGAGTTTGACCTAACCACTATAAAACTACGAGGTTATATTTTCTAACTTATTCCTATTTAATTTCAAAATTATTAGGGTGATTTCTGCTAAGTTTTTCATAATTGTTTATTATTTTGAATTGAATTATTTTTATATACTAGTAATAATTACATCCTCGAGTTATTTCTAAGAATTTTAATAATTATAAATTAAATAATTTTATTATTAAAACCCTAGTTGTCATGCCAATCAAACATATTCATCATTTATAATTTAGTGGTTATGTATTAGAAAATTCATCATCATGCAATATGACATTTCATATATGTACATCAGTGTAACACGAGATATCATCGTATCATGTCATATCACCATCATGCATCTCATGTCATCACATCATATCAACATCCCAACGTATCATAGTAACATAGTACATCACATCATCATATCATCATAGTATCATCGTAACACATCATAATATCATATAAAATCACATCATCATATCATCATAGCGTCATCATAACACATCTTAATACCATAACAACGTACATGACATGTGCAAGGGCCATTGGGCACGTGCTATCATATATAAGATAAGTCTTCCAATCGAGCCAAGTTCTCCTCCTAATTTAGCTCGCTCTCGTCCTTCAATTTCGTTCTCACTTATAAGGGTTTCAAAAAACAAAAAAAAAAAACGCCCGCCGGAAATCGCTAGATTTCCGGCGAGGTATGTCTTGCCAGCAAGGGCGTATTAATGCCTTGAGTCACCATATTAAACCCTAGGCACCTTAGTAGCGGTATTTTCTTTTCGAGTCACTGTCGTACCTGTGAGGGAGGAGCCGAAAGGTTTAGGCGAGGAATCGAAAACGTCGCGAGACTTCAGACTTCTGTGAGTCCTTAGATAGGAGCAAACCGATGCTGAGGTAAGTTAGGGCAAGGAAGGATAGACGCAACATCAGGGACGAACGGATGATGATGATTCCACCGACGACAGTAACCAGGACCTGCGATCAGGGTTTGTCGAGGCTCGGGCGAGGAAGACAAAGCGGCGGGCACGGGTCGGTGCTCGGGTATTCCGCGAGTCGTCTTGACCGACACCACCACTGGGTCGCGTCCCATTTCGGCCCAAAACCAGTGATGCCCAGACGCATCCAGAAACCTTGTGCCGTCAGTGGTCTTCGTAGCCCATCGGCTTCAGCTTCATCGGCGGCTCCGTTGCACTCCAGGCTTGGCTCGGCTCAGCGGCGTGGCTTAGCAGCTCGGCTTAGCGGCTCGACGTATGAATAATATACCAATTCCTAGGTTTTCGACCCTTCTAGAGCCATTCCCACCATTGTTCCGACCATCTGAGGTCAGTATAACTCTATTTCTTCTAGTTATCTGTTGATTTTTTTCTAGGTTAGGCTGTCGTTATTGTTTTCCTCCAGGTATGAACTACTTATAATAATGAACGTATTGTCATTATTGAGATTGTCTCACGTAAACTCTCGCTCTTTCATTATACAAGTACAAGGTAACGTCGCTAATTAGGTTAAAGAAAACTAGGGGCGTTACATACTTACCTTAATTGCCTTAAATAAGGTCAAATTAAGTTTAGAAGGCTCCAAAACATAGGGTACGAGACGGAGCTGAGCCGGAGCCGAGCCAAGCCGATCAAGTAGAGTGGCTGAGGATAAGACACGTGCCGGTGTGGAGCTGACTTGTGCGGGTTGCAGTTCACGTTCAGGCGCGAACTTCGGGTCGGGTTCTCGGTATCACAGGTCGCGCGTATTGAGCGTGGGCCCAAAGGCAAGGGTAGCAATAGGCCTCGGCTGGGGCTTCATGAACATGTCTGCTGCGCGATTAGGCTGAGGGTATCGGGCCGTTTGGCTTTGGCTGTGGATTTGCTACATATCTCGACCACCGTGAGTCCTATTGGCTTGCCGCACACTTCCATGATGCCTTAGTGTCTCAGACGTACCTATAAACACAAATCCCATTTTACACCTCAATTTTCCATAACCCCAAACATGCCGATGGAAAAATAATTACGACGAGGCAAGCCCACAAATCCCTCTGTACTCTTGGATTCGTTGGTCGTCTTTCCTATGGCGTGAGTTAGTCCTCCTTTGATCGTAAAACCCAAATCGAAGTTCACCGACATCGCGTTTCGAGGGATTAACCATCGTTCGTCTTCTCCTTTTTCCTTTATGTATACCACACTTTTATCTCTGCAGGTGAGGTTTGAAGAATGGCTACCCACCTAGAAGATGAAAACATAGGCCTCTGAAAGCACCGCGTGATTGGAAATAGGTTTCTTTAGGTGTTTCTTAGTCCCTAGCTTAGTTTAGGTTCTTGAAAATGTTTGATTAATCCACCACACCTAAATGGTGTGAGAGTTATCTTATTTATAATCAAATAAATTACAAGGATACGGAACTAGTAATAAATGGAAATAACAATAAATGGAAAGATACGTAATAAGACAAATATTAGATATTTGCCTTATAATAAAATATCAAATATAATATATATGGTAAACTATAATTTATTACTAAATATCCTTAACACCCCACTCCAAGCTGAGCGTCGAATTTGAACGAACGTGAAGCTTGGATCTGAAAAATTCAAAGAAGTTGAGAAACACTTTTCGTGAAGATGTCAACAACCTGGTTTAGAGGAGGCGTACAGAAACACTTTTTTGCCCATCGAAAACTGCAGAGGGATTGTCGCTCAGCGGCGATGCTGCCTTGGCTTCGGCGAGAATATGTCTAACCCATGAAAAGGGATTGTCGCTTAGCGACGATGCTGCCTTGGCTCAGGTGAGAATATGTCTAACCCCAAGAAGTAGAAGGGGAAACCAAGAGCAAGGGACAAAGACAATGTTAAAGCCAGAAGAGTCGCCACAGTGGGCGAAGGAGCCAATTTTGGCGAGAAGGGCAGCGCCAACTTGGTTGGCGAAGAGGCCAGTGCGGCGCCCAAATTCCAAAGGTAAATCTCTACATAAGATAGATGGGCTTATCGAGATTCTATATATTTCCGAAGAGAATGCTGACGAAGATACTAAGATTAGAGTTTCTGTGAAGGACGAAGGATAAAGAAAAATTGGGAAGAAAATGAAAGAGGAAAAGGTGAGGTTGTATGTATAGAGTATGGCGAAGGATGATTTGTAGGTCAAAAGGGTGGAGCCAAAGAGTAATCAATCGGCTCCGCCTGCGGCAGCCATGAAGACTGCCCCTGCGGCGTCAAAGCTAGCAAGGGTGGTGGAGAAGAACAGTAGAGGATTCAGAAGCTATTGAAAATAAAGGATCCGGGTTGCTAAACCAAAATAGCTCTGCTATCATGAGAATGTTTGCTGAATCCACCACACCTAAATGGTGTGAGAGTTATTATTTATAATCAAATAAATTACAAGGATACGAAAATAGTAATAAATGGAAATAACAATAAATGGAAAGATACCTATGGTAATAAGACAAATATTAGATATTTGCCTTGTAATAAAATATGAAATATAATATATATGGTAAACTATAAATATCCTTAACAGTTCCAAACTTGCTCTATTTAATTTGAAATCTTAAACCTATCTTTATATCCTTAGAAATAGTGATGTAGGTAGCAAAGTGTACCTACAAAGTAGGGGTGTATATTCAACCCGACAACCCAACAACTCGTACCAACCCAACCCGAACTATAAGGATTGGGTTGGATTGGATTAGCATTTCGAGTTCGTGGGCAAAACCATCGGGTTGACCCGAGCCAAATTTAAATATATAAAATATATTAAGAATTTTTCCTTATTGAGTTTGACAGAGTGATACTTTGGTCAATCTAAGAAGACTTACGCCAAGTTCGAATCCAAGTAAATTCATATTTCTTTTTTTTTTTATATATATATATTTTAAAAATACCTTAATATTTTATATTATTTTAAAACATATTAGAATAACTTAATATATGATAAATAAACTAACCCACAATTATTTAATTTAGGAATATGGTTTATGATAATATATGACTCTTTTTAAAACATATTAGAATAACCTAATATATATAACTCTTTTAAATAAAACATATTAGAATAATCTAATATATATAACTCTTTTAAATAAAACATATTAGAATAATCTAATATATATAACTATTTTAAATATATTGTTTATGTACAAATAATTATTTAATTTAAAAATATGATTTATGCTAAATTTATTAATTATGATTTATACATGTGTTATTTTCCGTTTCGGCTTATAAGATAAAATTATATAAAATATTTATATATAATATTATATTATAATATATAATTATTAATAATATATGGTTCTATCAGGTTCAGTAGCTCTTTGATTGAACGAGGTAAACTTCCCTATACAAAGAATTGGATGATCATGAGACTTCCCAAAAACAGAAATTCATTCCCCTTTACTCAGTAGGTAAATAGAAGAATAGTTTACTGATACAAAAAGTCAAGACTAAAGAAAGCCAGCCATAGAGTTGACTGTGTTTGAATAACTAGTCAAAGTAAATGCCTGGTCAACTCCTTGATGTTTTAGATCTTTTAGGTTACCGTTCTTCGAATCTCTAGATCCTCAACTACTACTAAATCTCAATAGTTTGAGTTTCCAGCTTCTTTTTTCGTCTTATGAACGAAAGGCTTTGTTCAAGGATTCTATATCAATTGATAGATGAGAGATAGATCAAACTGAATTATGAAGCAAGAAGTTTGAAACTTAGATAATTCACCTCTTTTGCTTATAACTCGAGAAAAAGGCTATTACTAGATCTATGAGAAATTTCATTCAGTTAGATTCCATATGGTTTGGACAGCAAAAGAATTGACTCTTTGTTGGTTGAGCCGTATGAATTTCTATTCTTTAACTGTCAAAGGATGACAGTAAAGCGCCTAATTCATAAGGAGTTGATTGAGTGTTTACTGTTCCGAAATAAATAGGTGTAGGATCAAAGACGCTCGACCAATACTTTACGAGGTTCAGGAGCCGGAGTTCAGCAGAGGATTGAGCAGTCAGGTTCAAAGTCCTCTCATCGAGAAATGAGCTAGTTGTAGAGATTGAGTGGGTTGGCCACTCCGACAGAGAAGAAGAGAAAGGGGAGCGTAAGCAGCAAAGCACTGAACTCGCTTTCTCTGGTCTTGTGGTAACTTCCCCCCTCCTCCCCTCTTCTATTCCGTCCCGAAGAGTGCCCGGGACCAATTCCGTCACGTTTTCATTCATTGATTTGTAATCTGGGCTCTTGTCATTTTGATTTACTTATTTTTCCCTCTCCCTCCTCTTTCTTTCTTTCTTTTTCTTTTTTGATTCCCTTCGATCATTCCTTACTTAAGTCCCATAGGTTTGATCCTGTAGAATCTGACCCATTTTTTCATTGATTGAGCGAAAGGTACAAAATCTAATTGATTTTTCGATCAAAAATATTATTTATACATGCTGTTATTTTGAAGCAAAACTATTCACACATTTTATACTATTTTAAAATATATTATTTAATTTAAGAATATGGTTTAAGATAAATTTATTAATTATGATTTATACATACATTTAAATTATTTCGAAACAAATACAACTATTCATACCTTATATACTATTTTTAAATATATTGTTTATGATAAAACACTCGCAAACAATTATTTAATTTAGAAATATGGTTTATGATAAGTTTATTAATTATGATTTAACATATATCAAAGTTATTTTAAAACAAATGTAACTATTCACACATTTTATACTATTTTTAATAAATTAACAAACTAACACACCCATTTAATTTAGGAATATGGTTTATGACAATTTATTAATTATGATTTATACCTACTTTTAAGTTATTTTGAAACAAATGTTAATTCAATATTTATAAATTATAATATATTATTTAAGATAAATAAACTAACAAACAATTATTTAATTTAGGAATAGGGTTTATGATAAGTGGGATAACAAATACGGAAGAGAATCCAAATTAGTTTAAATATATTTAAAGATTGTGTTATTAAACTAAGACAATAAACCTAAATTCTAATGTATTTATTTCATATCTGTTGTAACATTATTATATCACTATATATATATTTCTTAATAGTTTTGGGCTCTCTATCTTTATCAGGTCACGCATAACTAAGCATATTTCGATTAAAATATTTTTATATTTTCTTTTATTTTTGTTATATACCATATCTTTAAACTAATCATTTTGATTGTTTATTTAATTTCATGATATATCCTTATATTTTTCCGACCTTAATCAATTTATGTTGGCATTTCACCGTCTTTAGTTTTATAACAATGTTGAACTATGTTAGTATGTTACAATTTTCACGTGTTGTTTTTATTTGATTTTTTTTTTTTTGTGTGAATAATTATGGATTGATTTGTGTTTGTTTATGATCTTTTAATATCTTTGATCTAAGATTGTATCCAAATAATTATAAATTGTGGATAAATAAAACTTAAAATTTTTTTTTTGACAACCCAACCTGAACCCAACCCGAAAATAGAGGGTTGGGTTGGGTTGGGTTGGGTTGGGTTGGGTTGGGTTGTGAAAAGTTTTGGGTTAGGTTGGGTTGGGTTACAAATCCAACCAACCCGAACTTTTGGGTTGGGTCAAAAAAATCCATCAACCCAACCCAACCCGGACCATGTACACCCCTACTACAAAGTGTACCTAAGGGTATTTTGATGTAGCGGTAATAGTGATGTACCAGCAAAACCTAAAACCTAAACCTTATAAAAAGTAACGAGTCATTTAGAGTATGTTTAGAACTCAAAATAACATATAGTGTCTTAGGGGTATTTTGATCATTTTACTTCTAATTCTTGGTTTAGCTATTTAACATGTTCCAATATCTTTCAAACTTCACTCCATTATCAAAAACCATAAAAGGTCTAATAAAAAGTTTCATAGCATTTCGAGGTCATTTACATCATGAATCAAACATAAATTACCTTAGGGACATTATGATCATTTTACACCGTTACTTGGTTTAGCTACTTATCTTTATTCAATGACCACCAAATTTCATATATAATCTTAACATGCTATAATATGCTCCATATTAAAATTTCGTGGGGAACGGAGCTCATTTATTCAGTTATTTTAATGTTACTTAAATCTGAGAAATTTGATGAGCCTTAACTCTATGTTCTTTGAGTTTTTCTTTCCTATATCCTTAATTCATATGTTTAAGGTTCATACAAAACTCCAAATGATTTCTACGAGTATTTTTTAAGAAAAGTCTAAGATGGCTACTTATCTCGTCGTTGACGTTCAAGACCTTCTTTCTCGAGCTTCCGGTATCCAAATTATTCCAAATTTTCTTTGTTAGATTCAACTTCTAGTCTAGTTTTGGAGCCATAAAGAAATTCATGAGAACCCGTTTATAAGGGGTCCAAATTGATCACAAAGGGTAGAAAGGTCAACACGTGGCTATCTTTGACGTTTATTGGTCAAAGTTTGACCTTTGACTTTGGGCTTTGTTGGAAAAATCACAGATTTGTATTATCATATACCTCTTGTTTTGCCCTTGTAAAGCTCCATATATACCTCGAATGGATTCAATTTCTTCATAAAACGTTTAGAGATGAAGAATAAAAAAGAAGTAGAGATCAATTTCATACCGCTCTATAGCTTACGTTATAACCTTCAAAAATTAGCAGAAAACATGTTTCTAGTCCATTCTTTAGCCAAACTTGTTGGAACCATATAGAATGCGTAGGAATTATACCCCTTAAATTTAGAAGAAATCCAAGGAAGAAAAAGATTTAAAATAGAGTTTTAGGAATTCTCATCACGTATTCTTGTCTTCAAACATTGTTCATAACTTTTTATCTGCAGATCAAGTTTGCACTGCCATTGGTTGTTCTAGGAGCGTGCTTAATTTTCTCCTTTTTATTTTAAATGTTTCTAGAAGTTGCGTAAAAAATATCTACTCCGATGAGGGTGCTACCGACATTTATTTTAAATTTCTACCATTGGATCTAAATAATGTAGAGTGCTGTTGAACATATCCAAATTTCCGTTTAATGTAATGGTTCGATATAAAAATACAGATCGTTTCATTAGAATGGACGGTTCTCGACCCAAACCCGCTTGCAGTTTTTCTTCAATGGTTTTCATAATTAAGTGGAACTTAAGTGACATTTTGGTAATTTTCCATTTTTCGAATATTGTATTATTATTTTTCTCCAAAAATATCCAAAGTTTTTTTTAAAATTCTTGATCATCATTTTTTCGTTTTTGAGCATCTTAAATTTCCTTTTAGATAAGGAATTAAAAATCTAAAAAATTCCTTACGAGTGGGTAAAATGACCTTTTTGTCCTTTAAACTTATTTATTTATTTTTCCCTTTCCGGTCCTTTTCCAAAAGTCTTAAATTCTTAAAATTACTCTTAGGGTATAACAATGGCTTGTTTAAGACCCTAATCACTTGCTTCAATTTGGTAATTCCTTTCCTTGGATCCTTTAAGTCTTACCTGAGTGACTTATTCTTATTGAAGTTAATTATCTTCATTTTGGGGTATTACCGACCATGAAAGTTAAGATAGAATAGCAATATGCATTGTTTTCGGTTAGTAGCTTTATATGTGACTTTTCATTTTCGCACTCAAACATTATGTTAAAGTTTTATTTTGACGAAGTTATTTTCATTTCATGCTTTAAACTAAACGTATAGGTCCATTGCTTGGTTTGAAACGTTTTATTTAAATTTTCACGTATGTTATTAAATACATGTATGTAGTGACATTTCTTAGACAAGAAAATTAAATGAAAATTAAAACTAAAACTAAAATTTTATACAACCAAATAGAAATTAAACTCAAATATGGATTAGCATCTTAATATTTTAAGACAACGATGAGTCATCTCGATGTTTATTATTGAAGAAGTATAAAGAAAAAAGAAAAAACATTTATCCCAAGAAATAGTTATTAATATAATAAAAAAAAAAAGTGAATTTTATGATATGATGGGGTAGGGGTACATGGTCCAGGTTGGGTTGGGTTGAAGGATTTTTTTTTACCCAACCCAAAAGTTCAGGTTGGTTGAATTGGTAACCCAACCCAACCCAAAAAAATTTTCATCCCTTTATTTTTGGGTTGGGTTCGGGTTGACCCAAAAAAAAATTTAATTTGTATGACTTAAAATGATAAAACAATTACTATCTATAAGTTGTAGATCAAAAGTATCAAACTCTCTCTTGCATTCATATTATCACCTGTAAATATGTAAAGAATATGCCATGAATCAATTCCAAAATTATCATATCTAATTAAATTATCTACATTCACAATATATAATCATTCAACAAAATGCCAAAAAATTCACGTATAAATATGTAAAGAATATTCAATGAATTAATTCTAAAGTTAAACCTTCAACAAAATGCCTAAAAATTTAAAACTATCCAACCCTCTATTGCATTCTTAATTCCTGAAAAAAAAAAAAAAAAAAAAAGTATCTTGACAATTACTATCGTTTTAAGATTGTTTGGAGAGAGCATATCGTAATTTCAAATATTTTACTTGCATTGAAAAATAATTATTCTTGCATGATATTACTGGAGCCGGAGGGTCTTAAATCATCTAAAAAATAAAATATAAATTATGATATAACAATATAGAATACATCTTAACAAATAGACAGTAAATAGATTTGAAGTTACCTGTCTCAATCTTAGAACAAATCTCCAAATCTTCAAGTTGTTGAGGAATATTAACGATGCTGACTTTTTACTGATCCAATTTTGTGTACATATTAGAGCTTCCACTGTTTTAGGTGTCAAAGAGCTCCTAAAAGAATCAAGAATCCTCCATCCGTACTAAATGCTGATTCAGAAGCTACAGTCACTGCAACGGCCCAAACATCTTGGGCAATTTTTGATAAAACTCTATATTTAAATTCATTTGCTTTCCACTGTGCCAAAACATCAAAATTGTCATAAGTTCTTCACTAGGGTCAGATAAATATCGATCCACATCATTCTTTAACTCGAGTGAATTTTGCTCTTCTCTTCTTCGTTTGTATCTTGTTAATACTAATATTAAACCACTCAAATTCACTTCATCAATTGTGTCCATCTCCATACTCATGGACTTAGAAGTGAGTCTTGATTCAGATGGGTGATGATCTTGAGCATTATCATAAAACTTGTAGTAATCATATAAAAGAATTAAATAATTCTTTATGTCATCCACCATCACTTTTAGCCATAGCATCTTCATAAATATTTGAAAAGCAAAATGATATGTAATCCAATTTGTAACGAGGGTCGAGTACCACTGCTATGAATATCAACTTATTAATTCTTTTCACTAAGCCCCAATATTTGACTCATGTTACTTAAAACAGAGTTCACATTTGTACTCTACTCAATTAAAAGTTTTTGAATACCCCAAAGATCATGAAAATAAGAATTAGAAATTACATATAAAGAACCACTTATCTTCGTAGTGACATCATAGAAAACTTTAAAAAACTTTACAAACACGGTAACGTTTTCCCAATCATCAATGGTTGGTGGCCCTATTCTTTTGTTTCCATGATCCCCTCTTTGAAGTAATCAACGTAATATAATTCTTCTTCCTCTACTATTTTGAAAGTTTCTTCAAATTTCAAGGCATGATCAAACATCAAATAAGTGGAATTCTATCGAGTCGCCACATCCAAACAAACAAGTGCTTTACATTTAATTTTTTATTGTTCAACACCATCTTTAAATTTTGTCAATCTCTTGGGGGATGATCTAACATACCTCACAGTATTGCCAACACTAGAAATGAAGTCATGCATTTTTTTAAGCCCTTCATTTACAATCAAATTAATTATGTGAGCACAACGTGTAATATTTCTCCATTTAAGACAAATGAATTCCAACTTCTAAGCCTTCTCACAAACCCGCTTGGAATGACGAACTAAAAAATCTTTCAACTTCTTTTTTTTTTCTTCTAGATAGAGCTTAAATATATCTCTAGCAATGGTTACTCTTGACGAAGGGTCAAACGTAGAACATGCATTACTACAAAATAATTTGAAACCCTCATTCTCTACAAACTTAAAGGACAACTCATCCATAATTATCATCTTGGCACATGATGCTCTACATCTTGTTTGACTAAATAATGAAGTAACAATATTACTATCACCCCTTCCATCTATTGAACGTTGAAAACTTAGAGTGGTTTGTCCTTTGTCCTCCACCTTGTACTTTCTACATTGATTTTTTAAGTGCTTCCATAACGTGCTAGTTCCACAAGAATGAGTGTCACAAGCATACTCCTTAGAACAATAGTTGCACTTGCACCTCTAATTATTGTTCTCTAATCTTGTAAAGTGATCCCACGCGGTTGATTTACTGGGTTTCTTCTTCTTAAATTCAGATTGTGCAGCCAATGGTGGCTTCGATGCATTGTAATTACTAGAGCTACTTGCACATACAGTTGCACTATTGTTTTCCATCTATAAAAAATAAATAGAAGTATTATGATTCAAACATTCAACCCAATATGAACAATTACCATAGAATGCATCACAGTTAAAATATACAATCAGTATTTACAAGGGGATATAACAAAAAGAGAAAAAACTTACCCATGATGGCGTTCCAGGAGACTAAAGAGAGAAAGACGGCGCGCGAGAGAGAAACAAGACAAAGAATGCGAGAGAATGCTATTGAGATCAAATTTCTTGTAAGAGACTGAGTGTCGAGAGAGATTTGTATTTTGGCTGAAGGTTTGTATTTTGGCGTGAGGCTATGAAAGAGAGAAAAAGGGAATGAGGTGAGGTTGTGAGAGAAGAGGATGAGAAGTTTGTATGGCTGAGAGAGAAACAGATAGAGAAGAGGCTAAGAGAATCATATAAGAAAATAACGAGACAGAGGTAGAGAGCAGAGGCCGGAGAGAGAATCAAAAGAGGGAGGGTGCCTAAAGCAGAGAGCAGAAAGGGAGGGTGCCACAACAGAGAGTAGAGAGGGAGGGTGGCTAACCAGCAGATAGCATAGAGGGAAGGAGAGAGAGAAGTTATTTTAAATTTCTTTAAGCTAATTAAGTAAATATTGAATTTTGAAATGTCGACAGATTAGGTTTTGACTTTAGGCCTTTGAGCTTCAATTTCGGGTTGGATCGGATTGACCCAATCATTTTCTTTTGAAATCCAAACCCAACCCAAATCAGATCGGGTTCAAAAAAAAAAATGGACCCAACCCAAATTCGAAATCCAATACAACTCAATCCAACCCTTATATTTCGGGTTCAGTCAGATTGGATTCTCGAGTTTCCGGATAGATGGAGTCATTTCAAAGGATATAATTGTGATTTACAAAATTAAAGTTCATCAATGATTATGTGTTTTATTAGTTCAACAGTGTCATGCCGACAAAATAGGAAGCCTGACATAAATATCTTTGCCTTTTTTATTCATAAAATTAGAAAGCGGACGTAAATATATTGTTTTTAATTCATAAATATAGCAAGTTGGAGAATGATGAGTTCGAACCAAAACATTATATATTATTTTGAAGAATGAATTGATAATAAAATAATATACATAAGATTGCCTCAAATCTAGTATGGAAGATCACACCAATAATTGGATCATCTATATATTTTAGGTCGTTTCGCTTAAAGAATTACCGCCATTAAATAAATCAACAAAATTTGATTTCATTGATCTTCGTTTTTCTTTGTTAATGGCTCTTCACCAACCTTTTACTTCTTTTACGACGAGTCTTTTCATCAAACGAGTCTCTTTTGATCTCAATTGTTCATTTGTCCCTCCCTCTCTTAAAGTACATGGCGGTGTACGAATGTCAAGTCAAACTATTGTACGACGGTCTGGAAATTACAAACTTCCTATTTGGAAACCTGAGTACATTGAATCATTAAAAAGTGAATTCAAGGTATGAACGATAGAAATCTTTTGTTTGTTTACTCTTTTCGTTTTATTTACATTTAATTTTGAAAAGAGTTCGACAATTACTTGTGGATATGTATGATGTTTTTAGGGAGAAATGTACGTAGAACGCTTGAATGAGCTAAAGGAAGAGATTGGTATTATCATGAGCCAAATAATAGACGACCCTTTAAAGCAACTCGAGCTAATTGATACTTTACAACGACTTGGAGTCTCATATCATTTTGAGAATGAGATTAAGGATGCGTTGAAAAGAGCATATGAAAAGAGATATGAAGGTGATGATTGGAAAAAGAATAATTTGTATGCAACATCACTTGAATTTAGACTACTAAGACAACATGGATTCAAAGTTTCACAAGGTATTAACTTTGTTCGAACACTTAATATTACTTGTGAATATGTATGATGTTTTCATGATTTTTTTTTTACTTACAGAGGTTTTCAACAACTACAACGATGAGATGAAAAACTTTAGCACACGACTCTATGAAGATTTAAATGGAATGTTATCTTTGTATGAAGCTTCGTTCTTATGTATAGAAGGTGAGAACATTTTAGAGGCAGCAAAACATTTCACAATCAACTATTTCGAAAAATATATGAGATTGTGCAAGGATGAACATGAAGCGTCCATTATTAGATATGCGTTGGAGTTTCCCTTACATTGGCGAATGTCAAGATTGGATACAAGATGGTTCGTTGATATCTACGAGAGAAAAGTGGATATGAATCCTATTCTTCTCGAAATTGCTAAATTAGATTTCAATCGAGTTCAATCTATCCACCAAGAAGATCTGAAATATGCATCAAGGTAAGATTATTATAAACATATTTAGAGCATAGACAATAATGAGCTATGATATACTTTTATCGATTTTTTTTTAAATCACATATCAACTCAAAAATTTTCTTTTCCTTTGAAAAAATTGATCATTTTTTTACATTTTTAAGACCGAAAAAAAAAAGCCTTAAATCTATAGATTGCTATAAATTTAATTATATCAATACTTTAACGTTCCCTCTTATTTATGGGTTAACCTCATCATTGGGAAATTTCTCAAAGGCTAATCCAATCTCGATATAGCCTTTACGCAATCTGAATCTAATTCATTCATTCATTGAATTGGATTTTAGATCCGAGCGTGTTGAGTTATAGTTAGTCTTATTCGTTTGGGCCATATTTGTAGAACAATAGGCTTATCATTGTGACAACTTAAATATATAAAATATATACACAAATCTTTTTATTTTATTTGATATGTTATAATAAATTTAATTATATTAGCATGTTTACACAGTTGGTGGAGGAGAACTGGATTTGGCGAAAAGTTGAGCTTTGCAAGAGATAGATTGATGGAAAATTTCTTCTGGACAGTGGGTGTTGGATTTGAACCCGAGCTCTCATATTTTAGAAGAATGGCCACAAAAGTTAATGCATTAATAACAACAATAGATGATATTTATGATTTCTATGGCACATTAGATGAACTCGAGCTCTTTACCGACGCTATAGAGAGGTAAGCAAACGATAAATCTATGACAATAAGTAAAAGTTTAATCTTGGTGTTAATTTCTATTTGTTATATTATTTTGCTTACCAATTCATTTATTTTTTAATAGATAATTAAATTTTCTGGATTAAAAATCTCAAGATTTTTGATATATAATCCTCTTCTAAAATATGATTTTAGGTGGGACGTTGGTGCAATGGATCAATTACCTGACTATATGAAAATATGTTTTTTTAGTCTCCACAATTCTATCAATGAGATGGCTTTTGAAGCACTAAGAGACAAAGGAATTAACGTGCTTAAATACCTTAAGAAAGCGGTATTTATTTAATTATGATAAGTATTTCTAACTTTTCTTTTGATTAAGATCAACAAAATTGTTACGTAATTTTACAGTGGGCAGATTTGTGCAAAGCTTATATGTTGGAGGCTAAGTGGTATCACACTAGCTATAAACCAATGTTGGAAGAATATTTAGACAATGCATGGATTTCAATATCTGGACCAGTTATATTAGTTCATGCATATGCTTTCGTGACATCCCCAACGCTCCAAGACATGGAGAGCTTGGTAGAATATGCTGATATAATTCGTTGGTCTTCCACAATTTTGCGACTTGCTAATGATCTAGGAACATCATCGGTATGTAAACAAGCCTTATTTAAAAGAAACCTTTTTTTTAACTGCCATAATTAAAAATTAAGTATGTGAGTAGGTAACTATCTTCGAGTTAATGAAATTCTGTGTAAGTTATTAAATTTAACATTTTGAAACTTTTATCAACTAACATGATCCTATGATGGATAAATGTCATTCAGGATGAGTTAGAAAGAGGTGATATTCCGAAATCGATACAATGTTACATGAATGACACGGGAGCCTCAGAGAGTAAAGCTCGTGAGCATGTAAGGCATTTGATTGATGAGACATGGAAGAAGTTAAATAAGGCTGAAGTTGAGAATTCTATCTTTTCTCAATTGTTCATCGAGAGAGCTAAAAATCTTGCTAGAATGGCTCAATGCATGTACCAATACGGAGATGGACATGGCATGGGGTACCAAGAAATAAATGATCGTGTAATGTCTCTAGTTATTCGACCCATTTCCACACATTCATATAGTGAATAATGGTCGAACGGAAGCGAAAATAAAATCAATTACACTCACACATCCTATATGTTCATGAAGTCGTGGAGTTATTTTACTTAATAGAAATGTGAAGCATTTTGGAAAAGGAAAAATGTGCGGGTTCAAGCCTTATGTTTGGAAACCGAACTAAGCTTTGGAAGGAGGGGCACCCAGCTCAACCCAAACCCATAACCAGCGTAACCCGCACACATATACAGCCCGCAGCCTAAACCCGCATTGCCAACTTGTGACCTAGATCAACTCGACAACCCGGACTAACCTTGAAAACTCGTTCCTCGACTAAGCAACTCGTTGTCGGCCTAGTGCAACCCCTCACATGTGACGCATCCATAGATTCACTGAGCTGACCGCTCCCAACGGGTTCTCGGCAGCTTCCTGGTGACTTTCTGCTAGCTCTCGGCAACTCCGATCAGCTTGTCGGCTCAGCTTATCAATTTTTACCATGTTCCCCTATTTTGGATCTCTTTTCTACTCTTTTTGACCATTTAAGAATTGATTTTTGCATTTTTAAAGCATTTGGAAGGAGTACAACCATTGTTTAGCCAAATTAAGTATGGTAAGCTAAATAGGAGGCTTAATTATGAATGCTAGGTAGATTAGGCTGATCAAGGTGTTCTAATCTGGTGCCGTGTGTTAGGTTGAATGGCACAATGACCTAGGGTCACGATCTTATGTATTTATAGATGTGTATAATGAAGATTACATTCTAAATCATAGATTTGGTAACAAACCATGAAATCATAGATTTGGTGACAAAACCATGAAATCATAGATTTGGTGACAAAACCATGAAATCATAGATTTGGTAACAAATCACCAAAACCATGAAATCATAGATTTGGTAACAAACCAGTAAATCATAGATTTGGTAAAAAACTAGTAAATCATAGATTTGGTAAAAAACTAGTAAATCATAGATTTGGTAAAAAACTAGTAAATCATAGATTTGGTAAAAAACTAGTAAATCACTAGATTATCTTACTATATACAGATATGATCTATTCTACGTTTAACACCCCCTCAATCTGGACGATGTACTACTAAGTTCAGATTGCGCCTAAAATTGCTAAAAGAAGGAGCTAGCAATGGCTTTGTCATGATATCGGCGAGCTGATCCTTGGAAGAAATGAGTCGAACATCAAGCTAACGAGTCGATACTCGTTCACAAACGAAGTGATAATCAACCTCAACATGCTTCGTTCGTCGATGAAAGATTGGATTGGCAGACAGGTAGGTGGCACCAATGTTGTCACACCACAGGCTAGGCACTCGCGCTTGCGAGATCTCGAGCTCACGCAAGAGAACTTGGATCCAAATTAATTTGGTAGTGGCATCAGCAACCGCCTTATATTCGGCCTCCGTACTAGAACGAGAAACTGTCGATTGTTTCCTCGAACTCCAAGAAATAAGATTGCCACCAAAGAAGATCACATAGCCTCCAGTGCTTCGACGATCATCAGGATTCCCGGCCCAATCAGCATCCGAAAAGGCACTCAACAAATTAGTGCTGGACTTTGTAAGACAAACCCATATCAATAGTGTCATGTAGATAACGGAGAATTCGTTTGACTGCCGCCCAATGTATAGATGCCAGGGAGGACATGAACTGACACACTCTGTTGACACAGATTGATATATCAGGATGTGTTAGAGACAAATATTGGCGAGTACCAACGACACTCCGATAGCGAGTAGTATCCTCAGGCGAAAGCTTTCCACCACCATCCAATAACAACTTCTCACTAGGAAGCATAGGTGTGGGCACACCTTTGGAGGTGAGCATATTGGTTCTGGACAATAAATATTGAATGTATTTATGTTGTGTCAGAATAAGTCCATTGTAAGTTTGGCGGACCTCAATCCCAAGAAAATAACTTAAAATGTCAAGATCCTTGACGGCAAAATCATCCTGAAGCTGCTAAGAAGTTTCTCAGTAGGTGTAGAAGATGAGCTGATGATAATAATGTCATCAACGTAGATGAGGATATACATTTGAATGCCCATCTTGTTAAAAATGAAAAGAGAAACATCAGCTTTTGAAGGTGTAAAATCCAGCTGTAATAGTTTGGAGCTAAGGCGAGAAAACCAAGCATGCGATGCTTGTTTAAGGCCATAAAGCGACTTATCCAGCTTGCAGAGATAACCAGGGTGTTGATAATCCACAAATCCAGGGGGTTGCTTCATATAAATATCTTCATTAAGAAAGTCATGAAGAAAAGCATTTGAATATCAATCTGCCGAATAGCCCAACCACGAGAAATAGCAAGAGATAATAAGAGTCGAATGGTAGTGGGCTTAACAACTGGACTAAATGTATCATCATAATCAACGCCATACTGCTGTTTAAACCCTTTAGCAACCAGGCGTGCTTTGTAGCGATCAATAGAGCCATCTGGCTTTTGCTTGAGTTTGAAAACCCATTTGCAATCAATAACGTTAAGACCAGCACGAGGAGGAACTAAGTGCCATGTCTTATTTTTTTGAAGTGCCTGAAATTCATCATTCATTGCCTGACGCCAGAGGGGATGCTCCATAGCAGTAATATGTGAAGTAGGTTCAGAGGTAGAGGACCGAACTACATAATATGTTATTGTTCCATCTGTAAGCACCTTGGGTTTCTTGATATTGTGCTTCAATCGAGTACCATACAGATAAGTAGTAGGTGCAGGATCCACATTTGAGGGGACAGCCGTATCAGCCATTGTGAGGGGAGCAACCGATACAACAGCAGTTCGTTGACCAGCGGCCGAGGATTCAACCGGGCATTGTGCAATATCATATGCTGGCGGAGAAGTTGAGGCCCCAATCATTGGCGGAACAACCAACGCCGATTCGCGCGGCAGCGATGCGGAGGATTGATGCGGCAATTCTGAAGCTGATGTAGACACCAAATTTTCTGCATCCAAAGAGTTAGTAGGCACAGACATATGCATGTGATCATTCTCCAAATTAGTACTGCTATTACCCAAATGCAAGGTGCACAAATCAGGGGCATTATGCGTCGACTACATGATTGGGGAAGAATTAGGTGGGGGCTCTCTTGAACGGAAAAACATTTTCATCAAATATGACGTCTCTAGACATATAGACACGACTAAAATCGGTGTCAAGACACTTCTACCCTTTATGTAAAGAACTGTAGCCTAGAAAGACACATTTCTTTGATCGAAAAGAGAGCTTTTGTTTGTTATAAGAACGAAGATGAGGCCAACAAGCACACCAAAGTTTTTTTTTATAAGGAGTAATTTGGTGGGGTATGAAAGAGATGCTCTAAGGGGCCTTTGTTATCGATGACATGAGTAGAAAGACGATTGATGAGATATGTGGCTGTAAGAAACGCGTCGTTCCAAAATTTAATAGGTACATGAGCATGAGCTAGAAGGACTAGGTCAGTTTCAACAATATGACGGTGCTTGCGTTCAGCAGACCCATTTTGTTGATGTGTGTGAGGGCACGAAACACGATGAGAAATTCCAAGGGAACGAAAAAATGTGTTATGAATTTTCTGATATTCCCCACCCCAATCAGATTGGACCCACTTGATTTTATTATCTATGAGGCGCTCAACATGAGCTTGGAATTGCAAAAATATACGAGGAGCTTCTGTACGATCATGCATCAAATAGATCTACGAAAATTTACTGAAATCATTAATGAAGCTAATATAATATTTAAAGCCCCCAACAGATGGAGGTGCAGGGCCCCAAACATCCGAAAAAATAAGTTTCAAAGGTGACGAAGACCTATGGGAAGAACTAGTATATGGTAACTGATGATTTTTTGTTAACTGACACGCATTACAAACTGACAAAGGTGACTCACTAGCACACAACATATTATTGAGACGCAAAATTGATTTTACTACTTGAGATGAAGGATGTCCAAGACGTGCATGCCAATGGGCGTGAGTAGTAGATCTACTCACCAAGGCATGCTTGAGATCATCGATATCGGATGGCTTAATAGGATAAAGACCAGATTCACACCTCCCATCTAGAAGACTTTTCCTCGACCGTCGATCCTTAATAGAAAAATGTCAAGGATGGAATTCAAAAAATACGTCATTATCACGAGAAAATTGATGAACGGAAAGAAGATATTTGGAAATTTCAGGCACATGCAAAATATTACGCAATGCAAGAGAACGAGTAGCAGTATTAACTAAAGAATGACCAGTATGCAAAATACGCAAACCTACTCCATTGCCGACTTGAACTTGTTCACCTCCATGATAGCGTTCACGCACAGCGAGACGATCCAGGTCACTGGTGATATGATCCGTAGCGCCTGTGTCGCTGTACCAATTTGGGTCAATCTTGTAAGAGGAAGTAGCCGCCAGTGCTGTAGGAGGAGCAGAAGAAGGTTCATCTTGATAGGACTCATCCATCCTATGCCAGCAACGGATAGTAGTATGCCCCACTTTGCCGCAGATCTGGCAGGAAGGACGAGCATAAGTGCCACGACAATCACCAGCACAACGAGAGGGTGCATAACCTTGACAACGACCACGACCACGATCCCTACGCCCACGATTCTTCTGCTGACCACCACAACCAGCATAATTGGCAGAAGATCCAAGATTTAACTGAAGTTCAGCACGACCAGTATAATTGGCAGAAGATCCCAGATTTAACTGAAGTTCAGCCTGGTGTTGTAGTTGGCGAGCTTCAAACGTCATTAGATGTGCAAACACATCATCAAGCCTGAGGGCTTCACTCTTGGTAGTCATTGAAGTGACGAAGGGATCATAGTCAGGGCCAAGACCAGCGAGAAGATACGCGATCACATCATCATCCTGCAAGGCAGAGCTCAACACGAATCTGAATAGTGCGAGCACGAGTTGACGACGAAAACATCCGTTGCAGGGTATCCCACGCCTCCTTGGACGTAGTAGCGGCAACCACATCGTGAAGAATCTCCTCAGACATGGAGGAGAGAAGGCCGCTAAGGACCTGTTGATCCTAATCATACCACTGATTCTAGGCCGGATTAGAGACTAGGTCACCATCAGCAGCAGTTGAGGAAGGGACCAGCTTGGTAGGTGTGACATTGGTGCCATTGAGGTAGCTCATAAGCTTCGTACTCCGTAGGTAGGGGAGGAGCTAGGCGCGTCATATGATGAAGTTGTTTTTGGTTAGACGAATTGTGACAGCATGGTGTAGAGGGATTGGGCCAAAGGTCGCCATGGTAGTTGAGACGGTGTTGGAGATGGTGGATGGAGAGGAGGAAGAAGATATGATAGACATTTAAAAAATAAACCTTGGCTTTGATACCATGTTAGGTTGAATGGCACAATGACCTAGGGTCACGACCTCATGTATTTATAGATGTGTATAATGAAGATTATATTCTAAATCATAGATTTGGTAACAAACCAGTAAATCATAGATTTGGTGACAAAACCATGAAATCATAGATTTGGTAACAAACAAGTAAATCATAGATTTGGTAACAAACCAGTAAATCATAGATTTGGTAACAAACTAGTATATCACTAGATTATCTTACTATATACATATATGATCTATTCTACGTTTAACACCGTGAACTCATATAGGTTGACTTAGATTTCAAGAGATGAGTTTGAACTATCCCCAAGAATAAATTAGCAACTCGGGCTTAAGCTACTCAAATATCTGGCTCTATTATTGACATGATTGGATGAATTGAATCAAGTGTGAAAGACATGTGCTATGTGGCCCCTCCATGTGTCATTATACGAATTGATTTGGACATTTTAAATTTTTGATAAGTTGTTATTGGAAGAAATTTGTAGTTTTGCGAAGGAAGCTAGAGTTGGGATCAAAAGTTTGAGTTCCCGCTTAAGTTAAAGACTGTATGGTTTCTATTTTTGGATCAACTTTGAGCACATTTATTTCTTATTGTAGTTGATTAAAAATTACAAGAAAATCTCTTTAAATATATGAATTAAAACTCTCCAACTTTGATGTAACAATCAAGTTAATTCGTCGAGTTACCTGGTAAAAGCTATGAAAAAAAGAAAAAAAAAATAGAGAGAAATGTGTAAGACGATGAATGGACGATCATAAGTGGCAAGGATTATGACATGTATCGGGTGCTAGTGAAGCCACACATCATATTGAGAAAAACGGGGAAGAAATTTCTATTTCCACTTTAGTCTGGATTCAAAGGTGCGTGAGGTTGCACGAGAACCCGACCCAACTGATGAACCTAACCCGCGCATATGCACGAGTTTGCTTCTTCAACTTGCGTGTGGGGCGCATAAGAGTTCCATGTACGAATGACAGACACAATGCGTGAAGACCAAGGAACCGATGTTAAGTTAGTTGCATTTCATCTTATTTTATATTCCTATGTTAGATTATGACAATGTTTTGTTTCCTAGTTTTCTTGATTAGGGCAATGAGCTCTCGAAAGAAAATGCCTTTAGGTGACTAGATCAAAGACCATTTGCCTTTTCTTTTCTACCAAAATTCTCTTTCTTTCTTTATTATTATTATTATTTTTTAATTGTGATACTCAAGAAAAAGAGGTACATGAATCAACTAAGATCACATTCAAATGACAGCAATTTTGAGAACAGAATGTCTAAGAAAGGTTTAAAAGAATTAAAAGTTAGTGGCAATACCAACAAAGGTGCGCCTTCATTTTCAGTGATTCAATCATAGGAACTCCAAAGTTAACTGTGGTTTCTTTGGAGCTATACTATGTTGAGTGACCTTTAAAGAATTTTTTCGAGATACATGCAAGTGAGGTTAAAGCATGGTGAAAAACTTTTCTTGGTCTTTGGGGATATAATTTATTCATGTGACCATATTGCATTGACGTGAGTCCATACATTTTTATAATAAGATCTCTCAAACTAGTTTCGAATTTAATTATTAGTAGATCATAGAATACTATAGGTTAATTTCATTTTCATCTATTAGAATATAGGTTAGTATAGGACATTTTACTTTATGTTATTTATTTATTTATTTTGTATTGTTTTATTTTAAGGCCTTAAGTGAAGCATACAAGACTAAGGTTAATTTTATTATAAAGTTTCACTTGAATTATTTTCGCATTAAATATTCATGATTTGTATATAGCAGCGACTTTAGATTAAATATAAAATTTAAGGTCATTACATCAGAAATATTTTGAGATTTTAAAAAAAAATGATGGGCATAATTGAAACTTTTGAAAGTTTAGGTATATATTTTAGGTAAGTGACAATTTATTAGTATGGGAATTTAGTGACCTATATTTTAAATTAAAATGACATAAAATTAATTAAGTAAAATCTTTAATTAATAAATGTTCCTTCATTAACTGTAGGTCACTCCACTATAGACATATATTTGAACCAACCCAAAAGTTCGAGTTGGTTGGATTGGTAACCCAACCCAACCTGAAAATTTTCACAACCCAACCCAATCCAACTCTCTATTTTCAGGTTGTTCCAAACTAAGAAGAGACAAGAAGTGGAGAAATAACCTACTGCCGAGCGGAGAAGTTCGAAGAGAAACACAGAGTGTAGAAGTTTGACGGAAATGGAACAGAAAGGCGAGCAGAGAGACAGTCGATGACGACGTCGAGTGGAGAAATGGGAGCTGAGAAGAGAGTCTGATGGAGAATAAAGAGGTGACCAATGAGCTAGATTGACATCCGAGATGAGAATGACGTCAACAGAGAAGATGAACGCTATGAGATGAGAATGATGAAGATGAGCGGAATCACAATGAGATAGATGAAGAGAGAGAGAAAGTATGCCCCTAGAAGGAGAGAGAGAAAGTCTACCCGTTGAAGGAGAGAGACAATTAAAATAATTAATCATATCCAAGAAGAGGGAGAAAGTCTGCACCTTGAATAGTACATGTGCGGCACCTGGCGGGGTTGTTGTTTGATGGGCGGGATGCGTGGACTTGGGCCTTTTTTATGATTTTCGGGTTAGGTCGGATTGTCCCAATAATTTAAAATTTGAATCCGAACCCAATCCGAAACGGATCGGGTTCCAAAAAATGAACCCAACCTGAACCCAAAGTCCTTTTAAACCCAACCCAACCCTTATAATTCGGGTTGGGTTCTTGGATTGACAAGTTAGGTGTACACCCCTAATTATAGGTAAGTCGATCCTTCACGAGTTATTCATAATTACAACGGAGTCAGATGTGCATTTCCCTCTAATTACATATTTTACCATTAATACCACTTGTTCTCTTATAAACAATTAAATTATGAACTAACCCTAAACAAAAATTCCTTTTGAGTAGGGAGCTCCATTGTTTAAGTCATAAAATCAACCATGAAACTACTCATCTAATTTTCCTATACCGAAAAAGTGAATTTTATCTTGTAACAAATGAATTCCATTTTAAATGTATTTTCTTTTAAAATCAATATATTGATAAGAAGGAAGTATATATGACAATCATTATATTATTTTAAGATAACAATTAGTCATCTAGCTCTATTTGTAATCTATTTAATGTATATAATAATCCTCAATATTAATGGAGAATTCGATTTTTTGATATGGAGTCCATAATAATTATTTACCAATTATAAGTTCAACAATGATCATGATTTTATGCTTTTATAATTCAACAATATAATGACAACAAAGTAAGAAAGAAAACCCACATAAATATAGCATTTTTATATAATAAATATACCACGTTGCAAAATGTTGAATTAAAAAAAAACATTACATATGAACGTGAAGAGTGGATTTTGATTTTCTATCTCGTAATTATTGAAAAAAAAAAAAAAATTCAACAAGACAATCTTCATTCCTTTCTTTTAGTGGATCTCTTACGGTAAGTCTTTTCATCAAACGAGCCTCTTTTGATCTTAACTCTTCTTTTATCCGTCCTATCGTTAAAGTAGTTGGTATTGCAAGAACGTCTAATCCAACCATTGTTTGATGGTCTAGAAACTACAAACATCATGTTTCGAAACACGAGTTTATTCGATCATTCAAGATTGAGTAACATCTTACTTCTTAAGTTCACGAACCCACTATTTAATACGAAGCTTTACACAAAAATTAGGGTGATAAAAATTAGGGGTAATATGTATTTATCAAGCTTGGTATCAAAGTTGATATGTTGTTAAATTTAAGGGTAATATGTATGTCTTCGTTCTAATCTTGGTGTATATCGTCTTTTTACCAACTCAATCATGCATTTGAAGTTTGTGTACTATTACATATAAATTAACAGGGTAATCAGCCTAGTCCTAATAGTCTCACAACGCAAATGTGACACAGGAGGGAGTGACCACTTGATCGACTAGGGAGAAGTAGGAAACCCCTTGATCGCACCTACATAGTAAATGTAAGGAAGCATTAAGTGCTTCTAAGTCTTGCAAGGTTTGCAAGTACGGATGTTGTAACACCGGAGTCCCGACGAAAAATTAATTACTCGATTTTTTAATTTAAGTTTAAACTTTCAAGATTTTTTTTATTATTTTTTTTTATTTTTAGTTTTAGAGGATGGATTTGAAGATGGCTTAAAAAGGAAAGTGATTAGAAAAATCCTAGAAACTAAAAAAAAAAATAAAATAAAAAAAAATAATGGTCAAAGTCAACCTCATAGGGGTAAAAAAGTCATTTTCCCCCTTAGTAGTTAACGGGTACCGTCTTGACTAATTAGTGAAGAAAAAGAAAACAAAAGCAAAAAAAGAAAGAAAGAGGTAACGGTCGAAGACCTCCTCATGGCACCTAAAGTTTGATTCTTGCACGAGTTCCTTCACAAAACCTTCTCGAAACTTTGTGGAGATCAAGCCTCGATACTTGAATCATTCAAAGCCATAAAAAATTAAGGAAGAATGAGAGGTAAGACTTCTTAGATTTTGTTCTCAATTTTTCTTCAGATTCAGGAGATTCGGGAGATTTACGGAGAGTTAGAATTTAAACTTTTTATATGTTGTTTTTGGAGAGATTTCAAATAAGTTTCATGATGGAAGCCAAAGTTTAACCAGACCAAAAGTTGAAGTTCGACAAACCTTAAAAAGGGTTAAGAACATGGTTTTTCGTGTGTTGATTTTCCTCTATAATTGATTAAAGGTTACTAGAAAATATTCTTAGAACTACAACCTTTGTTCCAAGTTGATTAATCTGGTAAGAGAGTTTAATAAAATTTAAAGAAATTAAAAAAAGAATTGATAAGTTGATCAAAATCTAGAAAAAAAAAAAAAAAAAAAAAAAAAAAAAAAAAAAAAAAAAAACGTGCATCCGCAAGAAGGAAAACTTGTGTCCGCAAAGAGTGGGGACAATTGTTGACCAGCCAACAAAGGAGCATGTCAAGCCCAAAAAATGACATGTGTTGCACAAGGAATGGAGCGACACATTGGACGTTAGGTGGTGACGCATGTCAAGAAGATTCAACCCGATCCATATTTGACCGACACTCTATAAAGATCTCCTTTGTGACTACACAACTCTCAAATGTTCTTCCACCTCGACCGACAACCTGTGAACACCTGAAAAAGAAAGAAAAATAGGGATGAGTATAAAATTTATCCTCAGTAAGTCACCTATTTGTACGAACTTTTCGCGTTCTAGGCTTAAAAAATTTCCATGGACTTCTCATTGGCCCTCACACGTTTAACTTTGGTCTTTTCCCCTTTGAGCTATTCTGGTTATACTTTCTTTCATTTAAAACCATGAGAGTTCCTTATTCAAAGTAACCTCTATGGCCCGGTGGAAGTGTCGACAACTAACCTTCCACAAATGATGTTTAGACCAGTAGATGTTGTAATTTTCTAATAGATATTATGAGGTATCGACTCAACATAGGATACCATACATTCACAACAATGGCTATGCAAGCTCACAAAGTCTATGAACATGAAAGTAGTTCCAGTTAGAGAGAAAATTTATTGTCTATTAGAAATATAGTGTTTTGAATGAGTGAACCACCTCTGAACCCAGAGTGGATTTATGGGCACCAAAAGAACAGCTCAAAACTTCGAGATCTCCGTAGAAGCTTAGATAACTGTAGAATTGGGCCTAAACAGTAACAACCTAAGTCCACCGCTAACAGATATTGTCCTCTTTAGGTTTTCTCTTTTGGGCTTCCCTTCAAGGTTTTAAGATATGTCTCCTAGAGAGAGGTTTCCACAATCTTATAAAGGGTGTTTCGTTCTCCTCTCTAACCGATGTGGGATTTCACAATCCACCCCCTATGGGGCACAACGTCCTCGCTGGCACTTGTTCCCTTCTCTAATCGATGTGAGACCCCCAAAATCCACCCTCTTTGGGGTCCAGTGTCCATGCTGGCACACCGCCTCATGTCCACCGCTAGCGGATATTGTCCTCTTTGGACTATCCCTTTCGGGCTTCCCTTCAAGATTTTAAAACACGTCTGCTAGGGAGAGGTTTTCACACCCTTATAAAGGTGTTTCGTTCTCCTCCCCAATCGATGTGGGATCTCACACAAACTTCGTAGAGCCTAGAGAAAAACCTATGGTAACATACTAGAGATTCGATGCAATGAGAGCATATAAGTATGTTTCTTATTGAGTATTTTTGTACCTCACCCCGTTCTTCGTTTTTTTCCGGTGTTCGCTGACTGACAGTCGAGATAGGGAAGCATTTGGAAGTTCTGCGGGCATAGAGGAGGTCATCCCAGGGCGTTAGTCATCTATGTATGTTGTATTGTAAATTGTCATAAGTTTTGATTTCAACTCAGTTATCAACTTGGAGATCTTATGACAAGGTGAAGATGATTGTAAATTGTCATAAGTTTTGATTAGATTTGATTTGGTTATTTGGATGAGATTTGATTTGGTTATTTGAATTAGATTTAGTCATAACAGATTTAATTATATATTGGGATTTGATATCGGAATTTGATATCCGGATTTGGGAGAGTTTTGTGTATCACATCGTATTTGTTGAGTGACATATTGGTGAGAGTCTTTGTAGTGTGATAGTGAGGTATTCACTTTTAAGACTTTATTTATTAGTTATTGGTTGCTACCCATGGATGTAGGGGAACTTCTTCTCTCCGAACTACGTAAATATCTTGGTGTCTCTTTGTGTAATTTCGTTCATTAGTGTTGTGAGTACATTTGTTCCGCTTTTGGCGCACAACATGTTGGTTCTTTTGTATTTGTTTGAAATATGTATCTCGATCCTTTTCTCCATTTGTAATAAACTTGAACAACACTAACTTAAATTATGGTAGCACAACTTCGTTTTTTTTTTTTTTCATGAATTAGATATTTAAAAAGTTCCTAGATTATTTTGTAGTAGTGCATATTTTAATCAAGTTTTAAAAGGAGCAATGAAATAAGCCCTCGAGGTAGTTTGGTGTTCCTATATTGTGTGCTTTATACCAATGTCTCAAAGTATGAGTCTTGGATGAATAAAAAAAGAAGTATTTAGATTTAAGGAATTTGTTGACCCTAGCCCTAATAGTAAGATGCTCCTGAATATATGTGAAGGTTAGTAAATGGTAATGACGTCCTAAAAAAATGATTAGATTGAGTACTAAGATAAAGATGAGGAGGTTAGTGCCCTACCTCATATAGTTAAGTAATATGAGAAGGCTAGTGTTCTACCTTATATTTACTAAAGGAATATGAATTGGTTTAAACTACCAATGATGTCGTGCAAAACATCAATGATCAAGATGCATACAACTCAAAGTAGACAGAAAAGTAGGAACCTTGAGTTTGAGGTAGGTGACAAGATATTCTTGAAGATGGCTCTGATGAAAGACGTCTTGAGGTTTAGATAGAAGATCAAGTTGAGTCCACACTTCATCGAACCTTCGACATTCTAAATCGGATTGAGATAGTGGCATATTGATTAGCCCTGCCATCATCCCTCTCTACGGTACATAACGTGTTCTACGTGTCGATATTTCACAAGTATTTGATCGACCTGACATAGTGATAAGTTACAAATAGACAAGAACCTAAATGATGAAAAAAAGACAAGTAAGATTAGTAGATGGAGTCATTTCAAAGGATATAATTCTTTGGAAATTATTAGCACTAGAAATAGTAATTCACAATAATGAAAAAGATGATGGAGTCATTTCAAAGGATATATTATGATTTACGTTATTAAAGTTCAACAATGATGATGATTTTATGCCCAAATTGTTCAACAATCCAATGACAATAAAGTAAGAAAGAAGGCAGACATAAATATTGCGTTTTTTTTATTGATAAATATAGTAAGTGTTTATTTTTCTTAGTAATTATAGCAAGTTGCATAATCTTGAATTAAAAAGAAAAAAAAAAAAAAACTAATATTGAAGAACAAAATAGTGTTTGGTTCATCTATATATTAACCAACAAAGTTTGAGTTCATCAAAAACATCATCTTTATTCTTCTCTTTAATGGCTCTTCACCCGTTTCTCACTTCTTTTACAACGAATCTTTTCATGAAACGGGTCTATTTTGATCTCAACTCTTCATTTATCCCTCCTACTGTAAAAGTAAATTGCGTTGCAATCGTGTCAAACCAAACTATTGTACGACGATCTGGAAATTACCAGCCTCCTATTTGGAAACATGAGTACATTCAATCATTAAATAGTGAATTTAAGGTATGAATGATAGAAATATTGAAATTGGTTGTTTACTTTGTTTCTTTACATTTAATGTTAAAAAGAGTTAACAATTACTTGTGGATATGTATGTTGTGTTCAGGGAGAAATATATGTAGAACGCTTCAATGAGCTAAAGAAAGAGGTAGATGTGATGATAAACCAAATAATAGACGATCCTCTAAGGAATCTCGAGCTGATTGATACCTTACAACGACTTGGAATCTCATACCATTTTGAGAATGAGATCAATGATTTGTTGAAAAGAACATATGAGAAGAGCTATGAAAGTGATGATTGGAAAAGGAATAATCTATATGCAACCTCACTTGAATTTAGAATTCTAAGACAACATGGACTCAATGTTTCACAAGGTATTAACTAACTGAGTATTCACTTTTTATGTCAATATCAAATCTAATGACACGTGAAAATGTTAACTTGAAAATTTAATACTCGGATTATTTTGCATTAGACAATGCATATTATTTAATTTAACGACATTTTATTTTAATGACAGAGGTTTTCAATAACTTCAAGGATGAGACGAAATTTTTTAGCAAACAACTCTACGAGGATTTAAATGGAATATTATCTTTGTATGAAGCTTCATTTTTATGCATAGACGGGGAGAACATTTTAGAGGCAGCAAAACATTTTACAATAAACTATTTGGAAAATTATATGAGATCTTGCAAGGATGAATATGAAGCATCCATTATTAGACATGCGTTGGAGCTTCCCATACATTGGCGACTTTCAAGATTGGATACAAGATGGTTCATTGATATCTACGAGAGAAAAGAGGATATGAACCCTATTCTTCTCGAACTTGCTAAATTAGATTTCAATCGAGTGCAATCTATCCACCAAGAAGATCTAAAATATGCATCAAGGTATGACTATTACAAACATATTTAGAATCTTGAAAATAATTGTTTGTGGTTTTTTTTTTTTTTTTCGAAACTTCGTTTTAAATCACCAATTTTCTCACTAAAAAAATTTACTTCCTTTTTTTTTTTTTGTTTTTTTAATATAAATTTTTTTAATTATGTGAATTCTTTAATAGTCTATCTCAAGCGTAAGTCAGCTTTAGCATTGAGATTAGCCCTAAAGTCGATTAAACTATGACTCGAGCTTGATACAAGTCCAATCCAAAAGTCGGTTGACCGATCGCTAGGCTTGTCCCAAAAAAAGGAAAGCTTATCGTTGAATCAAGAATTAATATTAATTGAAAAGCAAATAAAATTAGAAAAAATTAAATACAAGACTTTCAATATCATTTTATATCAACAATAATTTAAATACTCATGTTATTATACTATAGTAAATTTAATTATATTAATATTTTTTATCATATATTTTTGTATATATATATGAACAGTTGGTGGAGGAGTACTGGATTTGGCAAAAAGTTGAGCTTTGCCAGAGATAGATTGATGGAAAATTTCTTTTGGACCGTGGGTGTTGGATTTGAACCTGAACTCTCATATTTTAGAAGAATGGGCGTAAAAATTAATGCATTGACCACAAGTATAGATGACGTTTATGATATCTATGGCACATTAGATGAACTCGAACTCTTTACCGATGCTGTAGAGAGGTAAGCAATCGATAAATCTATGACAAAGAATGAAATGTTTAAACTGCTTGTGAAGTTATCTTTGCTTTTCATTCAAAATATATATATATATATATATAAAAAAGGTAGAAAATATTTTTTATCCCTAAACTCTAGTTCATAACAATAGAGTGTTATGTTTTATCCTCAATTATCGGTCCGCATCCTAGGAAACTTTCTAAAAAGGGAGCGAACATTAATTCAAAATTAAATCCAAGTATGATTTGTCATGAAGCTTTAATAATTTAGCTATTGAAAAGGAAAGTGCACCTTGTTCATATAGATAGTAATCTTCATTTTCTTTAAGCCGCCTTTCTTAATCATACTACATATAGATGAGGTTTTGGTTCATTCATGTACCCTCCTTTACTCGAGTGTGAGAATATATAATAATTTTAAAGCCTCAAAACTTTTGCATGCATAGTCTAGGCCTGTTTTAATCTCAAAATATATTGATACGTAGTTCTCTTTGAAATTATGATTTTAGGTGGGATGTTGGCGCAGTGGATCAACTTCCTGACTATATGAAAATATGTTTTTTTGTTCTCCACAATTCTATAAATGAGATGGCTTTTGACGCACTAAGAGACAAAGGAACTAACGTGATCCAATACCTTAAGAAATTGGTATGAATTTGATTGTAATGTACTTTTAACTTTGCAACAAAATTTTTATGTAATTTATTTTATAAAAAATTTAATTTTGCAGTGGGTAGATTTGTGTAAAGCTTATATGTTGGAGGCTAGGTGGTATCACTCGAGATATAAACCAACCTTGGAAGAATATCTAGACAATGCGTGGATTTCAATATCAGGACCAGTTATATTAATTCATGCATATGTTTTCGTGACATCCCCAACGCTCCAAGACATGGAGAGCTTGGTAGAATATGCTGATATAATTCGTTGGTCTTCGACAATTGTGCGACTTGCTGATGATCTAGGAACATCATCGGTATGTGAACAATCAGTCTTGTTATTTTCATTAAAATCATTTTTTCTTATTGAAATAAGTGCAAGTTAAGTACACAAGTAGGTTATCTTTTGCTAACTAACAGGATCCTATGATGGATAAACTTCATTCAGGATGAAATAAAAAGAGGTGATATTCCAAAATCAGTACAATGTTACATGAATGACACAGGAGCTTCAGAGAGTAAAGCTCGTGAACATGTTAGGCATTTGATTGATGAGACATGGAAGAAGCTAAATAAGATTGATGTCGAGAACTCTGTCTTCCCTCCTGTGTTCATCAAGATAGCTAAAAATCTTGCTAGAATGGCTCAATGCATCTATCAACATGGGGATGGACATGGTCTAGGACACCAAGAAACAAATGAAGATATAGCGTCTTTACTTATTCGACCTATTTCCATTCGTTCATATAGTGGATAATGGACTAAGGTCATTTTAATAACAACCAAATCACTAAATGTGTGATAATAAGACAACAGTGGTTTTATTAAAATTGTGTTAAGACATTATATATGTTCTTGGTACTTGTCTTCCTACTTATTTTTACTTCTCCAAGTCTATAAAATTGCGTCAAAATAATACATAGTTTTTCCTAATCAATTTTTGTTGATATTGGTTGCTACATCTTAGCTAGTTTGCTGGACCAACCTTTAAATTTCGATAGTTATTTATGAAAAATATTCTCAGAGATTTTTTTAGTAGAATGGAAGATATAAATTAATGCAACACCTAATTAGGGGCGTACAATAAACTCGACAATTCGACATCTGAATTGATTCAACCCAAATTATAGGGGTAGGGTTGAGTTGGTTTAACATTTTAGGTTAGGTTGGATTGAGTTAATTTTCTGAAACCGAATAGATTTGATTCGAATTTTGGGTTCATCAGACAGTTTTGGGTGACCTGATTGTAAAAATTTGAAAGCTCCATTTACTCTTGATATCAACTCAAAAGATATCATTAATATTTATACATTAACTATCACATCAATTTATATGAAGGGTATTAGAAATGTGAGATATGATTCGATTTTTAGAAACTAATATAAAGCATGAGCAAAAACTATATCATATAGAAAGCGTAGTTGACAAGCCTTTTTGGTGTGTTCCAATAATGTGTAACTTCGTCTCTAAGATCTTCCTTCTTGTGATTCTGTCACAATTGTCTTGTGAGTGTCTATTGAAAGAACGAGAGTATATCGACAACGGAGAACTTATGAGGAATGACCATATGACTTATCCCTCGATATTTATTTGTAGGACTTAGGAAGAATATTAGTGAGTTTTAAAATATTATTTTTAATATAGTATGTTAAAAATTCTTAATTTTATTTAAAACGTGTTGGAATAAGTATTCAAATATATATTTTATGAATTTCATACATTTTTTTTATTTTAATATTTAATATATTAAATACAATAAATACATTTTAATACTTTAATGCTTCAAATTATGTATATTCTTTTCCTCTCTACTTAATATATCAAATGTATTAAATATTAATTTGAGTCTTTCAATTTTTTATTTCTTTCTTTCAACTAAATTTACCATTTAACGTTAATATGAAGACCTTAGGACCCGCTCGTATAAAGTACCATGAAAAAAAAAATCTTTAATCAATTAATTTTCATCCATTAACTATATGTCACCCATTATTACCTATATTTGAACTCTTATAAATGTTAGAATAAGTTGTGTTTATGAATATAAGCATTACGGGCAAATCAGTCATTCATAAGGTGTTCGTAATTGCACTAGGTCAATAGTTTATTTTACATTTGTAATTAAATCTTCTACCTAAGTATCATTTATTCTCTAATGGACAATTTGGATATTATCTAACTAAAAAAAAAAAAAAAAAACTAAATTTTGGATCAAATTAATTTATTCATGATGAATGCCCTTTTGTGAGGCTCGAGAAACTAAGGCTTTGAAACATTTTATCTTTGACCTCAAACAATACTTTCGAGCCGCAAATACTATGTAAGAAGAGGCGAAGGTCATGTTGGCTACAATGCATCTAGTTGACGATGCAAAGTTTTGGTGGAGATCCAAGTATATGGACATTCAAGATGGTCGATGTATCGTGGCCACTTAGAAGAGTTTAAAACAAGAACTCCGCTAACAGTTCTTCCCAAAAAAATATCGAGATCAAAGAAAAAAAAAAAGACTATGTTAGGTGGTTTTCTCGGCTTATGTTGGATATTCGTGACATGTCTCAGAAGACAAGGTCTTCACTTTTGCTGAGGGGCTTTAATCATGGGCCAAAGCCAAGCTTTACGAACAAAGAGTCAAAAATCTTTCCATAGCCTATGCTATAGGCGAACGACTATTTGACCTTAGCAATGATTAATCCCACGATAAAAGGCAGAACCAGACTTCCGTAAGTGGTGGTAATAAAAATTATTGACCCAACTACCCGAAATACGAGGAGGTAAAAAAATTGATGGCAAATGAAGGAAATACAAAGGACCTCACAACATTATGATTGATGTCTCTTGGTTTATATCATTGAAGTATATTGTTACACTCATTTACACAAATGAAGTATATTGTATGATTATTTTCTTTGAAGTATATTGTATGATTGACGACTCTTGTTCATATCATTCTCCACTTCTTCAAAAGGATTCGTCCTCGAATCTATTTGTGAAACTTTGCTGCAAAAAATATGTTATGGAAATACAAAGGAGCTCACAACACTCTGTCACTGAGTATACACTCTAGGTATTTTAGGCCACTCTTTTTATACTCATTTACACAAATGAAGCTCTCATTCTCACCTCTCAAAATTTTCAATAGAGCCAAGATTCGATTTTAAACTCTGGTCCAATAAAAATTAAGATAAAAATAAATAAAAATCAGATTGAGAAAAAAAAAACGCAAAGGAAACATATATCCAATCTTGAGCCTAAAGCTCTGATACCAAATGATATAGAAATCAATCCGATGGAAAGGACTGATGCCAAATGATAAGGAAATCATTACAAGGGGAGTAAGATTTAGATTACCTTGTTGATCGAATATCTCAAGGCAAGAACATTGTTTGAGATTCGAATCACTCCACACGAAAGATCGATCATGTCTAGCTTGAATGATTCTTGTTGATTAAATATCTCAACGCAAGAACACTTGTTTGAGATTTGAATCACTCCACAAACAAGATTGATCATGTCGAGCTTGAATGATTCTACATGCAACCTAAAGTACATCGAATTACAGAGAAACTTAGCCATTGACTAAAGGAAGCACAAATGCTCCTTTTACTATATTTTCCAAGTCTACTAACAAATACAACCTACATGACTTTATACCGCCTCAAAATGAAACTATTAAAGACATTCCAAGAGATTAACATTCATATTTTATGGAAGAGATTAACATTCATATTTTATGGCCATAATTAACCATTATGTAATTGTAACCTAACCTAAAATAAATAAAGTCTTAAAATATATTAATGAAATACAATAACTCTAAATGGTAATCTATCCAAAATTTATAACATCAAACTTCATTCTTTTCAATTTGGCATAGGTTGAAATATCTTTTGATAGTTTCAACAATATTTTCTTCACATCTTTATTGGAGTATATTGTAGGATTGATGTCTCTTAGTTCATATCAGCATTTCTATTTTAATATTTTCCTTGATTTTATTTAAATTTACTTTGAATATTTATTTTGTATTGTTTTAAGACCCTTTCGTAAACGTATAAATCCATGATATTGTTTTATGAACTCGTTTTAAATGAAAGTTTCCACATAAAAAAGTTATGTCATGCAGATGGTAACGACTCTAGGTCAATAGAAAGCTAGGGTTGTTACACCATTCAAATTTTTTGTCCCACTTTATGGTTTTGTTGGACCTTAGCTGCGGTTCACCTTCACCAATCGAACACAACTTGTGTAGAATATAAGCTTGGTTATCACACATGCCACTCGTGCATGCATGATCATTCGTCTGCGACTCTAGATGACTTACCTCTCCACTAGATCAAGTCATTGGCCTTGACCTTGCCTCTACTCTAGGTTAAGATCTCCCGTGTGCAATGCTGCATCTCATCATCATTTTGGTTACCTCGGCCGACCTATACATCTTGAGGTCGTCCCATGCCTTGAGAAAGCTCAACCATTTTATATTGCTCGAACATTATATTGAAACCGACCCATGTGTCAGTCATTTCATCGAGATAACCCAAACATCCATCCATCTTGGTTCTAATCGAGGCATGAACCCGCGTGTGTGCATATCCAACCTACGACACATGGGTTAGGACGCAATGTTGGCACAGTCGTGTTGTCTAACAATATTCTTGAAAGACTCATTTTTAAGAAAGTTGCTTGAAACGCTCATCTCGTAACACTTACCCACACTATGACACACGTATGTGCTAAAGGGTAGCTTGCTTAGACCACAGGGCCCAAGGGTGATGGAGAGCTGACACAATGTCTTCTCCTATAGGACATTTTGATGCATTTCAAATCTTTCTAGAGTATACGTAATTTTTTCATGGTCATACGACCCCGTGGAGCATCCGTCGGATATCTGATTGATACCAAATTTAGTTAGCTTTCATCTTTCATATAGACGAACATAACTCCAGAGCCGCCTATTGAACCTCATATCAAAACCCAAACTTTTAAGGTTATGGCCCAAAGCCCTACTCGACTCTCCCTGAACTTGTTTTCAATACTCGTGTCACCTCATTCTGTTCAACCTTTCTTATGTCACAAATTGGCTTTAATGCACACTCTTCTTGGTGTGTTGGATGATGTACTATTCTCCTTGGTCGCATCATGATACTTATCTGTCCTAGCCCTTACATGGCTTAATGAGCCATTTGAGGGTCGCCACATTCTCTATCGACATTTGAGGATCAACCTACGGTCTTCGTGGAGAGGTTGTGGCACGTGGCTACTCGCGTGTGAAAACATGCATAATCTCCTCCTTTTGATTCGTTCGACCTCCATTTCTCTTTTTTTTCATCCCAATTTCAATACGACCTTAATTTCACTTGAACTATAATAACCAGTGAGTTTTCAAGAAATATAAAGCATTCAACGAGAAAAAATGTAAGCGAAAAAGGCAAAGGGTACAATGTATGTTATGTAGGTACAATGTATGTTATAAAATATTACAAAAATTTCCTTAGTATGACAATTATTGATGGATGCCTATTTAATGTTTTCTGTTGGCTAGAAATGAGGAAGAAAAATGTGTGATTTGTGCTCCAGGTGTTCCATAGACATTATCTCCCCACTGAGCGTGTTTGATTGTGTGTAAATTGTGTGTTAGCTTTAGATAATTACTTATATGTTTTTAGACTATGAAATTTTGTGCTCGGCTGATTGATAGGAATATCTCTCTAATAAGCATGCATGAATATTTAGATTATAACTTCTATGCTCTTGGTAATCGATAAAATATCTCCATAGCAAATCATGTATGAGTCAAGTTAATTTTAGGGTGCTAGAGTTAGAGAAATTTTAGAGATAACCGAGGTCGGTACATTTTCGGTAGACTAAACACTATAGGATCGTAAAGGATGATCAGAGGCATAGATCTGAATGCATCGGGAGGTTGAAAAAAATCAAGGTGGAAGTGAGGATTTTGTAAACTAGTCTCGAAGAGAGATTTGAGACTATGTAGGTAGATAATTCAAAGGAGTGTTTCTATTGTGTATAGAAATGAATCAAGACGAAAGCTACTAATATGTAAATCGATTTCAAAGAGAGATTTGAGACTACATTGGTAGATATTTCAAGCTATTATTATGTGTCGGATGGGTCAAGGTTGACACCATGATCCTATAAACCGTACTTGAAAGCGACTTGGGACAACAAGGGTAGTTGTTAATGTGTGGGCTCCTATTAAATGTAGGAACATGATAAAGCGGAAGGGTCACTTACTTAGTTGAACTTGGCCGAAGCTACTATGACCCCTTGACGTTAGTTTAACACTTAGTCTCTAATTTTATTCTACCTAAAGAGTCCAACAATCATAAATAAAATCCGACTATGGAAATTGGCTCACCTAGTTTTGCATAAAATAATTTAAACTTACTCTTTGCATTTTTCAAATTCAAGCTTCATGTTCATTCAAATCCGACGCTCAACTTACAGGGGTGTTAAGAATATTTAGTACTGAATTATAGTTTACCATATATATCATATTTGATTTTTTATTATAGATATTTGCTTCCATTACGGCTTACCATAGGTATCTTTCATTTATTGCTCTTTCCATTACTTGTAATTTATTTGATGCTAAATAGAGAACTTTCACACAATTTAGGTGTGGGGGGTTTTAACCAATATCCCGGTGGATAACATGGTAAGTGCTAGCCTCCTCCTACAAGGTGAGGACAACAAAGTGAGTGCTAGCCTACTCGTCATCCATGGGAGTTTAACTAGCGGGCTCATCCCACAGACCATGTAGTCGCCTTAAAGTTAGGGGCATTATCCTCGGTATGTGGGAATTCATTGGTTACGTGCATTATCAACGCCCTCCCATATGATGGATCCTCCGTGTAGGGTAACCACTGACTTCCCACATTATCAACGCCCAACTACAAGACTTATCCACAATACAGGATAATCCTACAAACAACCGAATCATACATCCTTAATTGGCCTCATACCTAGCTCAACGATAGCGTACTAGAGTGAGAGGGGAAGTGGAAGTTTTCAGACACTATACTAGTTGCTATCAAACTAGAAAGAGCTACCGTTGTCATTCTTGGATGCCTTGAGGTCTGTTAGGTTCTTAGAGGTGTCTAGGCGATTTAAATCCTATTTCTCATTTTTAAGACATTCGAGGTTAACTCCTCGGGGTAAACTAATCTCTTGGTGTACATGAGTCTAAACCTCTGATGGCTTACGATCCGGGGGTACAAGGTTTACTAGAAATCTATTGACTTGGGTCGACATTTAAACCACACTAGCTGTAGCTCCCTAATCTTAACTGAGTTCTCTCGTGCATGCTTTGCTAGGAAGATATTCCTATCGATCATCTAAGCATGTAATCCATAAATTAAACATCATCCTAGTCTTATTTGGCGGTTGAGGAGGTCTTTATATTCCCAAAGCAGCTAGGTGGCTTAACATGGACTTCTGACTCTAAGTTGCTCTCTTTTCACTCCTCTGTCTTTCCTAGTCCGAGAGCACTAAGATCTAGACCCTCTAACTATCACTCATGATCTTAAGGTTCTCATTCTAATGAAGGTATCCCGACATAGGTCATTGTTTAGCAATCCTAACTCTAACATCGTAGCTCTGTGCAGATAAACACGCCATACACAGAGAATACACGATCAAACATCTAGAACTAAAAGATATTAAATGATGGAAACATACAAGCGAACAAGCTTAACGAGAGATAACATCCATCAATCACCCACAGTACAGATCACAATAGCCCATTCTCCTTTTGAACACAATAGAAAACGTATAAAACAATTTTAATCACAAATCTTATGAGAGGAGTTTTTTGGTAATTTCTTACATCATGCATACCATAATCATCCATATTGCCAAACTCTTATAAGGGCCCAAACATACATAGTCAATCAAAATCAAAGAACTAATGAAAATCTTCAAACAGACAAAATGTAACGTGTTGAAATTTTGAAGAAAATAGCACTTTTTGACAGATTATACTAAATCGAAGAAGAAGCAGAACCACACCTCTAGAGTTGACCATGATTTTCAATATTCAGTAGAAGATACTAATAATGTTATGGTGGTAGCACGTGGCCCAAAATCTAGAGCCTTATATATCACTGCATGGTGTATGTACATAGTTGTTGTTGCTGAGAGTGCTTCGAGTTCAAGTCTAATTTACACTAGACTTGGATATATAAACGTTAAAAGAATGAGGATGTTGGCTGCGAAAGGAGTTTTAGAAAGCTTGAAACTAGTTATTATGAGTATTTGTAAGATCTGCGTTATGGGCAAGCAAAAACAAGTTCGCTTCACAAAGGTTGCAAAAAAAAGCTAAAGGAAGAACGATTGGAAATGGTCTGTAAAAATGTTTGGGAACTATCTCCTATTTCATCACTATGTTGATCTAAGCTTCACGTCACTTCATTGATGATTTCAAAAGGAAGATATGAGTTTATTTCTTGAAACAAAAGTCATATGTGTTTGTCACATTCAAGAAGTGGAAAACTAAAGTTGAAAATTAGATTGGGTTGAAGATCAAATTCTTGAGCCTAACAATGGAGGAGAGTAGGACATGTCATAATTTAAAGCATTTTTTTTTCAGTCAAAAGAATTAAATTAACGAGGACAACTTTTTATAATTAGATTAATGACAACAGTTTCTAGCATGCATTGTTAAATAGTAGTTTCATAGGTGACTTTTCATTTTCGTATAGGCTTAGTTTTTTACAATATTATTATTCTTATTTCTTGTTTTAAATTAAACGTATAAGTCTATGGCTTCGTTTGAAATGTATCATTAAGTTTTCTGCATATGTTATCAAAGCGTGCATGTAATGACAAATATGATCTAAGTATGAAAATTATGGGCGTTACAAGCTACGTTTTTTACCTTGATAAACCAAAATTTTCATAAATATTTGGACCAATTTGTCATTGTGTATCTCGACAATATCGTTGTATACAATGTCATGAAGGAGGAACATAAAATACACTTATACCAAATATTTTAAAAGCTAAAGCGGAATCAGTGGTACATCATAAGAAAGCACAAAAATATATCACTTCCTTCCATACTTAATCAAATTTGTTGTGGTACATTATAAGAAAGCACAAACGTATATCACTTCCTTCCATACTTAATCAAATTTGTTGCATGGAAATGGGTCGAATAAATAGAGACATTATACCATTAGTTATTTCTTGGCACCCTGTGCCATGTCCATCTCCATATTGATACATGCATTGACCTATTCTAGCAAGATTTTTAACTATCTCGATGAACACACGAGGAAATATTGAATTCTCGACCTCAATCATATTTAACTCTTTCCATGTCTCACCAATCAAACTCATTATATGTTCACGAGCATTGTTCTCTGAAGCTCCTGTATCATTCATATAACATTGTATTGATTTTGGAACATCGCCTTTCTCTAATTCAACCTGAATAAAATGTCCATCCAGAAATCATATTAATAAATAAATGTTCCAAAATGTTAAATGGAATAATCTATATGGAATTTCATTAACTCGAAGATGCTTATCTACTCATATACATAGGTTTTAATTACTTTAATAAAATATTTGCTTTTAATAACGATAACATGATTTATTGTTCACATACAGTTGATGTTCCAAGATCATCAACAAGTCGCAAAATTATGGAAGGACATCAAACTATATCAATATTTTTTTCCAAGCTCTCCATGTTTTGGAGCATTGGAGATGTCATAATATATGCATGAACTAATGCAATTGGTCCTCTTGAAATCCATGCATTGTTTAGATACTCTTCTAATGTTGGTTTATAACCAGTATGATACCACTTAGCTTCCAACATGTAAGATTTGCACAAATCTACCCACTGTAAAATTAAATTTGTTATAAAGTAAATTAAATAATAATATTCAAAGTTAAGAAAATTCATCATAATCAAATTCTTACCGTTTTCTTTAAGGTATTGGATCACATTAGTTCTTTTGTCTCTTAGCACTCAAAAGCCATCTCATTTATAGAATTGTGGAGACCAAGAAAACATATTTTCATAAAGTAAGGTAGCTGGTCTAGTACCTCAACATTCCACCTAAAATTATAATTTATAAGAGGGTTAAATATATATACATTGAATCTCCAACCATTTTGAGGCTCATTTATTATATATTTTAATAATATTTTATTTAATTGTTTAAATTTTACTTTTTATTAAAGTTGATGAACTAAATTGTTACTTTCATTAAATCATTTAGTAAACGAAAAATATATTTATCGATTGCTAACCTCTCTACAGCTTCGGTAAAGAGCTCGAGTTCATCTAATGTGCCATATACATCATAAATGTCATCTATTGTCGTTATTATTGCAGCAACTTTTGTGGTCATTCTTCTAAAATATGAGAGTTGAGGTTCAAATCCAACACCCACCAACCAAAAGAAACTTTCCATCAATCTATCTCTTGCAAAGCTCACCTTCTTCTCCACCACCTAATTAGCATATACAAGAATGTATGTTAAGTTAGCAAAAGTATTAAATTTACACCCACCTATCTATATAAAATATCTTTCTTCTTATTAAAAATAAAAAAGTATTCTATTTTTTAAAGAAAAAGAAAACTTTCAAGTAAATGGGTGACTAACAAAGTTTCTAGAATAACTCACCACAAACAATTATTTTTAATGCTCTAAATATATTTATAATATTCATATCATATCTTGATGCATATTTCAGATCTTCTTGGTAGAGAGATTGAACTCGATTGAAATCTATTTTAGCAATTTCGAAAAGAATAGGGTTCATATCCACTTTTCTCTCATAGATATCAATGAACCATCTTGTATCCAATCTTGATATTCGCCAATGTAAGGAAAGCTCCAACGCATGTCGAATAATAGAGGCTTCATATTCATCCTTACAGGATGTTATGTATTTTTTTTCAAATAGTTAATTGTAAAATGTTTTGCTGCCTCTAAAATGTTCTCACCTTCTATACCTAAGAAAGAAGCTTCATACAATGATAACATTCCATTTAAATCCTTCCCTATGCTAAAGTTCTTCGTCTCATCCTTATAATACAAAAAGTTAAATTAATATATATGCATGGTCTAATCTGACATGACTATAATATTAAACTTTGACATTTTCACATATTTGTAGATTTGACATATTCACTGTTCCATTACACCGTTTTAACATTAATGAAATAATTCAAAAACAAATAGAATAAATTGAAGTGAAATAAAATCAAATTCATTTAAAACGTAAGAAATATATATTAATTGATGATACTTTTATTAGAAAGAAATATTAAGGGACCCAAAAAGTTTATACCTTGTGAAACATTGAAACCATGTTGTCTTAAAAGTCTGAATTTAAGTGATGTTGCATACAAATTATTCTTCTCTGAATCATCACTTTCATGGCTCTTCTGGTGTGTTCTTTTCAACACATTTTTAATTTCATTCTCAAAATGGTATGAGATTCCAAGTCGTTGTATAGTATTAACCAACTCGAGTTGCTTTAGAGGATCATCTATTATTTGGTTTATCATCACATCTACCTCTTCCTTTAGCTCATTGAAGCGTTCTACATATATTTCTCCTTGAACACAGCATACACATCCACAAGTAATTGATAACTCTTTTTAACGGTAAATGGAAACAAACAAAGTAAATAACAAATTTAAAGATTTATATCATTCATACCTTAAATTTACTGTTTAATGATTGAATATACTCATGTTTCCAAATAGAAGGCTTGTAATTTCCCGACCATCCTACAATGGTTTGATTTGATACTCTTGGCAGCGCTATTTACTTTATGGGTAGGACAGATAAATGAAGAATTTTGATAAAAATAGACTTGTTTGATGAAAGGGTTCATCATAAAAGAAGTGAGAAATTAGTGATGAAGTGAAGGAAGACTTTGTTGTTGATTTAATTCTTATGAGAGGTGCCTAATATATATATATAGTTGATCCAAACCTGGCTTCATTGTCTAATGTATTTCTTTTTTTAATTTATTAAATTTGTAAATGGTTTAAAAAATACCTGAGAGATTTGAAGGCAACCCATTGCTTGTCCTCACATCTTTTCCCCAAGGACAATTTTCCACCACACATAGGTCCTCTCCTCCTGCAAGTAGAAAATTGGCTTCTAGAAGAGTTTTATACGGTTAAAATATTTTAAAACAATTTGCACTGATTAACAGAGTTTCTGTTTAATTCTTTACGGATACTCTAATTAGGATATCATGGAATACTGTAAATATAGTCTAATCTCCACAAATGAGTATCAGGGTCGTACAACTCATACGCTAAATCTAGATGAAGAGCATGAAAAACAAGAGAGAAGAAATTAACAAAGAAATTACCGTCGAAACAAGATATCCGACGTGACAGTGTGATTGACATCATTGACCAATCACTTAAAACTTTGTAGGAGTAAGAGTTTTCCATCACTTTTAAATAGAAATAAAATTATTTATACATCATTTTTATTATAAAAATAAAAACAAAAAAGGGTTACTCATGTTATTTTTATTAATATATTATTATATTTAAAAATAAATAAAAAATAAAAAAAGAATTTGAAATTTTTTTAATATTTACTTTAAAATAAAACAAAATAATTTGTTTTTGGTCCACCCTTCGGAGTGCAATGATTGTTTCAACTATAAATATAAAAATACAGCTCTACCTTCTATTCTTCTTTCAACCATAAATATATTTCATGAGTTTAAGCTAGGGAGGCTTGATGCATATTTGTGTATCATGTGTATCGAGATATTTTTTGTTATGATAAATACAAAAATGTACATGGCAACTTATGATATTTATGTTTGTCATTATGCAGGATCTTTCCCTCATGGTGTACGACGTAGTCTGTTAACAAGTGCTAGCTCAACAAGCTAGGCCTAAGGGGTGTGCGAGACTACATTGTGGGCTCATGTTTATATCGCGTGGATTCTATGTAGAGAAGTGCTACACATCTAACCTTTCCTGGAAAGTGGTCCAAGGTCATGCCATGATGTTTTTCAATGATAGGTCCCACCATGTAGTCTGTGTTTACATTTTTTGACCCAATAGTGAGATTACTTAATGACTATTTCTTAAAGTACTCAAGCCATGTGCTACTTTTATTTTCAAGTAAAGGTAAGGTACCCTTGTACGGATAACAATGTCGCAATGAAAACCATGAGATTGATTTTAGGGTATTGATTTATTTTTTCCTATTTATTTCTAATATTACGTTATTTGTTTCTACTTGACTGTTTTTCTTAGTGTTGTTTATAAGGTTTAACTAGAACATTTAAGTCCATAGTAGTATTTGAAAATATTTTAAATGAATGCTGTCATGTCATGCATGTGATAGTGATTTTATTGTAGCATAAAAAAGTTATAAGTTGTTCCTAATGCTTTGCTTCCACCAATTATGGAAGACTAAGATTTCTTGTTCAGTTCCTACCTAGTTAATGTAATGATCCTAGATTTCTACTACGGCTATCCTAAGCTGGCAATTAGATGTGTATTTAATTTCCCTACACACGATCCACACGTACGAGTATGGACCACTAGTCGGTTCACACACGTCTTGGGACTCTATCTGGTTGAGCGAGCATTCTCTGGTAGCTGTTGATGTTGGACACCCGTTAAGAATAGCGACCGTCATGGCAGCAATATGGTAAACATAATTATCATTTCTCTGCCTTATAACATACGCGTTTGTACTATCATAAAAGGAGAAGGGGTATCCCCAATGCTTGAACACACAATAATGCATGAGGTCCCAACATTTTTTCATTTTCATTATCAATTAATACAACCCCCTAGTGTCTTCTTCATATCATATCATTTTGTCACATCGTTTCTCATATCGTTTGTTATATCATTTATCATATCTTTCATACGTATGTCGGAGTTGTATTTTATGCTAGCTCGTCGTTCTGCATGTCAATCATATTATATCATTCATGTCATACATATATCATATCATAATGTTTTGATGCTTTTGGACATAAAAATTCACATCACATGCAGATATCATATCATATCTTTTACCATAACAGTCACAAAACATATTCCGAGCATGTCTTCAACATATTATATCTTAACATATCATATCATAAACATATCAATTCATCAAATATAACGTTCACATATCATAACATATTCATATTATTTCATAACAGTTTGCATACACGGTTATATGACACGTGCGAAGCCACGAGCACGTGTCATCATACATGTAACGACCCGAAATTTTCTACTTAATTTAAGGTCGCTACTGTATACCTACCATAAACATTGAATGCGGAAGACTTCATTTAAATTCCATAAAACATAACCTTTAACTGAAAAACACAGCCATGGACTTACGTGTTTCGAAAACATCTTTAAAATACACAACAAAAAATCCCGAAATAAAATAAATAAGCGTTTAAGTTTAAAACATCCTATTCTATCCTAAGTCTAAGAAAATGAATACCACTATCCTATGCATGTGCCATGATCTCGAGTTGCGGTGCCGTCGTCAGCCGTACAGGAATGCCTTGCCTTAACCTGAAAAATGTAGTAGCACATGGCCTGAGTATTTAAAGAAATACTCAGTAAGTGACCCCACTATTGGGGTTAAATGCAACAATCACATGCAATAAAATGATGGGACCTATCTTTCGTTTCGTTTCATTTCGTTTCGTTTCGTTTCGTTTTTGTTTCTTTTTCGTTTCATTTTCCCTACGGTGTAATCCTAACAGGTAATCATGGACGTGTACCATATACTCTACACGCAGCCCATACGTGCGAGTATGGGCTCACCAGCTAGTTCGCACACCGCTGGACCACTGTCCCTAGCCGGTGGGCATGCTCTGGGGGCCCACCGGGACCCGTTAAAACTAGAACCGTCACGGCAGCGCTATGCAAAGCATAACGATCGTTGTCCTGCCATTGGATGTACGCGTCCGTACCCTCGTGATGGGATAGGGGTATCCCCCAAATGCATGAGCACACAATATGCATGAGGTCCCACTAGTCCTACAGTTATCATTAATGAACATAACCCCCTGTCACGTTTTCATGCTTACATGTCATTCTCATTCTCATTTCTTTACATATCATACATATTCCTAACAGGGTTATGTTTCATGCAATTTACCGTATTTCATGTCATACAATTCATGCAGCTACATTCAAATATTCATACAAACAAGCCATAATCGTTCAAGGACCACACATCGTTACATGCATTACACATCACATCAGACTAAAAGCATACATTCACGTTCACATAACTACGTACTTAAGCACCATAATCTAGCATACAATGCATCATATCATAAACAAGTCATAACGTAAACACTTCATAGTCATATCGTTCTCTAACTTACCATAGCCTTAATATTCTTATACCTATCACAGACATATCATTACGTGACGTACCTTAGTCATATCGTCACAAGAACGTACCCTAATGCTATCGTTCTATCAATCTATCACAAACCTAACCCTTTCTACCAATAACCTAACCGTATTCTTTCACCCTTCTCTCCTATCCATAGCACTTCGGTGTGTAACCTAACTCTAACGTTTCATGAACGTATCTTACTCCTATCGTTACATTTCGTTTTGTGCATCCTTCTCGTATCCTATCTCAAACATCTCCTAGAGCACATCGTACGATAATTATTATCATACAATCCACATATTATATAACATAACATAACATATAGGAAGCATATCGATCCACAGACAATTCACACATATCAATATATATGACACGTGCAGAACCACAGGGCACGTGTCAACATAAAAAAATAATCATGCCGATAGTAAGGTCACTTACCTGGCTAGCTTAAGTCGTTGTCACAAATATATCTTTAATGAAAGTTCGATTCCGTCCTTTGAAATCCGAGTCAACCTATATGAGTTCATGACATCAGTTTCAAGTTTGAACTCTATAAAATTATTTCTCTAATTTAGATTGGCCATCGTAAAATTCTGATATTTCCGATTAGACAAAATTTAAAGGAGCTCACTGCACTCTAATATTTCCTGTTTTACTGTTAAATCCTGTTCAACAAATCTTTCCTCTTGTTCTGTAATTATTTTTAAGAAGGTATTATTCAATTTCGTTAATCTATTCTTACTTCCAAATCTTCCATTTTTATTTTTGTTATTATTTTTCTTTTCAGTTAACAGTGTTCTGTATTTCTATTTCTATCTCTTTTTTTTTTTCTTATTTCCTTATCTTCTTTTCCTATAATTCATATAAAAGTACAACCTAAATCATTGCAACAATTCAGTAGATCTAAATCATTGCAACAAAGTAGATCTAAAATATAATTGGTTTTGATTTCCTAAACTCATATAGAATTCTTTTCATTTAATCTCTAATATAAAACTAAATAATTGTAACCAAATTAATATTATTTAATAAAATAAAAGGAAGATTTAATATACTGACCTCTTCAAATGACATATCTCCTCCGGTGTAGCTAGTCTGCTTAAACCTTTTGTTTTCTTTTTCTATTTGTTTATGTAGGAAGGAAGAATTCTGGGTAAATCTGCATTGTTTTTACAGAAAAGAGATTGTGATTTGTTGCCAGATTTATTTTAGGGAAGGAGTGGTGAGAGATTGAAGGAAGGAAGAGGGATCGGTTACCAAATGTTTTTCTTCTTTTAATTTTTATTTATTTATTTATTATTTTATTATTTTAACTATTTTTTTTTTAATTATTTTTACTTGTTTATTTCTTTATTTATTTTTGGGCTATTACATTATATCCCTCTAAAATAAACTTTCGTCCTCGAAAGTGTTTTAATCTTGGTATAACTCGGGTCCTTATTCTAAGAGTTCTTTGTTAAGTCTTCTAGTACAACTAAGTAAAAATTCTTAACAAGTATACCCTAATCCGTATGAGTCATAGCATTTATTTGCATGCATAAAACTTTCATAAGTCTATCACTTTGTGTTCATAAAATCTTTGATTCTTTATAAGGTGTCTTGTCATTTTTAAATCTTAATTCATACTCCAAAAGGGTCTTTTGGTCATTTACCCCCAAATCTTGGTTTAATTCTTCAACATATTCTAATGGCTTTGTAACTTTGTGTAATCCCTATACACCATGATATAAGGCTCCTCATCAAATTTCATGTCATTTAGAGGTCACTTTGGTCATAAACTAGTGGTACGTAATTATAGGGGCACTTTAGTCATTTTACACCTACACTTGGTTTAGCCCGTTATCATAACCTAATAGTCACCAAATTTCGTACATAACCTTATCATGTCATATTGAGTCTTCTTCTAAAATTTCATGGACAACATAATTTATCTAAGGTTTGTGGCTCTTCATTGAAATAAATGTTATGTGTACAATCAGGTTGGAAAACTTACATAGTTCCTCACTTCTTTTTTTTTTTTTTTTTTTTACTATGATTCCATCTACTAGATCAATAGTTTTACTAGTTTCGGGTTTACATTGTTCTCCAAATCCAATTTTCTACACTTAGCTAAAGGTTCACTAATTGACCTGTTTGTCCATGAGTTCTCAAAATCTCATTTTTAAATATCCAAAATGGCATTTTCTTTTGATCCAAATTTTTTTTTTCTCTCTCTCCCTATCATTAAAGAAAGAAAAATTCCGGGTTAGAAACATTCTCGAGAATTTCTCTTAAGATTTGAACCCATAGCTGATGGTAGAACTAGGATAGATATTTTCTGTTTCCTACTCACACGCGCTCATATCTTTGCTTCTCGATCTATCTCTAATTTTAATCTTCCTCACCAATAAGATATTACGGTGCTAGTGTAGACCGAAATTTCGTTACAGTCCAATACTGACCGGTAATAGATACCGGGGCTTTGCAATATTTGACTGATCACAATTCTGTATAGTCCATTTACTATAGGAGTTCCCTAGGAATTCATTAGAGGAATGTTTCCAATTAAAATTGTTCGTTCTCTATATTTTTAATAATTAAAAAGAAAGAAAGAATTGTTTTCCTTTCCTCATTATTGTTGGTGTCCACTTGATTTGGTTCATCATTAATGTCTCATCTTTGTAGATGAATTCCATATACAAATTTGCCTATTTTCCCATACAAAATCAAGAAATTGGTAATACTTCTTCTCTCTTGGCTACCTACCCCAATTCTAGTAAATTTTTGGAGTCAAAATCATGACATGAAACTAGTAAGAACTCCACCCTGTTCCAATGCAAATAGAATGCACTAGTAAATCACATGGATCTAGGAACGACTTCCTGTATTTGATTTGTGGTCAAGCTAGAGTTTGAGGATTTGGTAACTTCCATAGGAAACATTGTCAAATAGGCTTCTCTTGGTATACCTTATCTACTACAGTCCAAAACTAATGTTCCTATAACCATAATGGAAAGACATCACAACCCTTTCAATGCCTTTGTAATACCAAGAATGGGCTTAACAAAATTCTCTTATAAAAATTGGTATTGTATAAGCATGGTGGATATCCTCAGATGCCATAAAACTTGGGATACTTGAAAATCAAACTTAAAATGATAGTCTTGAAACTTTAACTATAGTAATACCTTTTAACTAGGTTGACATTGCTAGGAAAAATTGTTCGGTAATTTCCTACAACAATTTGTTTATGTTGAGCTTCCTGAGTGCATTCGTATACCCTAAGAAGAATTACCACAAAACTTCTAGTTGATTTAGAGACAATGTCCCACTCTAATCCTCGTGTATCCCCCACCCAAGTTCATTTTAAATCATGGTTTCTTAAATTTAAGGTACCTTTGACAATCTCATACCGTATTCCCTCTCCATACACCTCTAAAATTTTGACTATGATCATAATGCCTCGTCCAAACTGTGGCTCGATACTTTTAAATCACCTCACAACTTCTCTAATTGGTTGTATTATTAAGGCATGAAAGTGTTCTATATCTCAATGCTTCCAAAGCTCAGCTTCCATTAAAGGCACTTATGTCATTCACCAATCAATTTAAGTATACATGTTTTAAACTTTTATGGTCTTAACTCAATTTTTTTTTTTTAATTTTTACTGATACTTTTAATTTCATTTTTACATACTTCAAAGTTATAAAAAAAAATTTCACGCACTACCACTTTTAGTATCTATAGTGTACTATAAGATATTGCCGTCTATCAAGCTTTTCTTAGGTCATTTTATTTCATCTGACACTGCTTACTCTTCAGTATACATTGGTACATTCCTCCCATCTCTATGAATTTCGGGTCGTTACAATACAGCACACAATTATAACCGAACGACGGTAGGACCAAGCCACTTACTTGGTTGGCCTTGGCCGAAGCTACTATGACCTCTTGACGTTAGCTTAACACTGCTCTCTGAGTTTTAATTCTGCCTAAAGATTCCATCAATCATAAATAAAAATTCGACTATGGGGATTGGCTCACCTACCTTTGCATAAAATAGTTTAAACTTTTAAACTTACTCCTACTCAATTAAACTAGCTAAGCCTAATTTTGCATATAATAATTTAAACTATTCCTAGTAATTTAAACCAGCTAAAAGGTAGTCGTACTAACCGTAAATGTTTTCGAAGAATTGAAACTAGAAGGAATGTATGAGCTTATCAGACCCAAGTCGGATCAGTCAAAATGTTGACCTTGAACTGTCAAAAAGTGTATTCTCCGACTAGTTCGAACCGTTCAAGTGAGATGCAACCCCACTTCTCCTTTAAGCAATATGGTACAATCCTTTTTACCGTGGAGGTCAACTCTCCACCTCTTTTTTTTTTTTCCTTCAAAATTTTGGATTATTACCGTCAAGAAAAATGAAATATAATTACATGTTCTTCCCAACTCTCAACTCTCCATGTCTTAAAGAACATTGCCAATGGTTCATTTTTAAGTGTCATTTTTCAACTTATCACCAATCCAATAATCTCAACCATGGTTTATCGACCAAATAATAAAGACATAACATTATATTTCAAAGTTGTTTTTCCAATATATTTTTGTGGTTTATGGAGCATAAAAAAAGTTACAAGATTTATTGTCTAGGTCATAGATTGTCAACGAGTGGCAAAGAGTGGAAGAACAATGAATTATATCACATGTTCTTCCAATCTCTCCATGTCTTGGAGCATTGTGAATGGTTCATTTTTAGCCTCATTTTTCATCTTATCACCGATCTAATAATCTCAACTATATTTTCTCCACAAAAAAAGTTAATACCAGACATTATATTTCAAGCGAGTCCATAGCTTGTCCTCTCTTACACAACTCATTCCATATTTCTACAACACATTTTTTCAATTTAGTTGTGTGGTTTACGCAGCATAAAAAAGAGATTTTATGCTAAGTTGTTGCTAATGCTTTGTATCTATGGATGATAACAATATCCTAGATCGTAATCAAGTCACAAAATTGTTGAAGAACAACCAATTATATCACCATGTTCTTCCAAGCTCTCTATGTCTTGGAGTATTGTGAACGGTTCATATTTGACCTCATTTTCCATTTATCACCAACCAAATAATCTCAACCATAGTTTGTCGACCAAATATTTAAGACAGAGACATTATATTTCATGCCAACCAATAACTTGTCTTCTCCATCACGACCTGAATGTTGAGACTATGAAACTAGGATTGAGACAAAAAAGACGAAAGTGGAAACAAATTAAAATAAAACTACAATAAAATAAAATTTGAAAATAAAAATAAGAAATACAGTGAAATTAAAATCAAATTAAGACAAGCAACCCCACATTTATTACAAATTAATAAAATGGGTTGGAATACAATTACAAAATAAATTCAAAAGACTCAAAATATCAATAGGATGCTCCGGAACAACTTCCTTTATGACTGCACAACTCTTGAACGTTTCTCCACCTCGTATGTAAATATACTTAATAAGCAATCTACTTGTATGCTCTCATTGTCTTCTTGACCTAAAAAAGATCACCGATTTTACACTAGGCTCTAGGTGTATTGCTTTTACTGTGCACAGACTTAGGTAGCTAACTTAGTCTATATAGCAGTAACTATTATTTGAAGTTTAGGAACTATTAAAAAAAAAAAAAAAAAAAAAAAAAAAAAAAAAAAAAACGTCTCATAGCCAAGTGGGGACAGCATGGTGAGTGCTAGGCTGCTCGTCATCTATGGGAGCTTAATGGCAAACCCGTCTCATAGCTATGTAGTCCCCCAAGGTTGGGGACACTACCCTCTATACGTACCAGCTCCACTGATTAATGTTGAACGCCCTCCCACAAGAAGAATCCACTATGTAGAATAACTATTGACTACCCCCTTGATTAATGCTCCCTAGTAGGATAGATTCACCGTGCAAGATAATCTAACAAATTATCAAGTCACACATCCTTAACCAACCTTACGCCTAGCTCAACGGTACAATACCAAAGTGGAAAATAAAGAGGAAGATGTGCATACATTGTACCGGTACTATCGAATAGGAGGCTACCTTTGTTTTCTAGGGTTGTTGTGGTGATTTTTAGGTCTTTAGGATTGTTTGGCAGTCTTAACATGGATTCACGTCTCTAGTTTTTTCAGTTTCGACTCCCTGAGTCTATATCGGTTAGGAGTACTAGGGGCCTCACCCTTTGAGTGTCTCTCATCATTCTATTTTGCTCGATCTACTAGAGGTGTTTCATCCTAGGTCGCAGTCTAACCAATTTCCTGGAATGCATTACAGCCCCAATGGATACCCCCACATAATCTTGACTAGAGGAATCTCCTTGTTATGCAACTGCTTAACTTCACGTGCTATAAACGTACGTGAATATCTTCTTAAGACATATCCTCTTTTAGTGGAAATGCCTCATGCTATGTGATGTGTGTAGGGTTCAGAATATACTTTCGCAACATAGAGACTTGGAACACATTATGCACAGTGACGAGGGTGGGTGACAGTGCTAGTTTGTACACAACAAGCCCTATCCTCTCGAGGATCTCAAAGGGACCAATGAACCTCAAACTTAGCTTATCCTTCTTCTCAAACCTTAACACTTTTCTCATTGGTGCCATCTTTAAGAAGACGTGTCCACCCACAACAAATTAAGTTCCTTCTTACGAGAATCTGTATAACTCTTTTGTCAGTTTTGTGTAGTAATATTGCCTACTTGATCATCTACACTGCTGCATTATTAACCTGAACTAATCGGGTGCCATAAGCTTGCATATCCACCTCTTTCCAGAATATCGAAGTCTGACACCTTCAACCATGCTAGCTTTAAATGGTGCCATATAGAAAATTGCTTGGTAGCAAATATTATAAGTGAACTCCATATAGGGTAGATGTTCGTCTCAGTAACCTGTGAGATCCATTACACAAGCAATGAGCATGTCTTACAAGTCCTGATTTAACCTTCCAAGTCCTAGATATAGTCTTTGGGACTCTCAGTTAAGAAGTCGACCTTAACCTTTTGTACACTGACCAAATGACCAATTCTAGCGTAAACCTTATCAATTTGTTCAGCACAAGGTTATCCTTTCCGACCGTCCTCTAACACTATTTCGATGCAAGGAAGGCAACCTATTTCTTGAGGCGGGCTACCATGGGGTGGTACTTCATTAGGTAGCCACCTTTTGACTCGAACTACATCTCTAGCCCTTCCTCAATTTCAAGTATCTCTAGAGTGCTTTTTTTACTTAAGTGTACCATGCCTCTCAGCACATACGTGGCATAGTAAATACCATGGCAGTTCAAATATTGAAAGACTATCTCTATAGTCTGCAACTACACTTCAATTGCACCTGTTATTCCTTAACTTGATACCATGTGAATAAGGAAGGTAATTTCCAATAACAAAAACTCATCACTATACAACTGGTGCGCTCTTAAAATCATCCCAACTGGTATGCTATACTTTTGTCTTTGTGTACGCTAGTTAATCATTAGAGGAAACAAGATTTTTCGTATCTAGATAACCTTATGAACGCTCAATTCATTTGATTCTTAAACTTTGTAGGGCATCGATGAGGTCATAAAACGTAACAAAAATTTCTTAATACTTATACCGGCTCTCGAAAGCAGACTTCAGTATGCCTTCTCTCTAACCCTCATCTAAAGGCAACCTAACCATGCCAAAACCCTTATGATCCTATTGTATCACCAAAAATTGCCTCATAGTTCCTTCTCACGCTGCCAACTCAGGCCCCCTCATCATAGAGTGATGCCCTATTATATATATGTTGCTTTAGCATTGACACTCATCTGAGTTAAGTACAAACCATTTAGGAGAAGATAAGCTTTGCATAAGTCCTATGCATTTACTTAAAGTTAATCTAATCATATCTTATCTATTAGTAATATTCCATCATATGCTCTTTAAGCACGTAGACCTCTCAAGTTCTTGCATGGGATCCTAAAGAACTTATTGTGAACTCTGGAAATGCTTCTTCTAGTTATATGTTTTCCCCTGGGACAAAATATTTCTTCTACTAACCTTACATATATATATATATTTTTTTTTTTTTTGAGCTTGCTTCAAAAGTATGCTAATCACAGGAGTCCTTCTCTTCATAATCTAGCTAAACTATTTGAGGATTCTTCCTACCAACATTGTTTTCTCAATGAAGATGTGGTCATATATTGGCCATTCTTCTGGTGCCCTCGACTCCATGGTTTAATAGGTCTACATTAGTAGTTCCACATCCTTAATTCCACATCCTTAACTTCACGAGCATACTTTTCCTGTCAAACTGTTTCCACTTGGACAATCTTTAATCAGTAATATCCACCCCGAAACTCATAAATGGCATAACACGCACACACTCCTAGAAGTCCATAAATTTGAACTTAACTTTTGAACCGTCCAACCAAAACCTTGAAGCCATGTCCTCCATAACTCCTATCTCAAATTTGGTGAATCTTATTTTTTAACATGCTAACGTATGTAAAACTCACTCGGAGTAATGGTCGGCTCGTGGGGTGCTTAATTCCTTTGGTGATCACTATTGCCTGTGTGAACTATACTGTTTGGGTCTATTACGTGATCGTACAGAGATTTACTTGGACTCTAGTGTTATGGTCACAGAAAGCTTGGTTATGGGAAACTAATCGGGTACTGAGCCTTAATGTATGTCATGCCCAAATTCATGGGTTGGATATTTTGCACTCTGCTAGTCTTTTCTCTATCTTCCTATGGTAAGTCTACTCTCTCGTGGCCCATTTTGGTCACATCACCTTACCAAAACACTATAACCCGGATCCAACATCGACCTATAAGGTTAACGTTCACTCTTCAATGTCAAAGGTTACTATCATAACTACAACAAAACCTAAAACATACAGATAATTTATATAGTTTTACAACATATCATATAATACTAAAAAGGGTTATACTACATAACTTGTTGTGGGTGTCGTCGAGTTTAGTCACAGAGTTGTACGACTCTTTATCATAAGAAAAATCTATGAAACCTAAAATTCAACTTCTCTGATACCGATCTATCACAACATGAATTTCAAGGCTTTGAAACCTAGATCAAGACTAGAAAGATGAAAGAAAAAACAAGGTATAATAAAATAAAATAAAATAAAAATGCAGTAACATTAAAATCTAACTAAGACACACAACACGAGACTAAAATACAAAATTAAAATCCAATTTTATACGGGTGGGGACAACATGGTGAGTGTTAGTCTGCTCGTATAAGGGTGAGGACAACATGATGAGTGCTAGCATACTTGTCATCCATGGAACGTTAGCTAGCAAACCCATCCCACAGACCGTGGCTAGAGGTGCTACCCTTGTATGTGCCTACTTCATTGGCTACCCGCATGATGACTACCCGCATGATGACTACCCTCCCATACAATGGATCCTCCATGTAGGGTAACCGCTTACTTCTCGTGCAAGGTAACTACAAGACTTATCTACCATTCAAGGTAATCCAACAAACAAATGAATCACACATCCCTAAATGTCCTCACACCTAGGTCAACGATACTGTACTGGAGTGAGAAGGGAAATGGAAGTTTTTAGACACTCTACTAGTTGTTATCAAATTAGAAAGAGCTACTTTTATCATTCTTGGATGCTTGGAGGTTTGCTAGGTTTTTAGGTGTACCACCGGCTCACCGACAACGCAATTTACAGGAGTTACCATTGACTTAGAAAACAAACTCCGACAACCAATCATAATTTTGCAAAAGATTTCCATAAAAAATGTTCATAAACATCAAGTAAAACATTCAAAACCAGTTCTATTTAAAGCATTATTAACCCACTTAAATTTTAAACAACTAAAACATAATTACATAAACATACCCAGACATGGATTTCCAATAGTCTCTAACCCGCTGGTCTCGACCTTCGTTGGCCTACATCATCTAAATCTGAAAAGAAAAGTTAAAATAATTTTGATGAATAATTAATTATCCAGTCAGTAGCTAACTTATCTTTCATAAGTTATAACTAATCTTTTAGGTTGTTTTTTAAGTTTTATTCGCAATTGACACCTAGTTTCTCTTTCTAGGGCCACCTGTTCGTTAATGAGGTATCTCAGTTACCTCAAGCTTAGGTTACTAACTCTCTCTATATGCTTATCTAGAATTTTGGACTCGTATGTAAGACTCGCTCTCGGTCAAATACGACCCATCTACTAATTTCTCTGGCGGCCTGTATAACTCATATACCAACGGTCAGGAGTACTCATTCTCTCTATAACTAATCTTTTCAGTAACTCGCTCTCGTTACTAACATCTCATGCTTATCTCTAATGCGGAAACATAACTCTTAAAAGAAAACATCATCTTTAATATAAATGTCGCAAACATTTAAAACAATCTCTTCTCTAGAAAACACAATCATGATCTTACATGTTCAAATACGAAATTTGAAGAAAAAAAAAACAAATACAAAATAATTTTAAAAAATAAAATGCAAAACAACCTATTCTAACCTAAGACTAGGAATTTAAATATGAGTATACCCTATGCACGTGCCACATTCTCTACTCACGATGTCCCCATCGTCCATACAAGTGCGCCATGCCTTTACCTAAAAAATAATGTGGCACACAGCCTGAGTATTTCGAAAACTACTCAGTAAGTGGCTCCAATATAGGAGGTCATGCAAATGCAAACACATGCAATCATGGTTTATGAACCTATCTCTAGCTCATCTAGGGGTGGCCTCAAATCCCGAACAAATTGGATGTGTAGTACTTTCCTACCCACGACCCACACGTGCGAGTGTGAATCCCAATCCCTAGGGTGCTTGCACACCCCATGGACCCTTTGGCCAAGCTAATCTGTAGTGACGACTGGAGGTCAGCGGAACCCCATAGTGTCATGCTCCCCACGAACACCCTTCTCGTCATACTGTGCGCTTTCGTGCTCATTATCATACTGTGCACGTCCGCACTTATCATCTCTAGGGGAAGTAGCCATATACTTATGAACATTAATATCATTTTCATTCTCTTAGGGTCGTGTCATATATCGATCTAACGACATTACAATATGGCACTCATCATCATATAGCATGCTCAATATGGAAAACATCATCATATTAAGGTAAACGTCATGCAATCATCATACTCATCATATTACCATAAAGTGCATCAAGCATATCAAGTACGTCATTCATCGAAATACACATACTACGCACATCATCAAGCATCATAACTCATATGTCATCATATACTAGTATACAACATCATACGATACAACTCATACATAATCGTAACTCACACATCATCATATACTACTATACGGCATCATACGATACAACTCATACATCATCATAACTCATACAATTTTTAGTCTATCCTATAGTAAGGCCACTTACTTGGTTGGCCTTGGCCGAAGTACTCCCTAATTAGCTAAACGTAAGCTCTCATTCCTTGAGAGCTGCTTCAAACGTTGCTGGGGTATGTTTCGTATCACACCGTTTGTCACCTTTCACTAGTATTTCACAATTAAGTTAACATTTATTAATAAATGTGAAATACAACCCCAAAATGACCTCAATTACCTTAATCGCGATTGAAAATAGGTTCGGATGGGTCAAAACAGTAGAAACCAGGCCAAAAATTAAAATTCGAGCCGAATAGCCATCACCCGCCGCCGTCAGCTGCTGTTCAAGTCGAAGGGCTGCTTGCGCTGCAGCTCGACACATGGAAGCAGAAGGCGAGCCACGTCGTGCAGCAGCGTCGGGTCAGGCGCATGTTGACGAGTGGTTCAGGTCGTGTCTGCAGGCTGTCTTAGTGGGCTTCAGTTTGCAGGTTGGGCCGCGGATGAGTTTGAGCTGCAGGCCGGATTAGTTTTGGGCCGAGTGCACTTGGGCCTCGAGTCTCCAAAGGTAGGCGCTGGTCGCGGGTTACGAGCTAGACTACCATTTTGTTATGGATTTGGGCCACTGCAGGTGGGCTGGACCATGACATGTGGCCTTTGCCTGATGATAAGGTTCATGTGGTGGAGAGTATGGAGTAGTAGTGACCACGTCTTCATTTTGTTGTAAAATTTTATGGATCATTGATTGGAGATAATAGCAATACACGTTTTTCTCCTTCTAATTATTTCAAACGATGTTGCATTTCAAAATGAGAAAAATTAATGTTATAAAGCAATTGAGAGAGATATGTTTGCTCACAATAATGGGTCTTCTCCATCTTCTTCTTTCCTCCATCTCTACTCTTACCTCCTCACGAAATCTTTTTTCTACAAAAGTTTATAATAATTTAGTTGTTCGGCCGTCTGCAAATTACCAACCTCCCATCTAGTGCACCTTAGTTCAAAATGTGAACATTAAATGTATAAAAGAAATTGAGAGCTATGGTTGCTCACAATATGACAACTTTTACATGTTTTTCCAAATAATTAAGCGACCCACGGGTAGATGCAAAAATTTCTAGTAATTCTGTTCTTTTGTGGTTTGCAAATTACAAACCTCCTATTAGAAGCATGAGTTTGTTGAATCACTAACTAAGTGAATATGAATATGTTTTCTTAAATTATTTTTCATCTATTTACCCACGTAGAGATAAGCCAAAAAGAAGAGTGAAAATGATGTACAAATAAAAAAAAAATTATTATTTGATGGAGATAGTTTGAGACAATTGGAGCTAGTGGACGAACTAGAAAGGCTAGGACCATCACATCGCTTCAAAATAGAAATAAATCATATGTTGGAGAATATAAATGAAAAGTTCCCGAGTGGAACAACAAATTATATGACACCTCTCTTCATTTTAGAATTTTAAGGCAACATGGCTATTATATCGGGAAGGTCACCCATTTGTTTTTCATTGTTTTTTTTTTTTCTTTTTTATATCTCTTTCTCCCAAATAATGTTTCTCATTGATTATATGCAGAGGTGGTCGAGAAGTTTAAAGATGAGTTAGAAAGTTCTAATAATATATGTGAAGAGAAAGCTGAATGAATATTATCCTTATACGAAGCTTCTTTTAGCAATGGAAGGTGAATGCTTTTTGGATGAAGCGAGACATTTTGCCATCCAACATCTATCAAAATACCTTAAATCGAGTGGTGATGAAATAATTTGTATTATGGTTAGGCATGCTCTCGAACTCCTACTTCACTGGAGAATGCCTAGATTGGAGGTTAAATGGTTCATCGATTTGTATAGAAGAAAACCGGAACTAAATCCTGTGTTGTTAGATTTGGTCAAGTTAGACTTCAATATTGTCCAATCCACACATCAAGATGACCTAAAATATGTCTCTAGGTAATAAGTTTAATTATCAATATAAAATATTTTTTTTTTTAATTTTGAAAAAAGTATTTTTAAAAGAAAATATAATCTAGGAAGTCTTTCCATAGAGAACTTTTATATTATATTTATATCATTTTTTTACCTAATTCTTTTCTAAACATTGAACCTAAAACATTGTAATGGTTTATTTGGTATGAAGGTGGTGGAAGAGCACTGAGCTCGGACAAAAACTCGACTTTATAAGAAATAGATTGATGACAAATTTCTTTTGGTCAGTGGGAATGAGATGAAAACCTCATCTGAGATATCTTAGAAGAATGTCTACAAAAATTGCTTCATTAATAACAATAATTGATGATGTTTATGACGTGTATGGAACTTTGAATGAACTTGAACTCTTCATGGATGCTGTCTAGAGGTAATTTTTTCTTTAAGAATCATGGAGTCAATGTCATTCAATACTTAAGAAAAATAATAGTAAATATTTTTTCTTTCGATTTAATTTTACGCTAATTGAAAAATTCTGATGTTGTTTTTTCTTTCACTAAGATAATTTATGAAACCCTAACTCCTCCGACATTTAAAATGTTTTAATGGATAGATCTATCCAAAACGTTTCTGATAGAGGCAAGATAACACTGCACCAATTATAAGCCAACATTCCAAGGTATTTAGACAATGCATAAATTTTAGTATCGGGATCTCTTCTTCTCGTTCATGCTTACGTCTTTTCCATAGACTCAATAATGAAAGAGGATTTGGAATACTTGGAAGACTATCCTGATATTATTCGACATTCATCCATGATCTTTCATCTTACCAATGACTTAACTTCATCATCGGTATTTCTAATTTCCTAATTTTCGAGAATGCGGACGAATCACACTAATAATGAAAATTTGAAAATTTTCTAATTCATAGGATGAAGTTGAGAGAGGTAGTTGCTAAGTCTCTTCAATATTACATGAATGGCACAGGCGCCTCTAAACATCAAGCAGGAAGATATATCAAGGATTTGGTTATCGAGTCGTGGAAGAAATTGAATGAAATTCAAATGTTGAATTATTCACCAATCATCTCTAAAGATTTCATTGAAATTGCTTTAAATATTATAACCGTTATTTCATGCACATTACGAAAATCTTTTGAAGTTTAATTAAATTTGAAATAATTAACAACAATTTAGAGATCAAAGAAGAAAGCAACAAGAATATGTTGCAGCAGCTTCAATAGCGTGTCAAGTCATTTGGTTAAAAAAAATGTTAGTTTATTTTCCACAAAAGCAAAAAAGAGAAATAGAGATATTTTGTGATAACAAAACAACTATCTACGTAACAAAGAACCCAACATTTCAGAGTAGAACAAAACATATTGAACTTCGACATCATTATATTCGTGATCTTATTGCAAAGAAAGAAATTTTTTTGAAGAACATAACACCAATGAACAACTGGCAGACATATTTACTAAAGTTTTACACACATGTATTTATTGTTCTTGATCACAAAGTTTTACACGATTTCTCTTCTTTGTTGTTTGTATAGTATTATATTTTCATTAAACGTTTTATTTTTAAGACTGCAATTTCACTTTGTGAGTAAATAAGTTCGACTTGTTCAAAATGGACGTTTTATTTTTAAGACTTAAATTTTACTTTGTGAGAAAATAAGCTCGACTTGTTCAAAACGGAATATTAAACATCACATTGGAATCACGAAATATGGCAGTCATGCATTGAAAAATTTGTTAAGAATCACAAACCTCCACAATGATATGATATTATCCACTTTGAGCACAAGCTCTAAGATTTTACTTTTGGTTTCTCCAAAAGGCCTTATACAATTCAAGATTATGTTCCTTACTTATAAACTCATGATCTTTCTCTTAATTAGCCAATATAGAACTACTCTCCTCAATAATCCTCAACAATCCTCTCCTCGAACAAAGAACACCATGGAGCCGCTCCTAATACCTCATTCTCTGGAGCTCTCGAACAACCTCCACTTAATCGAGGCTCAACTCCTTTTCTGGAACCCTCTTACAAAGTACACCATTTGTTCGATGTTTAAGTCACCTTTGACTACACCTTCATGGCTCACAACTTTTTGTTCGACACTTGAGGATTCTATTGACATGGCTAAAAAAAGAAAAAAAAAAGAGTGCCAACACAAGTTCTTTTAGGATGCTTTGTTCTTACTCACATGTTTCCTAGGAAAATAGTCCGGAGGTCACCCAACATAAATGACTCAAAACAAAGCAGGCTTAACTTTGAAATTCTTGTGATTGAGCCACAAAAAAAGATAGGTGCACCTTTTTTTGTAGAGGACCCATACAGAAACAAAAAAGATTCTTGTGTTCCTCATAGCCTTCAGTTTTGTTACGACACGCAATAACAAGTGTATGGAAGATGCAACGGCGATTCGTTGAAGACTCAAGTGGCCACGTTTATTTCACCCACTTTGATTGTGAGAATTTTGAGCGAGACTAAAATGTGGACAAGAGCAAAGGAAAGCATTAATGGACAATGTAACGCCCATTAATACAATGAATTAGACGTAGTTGACCTTGTTTGCCCTGTCAACAATATTACTATGGATGAAGTTGACATCGATGTTAGAGAAGAAGAAGATAAAGATTATGATAAAATTTATTATGAAAAACCTGCACTCAGCTGCATTAGATGAAGCACAAATCCAACTTGAGATTAATAAGAAATAAAAAGAACAAGAAATCAATATTGACGACTCATTCGAGAATGAAAGTACTTCATCAAAGAAATTTATAAGAGAAATAATATTGGTTTCTAGTGAGAATAATATTTTTAAAAAATATAAAAAAAGAAGTGTATATCTTAGAGCAACAAATGGCTTTAAGCATGCCTTAAATGGTTCTAATGAAAAATTGAAATAAAAAATTAATCGATGGTATAAATGGTACAACTAATTTAAGTTTTAAATTTAAATAGATGAAATTAAAAGCTGAAGGTTAAAATTGATGCAATTTTTTTCTCCACTTACAAAGTTGATCCAAACACACATTTATTTCCCTTTGAAAAAGTTGATCCAAACACACGTTTATTTCCTTTTCTTTTGAAAAGCAATGGTTATGTATTGATGGAGCCCTTCTTACTTAATGAAATGGAGCCCTTCTTATTTAATGAAATGGAGCCCTTCAAATGACTATTATTCAACAATAAGTTAAAGAACAAACACTTGTAAAAAGTAACATTAGTCTCTTTCTTTTTTGTCATATCGAAGAACTAACGTGATTAAGGATATGTTGTGTTTGGTGGGCTGTGTACAGAGAAGTACTACACACCCAATATTGTTCGGACTAGAAGGTGAGACTAAGGCCATGAAATGATGTTTAACAATACATCTCAAACACGATTGCATGTAATTGCATTTCCTAACCCCAAACGTGGTGTCACTTACCAAGTATTTCTTGAAATACTCAAGCTACGTGCTACTTTTACTTTTCAGGTAAAGGTAAGACACCTCTGCATGGGTGACAATATCACAATAATGACCATGGGACTCAAGTTAGGGTAGAAACATTCACGTTATTTATAGCTTTTAAGTTGGATCAATGCATTGTTTCAATCTCTCTTTATTATTTAAGTTTCACTTGGTTTGTTTTTTCGAAATAATTATTTGACTTATAAGTCCATGACATTATTTTGAAATGTTTTAAAAGACTTTTACACGTTTCTTAATCAAATCATGCATATAATAGTAACTTATTATAATAGAAAAATTAAGATCGTTACGTAAAAAATTTGATTTCTATTGTCTCCAACTCAATCTTATCACATCTATTTGTCGTGGAAAATGTTGCTTTCGAAAGAGATGTGACGACAAGCAATGGGTTGGCTTCGAATCTCAGATATTTGGTCCTACGTCAAAATTTTAAATCATTTACAAAAATAATATATTAAAAAAAATTAATATTAGAGAATAAAGCCACGTTTGGATCATCTATATATTAGGCTACCTCCCGTAAGAATTAAATCAACCAACGAAGTCTTCATTATTTCTCACAACTTTTATGATGAATCCTTCCATGAAAGGAGTCGATTTTGATCAAAACTCTTCATTTATCTGTCTTACCGATAAAGAAAATAGTGTTACAAGAGTATCAAACCAAACCATTGTACGTCGGTCCGGAAATTACAAGCCTCCTATTTGGAAACATGAGTACATTGAATCATTAAGCAGCGAATTTAAGGTATGAATGATAGAAATCTTTAAATTAGTTGTTTTCTTTGTTTATTTACATTAAAGATTATAAAGAGTCAGAAATTACTTGTTTGTTCTGTTCAGGGAGAAATATATGTAGAACGCTTCAATCAGCTAAAGGAAGAGATTGGTGAGCTTATGAACCAAATAATAGACGATCCTCTAAAGCAACTCGAGCTCATCGATACTTTACAACGACTTGGAATCTCATACCATTTTAAGAATGAGATTAAAAACGTGTTGCAAAGAACATACGAGAAGAGCAATGAAAGTGATGATTCAGAAAAGAATAATCTGTATGCAACATCACTTAAATTCAGACTTTTAAGACAACATGGTTTCAATGTTTCACAAGGTATAGACTATTTTGGTATAAGTTTTTTTTTTTTTTTTTTTTTTTTTTTTTTTAATTTATTTATTTAAAGAAAGGTATCAACATCTCTTAGAATTTAATAATCTTACGGAGACCCGAGAGATAAGTGTATTATTATTGTTGTTATTGTTATTATTATTATTATCATTATTATTATAAAAATACCAACACTTACCTGGTTGAAAATGAGAGTTAAAGCCTAAATTTTAATAATCTTATCAATACCCATGAGAGAAGTGTAAATTTCATGGAAATGATGAGAAAATGTTAATAAATATTATTATAAAAGTTTTAGACACATTTTAAGTATACATGCACACATTTTTATATATATATATATATATATAGATTAATTTATAATATATATTTTTTATAATTTAAATGAATTTGATTTTATTGCTATTTGTTTTTAAATTATTTCATAGAAGATGTTAAATCTACGAATATGTTAAAATGTCATATGAAAGCTTAATACTCTTATCATATGGCGTTAGACAATGCATATTTATTAATTTAACGACTTTTTATATTACAATGACAGAGATTTTCCATAATTTCAAGGATGAGACGAAGAACTTTAGTACAGGACTCTATCAGGATTTAAATGGAATGTTATCATTGTATGAAGCTTCATTCTTATGTATAGAAGGTGAGAATATTTTAGAGGCAGCAAAACATTTTACAATCAACTATTTAGAAAAATACATGAGATCGTGCAAGGATGAATATGAAGCATCCATTATTAGACATGCGTTGAAGCTTCCCTTACATTGGCGAATATCAAGATTGGATACAAGATGGTTCATTGATATCTACGAAAGAAAAGTGGATATGAACCCTATTCTTCTCGAAATTGCTAAATTAGATTTCAATCGAGTTCAATCTATCCACCAAGAAGATTTGAAATATGCATCAAGGTATGACTATTATAAACATATTTTGAGCATTAAAAATAATTGTTTGTGGTCAGTTTTTTCTTCGGAAAGCTTTGTTTCTAAGTCACTAATTTACTTAAAAGTTTTCCTTTCTTTAAAAAAAAATAGGATACTATTTTATTTTTAATAAGAAAAAAGATATTTTATATAGATAGATGGTTGTAAATTACATTAATACTTTTGCTAACTTAACATACATTCTTGTATATGCTAATTAGGTGGTGGAGGAGCATTGGATTTAGCGAAAAGTTGAGTTTTGCAAGAGATAGATTGATGGAAAATTTCTTTTGGTCCGTGGGTATTGGATTTGAACCTCAACTCTCATATTTTAGAAGAATGATCACAAAAATTGCTGCAATAATAACGACAATAGACGACATTTATGACGTATATGGCACATTAGATGAACTTGAGCTCTTTACCGAAGCTGTAGAGAGGTTAGCAATCGATAAATATATTTTTTTGTTTACTAAATGATTTAATGAAAGTAACAACTTTAATAAAAAAAAGTTACTTGGTAAAATTTAAACAATTAAATAAAATATTATTCAAATATATAATGTCTTTTGAGGTTCAAAATGGTTGGAGAATCTTATAATTTATACCGGTTTTAACAGAAGAATGTATAAATATTTAACCCTCTTATACATTATAATTTTAGGTGGAATGTTGATGTACTGGACCAACTACCTTACTATATGAAAATATGTTTTCTTGGTCTCCACAATTCTATAACTGAGATGGCTTTTGATGCGCTAAGAGACAAAAGAACTAATGTGATCCAATACCTTAAGAAAACGGTAAGAATTTGATTATAATGATTTTTTTTAACCAAATTGTTATGTAATTTACTTTATAACAAATTTAATTTTACAGTGGATAGATTTGTGCAAATCTTATATGTTGGAGGCTAAGTGGTATCACACCGGTTATAAACCAACATGAGAAGAGTATCTAGACAATGCATGGATCTCAGTAGGAGGACCAATTGCATTAGTTCATGCATATGTTTTCACATCTCCAATGCTCCAAGACATGGAGAGCTTGGAAGAAAATATTGATATAGTTCGATGTTCTTCCATAATTTTGTGACTTGCTGATGATCTTGGAACATCAACGGTATGTGAACAATAAATCATGTTATCGTTATTGAAAGCAAATCTTTTTTTAAAGTAATTAAAACCTATGTATATGAGTAGATAAGCATCTTCAAGTTAATGAAATTCCGTATAAATTATTCCATTTAACATTTTGGAACATCTATTTACTAACATAATTTTTGGATGGACATTATATTCAGGTTGAATTAGAGAGAAGCGATGTTCCAAAATCAATACAATGTTATATGAATGATACAGGAGCTTCAGAGAACATTGCTCGTGAACATATAAAGAGTTTGATTTATGAGACATGGAAAAAGTTAATTACGATGGAGGTCAAGAATTCAATATTTCCTCATGTGTTCATTGAGATGGCAAAAAATATGGCTAGAATGAGTCAATGCATCTATCAATATGGAGATGGACATGGGACAGGGTGCCAAGAAATAAATGATGCCCTAATGTGTCTATTTATTCAACCCATTTCCATGCAACACATTTGATTATGTATGGAAGGAAGTTGATACACTTTCGTGCAAAAGTACCTTTCATTTTCTTAATATACAACTGGTTCAACCTTAGCTTTTAAAATATTAGGTGTAAGTGTATTTTGTGTTCCTCCATCGTGACATTGTATACAACTTGGTTCATCAGGGTATAAAACGTAGCTTGTAACGCCCCTAATTTTCATATTTAGATCAGATTCCTCATTAAATGCACACTTTTGATAACATATGCAGAAAACTTAATGATACATTTCAAACGAAGTCATGAACTTATAGGTTTAATTTAAAACAAGAAATAAAAATAATAATATTGTCAAAAACTAAGCCTTACATAATTTCAGTACAAAAATGAAAAGTCACCTATGAAACTACTATTTAACCATGTAGGCTAGAAACTGTTCTCATTAATCTAATTACAAAGAATTGTCCTCATTAATCAAATTTCCTCAACCGAACAAAATGCTTTAAATTATGACATGTCGTACTCTCCTCCATTGTCAGGCCCTAAGAATTTGATCTTCAACTCGATTTAATTTTAAACTTTAGTTTTCCACTTCTTGAAGCTGAAAAATACATATGATTTGTGTTTCAAGAAATAAACTCATATCTTCCTTTTGAAATCGTCAATAAAGTGACATGAAACTTAGATCAATATAGTGACGAAATAGGAGATAGTTCCCAAACATTTGTACGGACCATTTCCGACCGTTCTTTCTTTAGTTTTTTTGCAACTTTTGTGAAGCTAACTCGTTTTTGCTTCCATTAGTATCTCTTTCCCGAACTCCTCTGGGACACATAGACGTCCCTGATACAATAGTCCTTATTTGAAGACTTCGAGAACCTGTCTACTGGACTTTTATCTAGCTGGCCTAGGACTTTTGTCTAGCTTGCCCAAGACTTTCTGTAGGCTTGGATCCTCTCGTTGGGAGGTAATAATTCTCTGTCTAAGCGTAGGTTGCATTGTGACTCGGGCCAGCTGTGCTATGACTCTCTCGATCGCTATAGCTATGTTGGCTCGCTCGAGTTCTCTTTTACCCTTACTTCCCTTGTAATGAGGACCGAAGAGTGGGCCGCCTTTCTACTCAAAGCGTCTACGACCACATTTGCTTTTTTAGGGTGGTACTGGATATCTACATCGTAGTCCTTCACCAATTCTAACCACCTTCTCTGTCTCATATTTAACTCTTTCTAAGTGAAGAAATATTTAAAATCTTGTGGTCGATTAAACTTTGAATTTTCTCTCCATACAGATAGTGTCACCAAATTTCAACGTGAACACTACAACGGCCAACTCTAGGTCGTGGGTAGGGTAATTATCTTCGTATTCTTTTAGTTGACGGGACGTGTATGCAACAACTTTACCGAGTTGCATTAACACACATCCTAGTCCATTCTTTAAAGGCATCATTATAGATTACGTACTTATCTGAGATCTCGGGTACCGTGAGTACCGGGACGGTTACCAATCTCTCTTTTAGGTTTTAGAAGCTTGCCTCACAAGCATCATTTCATATAAATGGTACCCCTTTTCTCGTTAGCTGTGTCAAAGGAGAGGCTATTCTAGCGAAGTCCTACACGAACCTTCGATAGTATCTCGCTAGTCCCAAGAAACTCTGTACTGATGTTATCGAAGTTGGGTGTTCCTACTTCGTGACTGCTTTGACCTTAGTAGGATCTACAGATACTCCGTCCTTTGTCGCCACGTAACCTAGGAAAGAGACTTATCGTAACCAAAATTCCCACTTTGAGAACTTGGCATACAACTTGTTCTCTCTTAGGGTGGCTAGGACTTTTCAGAGGTGTTCCTGGTGTTCCAAGTTTGTTTTCAAGTACACTAGGATGTCATCAATGATCATGATCACAAAAGTGTCTAGACAGTCCTTGAACACTCGGTTCATTATCTCCGTTAACATAGCTGGAGCATTGGTGAGGCTAAATGACATACCACAAACTTATAGCGGTCATACCTTGTCCTAAATGTTGTCTTTGGTGCGTCTTTTTCTTTACTTTTTATTCAATGATAACCTGACCGCAGATCTATCTTAGAAAATATCGTTGCTTCCCTTAGTTGATCGAATAAGTCTTCTATTCTAGGTAGAGGATATTTGTTCTTTATGGTTCTCTTATTTAACTCTCTGTAATCGATGCACAAACGCATCGATCCATCTTTCTTCTGAACAAACAACACTGGCGCACCCCAGGGGAATATGCTAGGTCGAATGAACCCTTTATCCCGTAAGTCTTGTAATTGCGCCTTAAGTTCTTTCAACTCTGCTAGCGCCATGCGATAGGGTGCTTTAGAAATAGGACCAGTTCTTGGCTAGGATTTCGATGACGAAGTCGACCGCTCGGGAAGGGGTATTCCAGGTAGGTCGTCCAGAAATACATCTAGGAACTCCTTTACTATTGGCAAGTTTTCAAGGGTCTTTTCTTTTCCTCTTACGTCTACAACACCTACTAATATAGTTCAACCGCCTTGTTGGACTAATCTCTTTGCTTTCATCACCGAGACTACCTTTGGGGTCGTCCCAGTACTTGTGCATTTAAATTTAAAGCTAGGTCACACCGGTGGTGAGAATATCATTTTTTTTTGCGACAGTCTATACTAGCAATTTGCAGCTAGTCAATCCATGCCTAGTATTACGTCGAAGTCGGTCATCTTTACTACTATTAAGACTACGCGAAGTCGGTCATCTCTAATAGGAGGTCGTCCCCTTCCTCGTCTTACTCTTTCGCATGGTCTAAGGAGCATGGTTCTAGAAACCAAGATAACATCTCTTAAGTCTAAGGCTCATTACCTATGAAATTATGCTATGCACCACATCTAGTAAGTTCACATCATGTTGCAAACAAAATCACTCAGCATGCAACACGTCACATCATGCTCTTAAATAAATACGTGAAATATTACAACAATTTCAGTAACATTAACATAAAAATGCATGCGAGTTTGAAAACGTTTCTCTTTTCTTATCTTGTGCAAGGCGTACCATACGGTGACGGGGTATCGACGATGGGACCATGGAACGTGCCAAGCCTACATTGTAGGCTAGTCTACAGAATCTAAAACCTAGAGCTCTAATACCAACTGTAACGACCCTAAATTTTCACATAGTCAGAGTCGCTACTAACGTCTCATGCTCATCTATAATGCGGAAATATAACTCTTACATGAACGTAATTCATAACGTAAACTTAAAAAAACGTTTAAAACAACTTATTCTCTGGAAAACACAGTCATGGTCTTACGTGTTTAAATACAAAATACTAAAATTTAGAGAAAATAAAAACAAATACAAAATAATTTAAAACAATGGAATGCAAAACAACCTATTCTAACTTAAAACTAAGAATCTAAATATGAGTCTACTCTATGCACGTGCCACAGTCTCTGCTCGCGATGCCGCCGTCCTCTGTACAAGTGCGCCTTGCCTTTACCTGAAAAATGATGTGGTACACGGCCTGAGTATTTCAAAGAATACTCAGTAAGTGGCCCCACTATAGGGGCCATGCAAATGCAAACACATGCAATCATGATTTAGGGATCTATCTCTAATCATCATAGGGGTGGCCTCCAGTCTCGGACAAATTAGATGTGTAGTACTTCCCTACACACGACTCACACGTGCGAGTGTGAATCCCCAGGGCTCTCGCACACCCCCTGGACCCTCTCGTCAAGCTAATCTGTAGCGACGTCCGGAGGTCAGCGGAACCCCATAGTGTCATGCGCCTCATGAACACCCTCATCTGTGTGTATTCGCACCTGTGCGCATTCGCGCTCATCATACGGTGCGCGTCCGCACTCATCATCTCTAGGGGAAGTAGCCCTATGCTTATGAACATACAATATGCATGAGTTCCCTCTAAATCCATCGTAATGTCTCTTCTGACACAACCCTCTAGTCTCATCTCTTTGTTACTCTAGGTAACACATACTCGTGGATATTTATATTAATATCATTTTCACGCTCTTAGGGTTGTGTCCTATGTCGATCTAACGACATGATGCAATATGGCACTCGTCATCATATAACATGCTCAATATGGAAAACATCATCATATTAAGGTAAACGTCACGCAATCATCATACTCATCATATTGCCACAAAGTGCATCAAACATATCAAGTACGACATTCATCAAAATATATATATACTGAGCACATCATCAAGTATCGTAACCTACACATCATCATAACTCATACATCATCATAACTCATATACCGCATCGTACGACATAGTTCATACATCATCATAACTCATACAATTTTTAGCATATCCTATAGTAAGGCCACTTACTTGGTTGGCCTTAGCCGAAGTATTCCCTAATTAGCTAAACGTAAGCTCCCGTTCCGTGAAAGCTGCTTCCTACATTGCCGGGATTTGTTTCCTATCACACCATTCGCCATCTTTCGTTAGTACTTCACAATTAATTTACCATTTATTCAATAAATATGAAATGCAGCTCTAAAACGACCTCCGTAAAAAATCAAATTCCATGTTTTCATTGTTTCTAAATTGTATTGGGTAATAAACTTATGCTACTTGGATCATTCAATCAAAATATGATTTCTAATAATATTATATTTAATGGGTACAAATTATAATAATTTTCTCATATTTTCCACTTACCTCTGTCACTCCGTTTATCTCCTCTTGGATGTAATCTGATTTTCTTTTCTTTCCTAAAAATATCAGTCTGATTTTCTTTTTTTTTTTCTTTCCTAAAAATATCAGGAATCATCGTCTTTAATTTTGCTTAGCCATTTTCAATGAAATCTCATTTTCATCCTAATCTGATTTTCTTTACTTTCATAAAAATATTATCTCATTTTCTTTTCTTTTCTTTCTTAAAAATATCAGTCTGATTTTCTTTTCTTTCCTAAAAATATTAGGAATCATCGTCTTTAATTTTGCTTAGCCATTTTCAATGAAATCTCATTTTCATCGTAATGTGATTTTCTTTACTTTCATAAAAATATTATCTCATTTTCTTTTCTTTCCTAAAAATATGAGGAATCATTCATTTTTAATTTTGCTTAGCCATTTTCAATGAAATCTCATTTTCATCATTAATGAAATCTCATTTTCATCATTTTTTTTATTCTGCTTATTGTACTTGCCATTTTCAATCCATATGATTTTCATTTCTTTTCTTAAAAATGTCTATGCAATTAACGGAATCATTTTCAATCTATTATAATTTTCTTTTCTTCCTTAAAATCTATTAACCGGGTCATTTTAAATCGATTTAATTTTCTTTTCTTTCTTAAAATCTTCCTCTCTTCCATAATAATAATAAATAAATAAATAAATAAATGAAAACGAAAAAAAAAAAAAAAAACTCAGTCGCCGGAAAACCCGCGAGTTTTCTGGCGACTGCCGAGTTTCGCGGAACCCACGCAAAACAACGGCCACAGCACGCCCACCCTCAGTCCAGCATCTTCAGAACGCCTGCAAAGGGAGAAAAGAGAGAAAATTTCGAGAGAGAGAGAGAGTTCGGACAAACTTCGGCGAGTGTCCAGTTTCTCCGACGAGCCCTCAAACCAACCTCAAACCGACACCAAACGACCTGTTACCACCATAAGAGGGATCCCTAACGAAAGCACAATAACTCAGGGTGCGTTTTGTGTTATTTTGTAAGCGTCGTCGTCGGTAACCGAGGTCGGAAAATTAGGTTTCTTAATCGATTCTTAGATCTGTGGCTTTTAGGAGCTTTTAGGCCGCAAAACTCCCAAAAAGGAAAGAAGAACGACGAACAAAGAGGAAAAGGGAAGGAAGAGGACCGAAATCGACAACGGAAACGCCGCGGGAAGGAGAGAGAAAGCTCGCCAGAAAATCGGCCGAAGTTGGGTAAGGAAGACGAGATCCACGGATCCGGGTCAACCCGAACCCAGAACCCGGGAGAGCCAGCCCGTTCCTCCCTTGGCCTCTACCTTCGGCCCAGCCCAACTACAGCGGCCCAAACCTCAAACCGGCCCAGAAGCTACGGTTCAGTTGAACCAACCCAGACTAGACCCACGGTCCAATTGAGCCGCCCTGCAAACCAAACACTTGCGGCCCAGCCCAGTAAGCCGAGGCCCAACGATTAGCCTTGGCCCAGTAGCCTTCCACAGCCCACGACCCAAACCACGACCCGAACCGGACTGCGACCCGCGCTTCGACCCGACACTACCGCCCGACGTGGCTTTCTCTGCTGCTGCCACGTGTCACACAGCGGCACGGCAGTCCCTCGGCTCGGCTCGGTGCAAACGGCTCGGGCTCTCTCCGATGACGCTCCGGCGGCTCCAGCGGCTGTTCGGCTCGGCTCAACTGTTTTTAGCCCGATTTCCACTATTTCGACCCTCCTGGATCTGTTTTCAGCCCCGATAAAGGTATCCGAGGCCGTTTTAGAGCCGTATTTCACATTTATTAAATTATAGGTAAATTAATTGTGAAATACTAACGGAAAGTGGTGAACGATGCGATAGGAAACAAACCCCGGCGACGTAGGAAGCAGCTCTCACGGAACCGGAGCTTACGTTTAGCTATTTAGGGAGTACTTCGGCCAAGGCCAACCAAGTAAGTGGCCTTACTATAGGATAGGCTAAATAAATTATATGATGCTTGATGATATGTGCTAGTATATACATATTTTGTTGAGTGACGCTTGATATGTTTGATGCACGTTGTGGCATTATGATGAGCATGATGATTGCATGATTTTTACCTTAATATGATGATGTTTTCCATATTGAGCATGATAGATGATGATGAGTGCCATATTGCATCATGTTGTTAGATCGACGTAGGACACAACCCTAAGAGCATGAAAATGATATTAATATAAATATCCACGAGTATGCGTTACCTAGAGATGAGACTAGAGGGTTGTGTCAGAAGAGACATTACGATGGATTTAGAGGGACCTCATGCATTTTGTATGTTCATAAGCATAGGGCTACTTCCCCTAGAGATGATGAGTGCGGACGCGCACCTTATGATGAGCGCGAATGCGCACAGGTGCGAAAGCACACAGATGAGGGTGTTCATGAGGCGCATGACACTATGGGGTTCCACTGACCTCCGGACGTCGCTACAGATTAGCTTGACCAGAGGGTCCAGGGGGTGTGTGAGCGCCCTGGGGACTCACACTCGCACGTGTGAGTCGTGTGTAGGGAAGTACTACACATCCAATTTGTCCGAGACTGGAGGCCACCCCTAAGATGATTAGAGATAGGTCCCTATTCATGATTGCATGTGTTTGCATTAGCATGGCCCCTATAGTGGGGTCACTTACTGAGTATTTCTTCGAAATACTCAGGCCGTGTGCCATATTGTTTTTCAGGTTAAGGCAAGGCTCCCATGTACGGTTGACGGTGGCATCATGATCAGAGACTGTGGCGCGTGCATAGGATAGTTGCATATTTAATTCCTAGTCTTGGTTAGGATAGGGCGTTTGCATTTCATTCATTTATATTAATTAATTTGTAATCGTTTTATTTTATCTTTTTGAACTCCAGCACGATGTTTGAAACACGTAAGTCCGGCAGTGTTTTCCAATGTTTTAATGTATTCTGAATTTTTAAATTTTTCCGCTAATAAAGATGAGCATGCTTAGATTTTTATTCTGCATTAGAGATAAGCATGAGACGTTAGTGGCGACTCTAGATATGTGGAAATTTAGGGTCGTTACATGTTTATAAGATTTAACTATGAACGTTTAAGTCCATGATAGCATTTGAAATTAATTTAAATGAATCTTGTCATGTTATGCATATGGTAGTGGTTTTATGGTAGCATACAAAAGTTATAAGTTGTTGCTAATGCTTTGCTTCCACCAATCATGGAAGACAACAAATCTTGTTTAGTTCCTACATTGTCAACGTAACCATCCTAGATTTCTACTTATTTATAGTCAAGAAAGAAATCAATTTTTTTTTGAAGTATTAAGACTATTCCAATTACAATATTCGTGAAAAAAGAACCATAATAAATTAAAAGAAGAGGCATCTTTCACCTAGGAGCAAAGGATTTGAACTAAAATTTCCAGATGAAAGGATAGGGGATTAATACATCTGACACATAATTTAAATGTGGTAATTTATCCTCTAAAAAAGGAAATATTGAATGACTTGATTGTAAATTATAAGATTTTGCAATTTCTTCTTCCTCTAAGGAAGATACTAATCTTAGGGAAAATGGAATTTCCACAATGACTGCAAACCCTTGGGATAGCATTTGAGAATACAAATTTTTTTTGTACCCAAAAATGGATTTTTGTCATAATTAGTGGGAAAAAAATGATTAATTTACCATCTTTATCTTAGGGCGGTTATCTTAAGCTAGCAATTGGATAGCTAGATAACATAACTAGGAAGCAGTGTAAGCTTAAGGGTTGACAAGCTAGAGGGTTGATTTAGTTGACGCTCTCTAAAAATATGGTGTTCAACATCATTAAGGAGAAGACAACGCTATATCTGTTGAATGCGCTATCAAATATGGACAAAAATCATCAACTATGAACAAGATGCATTTGATGCGTAGATTTTTCAATCTACAAATGTCTTAAGGTGGATCTGTTGCAGATCATATAAATGAGTTCAATATGATTGTAAGTCAACTAAGCTATGTAGAAATTAATTTTGAAGGATTTTGACGTCATTATTACTAAAGTTGTTTGGAAATCTGACATATAGTTCTCTGTGAAAATATTCGCAAATGAGAAATTGAGGCCTTATCGGACATGCTCTCAGTGTTGATCGAGGGGGAAGAAGTAACTCGAAGGGCTCAAACATACATAGTCAATCAAAATCAAAGAACTAATGAAAGTCTTCAAACAGACAAAACGTAATGTGTTGAAATTTTGAAGAAAATAACACGTAATGTGTTGAAATTTTGAAGAAAATAACACTTTTTGACAGATTATACTAAATCGAAGAAGAAGCAGAATCATACATGTAGAGTTAACCATGATTTTCAATATTCAGCAGAAGATACTAAGAATGCTATGGTGGCAGCACGTGGCCCAAGATCTAGAGCCTTATGTATCACTGCATGGTGTATATACAAAGCTGCTATTGCTGAGAGTGCTTCAAGTTCAAGTCTATGGTACACTAAACCTGGATATATATACGTTAAAAGTATGAGGATGCTGGCTGCGAAAGGAGTTTTAGAAATCTTGAACTAGTTAGTATGAGTTTTTGTGAGAGCTGCATTATGGGTAAGCAAAAACGAGTTAGCTTCACAAAGATGGCAAAAAAAATTAAAGAAAAGACGGTTGAAAATTGTTTATACAAATGTTTGGGAACTATCTCCTATTTCATCAATATGTTGATCTAAGTTTCACGTCACTTCATTGATGATTTCAAAAGGAAGATATAAGTTTATTTTTTAAAACACTGTGTTCGTCACCCTTAAGAGGTGGAAAACTAAACTTGAAAATTAAATCAGGTTGAAGATCAAATTCTTGAGGCTGGAGGAGAGTACGACATGTCATAATTTAAAGCATTTTATTCAGTTGAGGAAATTAGATAATGATGACGATTCTTTGTAATTAATCAATTAATGAGAAAAGTTTCTAACCTCCATCGTTAAATAGCAGTTTCATAGGTGACTTTTCATTCTTGTACTGAAAATTATGTTAAGGCTTAGTTTTTGACAATATTATTATTTTTATTGCTTATTTTAAATTAAATGTATAAGTCTATGGTTTCGTTTAAAATATATCATTACGTTTTCCGCATATGTTATCAAAGGCGTGAATGTAATGACGAATCTGATCTAAGTATAAAATTGGGGTGTTACAAGCTACATTCTATACCTTAATGAATCAAGTTTTTCATAAATACCTAGATCAGTTTGTCGTAGTGTATCTCGACGATATCGTTGTATATAATGCCATGATGGAGGAACACAAAATACACTTACACCTAGTATTTTAAAAGCTAAGGCAGAACCAGTTGTACATTATAAAAAAGAAATAGTGTTTTTGTACAAAACTCTATCAACTTCCTTCGATACATAATCAAATGTGGTTGCCTGGAAATGGGCTGAATAAGTAGAGACATTACACTATCGTTTATTTCTTGGCACCCTGTGCCATGAACATCTCCATATTGATACATGCATTAAGCCATTCCAGCAAGATTTTTAGCTATCTCGATGAACACATGAGGAAATATTGAATTCTCGACCTCAACTGTATTTAACTTTCCATGTCTCATCAATCAAACTCTTTATATGTTCACGAGCATTGTTCTCCGAAGCTCATGTATCATTCATATAACATTATATTGATTTTGGAACATCTCCTCTCTCTAATTCAACCTAAATAAAATGTTCATAAATAAATAAATGTTCCAAAATGTTAAATGGACTAATCTATATGGAATTTGATTGACTCAAAGATACTTATCTACTCGTATACATAGGTTTTAATTACTTTAATAAAAAAATTTGCTTTTAATAATGATAACATGATTTATTGTTCACTTACCATTGATGTTCCTAAATCGTCAGCAAGTCGAAAAATTGTAGTAGACCAACGAATTATATCAAGTTCTTCCAAGCTCTCCACGTTTTTGAGCTTTGGAGATGCCATGAAAACATATGCATGAACTAAGACAACCGGTCCTCCTATTGAAGTCCATGCATTGTCTAGATACTCCTCTAATGTTGGTTTATAACCAATGTGATACCATTTAGCCTCCAATAGAAAAGATTTGCACAAATCTACCCACAGTAAAATTAAATTTGTCTTAAAGTAAATTACATAATAATTTGCAAAGTTAAAAAAAGTCATCATAGTTAAATTCTTACCGTTTTCTTAAGGTACTGGATCACATTAGTTCTTTTGTCTCTTAATTGATCAAAAACCATCTCATATTTATAGAATTGTAGAGACCAAGGAAACATATATAGTAAGGTAGCTGGTCCACCGCATAACATTCCACCTAAAATTATAATTTAGAAGAGGGTTAAATATTTATACATTTTCAATTTAAATTATAAGTTTCTCACAACCATTTTGAGGTTCAAAAGACATTTATATTTTAATAATATTTTATTTAATTGTTTAAGTTTTAAAAAATAATTTTTTATTAATGTTTATGAATTAAATAGTTTACTTTCATTAAATCATTTGGTAAACAAAAAATATATTTATCGATTGCTAACTTATCTACAGCTTTCGTAAAGAGCTCGAGTTCATCTAATATGTCATATGCATCATAAATGTTATTTATTGTCTTTATTATTGCAGCAACTTTTGTGGTCATTTTTCTAAAATATGAGAACTCAAGTTCAAATCCAACACCCATCTTGCAAAACTCAACTTTTCCCTAAATCCAGTTCTTCTTCACTCTTAATTTGTATTAGTCAGCAAAAGTATTAATGTAAGTTACAACCATCTATATAAAATATCTTTTTTCTTATTAAAAATAAAAATTATAAACTTTTAAGTAAATGGGCTACTTGAAACAAAATTATGAGAAAAACTAGCCACAAACCATTATTTTTAATACTCTAAATATGTTTATAATATTCATACGTTCGTGCATATTTAAAATCTTTTTGGTGGATAGATTGAACTCGAGAAGAATAGGGTTTATGCCCACTTTTCTCTCGTAGATATCTATGAACCATCTTGTATCCAATCTTGATATTTGCCAATGTAAGGGAAGCTCCAACGCATGTCTAATAATGGATGCTTCATATTCATCCTTGCACGATCTCATGTACTTTTTTAAATAGTTTATTGTAAAATGTTTTGATATCTCTAGAATGTTCTCACCTTTTATACATAAGAACGAATTTTCATATGATGATAACATTCCATTTAAATCTTGATAGAGTCTTGTGCTAAAGTTCTTCGTCTCTCCTTGAAGTTATGAAAAATTTCTATCATTATAATATAAAAAATTGTTATATTAATAAATATGCATGGTCTTAACAAACATGACCAGAGTATTAAACTTTCCTATCGACATTTTTACATATTCATTTTCACTCTTGTGGGTGTCTATATAATAATAATACTTAATTTTTTTTAGAGAATTAATGTTGATATCTTTATTCTAATTAAAAAAATTAGGTGAAGAAGAAAGTGAATATCTTGCCACATTGAATCCATGTTGTCTTAAAAGCCTAAATTTAAGTGATGTTGCATACAAATTATTCTTTTTCCAATCATCACATTCATACCTCTTCTCATATGTTCTTTCCTACACATCCTTAATCTCATTCTCAAAATGATATGAGATTCCAAGTCGTTGTAAACTATGAATAAGATCAAGTCGCTTTAGAGGATCGTCTTTTATTTGGTACAAAAGAACACCAACCTCTACATTTAGCTCATTGAAGCGTTCTACATATATTTCTCCCTGAACATAACATACATATCCACGAGTACCTGCTAACTCTTTTTAACATTAAATGTAAATAAACAAAGAAAAGAACCAATTTAAAGATTTCTATCATTCATACCTTAAATTCACTGTTTAATGATTGAATGTACTCATGTTTCCAGATAGGAGGCTTGTAATTTCCAGAGCGTCGTATAATGGTTTGATTTGATACTCTTGCATCACTAATTACTTTAGCAGTAGGACAGATAATTGAAGAGTTTTGATCAAAATAAACTCGTTTGATGGAAGGGGTCATGATAAAAGGAGTGAGAAACGTGTAAAGAGCCATTGAGAAAGTGGATGGAAGAATTTGTTGGTTTAATGACTAATTCGTAAGAGAGGGAACAAATATATAAATGATCCAAACCAGGCTTTATTCTCCAATATTACCATGGAACCTTACTTTTCAAATAAGGAGTACGTGTCAATTCTATGTTAATTTGTTTTTTCTTTTTAATATAACAATTAGCTGATTGGCATTTAATTTATCTAATTAATTTGTTATTACAATTACATAAATTGTTGTTAATTTATATTATTTTATTATAAATTTACTTATTAAATGAATTTGTTGTTGGAATAGTCATTTTACATTTACTTGAGGAGTGTTTCAAATTTTTAAATTTTGCCAAATATTTGAAAAACTGGCTGGCGACCAAATACATCACATTTCAAGCCAACCCATTTCTTGTCCACCATACATAGGTTATCCTCTCCTCATGCTATGGACTTATATGTTTATAACAAAGTCGTTAAAATAATTATTAAGGAAAAACAAGCCATGTTAAACTTAGATAATAAAGAGATATTGAAACAACACCCTAGTCTAACTTACGGGCTACTAATAACATGAATGCTTCTACCCTAATTTTAGTCTCATGGTCATCCTCGCGACATAATTGTCATCCATCTAGACGTGTCTTGCTTTTACCTGGAAAAAGTAAGAGTAGCACGTGGCTTGAGTATTTTAAGAAATAATTGGTAAGTGACCCCACTATTGGAGTAAGGAAATACAATTACATGCATTCGTGTTGGGGACCTATCATGAAATATCAGTTCAGCACGCATCTTTTTATAAGACTTGTGGGTAATCAAGTTTAGAAGTTATAGGAACAAGTTTGATGGGAAATAATTTACCATTGATCTCGAATTTGGAAGAAATATGAGAATAGGAGAACCAAACACTAAATGCTTATTACTTGCGATATGAGCTCGACTCAACTCAATCCTTAATCCATATGAATGCCCCAACTTCAAACTTCATAGGGGAAACCTAAACCAACGTTGAAACCTCTAGAATCGTCGTGATTTTAAAAAAGAGTTTTTTGGATTATCCGTCGGAAATATCATCTCCGATCAGCGAGCTTCTAACTTCCAATTTGAATTCTAGTCGTTGGATGTGGTGAGCTGTATGTTCTCTGTAACATATTTAATTTTGGTGAAGATTCAACGGTCGGATTTGAAGTTTCGAGGGATTTTCTTATGACTTTATACGGTCGCAGATTTGATTTTCTAATCTATGACATTTTCGTAATTATCTTGACCTATATGGATATACGGGTAATTTGCAATTTTCTGAATATTTTATTATTATTTTTCTCAAAAAATCCAATTTTTGTAAGACATTTTGTTTGTCATTTTTTACTCCTTCAACATCTTGAAATTCTTTTTAGATAAGAATTTAAAAATTCAGAAAATTCCTTTAAAATGGAAAATATGACATTTTTGTCATTTTCTTTAATTTCACATTTCTAATCTTTCTTTCAATGTCCTTTTTTAACTCCTTAAAATTACTTTTTTGAAGAGTGGCAAGGTAATCGTCTACACCTCTAGACAACTGAAGCATTATGAACGAAATTACCCCACACATGATCTTGAGCTTGCAGCTGTGGTATTTGCCAAGACTTGATCTCATTACCTATATGGTGAGAGAATTCAAGTTTACAGAGATCATAAGAGTCTTAAATATTTGAGTATGAGTCAGAAAAGGTTGTTAGAGTTGGTGAAATATTATGATGTCGAGATCCTTTACCACCCAGGGGAGGCTAACGTTGTAGCAGATGTCCTGAGTGGAAAGACAGTCCATACTTCTGCATTGGTCGCTAAACAGAGCAAGTTGCAGGATTAGATTCGGAGAGTTGGAATTGATATGGTGATACGAGGAGTCACTGTATAGCTAGCTTAGCTGATAGTATTACCTACCTTTTGTAGGCGTATTATTGACGCTCAGGTAGCAGACGAGCAGCTCTGCAAGGTCAGTTATTGCTTATAGGCAAAGCTAGCTAGTCAAGTTGCGAACACCAAAAGTTATACTTCCTAGAGCATAGAGTAAAGCGCGTGGATATCTAATAGGTTAAGGATGCAATGAGAGCCTACAAGTAAGTTGCATAATGAGTATTTTTATACTCACCTTTCACCTTTTTTTAGGGGTTCACAGACTATCGGTTGAGGTGGTGAAGCATTTGAGAGCTGCGCGGTCACAGAGGGGTCATTCTAGAGTATTAGTCCTTTGTTTTTTCTAATATTACTTCATTATCAATTTACTTATTAAAATAATTTAAAAATAGTAATGGTTTCTTTTGAAATTAGGATTCTCGTTTGTTTTTTTCTTTTTGATTTATTGTCAAAAGAGTTGGAAGATTTAAAGAAGGTATGTCTAAATGAGTATAATTACATATTTTAATTTTTTATAAAAAAGTTAATTAAGGATAAGGAGCTTAATTTCTTCTTGGAGTCGTCATTTTGCGTTTATTGGAGGAGTGTTTGAAATTTTTATTTTTTTTTTGCCAAATTTGTCAATGGCTTACAAAATTGCCAAATTTGAAAATGGTTATACTCTCAAGCCAACCCATGGCTTGTCCTCACTCCTCTAGGAAGTCATCCTCTCCTCCTGCACATAGAAAGTTTGATGTTGGTAAGACTGTTGTTTTATCAAGTTAAAATATTTTGGATCAATTTGGACTAATTAAGAATATCCAAATGGAACATTATAGGTATAGTCTGATCCCGACAAATGAGTGTTAGGATCGCACAACTCACACACCAAATCTAGATAGAGAATATGAAGAACAAAAGTGAGAAGACACAAGAAAAATTATAGCAGAAAAACAAACCACGTGAAACGTAGATAATAGAGAGAAATTGAAACAATGGCCTGATCTAACTTAAGGGTTACAAATAACATGAATGCTTCTACCCTAATTTCAGTCCGATGGTCATCATCGCGACATTTCCATCCATGCAGAGGGTCCTTGCCTTTACCGAGAAAGTACAACTAGCACGTGACTTGAGTATTTTAAGAAATACCCGGTAAGTGATCCCACTACTTGGGTAAGAAAATGTAATCACATCCAATCATGTTTGGGACTTATTATTAAACATTGTTTCATGGCCTTGGTTTCATTTTCTAGTCTCGGCAGAATTGGGTATGCCATGACACCTAGACTTGGTCGTTGTTTCAAAAACCTTTTGGTCTTCACTTTGAGCCACGGTTTGAGATTCGAAGCCTCTAAAATCAGCCTCGACCCGAACTCGGCCTACACACGCAACACCTTTCTGTTGCACCACGTGTCACTGTCTGACGCAAAATCCCTTTGGCTTAGTCAACTTAAATGGCTCGGCTTTGGCTACGGCGTGGATTTTCGGCTCGGGAATCTATTTATGGATCGTTTCGTACCGTTTCGACCCTCTCGAACCTATTTTTGACCTCGATTAAGGTAAATAAGATCATTTTAATGTCGTAGTTCACAATTTCAAGTTGGATATATGGTTATTATTATGAAATACCAACAAAAGCGATGAATGATCCAATAGGAACATAGGACCGACGATAACGTGAGACGCTTTTGTGGAGCGGGAGCTTACATTGGGAATACGCCTGCTCAGGCCAACCAAGTAAGTGGCCCTACCGTCGTTAGGTTATAAAATATATGTTGTATGTTGGCACGTGCCCATGGATTTGCATGTGTCATAAATTGTATGTTTAGTCTGTTATGGATGTGAACGTTATGCTGTTTTTGGATGAATTGTTATGACTTGTGATGTTATGTATTATGTTATGCTCGGATTGCATTATGTGATTGTTATGATACGTACTGTATGATATGTCTAGAAGCATGAAAAACGTTACGTTATGTCGTGAGAATTGCATGAATAGCATAATATGGATGACATGAAAAACGATAAAAAAAAAAAAAAAAAAAAAAAAAAAAAAACATGAATTATAACCCTAGAAGACGTATGAATGATATGATGACTGATATGAGAAACGTTCTGATATGAATAAATTGACAGCGGGGGTTATATTTAATTATGATAAAAAATGGAAAAAAATTGAGACCTCATGCATTGGGGGAAACCCCTATTCCTTAACAATTGTACGGACGCATACACTACTAGGCAAGAGACCATTATGTTTTACAAAATTTTGCCGAGACGGTTACTACTTCTAACAGGTGTCCAGCATAGACAGTTCCTAGAGTGTGCTCGCTCGACAAGTAAAGGGGGCCCAACAGCGTGCAAACCGACCGGTGGGTCCGTACTCGCACGTGTGGACCGTGTGTAGGAAATGAATTACACATCCAAGGTGCTCGTTAGGATAGTACCATAGGAAAATAGACAGTTATGATAGGTCTCGTCATTGCACTCGCATGTTCTTGCATTATAACCCCGATAGGGGATCGCTTACTGAGTATTTTTCAAATACTCAAGCCTCGTGCTACTACATTTTTCAGATAAATGCAAGGCACCCCTGTAAGGCTAACGGGGACATCGCTACCCCGAGACTGTGGCACATGCATAGGATAGATTTGCATTTTCTTTAGTAGTATAGGTTTGTGTAGGTTCAATTGTATTTTTCAATTTAATAGTACAGGTTAGTTTAAATCGAACTTTGATTTCCATTTGTAGTATAGGTTAGTAAAGGTTGAATTTGTATTTCCCTTGATATTATATAGGTTAGTATAGGTTAGTATATGACATTTTATTTTTGTATTGTTTCCTTTATTATTTTCTTTGTATTTGTTTATCCCAAGGTAATAAAGAGGTATGAAATAAACGTATAAGAACGCCGAATAAAGTTAGTTCCACATTAAATGTTAAGAAGGGAAATTTAGGGTCGTTACACTAGAGTTGGTCGAAGACTTGAGATACGAAGAAACATCAGTGAAGATCTTGGCTTGTGATATAAAAACTTTACGTACTAGGGACATCACCTTTTATCAAAGTGTTGTGGAGAAATCATCATATATAGAAAGCTACTAGGGAACAAGAGGATGAATTGAACTAGAAATACACAGAGTAATTTTAAGATTTAGACACTTTCGAAAAAAAAAAATTCTTATTTAATAGCAGCTGAAAATAATGTAATAGCAGCTGAAAATAATTGAATCTAGCTCAAAATCTCAAGATTTTTGGTGAAACGAAGATTTTAGTGCAACTTCAACCACCCATGCTTCCTTGATAAGCACTCCACCCATGCTTCCTTTATAGGAGTGTTCAGGGTTGAAGTACGAGTGTTTGGTAAACTAGTGGCGGCCAAAATTGAGCATAGAGAGTCATTGGAGTTCAGATATGAGAAGAGAGGGAGATCGGGTTGCAGTTTTAGAAAGTCAGGTTGAGCTTTAAGGACAGTCTTGGAGCACCTATAAACAAGTAAGTAGCTTTATTGTTGGTTGGTCCGAAGAATTGTATGATGTATGATGACACATGCCTCGTTGCCCCTACGTGCATCATAATGTTATGCGCTTATGTATGTTATCTGATGACCTACGATGTCATGTTATGTATGTATGCGATGTCCTATTATACCATGATATGGATGATGTGAAATATTTTGTATGCTATGTTATGTCAAGTTAAGTGATTGTAGATCCTACTATACTATGATGATGCAAGATCATCACCTAAGTCAAAATTATGGAAGAACAACTTATTATATTAATATGCTCTTCCAAGCTCTCTATGTCTTGGAGCATTGGAGATGTCACGGAAACATATGCATGAACTAACATAACTGATCCCGATATTGAAATCCATGCATTGTCTAAATATTCTTTCAAGGTTGGTTTATAGCGGGTGTGATACCACTTAGCCTCCAATATATAAGATTTGCACAAATCTACCCATTGTACAATAAATTTGCTATAAAGTTAATTTTAAAAGTTAAATTTTTTTTTTATCATAATCAAATTCTTACGGTTTTCTTAAAGAATTGGATGACATTAATTCCTTTTCTCTGAGTGCATCAAAAGTCATCTCATTTATAAAATTATGAAGACCATCACATGGTCAGGAAGCTGGTCCATTGCATCACCGTTCCACCTAAAATCATAGAAAGTTAAATATTTATATATTTTATAAATTATAACATACATGCAACGGAAGTGAGGTTCAAAAAGAATTATATAATTAAATATTTTTTTCTTTAATTGTTAATTTCTATCATTTTTAATCAAAATTTAGTATCAATATACTTTATAATTATAGATTTATCGATTGATACCTCTCTACTGCGTTGGTAAAGAGTTCGAGTTCATCTAATGTGTCATAGACATTATAAACGTCATCTATTGTTGTAATTAATGCATTAACTTTTGTGCCCATTCTTCTAAAGTATGAGATTCGGGTTCAAACAAAACCCACTATCCATAAGAAATTTGCCATCGATCTATCTAAATGTAATAGAAAATTTAAAATATTTACGTATATTTTTGGGTTGACTCGATGATAAGCCTACTATTGAGCAATCTCACCATGCAAATATAGCCCAAATGAACAAACCTAATTATCGACCAATCCACTCTTTAAAATGACGATCCAAAAAGTCCAATTCCATGAATGATTTACATTGGGATTTTATCATGTCTAAGTCAAGTTTTTGTCAAATGATAGAGGTAAATTTAGAAAAATCTATCTATTTAAAGTATTTTTTTTCTTTTCTATCAAGAAACAAATATCTATTTTCTAAAAAAAAATTCTTAAAAGTAAATTGGTGATTTAAAATAAAGTTTTGAGAGAGGAGAACCACATCACCATTATTTTTTTTATGCTCAAAAGATGTTTAAGATGCTTCATATAATGATAACATTCCATTTAAATTTTGATAGAGCCTTGTGCTAAAGTTTTTCGTCTCATCGTGAAGTTACTGAAAACCTCTGTCATTAAAATTAGAAATTGTTGAATTAATAAATGTGCATTGTCTAATGCAACATGACTAGAGTATTAAAATTTCATATTAACATTTTCGTGTCTTTCGACTTGACATCAACATAAAACTTGTTACCAATCTCATTTTCTTCCATCTGAATAAAATCTTTCTAAGGAGAATCCAATCAAATGTTCATAACAAATAATACATAGTTCTTTAGAGAAACTATTTAAAAAAGTTAATACCGGGCGAAACATTGAATTCATGTTGTTTTAGAAGTCTAAACTCAAGTGATGTTACATAAATATTATTCTTTTTCAGATCATCACTTTCATATCTCTTCTCTCAACACATCCGTAATCTCATTCTAAAAATGATATGAGATTCCAAGTCGTTGTTAAGTATCAATGAGCTCAAGTTGCTTTAAAGGATTGTCTATAATTTGGTTCATGATCATACCAACCTCTTCCTTTAGCTCATTGAAGCGTTCAACGTACATTTCTCCTTGAAAATAACATAAAAATGCTCAAGTAATTGTTAACATTTTTTTAAATGAAATTTAAATAAAGAAAGAAAATAATATATTTAAAAATATTTATGATTCAAACCTTCCAACAGAACGGAGTGGTGGAGCACCGAAATCAGACCATCGTCGGGACAACGAGGTCATTGCTGGTGACGGCCGGAATGCCTGGGAGATTCTAGGGAGAGGCAGTAATGACGGTCGTCTATCTCCTCAATCGGTCACCAGCCCGAAGCCTTGACGGGAAGACGCCATATGAGGCCTGGTACAACAAAAAGCCAGCGGTACATCATTTCCGCGTGTTCGGCTGCGTCGCATACATGAAGGTAACACGTCCCAACCTCGCCAAGCTCGATCCCAGGGGGCTGAAGGTCGTCTTCATCAGCTATGAACCCAGGAGCAAGGCGTACCGACTCTATGATCCTGTAGGGGGGCGAGCTCATGTGTCTTCGACGAAAGCACCTTCTGGCAGTGGAATGACGAGATCGAGGCAGACCATGTTCGGCTGCGTCGCATACATGAAGGTAACACGTCCCCACCTCGCCAAGCTCGATCCCAGGGGGCTGAAGGTCGTCTTTATCGGCTATGAACCCGGGAGCAAGGCGTACAGACTCTATGATCCTGTAGGGGGGCGAGCTCACGTGTCTTCGATGAAAGCACCTTCTGGCAGTGGAATGACGAGATCGAGGCATACCATGCTCGGCTGCGTCGCATACATGAAGGTAACACGTCCCCACCTCGCCAAGCTCGATCCCAGGGGGCTGAAGGTCATCTTCATCGGCTATGAACCCGGGAGCAAGGCATACAGACTCTATGATCCTGTAGGGGGGCGAGCTCACGTGTCTTCGACGAAAGCACCTTCTGGCAGTGGAATGACGAGATCGAGGCAGACCATGTTCGGCTGCGTCGCATACATGAAGGTAACACGTCCCCACCTCGCCAAGCTCGATCCCAGGGGGCTAAAGGTCGTCTTCATCGGCTATGAACCCGGGAGGAAGGCGTACAGACTCTATGATCCTGTAGGGGGGAGAGCTCACGTGTCTTCGACGAAAGCACCTTCTGGCAGTGGAATGACGAGATCGAGGCAGACCATGTTCGGCTGCGTCGCATACATGAAGGTAACACGTCCCCACCTCGCCAAGCTCGATCCCAGGGGGCTGAAGGTCGTCTTCATCGGCTATGAACCCGGGAGCAAGGCGTACAGACTCTATGATCCTGTAGGGGGCCGAGCTCACGTGTCTTCGACGAAAGCACCTTCTGGCAATGGAATGACGAGATCGAGGCAGACCATAATCTAAATCAATTCACGGTGAAGTACCTCATCACCGAGCCGGAAGAAGGAGGAGCCCAGCATCAGGAGCCATCACCGCCGCCAGCAGGTGCACCCTAGTGGAATTCGCAACACCACGGACTGCGGATTCGACGCTGGATGTCGATCACGATGCTGATCTGGAGGCTAGGTATCAGAGGATGGACGACCTAGTGGGAGGAGGTGAACCACCTGGACTAGCAGCGCGCGAGCTCGAAGAAGTGGCCGAACTACATGCCATCAGTGCCAGATGAACCGAACACCTTCGCCGAAGCAGAAAAGAACCGGTGCTGGCTGAAGGCAATGCAAGAGGGGATGACATCCATCACCGAGAACCAGACGTGGAGTTTTGAGGATATGCCCCGCCAGGACATCGAGCCATAGGGCTCAAATGGGTCTTCAAACTGAAGCGCAACGAAAAAGGAGAAGTTGTGAAGCACAAGGCCCGTCTGGTGGCGAAGGGCTACGTCCAGAAGCAAGGAATGGACTTCGAAGAGGTATTTGCGCCAGTGGCAAGGTTAGAATCCGTTCGTCTCTCGCTGGCAATTGCGGCACATTACTCTTGGAAGGTTCACCATATGGACGTAAAGTCTGCTTTCCTTAACGGAGAGCTGAAGGAGACCGTCTATGTCCAACAACCACCTGACTTCCTGGACAACGACAGCCCCGATAAGGTACTGCGCCTACCCAAGGCACTCTACGGGCTTTGACAAGCCCCACGAGCCTGGAACGCGAAGCTCGACAATACCTACTGTCACTGAAATTCAAACGCTGTGCCTCTGAGCATGGCATGTACACGCACGACCATGGCAAGCAGCGACTGATCGTGGGAGTGTACGTCGACGACCTCATAATCACTGAAAGCGATGTGGAAGTCCTTGGAAGGTTCAAGAAGGAGATGTCAAAGAACTTTGAGATGAGCGATCTCGGCGTTCTCAGCTACTACCTCGGCATCGAAGTGCAACAGAATTCTACCAGCATCTCCATCTGCCAAAGTGCATACACGAAGAAGCTGCTGAATACAACTGGGCTTGTAGACAGTAATCCTACAATGATGCCAATGGAGGCCCGACTCCAACTAAGGAATGCCGGCACTACGACGACAGTCGACTCCACCAATTACCGCAGCATTGTCGGGAGTCTGCGCTATCTGGTAAACACTCGTCCTGATCTTGCTTATTCTGTTGGATATGTGAGCAGGTTTATGGAAGCACCTAGGGAGGAGCATCTAGTGGTTGTTAAGCGCATCCTGCGCTATGTAGCCGGAACCAGAGGTTGGGGTGTAAGATACTGCGCAGTGATAGTGAAATGGTCGGTGACGTTGATGATTGTAAGAGCACCAGCGGAATGATCTACTTTCTCTTAGGCAGCACGATCTGCTGGCAATCAACAAAACAGAAGGTAGTTGCTTTGTCTTCCCGCGAAGCAAAATACATCGCCGCTTCGATGGCAGCAACACAAGGGGTCTGGCTTGCGCGACTAATGGAAGAACTCATCGGGAGAGAAAGCGATCCACCAATGCTATACGTCGACAACAAAGCTACGATCTCCCTGATCAAAAATCCAGTTCTGCACGACCGGAGCAAGCACATAGAAATCAGATTCCACTACATTTGAGAATGTGCAGATCGAGGGCTCATCAGGATTGATTTCATTCGAACAGAGAAACAACTTGGAGACATTTTCACCAAGTCCCAAGCGCGGTAAAATTTGAAGAACTACGCTAAAAAATCGGAGTTCAAATAATAAGGTAGATATAGCACAACTTTTAGGAGGAGATTGTTAAATAAAAGCTATGTTCCTTATTTAGTTAGGTTGTTTTTACCTCACAACTTCTGAATTCACGCCAATGGAAGAGCGTAATTCTAGTTGCCATTTTTTGGCCAACTTGGGCGAAGTCTTCGCCCACTTTTCTATTCTTGTGTAATTAGTTTTTCTATTTAAACGATTCAACTAAAGAGAAATAAAACATCGAGTCTTCAGCAAATCTCAGCGAATCTCTCTCCCTCTCTCCTTTTACTTCTGCTATTTTTCTTTCGAAGAAACCTTCGGCCAGTTTTTCGTCGACATTTTCCTCCGAATTGCTAGAGTCAATAAAGTCATACCAAAATTTATTGTCCTCTTTGAGTAGTTCATAGAATTTCCTATCCAACAATGTGTTTCTAAGGTTCCATCCCACCAAGATTTAAAGGTCTCTACTAGGGCTTTGCTATCCATTAGAGCATGATTACAATCACAAAGATTTTATAGGCTCTGATCCAAGTTAGTATGTTGACCATTCTATCATCATGCAGTGCCTCTGCGTAATCTAAGGAAACCTAGGCTATCTCAAGCCCTAGATCTAGTCTTTGGGACTCCCGATTAAGAAGTATACCTTAACCTTTTCTACACTGACCAAATGACCAATTCTTGCGTAAATCTTATCAATTTGTTAAGCACAAGGTTCTCCTCTCCGACCGTCCTCTAACACTATTTCGGTGCAAGGAAGGCGACTTAATTCTTGAGGCTGGCTACCATTGGGTGGTACTTCATTAGGTAGCCACCTTTTGATTTAGACTACATCTCTAACCCTTCCTTAATTTCAAGTATCTCTAGAGTGCTTTTCTACTTAAGTGTACCATGCCTCTCAACACATACGTGACATAGTAAATACCATACATGACAGTTCAAATATTGAAAGACTATCTCTATAGTCTGCAACTAAACTTCTATTGCACCTCTAATCCCTTAACTCGATACCATGTGAATAAGGAAGGTAATTTCCAATAACAAAAACTCATCACTATACAACAAGTGCGCTCTTAACACCATCACAACTGGTATGTTATACTTCCATCTTCGTGTACACTAGTTAATCATTAGAAAAAACAAGGTTTTTCGCCAAATAACCTTACGAACGCTCAACGCATTTGATCCTTAAACTCGGTAGGGCATCGATGAGGTCATAGAACGTAACAAAAATTTCTTAATACTCATAACGGCTCTCGAAAGCAGACTTCAGTATGCCTTCGCTCTAACCCTCATCTAAATGTAACCTAACCATGCCAAAACCCTTATGATCCTATTGTATCACCAAAAATTGCCTCATAGCTCATTATAGAGTGATGCCCTATTATATATGTTGCTTTAGCATTAACACTCATCTGAGTTAAGTACAGACCACTTAGAAGAAGATAGGCTTTATATAGGTCCTATGCGATTACTTAAGCTTCCTCTCGTAATGTCTTATGGTTGATCTAGTCATATCTTATCTATTAGTGATATTGCATCACAGGCTCTTTTAAGCACGTAGACTTCTCAAGTTCTTGCCTGAGATCTTAAAGAACTTATTGTAAACTCTTGTATGGTGGCTAGTTTTCTTAAACTCTGGAAATACTTCTTTTGCAAGTGAGCATAATGTTGTCTTTTTTTTCTTCTTCTTTCTTTTCTATATGACCTTGCTTTAACATTTTTGTGTTGAATTGGAGTCCTTCTCTTCATAATCTAGAATAGTTGGTTCTTCCTATTAACATTGTGTTTGAACTTTTCTTTGTCAATGAAGTTGTGGTCATATCTTGACCATTCTTCTGTTGCCTCGACTCTAAGGTTCATAGGTCTATACTAATAGTTCCACATCCTTAACTTTACGAGCATACTCTTCCTGTCAAACTGTTTCCACTTGGACGATCCTTAACCAGTAATATCCACCCCAAAATTCATAAATGGCATAACACACACTCCTAGAAGTCCATAAACTTGGAGTAATGGTCTGCTCATGGGGTACTTAATTCCTTTGGTGATCACTATTGCCAGTGTGAATTATATTGTTTGGGTCTATTACGTGATATGTACAGAGACTTGCTTGGACTCTAGAGTTATGGTCACAGGAAGCTTGGTTAGGGTACCTAATCGGGTACTGAGCCTTAAGGTATGTCATGCCCAAATTCATCGATTGGATATCTTGCACTCTGCTCGTTAGTTCTCTATCTTCCTATGGTAAGTCTACTATCTCATGGCCCGTCTTGGCCACATCACCTTACCAAAACACTATAACCTGGATCCAACATTGACCTATAAGGTTAACGTTCACTCTTCAATGTCAAAGGTTGCTATCATAACTACAATAAAACCAAAAACATATAGAAAATTTATATACTTTTTACGACGTATCATATAATATTAAAAATGGTTATGCTACATAACTGGTTGTGGGTGTCGTTGAGTTTAGTCATAGAGTTATACGCCTCTTTATCCTGAGAAAAGTCTACGAAACCTAAAACTCAACTTCTCTGATACCAATCTATCACAACCCGAATTTCAAGGCTTTGAAACCTAGATCAAGACTAGAAAGATGAAAGAAAAAAAAAAGTACAATAAAAAAAAAAAAAATGAGGAACATTAAAATCCAACTAAGACAAACAACACCATACTAAAATACAAAATTAAAATCCAATTATATATGGTTGAAAACAACATGAATAGTGTTAGTCTGCTCGTACAAGGTGAGGATAACATGGTGAGTGTTAGCATGCTCGTCATCCATGGAATGTTAGCTAGCGAACCCATCCCACAGGCCATGTAGCCACCAAAGGTTAGAGGTGCTACCCCAGGTATGTGCCAACTTCATTGGCTACCCACATGATTATTGCCCTCCCATACAATGGATCCTCCATGCAAGGTAACCGCTGACTTCCCGTGCAGGGTAACTACAAGACTTATTTACCATACAAGGTAATCCAACAAACAAGCAAATCACACATCCCTAAATGGCCTCACACCTAGGTCACCTATACCGTACTAGAGTGAGAATGAAAATGGAAGTTTTCAGACACTATACCTGTTGTTATCAAACTAGAAAGAGCTACTTTTATCATTCTTGGATGATTGGAGGTTTGCTAGGTTCTTAGTGACATCTAGGTAGTTTAAATTATATCTCTCATTTTTAGGACATTCGAGGTTAACTTCTCAGGTTAAACTAGTCTATGGGTGCACACGGGTCTAAACCTCTGATGGCTCACGATCCTGAGATGCAAGGTTTACTAGAAATGGAGTGACCTAGGTCAACATGGAAAATGCACTAATTGTAGCTCCAGAATCTTAACTGATTTCTCTCATGCATGCTTTGCTAGGAAGATATACCTATCGATCACCTAATCTTGTAATCCATAATTTAAATATCATCCTAGTCATATTTGGAAAATGAGGAGGTCTATTATATTCCTAAACCAGCTAAGTGGCTTAACGTGGACTTTTGACTTCAAGCTGCTCTGTTCTGACTCCTCGAAACTTTCTTAATTTGGGAGCACTAAGATCTAGACCCTCTTACCATTGCTCATAATCTTAAGGTTCTCAGTCTATTGGAGGTGTTCTGGCCTAGGTAATCATCTAACCAACCTAAATCCAACTCTAACACCTTAACTCTGTGTAGAAAAACATGCACTACAGGGAGAATACACAGTCGAACACCTAAAACTAAAACATACAAATGATACAAATATACAAGCATACAAGCTCAATGGGGAGATAAGATTCATCAATCACACAGAGTTCAGATCACAATAGTCTATCCTCCTTTTGAACACAACAGAAAGCATAAAAAATAACTTTCATTACAAATCTCATCATATGGGTATTTTGGTAATTTCTTATGTCTCGCATTACATAATCATCCATATTGTCAAACTCATATTCTAGTAATACACATTCTCTTTTTAGCTTTGCATAATAAATAAGATAACATGTCTCACAAAAGTCTCAACCTAGAGGCTTAACGATAAATTTACCATAACATACTCATCAAAAAAACGCCCTTCTGAAGTCCTTAACATGTATTTGCTAACAACCTAAGATAAGGAATGCTCGCATGCTAGCCAGTCCTAGCAATCTCTACAATTATGACTTGCCTAAAGTTCGTGTGGTTACGTACTTGGATGATGACTACCTCTTTGAGCTAGTTTCCACATGTGCGGAGTTCCAGAATTTCTCTGGTGGGTTCTAAATCAAGTCATAATAGTGTTAGTTTTGAAATCGAGACAAAACAACTGACAAATTGAAGTCAAGCGGAGAAAAAAAAGAGGAATTCATGCACGTTGCACGCGCCTACACAAGCTAAAGAAGTTACCCACGCACGCATAGCTCATGCATTGAGGAAGGAATTGGCACGCTCATTCCTTGACATGTGTCGTTCGCTCGTTCACTGAGAGGGATATCGTGTTCTGAGTTCGATCAGTAGCAAATGTAGTTGCCTTCAAATTTCTAAACGCCAACACATGTCACATGTCCAGTAGGTCACGAGTCGCGGGTTGGATCCTTCGGATAAGCGTAAGCCGAATGGGTTGCAGTTCGGTTGCAGTTCAGATTCTGATGTTAGGAGAAGATCTTGGCTTTCTCTGAATAAAATTCCTAACCCTTTCTTTTCTTCTCTTCACTTCTCCTCTCTCTCATTAATTCTCTCAATAGGGTCTTAAAGTCCCTAAAATTGGGCAAGGTGGCTCAAAAGGGCCAATTTATCCATCAGGCTTGAAATTGACGGATTTTTCTAATTTTTTGCTATTTTAATTTATATTTATCTGAAGTTCCTTCGATTTTTCTAAGCAATTTGCTTTTCCATGTCATCTTTAAATTTGGTGTCTAAAACCCCTAAAAGAATTCCAAAAGTGGGTACTTATAAGAAAAAAAAATCATATACTTAATTCCTTGTCGAAACTTGAGTGTTACAAAAACTTACTATTGTGAGGGACTATCAAAGGGTTGTGTTAGTTTATCAAGCCTAATGTTTATTTATAGTTTTCTCAATGGCTCTGCGTGAATGGTCCGAGGCATTAGGAAATGGAATTTATAAAGAATTGAAGTTAGGAATATAAATCTCTAGCCAATTTCTCCTTATATCTTATATTTTCTCTATCATGTTCTTTGTGTATATCTAGATTGATTATTTTGTGGTATGGTCCTAACAATTAGTAATAGAGCTAGGAGATATTCCACAACCTGTGAAGCTTAAAAGCTTAACGATTAGAATTGAAAAGTTTGATGGATCAAATTTCGATTTTGGAAGATGTAGATTGAAGATTATCTGTACCAGAAATATTTTCACGAACCCTTGTCTAGGTGAAGCTTGATAACATGACAAGGAAGCAATGGAAGATCAAGAATTGACAAGCTCTAGGGGTGATCTAGTTGACGCTATCTAGAAACGTGATGCTCAATATTGTTAAGGAGAAGACAACGTCAAATCTATTCAAGACGCTATCACATATGTATGAAAAATCATCGATTATGAACAAGATGTATTTGTGCATAGATTATTCAATCTACAAATATCTTAAGGTGGATATGTTTTGGTAAGTTAACTGAGCTCTGTAGAAATTAATTTTGAAAATGTCGTGGGAAAATCAAACATATAGGTCTTAGTAAAAGTATTCACAAACTATAAGTTGGGGATTCATCGGTCAATGCCCTTAGTGTTGATCGAAGGGAAGAAGTAAGTCGAAGGGCCCAAACATATATAGTGGGTACATAAGGGAGAAATGATAATCTTCAAACAGACAAAATGTAACACCGAGCCCAACAGGTACATACTAGCACTTCAACGCTATTAACTTCTTTTAAAAGTGTTTAAGATTTTATTAGAGATCTTAAAAAGTGATTCTCAAACCCGTGCATAAGGAAAAAATGCTCGGAAAACATCAAAAAAAAAAAAAAATTAGGAAAAAATTGATTAAATTGGAAATTTTGGGTCAAAGTGAATGGGGTAAAAATATAAATTTTCTCCCATACACCACTTTGAGTGCGTCAGGGCTGACGTGTAAAAAATAGAAAAGAAGAAAATGGAAAAAGGTGAATGAAAGGGAGTTAGGGTTTTAAAAAGAAGAAGAAGAAGTGTAAAAGAAACGCTCAATCCGACCCTTGAATAACTAATTTGGCCAAGGATTCCTCTACAGACGACCTACTCAAGGGATCAAGAAGAAGTGGTCTGGGATGTTGGAACGTCTGATTCCGTCAAGAAACGAGAAAGAACACGAGGTAAGTGTTCGACCCTTTTGTTTTAGGATTGCAACCTAGACCCAAGGGTTTTTGTTGATTTAAGTTCTAATATTCAACTATAATACTCTAGAGAACGATCTTGCAAGTTTCATGTTGAAACTCGGCCAGGAAATGTGTCAGAAATTGAAATCAAGAAAGTTCTAACTTTGCTAAGAACTAAACTTTTTTCGAAATTTGAACTCAATTATTAAGTTATGTGAGTGCCAAATAATTTCAAGAAAATTGTTTCTCGATAGGTTTGCATTTAAAATTCGAACTGACTGGAATCTTCAAAAAAAAAAATACAATGCAGGACAATCGGGGACGGTCACGTGACAACCGAAGAGAGGAAAAATACGTTTTACGACCAATAAGGACACTTGTCAAGCATGCAGTGGAGAGACGTGCCCGATGCTGAGCGCAGACACGTGGTGCCTGCGAGCAAACACGACTTATCGATCCGCGGCTATAGCTCTGCCTAGCGTGTTAGTGGTTCTCTTTTGCTGTTTTGACCTCCATTTGCTGATTTTCATCCCGATGTCCATATTAACCCCATTTTTACCTAAAATAGGTTTCTCCAAGGGTTTTCCATAAATTTTGGGGACTTTTTCAGCCAGTAAATTGCACTTGGAAAGACATATGATAAACTGTTAAAGTAACTTAGGAAGAAATACTTGTAGGAAGTGCTTGGTGAAGCATGTATGCTAGTAAAAATATTAACTCTAGATGGCTAGGCCTGTGCTTAGGGAGTTAACTAAATATATTGATGGAATTCTCTGACTTGATTCTTTTATGCTTCTTCATATACTTTACTACTGCTTGTACGTAATCATGTTATGACTGTACTTGTGCTTCGGGTTTTATATGAATGTTATCACCCCGTTGAGCATATGTAATTATATGCATGTTAAATGTACATAAACTCCAGGTGAACGATTGTGTGAACTTCTTTTTACAGATAATAAGTAGTAGGGTTGATTTGACTCTAGGGTGTGCACAAATAATGATCGGGTCAGGTTTAGACAAGGGACCCTCCAGATGTTGCATTCAATCAAATAGTGAGGGACGATTAGAGGGTGAGACTCTTTAGCCCTTGACAACGATAGAGTCAGGGAGTAAGAAATTGTGAAACTGGAAACTAGAGTCCCTACCAAGACCGCCCAATCACCCTTGAGACCTAGAAAGCCACCTCATAACCTCGTGATGAAGGAGAAACATCTCTTACCCAAAGTAGCTGGTATAGCGTTTGAGGAGCTTCCACTTTTCCTTCTTACTCTAGTATGGTACCGTCAAGCTAGGCGTGATGTTAGCTAGGGCCGTGTTACTCAGTGGTAGATCTACTTCTCTACATGGTGGATCCACCCTATGGTAAAACATTAATCATGTGAGTAATCAATGGTTACCCTATACAGAGGAACTGTCCTATGGGAGGACGTTGATCATGCAGGCAACCTGTTCGAGCTGGCTTTTACCAGGTGGTAGCACGCCCTCAATTGGGCAACTTCATGACCTGTAGGATGGGTTCACCAGTTAACTTTTTCATGGACGATGAGTAGGCAAGCGCTCACCATGTTGTTCCCCATGTGGTACAGGGTTATATGGGGTAGCGCCTCATCCTCAAATGCTGAATACTACTGCAATGGTTAAGTCTTCTACCTAAAGATGCGTACAAAGACTGTTGAAACTCTAGAACCTAGAGTAAGCTTGTGGTTCGCTTCTAGGATAAGGATGCGATAAGAGACCACGTGTAGGTTGCTTATTGGGTATATTTATACTCACTCATTTCTAAACTTCTTTTTTAGGTCTATGAAGTTACAAATCATGGCGTTGGGGTGCTCGGGAGTTCGAAAGTCACAGAGAAAATCTCGACCCAAGGCATCTGTCTTGATTACATGCACATAATTGATATTTAACATACACCATGTATCCCAACCCCGTTCTCCTCATTACTTGAACTTGGCATATGTAAATATACATTTTTGATCTTACTCTGATTTCGTTCTCATTGCTTGTAAAGTTTCAAACTCCAGCAAAAAAATTTATAACTTATTTTATGTTACCTGTTCTTTGATTTTTATGCATTACATAGTTTGTTGAGTCACTCTTGGTCTTTCAATGTCTCAAAATTTAGGGTGTGACACAAAATGTAACCGGTTGGAATTGTAAAGATAAGAGCACTTTTGGACAGATTATACTAAATCGAAGAAGAAGTAGAATCACACCTCTAGAGTTCACCATGATTTTTTATATTCCACAAAAGATATTGAGGATGTTATGGTGGTATCACGTGGCACAAAATCTAGAGTCTTATATACCACTACCTTGTGTATAAACATAGCTACTATTCCTGAGAGTGCTTCAAGTTCAAGTTTATGGTACAATAAACTTGGACATATAAACGTTAAAATAATGAAAATGTTGGCTGCGAAAGAAGTTATAGAAAGCTTTAAATTTATTGATATGAGTCTTTGTGAGAGCTACGTTATGGGCAAGAAGAACCGAATTAGCTTCACAACGGTTGCTAAAGAACTAAAGAAAGTATGGTTGGAAATAGTACATACAAACGTATGGGGACCATCTCCTATTTCATCACTCGGTTGATCTAAGTTCTACGTCACCCTCATTGATATTTCAACAAGAAGGTATGAGTTTATTTTTTGAGACACAAGTCAGATGTGTTTGTAAAGTTGAAAATCAGATTGGGTTGAAGATCAAATTCTTGAAGCCTGATAATATTGGAGAGTACAACATGTCATAATTTAAAGCATATTGTCCCGTTGAGAGAATTCGATTAATGAGGACAATTTCAAGTAATTAGAATAACGAGGAGAGTTCCTAACATGCATGGTTTTTAAATATTAGTTTTATAGGTGACTTTTTATTTTGGTACCTAAAATTATGTTAAGGCTTTGTTTTTTACAATATTTTTATTTTTATTTCTTGTTTAAATTAATCACATAAGTCGATGGCTTCATTTGAAATTTTTCATTTATATATATGTATATATATATATATATATATATATTTGCATATATTATCAAAGGCGTGCATGTAGCAAAATCTCTGATCTAGATAAGAAAATTAGAGGCGTTACAAGCTACATTCTGTACCTTCATGAACCAAGTTTTTCATAAATACCTAGACCAGTTTTTTGTGGTGTATCTCGACAATATCGTTGTATGTATACAGTACCACGATTGACAAATAGAAAGTGCACTTATACCTAGTATTTGAAAAACTAAGGCAGAACCAGTTGTACATTAAAAGAAAAAAGAAATGTGCTCCCACACTAAACTATATCAACTTCTTGGATCATCATCAAATGGGTTGCATGGAAATAGGTTGAATAAGTAGAGACATTACAATATCGTTTATTTTTTGGTGCTCAGCGCCATGTCCATCTCCATGTTGATATATGCATTGAGCCATTCTACCAAAATTTTTAGCTATCTCGATGAACACACGAGGAAAGAATGAATTCTCAACATCAACCGTATTTAACTTTTTCCACGTCTCATCAATCAAATGTTTTATATGTTCACGAGCACTATTCTCTGAAGCTCCCGTATCATTCATATAACATTGTATTGATTTTGGAACATCGCCTCTCTCTAATTCGATCTGAATCAAATGTCCATCCCAAAATCATGTTAGTAAATAAATGTTCCAAAATGTTAAATTGAATAATCTATATGGAATTTAATTAACTCAAAGATACACTTATCTACTCCTATACATAGGTTTTAATTGTTTTAATAAAAAAATGTTTGCTTGTAATGATGATACAAGATTTATTGTTCATACCGTTGATGTTCCAAGATCGTCAGCAAGTCGCACAATTATGGAAGAACAACGAATTATATCAATATGTTTTTCCAAGCTCTCCATGTCTTGGAGCATCGGAGATGTCTCGGAAGCATATGCATGAACTAATAGAAGTGGTCCTCCTATTGAAATCCATGCATTGTCTAGATACTCTTCTAATGTTGGTTTATAACCGGTGTGATACCACCTAGCCTCCAAGAAATAAGATTTGCATAGATCTACCCACTGTAAAATTCAATTTCCTTTTCAGGAAGTAAATTACATGATAATTTTTAAAGTTAAAAGAGTTTATTATAATCAAATTCTTACCGTTTTCTTAAGGTATTGGATCACATTAATTCCTTTATCTCTCAACATTTCAAAAGCCATCTCATTTACAGAATTGTGGAGACCAAGAAAACATATTTTCATATAATCAGGTAGCTGGTCCAGTGCATCAACATTCCACCTAAAATTATAATTTAGGAGAGGGTTAAATATTTATATATTTCCCAATTAAAATCGGTATTTTATTTATATTTTAATAAATATTTTATTTAATTGTTTAAATTTTAACAACTAATTTATTATTAAAGTTTAAGTTATTACTTTCGTGAGAACAAAAAAAAAATATATATATATATTTTTTAAAGTTTTCTTTAAAATTATCAATTAAAGAAATTAATAATTTGGTAAAAGAAATATATATTTATAGATTGCTAACCTTTCTACGGCTTCCGTAAAAAGCTCAAGTTCATCTAATGTGCCATATACATCATAAATGTCATCTATTGTCGTTGCTAATGCACAAATTTTTGTGGCCATTCTTCTAAAATATGAGAGCTCAGGTTCAAATCCTATACCCACGGTCCAAAAGAAACATTCCATTAATCTATCTCTTGCAAAGCTGAACTTTTCGGTAAATCCAATGCTCCTCCACCACCTAATTTGTATGTTTTGTCAGCAAAAGAGTGTTAATGTAATATACAACCATCCATCTGTTTAGAATATTCTTTTTCTTATTAAAAATAAATTTTGTAAGTAAGTTTGTGATTCAAAACAAAGTTTTGATGAAAAAAAAAATACCACATACCATTATTTTCAATACTTCAAATATGTTTATCATAGTCATACCTGGATGCATATTTAAGATCTTCTTGGTGGATGGATTGAACTCGATTGAAATCTAATTTAGCAATTTCAAGAAGAATAGGGTTCATATCCACTTTTCTCTCGTAGATATCAATGAACCATCTTGCATCCAATCTTGATATTCTCCAATGTATGGGAAACTCCAACGCATGTCTAATAATGGATGCTTCATATTCATCCTTGCACGATCTCATGTATTTTTCCAAATAGTTGATTGTAAAATATTTTGCTGCCGCTAAAATGTTCTCACCTTCTATACATAAGAATGAAGCTTCATACAATGATAACATTCCATTTAAATCCCGATAGAGTTCTGTGCTAAAGTTCATGGTCTCATCCTTAGCATTACCGAAAACATCTGTCATTAAGTTGTTAAATTAATAAGTATACATTATCTAACCAACATGACAAAAGTATTAAGTTTTCATATTGACATTTTCACATATTTGTAGATTTGACATATTCACTATTCCATTATACATATTAACATTAATGAAATAATTTGAAATAATTTAAAAATAAATAGAATAAATTGAAGTGAAATAAAATCAAATTCATTTAAAGTGAAATAAAATCAAATTCATTTAAAATGAAATAAAATCAAATTCATTTATAAAATGTAAGAAATATATATTACCTGATGATAATTTATCGTGACAAAAATAAAAAAAGAAAGAAGAAGAAAGAAAGAAATATTAAGGGACGAAAAAAGTCTATACCTTGTGAAACATTGAAACCATGTTGTCTTAAAAGTCTGAATTTAAGTGATGTTGCATACAGATTATTCTTTTCTGAATCATCATTTTCATTGCTCTTCTCGTATGTTCTTTTCAACACATTTTTAATCTCATTCTCAAAATGGTATGAGATTCCAAGTCGTTGTAAAGTATCAATCAGCTCGAGTTGCTTTAGAGGATCCTCTATTATTTGGTTCATAAGCACACCAACCTCTTCCTTTAACTCATTGAATCGTTCAACATATATTTTTCTCTGAACACAACAAATAAGTAATTGCTAACTGTTTTTAACATTTAATGTAAAATAAACAAAGAAAACTAATTTAAACATTCCTATCATTCATACCTTAAATTCACTGCTTAATGATTCAATGTACTCATGTTTCCAAAGAGAAGGCTTGTAATTTCCAGACCGTCGTACAATGGTTTGATTTGATACTCTTGCAACGCTACTTACTTTATCGGTAGGACAGATAAATGAAAAGTTTTGACCAAAATAGACTCGTGTGATGGAATGATTCATCATAAAACGAGTGAGAAATTGGCGATGAAGAGGAATGAAGACAGTTGGTTGATTTAATTCTGAGGAGAGGTAGCTTAATATATATAGATGATCCAAACCTGGCTTTATTCTCTAATATTATTATTTTTTTAATATATTAAATTTGTAAATGTTTTAAGAAAATATTCTACTGACCAAATACGTGAGAGATTTGAAGCCAACTCATTGCTTGTCCTCACATCTCTTTCAAAATGTTTTCACCTTCTATACATAAGATTGAGGCTTCATACAATAATAACATTCAATTTAAATTCTGATAAAGTTTTGTGCTAAAGTTCTTCGTCTCATCCTTGAAATTATAGAAAATCTCTGTCATTATAATATAAAAAATTGTTAAATTAATAAATTTGCATTGCCTTAACGAACATGATAAGAGTATTAACAATACTTAATTTTTGAGAGAATTAATGTTGATATCTTTATTCTTATAATAAAAAAAAAAAAATATATGTAGAGAAGAAAGTTAATACCTTGGGAAACAATTAATCCATATTGTCTTAGAAGCCTAAATTTAAGTGATGTTGCATACACGTTATTTTTTTTTTCCAATCATCACATTCATAGCTCTTCTCATATGTTCTTTTCAACACATCCTTAATCTCATTTTCTGTTGTAAAGTATCACTGAGTTGGAGTCGCTTTAGAGGATCATCTTTTATTTTGTTCATAAGCACACCGAGCTCTTCATTTAGCTCATTGAAGCGTTCTACATATATTTCTCCCTGAACACAACAAACAAGTAATTGCTAACTCTTTATAACATTTAATGTAAATAAACAAAGAAAACAACTAATTTAAAGATTTTTATCCTTTGTATCTTAAATTCACGGTTTAATAATTGAATATATTCATGTTTCCAAATAGGAGGCTTGAAATTTCTAGACCTTCGTATAATGGTTTGATTTGATACTTTTGCATCAGTATTTACCTTAGCAGTAGGACAGATAATAGAAGAGTTTGGATCAAAATAAACTTGTTTGATGGAAGGGTTCATCATAAAAGGGGTGAAGAAGTTTTTCTTCTCACCTTAAAGTTATGGAAAACCTTTGTCATGTTCATATAAACCGTTGTTAAATTAATAAATACGCATCATCACATATTCGTAGATTTGACATCTTCCGAATTGTTATTAATGTTGATTTATATTATTTTATTATCAATTTACTTATTAAATGAGTTTAGTTACTCACTTTAATTTTCATAAAAAGTTAATTAATACGTATGGGAGGTGAATTTGTTGTTGGAATCGTCATTTTGCGTTTATTTGAGTGTTTCAAATTTTTAAATTTTGCCAATTTTGTAAAATGTTTGAAAAATTGGGTGCCGTTATTTCAAGCCAACCCATTGCTTGTCCACCATACATAGCTTATCCTCTCCTTCACATAGGAAATATGCTTCTACAAGAGTGACTCAAGTTAAAATATTTTGAAACTATTTGGACTAATTAAGAGAGTTAGGTGCGTTAATTCATTTTTTTCAAATTATCCACCACACCATTTTTCAATCCTAGAACAAACAAATTTTTGATGTAACAATCGGTTGGGATATGGAGTCTGATGCCGTAGAAATATATATGGTAGATATTTCGTAAAGATTTGGTAGAGGTATATTTCTTTAATCTATAAATTGAAACACGGTATATATACCCATTAGGTATTGCTTCCAAAATGTATTTTTCTTCCTTCCCTGCATTCTCTCTTGTTTTACATACTTGAAGTCATCAATAAAACCTTGAGCCAATATTCTTCCTTGTATTTTCTATCTCCTGTTTTTTGTGTTCATCTTGATCGAGTTTGTGCATTGTTGAGCGATCCTAACAACTAGTATTAGAGCGAGGCAAAATTCACTACGATCTGTGAAGATGGAAACTTTAAAGATTGGAATTGAAAAGTTTGATGGATCTGATTTCAGATTCTGGAAAATGCAGATTAAAGATTGTTTGTACCAGAAAGGTCTTCACGAATCCCTGTTGGGGGAGAAGCCGGATACTATGACTATGGAGCAGTGGAAGCTCAAGGATCGTCAGACCTTGGGGTGGATCTATTGACGCTGTCCAGAAACGTGGCGTTCAATATTATCAAGGAGAAGACAACGTCAGATCTGTTGAAGGCGTTGTTGAATATGTACGAAAAATCGTCGGCTATGAACAAGGTGTATTTGATGCGGAGATTGTTCAATCTACAAATGTTTGAAGGTGGATCTGATTTTGATCATATAAACGAATTCAATATGATTGTAAGTCAACTAAGTTCGGTGGAAATTAATTTCGAGAATGAAATTAAAGCATTGATTTTGATGTCATCTTTACCCAAGTTGTGGGATACTGTTGTTGCCGCAATCATCAGTTCACAAGGATCTAATAAACTTAAGTTCGATGAAATTCGAGATGTAGTTCTCAGCGAAAGTATTCGCAAACAGAATAAGAAGTACGTGCTAATTATCACCACTTAAGTTCCGTGTTAATTTATATTATTTTATTATCAATTTACTTATTAAATGAGTTTAGTTACACACTTTAATTTTCCTAAAAAGTTGATTAATACGTATGGGAGCTGAATTTGTTGTTGAAATCGTCATTTTTCGTTTATTTGAAGGGTGTTTCAAATTTTTAAATTTTGCCAATTTTTTAAAATGTTTGAAAAATTGGCTGCCTTCATTTCAAGCCACCTCATTGCTTGTCCACCATACATAGCTTATCCTCTCCTCCATGCATAGAAAATATGTTTAGTGACCGTTAAACTATCTAAGTTAAAACATTTCAAAACAATGTCATGTTTATAACAAAATCGTTAAAATAGTTACAGTGGAAAAATAAACCACATGAAACTTAGACAATAAAGAAAAATTAAAACAATACCTTATCTACCCTAGCTTCAGTCCAATGGTCATAACCACGACATTATCATCCATGCAAATGTGTATTGTCTTTACCTGAAAAGTGAAAGTATCACATGACTTGAGTATTTTAAGAAACACTCGGTAAGTGACTCCATTACTGGGGTTAGGAAATGCATACACATGCAATTGTGTTAGGGACCTATCATGAAATATCATTTCAACCCTCAATCTTGTTTAGAAGCTGTAAGAACAAGTTTAAAGGAAAATAATTAACAATTGATCTCAATTTAGAAGAAATAATTAACGATTGATCTCAATTTGGAAGAAATATGAGACTAGGAGAGCCAAACACTAAATGGTTATTACTTGTGATAGGAGCTCGACTCAATACAATTCTTAATCCATATGAATGCCCCAACTTTAGACTTTATAGGGAAAGCTTAAACTGAAATTGAAACTTCCATAATCGTCATGATTTTGAGAAAGAGTTTTCTAGATTATCCATCAGAAATATCATCTCCGATCCGTGAGCTACTAACTTCCAATTAGAATTCTAGTCGTTGGGCTCCTACTCTCGGGTTTCTTCTTAATTCGAGAGCAATTCTCCACCATTTCTCTTCAAACTTGTTCCTACAGCTTCTAAACAAGATTACCCACAAGTTCTATGAAGGAATAGAGTGATGACAGTGTCTAGAATCTATTCCCCCAATCCAATCTGCCATTAAAGAGCTTCAAGGAAAACTCAAAATTCCAATCCGAGGATACACGAGAATTGCTCAAGGGGTTGTTATCCATAGATTTGAGTTTTGAATCATAGAAACAGATCAAGAATCAAGAAAGCATCTATGACAAAAGTTGCTCAAGGGGTTGTTATGTATAGATAAGAGTTTTGAATCATAGAAACCCATCAAAAATATAAAAAGTTTCAAAGGTACATTTTATATGTTATAGAATACCATTTTTGTCCACAAATTTTTGAAACAATAAGATTCAAGAAAACACTTAATTTCAAGTGTTGTTACCATTTTCCATGGTTGATAAAATTGCATGACATTAATTTTGTTAGATTGAAACTCTTCAATTTTAGTGAAAAAACTCGGTCGAATACGAAAATAGAAAACCCAAATGAACTTGACCATGGGAAGGTGAAAAATAAATCCCCATGTCAAGATCACGTCGGGCTTAACAAGCTATGGATCTCAAAACCCAAAGCCTTCAAAGTCGTAGTACAACGAGGGAATGAATCAAAAGTTGAACCAGTGGTAGAAAAGAAGAGGACCAAGACATTTTAAGAATAGGAGTTGCCTCTATACTAACGGGTTACAAGCTGTAGAGATATACTTACGAGTTTTACGTTTCTGAGCCCTAATTTATCATACACAGAATAGGGCATTAAGTTAATAAAATCTCGTCACACAAAGCCCTATGGAAAAATGAATTACAGTAGTATAGGAAACAGTAAAATCTTTTGCACGATCTCATTGTTGAGTTATGGAGTCTGCTCCCTGTATTTATAGCTTGGTCAATGGCTATATCCGGTAAAGCTATATTTGGTAAAGCCATATATGGTGAAGCTATATCCGGTAAAGCTATATATGGTACATAGCTATATATAGTAGATGGTTAAATCTGGTAAAGCTATATTTAGTAGACTGAACCATATATATATCCCGTCCAGTAAAGCTTTTAAATGTACTTTTCTATTCTCTGTACTCTCTTGTTGTACATGCCTGAAGTCATCAATAAAAAATTCTTTTAGCCAGAGTTCTCCTTGCAATTCTCTCTATCCTTCTCTTTGTGATCATCTAGATCGAGCGTGTGCGTTGTTGTGCGATCCTAACAACTGGTATCAGAGCAATGCAAAATTCACCACGATCTGTGAAGATGGAAAGTTCAAAGATTGGAATTGAGAAGTTCGATGGATCCGATTTCGGTTTCTGGAAGATGCAGATTGAAGATTATCTGTACCAGAAAGATCTTCACGAACCTCTGTTGGGGGTGAAGCCGGATACCATGACCACGGAATAGTGGAAGCTCAAGGATCGACAAGCCTTAGGGATGATCCGGTTGACGCTATCCAGAAACGTGGCGTTTAACATCATCAAGGAGAAGACAACGTCAGATCTGATGAAGGCGCTGTCAAATATGTATGAAAAACCGTCGGCTATGAACAAGGTGTATTTGATGCGTAGATTGTTCAATCTACAGATGTCTGAAGGTGGACGTGTTGCGGATCATATAAATGAATTCAATATGATCATAAGTCAACTGGGTTCGGTGGAAATTAATTTCGAAGATGAAATTAAAGCGTTGATTTTGATGTCATCCTTACCCGAGTCATGGGATACTGTTGTTGCCGCAATCAGCAGTTCCCGAGGATCTGATAAACTGAAGTTTGATGAAATTCGAGATGTAGTTCTCAGCGAAAGTATTCGCAAACGGGAAACTGGAGATTCATCAGGCAATGCTCTCAGTGTTGATCGAAGGGGAAGAAGCAAATCAAAGAGCTCAAACAAACATGGGCGTTCAAAATCAAAGAACCGGGGAAAATCTCCAAACAAATCCAACGTAACGTGTTGGAGCTGTGGGAGAAAAGGACACTTTCGGACAGATTGTACAAAGCTAAAGAAGAAGCAGAATCATAAATCTGAAGATGATGATGATTCTATATACACAACAGAAGATGCTGAGGACGTTCTAATCCTTAGTGTGGATAGCCCAGCTGAATCCTGGATTTTGGATTCAGGTGCATCGTTCCATTCGTCTCCAAGTAAGGAATTGTTTCGAAATTTCAAATCAGGAAATTTCGGGAAGGTGTATCTTGCCGACAATAAAACCTTGGAGATTGAAGGAAAGGGAGATGTCTCCATACAAACTCCAGCAGGAAATCAATGGACATTACAAGATGTCAGATACATTCCTGGTCTCAAGAAGAACCTGATCTCTATTGGTCAGTTGGATAGCACAGGCTATGCAGCAGAGTTTGGAAAGAGTTCCTGGAAGATTGTGAAAGGCGCCATGGTTGTTGCGCGTGGCACAAAATCCGGAACCTTATACACTACTGCAGAGTGTATAAACATGACTGCTGCTGCTGAGAGTGCTTCCAATTCAAGTCTATGGCACAATAGACTTGGACATATGAGCGTCAAAGGAATGAAGATGCTGACTGCGAAAGGAGCTTTAGAAGGCTTAAAATCTGTTGATATGGGTCTTTGTGAGAGCTGCGTTATGGGCAAACAGAAACGAGTTAGTTTCACAAAGGCTGCCAGAGAACCGAAGAAAGTGCGGTTGGAAATGGTCCATACAGACGTCTGGGGACCATCTCCAGTTTCATCACTTGGTGGATCAAGGTACTACGTCACCTTCATCGATGACTTCAGCAGGAAGGTATGGGTTTACTTTCTGAAACACAAGTCAGATGTGTTTACCACCTTCAAGAAGTGGAAAGCTGAAGTTGAAAATCAGACCGGCTTGAAGATCAAATGCCTGAGGTTTGACAATGGAGGAGAGTACAACAAATCAGAGTTTATAACATTTTGTGCAGCTGAGGGAATTAGATTAATAAGAACAATTCCCGGTAAGGCAAGACAAAATGGTATTGTAGAAAGGATGAACAGAACCTTGAATGAGCGAGCAAGAAGCATGAGGATTCATTCTGGATTGCCAAAGACATTCTGGGCTGATGCTGTGAACACAGCAGCATATTTGATTAATAGAGGGCCGTCAGTACCCTTGAAGTTCAAATTGCTCGAAGAAGTATGGACAGGAAAAGAACTCAAGTACTCTCACTTGAGAACCTTTGGCTGTACTACGTATGTTCATGTTGATCCAGAGAAGAGAGATAAGCTTGATGCTAAGGCTGTGAAATGCTACTTCATAGGCTATGGCTCTGACATGTTCGGGTATAGGTTTTGGGATGAGAAAAATATAAAGATCCTAAGACACTGTGATGTGACCTTTGATGAAAATGTCATGTACAAGGACAGAGAGAAGATAAACTCTGAGACTACGAAGCAAGTGGGAGTTGAATTTGAGTGGCAAGAAAATTCACACAGTGATGGTACAACAGAAGCTCAAGAAACTCCTGATCCTATTGCTGAAGAACCAGACGTGGCTGATCCTATTGCTGAAGAACCAGACGTGGAGCAAGTTGCACCTGAGCAGGTGTTGAGAAGATCATCCAGAACTACCAGAGCACCAGACAGATATTCAACCTCATTACACTATCTGTTGCTGACTGACGAAGGAGAACCAGAGTCCTTTGATGAGGTCCTACAAGTGGAAGATTCAACTAAGTGGGAGCAAGCCATGGATGATGAGATGAGCTCACTTGAAAGGAATAATACGTGGGTGCTGACTGAGTTGCCTACAGGAAAGAGAGCTCTGTTGAACAAATGGGTGTTCAAAATCAAGGTTGAACCAGATGGCAGAAGGAGGTTTAAGGCTCGGTTAGTAGTTAAAGGATATTCACAAAGAAAAGGCATTGATTATGCTGAGATCTTTTCTCTAGTTGTGAAATTAACTACTATCCGAATTCTACTGAGTATTGTTGCATCGGAGAATTTGCACCTTGAGCAAATGGATGTAAAAACGGCATTTTTACATGGAGATCTAGATGAGGAGATCTATATGCAACAACCCGAAGGATTTGCAGCTCCAAGCAAGGAGCACATGGTGTGTAAGCTCAATAAGAGCTTGTATGGACTGAAACAAGCACCGAGACAATGGTACAAGAAGTTTGACTCCTTCATGAGTAAGAGTGGTTTCCACATAAGTGAAAAGGATCAGTGTTGCTACCTCAAGAAATACACTGATTCTTATGTGTTTCTACTCCTGTATGTGGATGATATACTAATTGCTGGATCAAGTATGAGGGAGATAAACCACCTGAAGGCAAGCTTGTCTTCAGTATTTGAGATGAAAGATTTAGGTGCAGCGAAGCAGGTCCTTGGGATGAGGATTTCTCGAGATAGATCTGCTGGCACATTAAATCTATCCCAAGAGCAGTACATTGAGAAGGTGTTGTCCAAATTCAAGATGAATAACGCTAAACCCAGGACTACCCCCTTGGCAAATCATATTAAATTGTCAAAGGGGCAATCTCCCAAGACAGTTGAGGAACGTGAGCACATGGCATCAGTTCCGTACGCTTCTGCAGTTGGGAGTTTGATGTATGCTATGGTCTGCACTAGACCTGACATAACACATGCAGTGGGAGTTGTTAGCAAGTACATGGCAAATCCAGGGAAGGAACATTGGGAAGCTGTGAAGTGGCTTCTGAGATATCTGAGAGGTACATCCAATACTACACTTTGTTATGGCAATGGCAAAGTAGTTCTGCAAGGTTTTGTGGATGCTGATCTGAGTGGAGATGTAGACTCCAGCAAGAGCACATCTGGGTATATCTACACTATAGATGGAACAGCAGTGAGTTGGATGTCCAAGCTTCAGAAATGTGTTGCTCTTTCATCTACTGAAGCTGAGTACGTGGCCATAGCTGAAGCTGGAAAGGAGATGATATGGATGACAGACTATCTAGAAGAATTAGGCCGGAAGCAGTGCAAGAAGATCCTTTATACAGATAGTCAGAGTGCCATACAGTTGGTGAAAAACCCAGTCTATCATTCAAGGACAAAACACATTAGAAGACGGTACCATTTCACTCGCAGGTTAGTGGAAGAAGGCGATCTGTGTTTGGAGAAGATAGAGGGTGCAAAGAATCCAGCATGTTGACAAAATGTGTTGATGTTGGAAAATTAAAGCTATGCAAAGCCCTAATTGGTATGGTGTTGGATCAGTCTCCAAGTGGGAGAATTGTTGAGTTATGGAGTCTGCTCCCTGTATTTATAGCTTGGTCAATGGCTATATCCGGTAAAGCTATATTTGGTATAGCCATATATGGTGAAGCTATATCCGGTAAAGCTATATATGGTACATAGCTATATATAGTAGATGGTTAAATCTGGTAAAGCTATATTTAGTAGACTGAACCATATATATATCCCGTCTAGTAAAGCTTTTAAATGTACTTTTCTATTCTCTGTACTCTCTTGTTGTACATGCCTGAAGTCATCAATAAAAAATCCTTTTAGCCAGAGTTCTCCTTGCAATTCTCTCTATCCTTCTCTTTGTGATCATCTAGATCAAGCGTGTGCGTTGTTGTGCGATCCTAACAACTGGTATCGATCCTAACACTCATAAACTTCAAACTTCGTTTTGTTTGCAAGAATGTTCTACGTGAACTTAAATCTTTAAAAACTCAAAAAATTAAACATTCAAATTTGGATTTTTTTTACTAGAACAACGAGGGTAACAAATATGAGAAGGAGAAAACGAAGAAAGGAAATAGAAGGCTTTCTAGCCTCATGAATAGGTGTAGTTTCATTTTAGGGAGCATTATGTGCTTCCACTCCTCAGTGTTATCGCTTTAATCATGCATGCATTCCGAGTTTAGTTCATTGTGTTTGTCTAGGTTAAACATATTTAAACTCCAATTAATCAATCAAATCATACAAACAAATTTCTCCCCAAATTTCTGAAATTTAGGGGTATGAATAAATAATTGATATAACTAAATAATGAAGTCTTTTAAAATGATATGGTTGAGTAAGAAATAATACAAATTTAATTTGGTCCTCTGAAGGAAGTAGTACATTCAATAGTTTGAGTTCATCCTCTTGTTCTTCCATAATATTACAGCATCACTCGAGTAGCAGAAAACGAAAGCGAGAAAGATGACAAATTTGACCAATTAAAGAATCAAAGTGTTTAAATTTGTCAAAAGTATAACTTTAGAACTTTAATTTGTAAGGATGATATGCTGGTATATTGAAACAAACATGGGAAAAACAATGCCCACAAAATTGGAAGATCTACTCAAGCATAACTCACAAAGTTGATACAGAGCCTTGGCTCTCCAAGTTGGTGCCCGTGAGTGAAACAAATTCTATAAGGAAAATAAACAACAAAATTCTATGAGAATTACGCCCCTGATCTAACTAAATCTTTTAAATTAATCAAAATGCTAGAAATCAAAAGCATCATCTCCAAATTAATTGAGAAAATGAAGGGACATAAACATAGAACCAAACATCAAAACATAGAGAAACTTTAAACCCTAGAACGAAAAGGAAGAAGTATCAATCCAAATGTTTAAGAAATGAGAAACCTTGATGCAAATCCACTCTGCTCATTCTCGTTTTATAATGTAGGGTACTATGTACTCCTCCTTCAGAGCACAAATATTGAACTCTGCTAAATAGATTAAACACGCATGTGAATGCTAACTTAAATTATGAGCTTTTATATTTGGCCCAGATCAGCGACATTGAGAATAGAGCAAAGACGAAGTTGCCATTCGATACTGGACAAAAATAGAATACAAATGGAAGAAAAAGATGAAATACAATGGTTATAGCTCCAAATCTGCCGATTATGACAAAATGGAGCACAAGGGGAAGATAGGAAATTAAGAGAAAAAAAAAAGGAAGAAGAAAGAGAGTAAATAAAGAGCTTACAATTTAAAAAATATATATATCTACTCTTCCTTCTTTTATTTTGTTTGGTATCCTTTTTTTATTTTATTTTGTGTTGGCCTTTTCTTTTAAATAGCATGTTTTAAAAAATGCTATCTTCAAAAGTTATAAAAAAGGTGATTTGTTGTAGTGGTTGATCTAGTGTACAAGAATGAGTTGATGTTTGTTAATACTATGATAAATTCTCAGCCAAATAAAGGCGTCTTAGTGGACTTCGGTGCTTTTCACAACTTCATCTCTAACTAAGAGGCCTGCAAATTGAGACTAAAGATAGTGAAGGATTTTGGAAAAGTGAAAGTTGTTAATTTAGAGGCTCTACCTATCGTTGAATCCTATAAGAAAGTCAAGAGAAATGGATCTTATTGTGATTCATATGTACGACTTCGACATAGTACTTGGAACAGACTTTCTTCTTGAACATAAACTCATCCAATACGACTAGCTATATGTATCTGATGACTGATTGCAATCCCATTGTAATCCTTGAAAGTATCAAACAATAGAGTTGTTAGGAACGAACAGTTCATTCATGCAGCGAAAGCGGTGGATTCGATTTTGCTTTTACATAGAATTAAACAACGATATTAAATTTTAATTTGAACAATTTAAATATTATTGAATAATATATTTTTGAAGGACGAGTTTGAACATTCAATGGACTAGTTTTTGGTGTATTACAACGATATTGTTGTATTATAGCACTACGATGAAGGAACACAAAATACACTTAAACCTAGTATTTGAAAAGCTTAGACCGAACTAGTTGTACATTAAAAGAAAGTAATGTACTTTATTACAAGGCAGTATCAACTTCATTGGATACGTCATCAGATGGGTTGCATGGAAATGTGTTGAATAAGTAGAGATATTACACCATCGTTTATTTTTTGGCACCCTGTGCCATGTCCATCTCCATATTGATACATGCATTGTCCCATTTTAGCCAGATTTTTAGCTATCTCGATGAACACATGAGGAAATATTGAATTCTCGACCTCAACCGTATTTATCTTTTTCCATGTCTCATCAATCAAACTCTTTATATGTTCACGAGCATTGTTCTCTGAAGCTCCTGTATCATTCATATAACATTGTATTGATCTTGGAACATCATCTCTTTCTAATTCAACCTTAATAAAATATTCATCCTAAAATCTTGTTAATAAATAAACGTTCCAAAATGTTAAATTGAATAATCAATATGGAATTTCATTGATTCGAAGATGCTTATCTACAAGTATATATAGGTTTTAATTATTTTAATAAAAAAATGTTTACTTTTAATAATGATAACAAGATTTATTGTTCACATACAGTTGATGTTCCAAGATCATTAGCAAGTCTGCAAAATTAAGGAAGAATAACGAATTATATCAATATGTTCTTCCAAGCTCTCCATGTCTTGGAGTATTGGAGATGTCACGAAAACATATGAATGAACATATGAATGAACTAATATAACTGATCCTCCTATTGAAATCCATGCGTTATCTAGATATTCTTCCAAGGTTGGTTTATAGCCGGTGTGATACCACTTAGCCTCTAACATATAAGATTTGCACAAATCTACCCACGGGAAAGTTAATTTGCTACGAAGTAAATTACATTATAATTTTAAATCTTAAAAAAGTTTATCATAATCAAGTTCTTACCCTTTTCTTAAGGTATTGGATCACATTTGTACCTTTGTCTCTTAAGTGTTTTTGATATAGTCAGAAAGCTGGTCTACTGCATCAACATCCCACCTAAAATTATAATGCAAAAGAGTTAAATATTTATATAATTTTCAATTAAAACTCTTATAGAATATAAGACATCATATATTTTAATAATATTTTATTTAATTTTTAAAATTTTAAGAACTAATTTATTATTAAAATTTAAACTAAATTGTTACTTTTATCTAAGAGATTAAAAGAATAGTTTCTAAAGTTTTCTTTAAAATCATCAAGTAAACAAATGATTGCTAACCTCTCTACAGATTCGGTAAAGAGCTCGAGTTCATCTAATGTGCCATATATATCATAAATGTCATCTATTGTCGTTGTTATTGCACCAACTTTTGTACACATTCTTCTAAAATATGAGAGCCTAGATTCAAATCCTATACCCACCAATCAAAAGAAATTTTCCATCAATCTATCTTTAATTTTCCATCAATCTATCTTTTGCAAAGCTCAACTTTTCGCTAAATCCAGTGCTTTCCCACCACCTAATTTGTATGCTTAGTTAGCAAAAGTATTAATGTAATTTAATGCACTAAATAGGTTTCTAATAGTCATACCTTGACACATATTTTAGATCTTCATAGTGGATAGATTGCACTTGATTGAAATCTAATTTAGCAATTTCGAGAAGAATAGGGCACATCTCTTCCAAAACCAAAATTTTCCCCCACACATAGGCTGTCCTCCCCAGCACATAGGTTATCCTCTCCTCGTGCTCAATTAAGTCAATTTAAGTATGTTTCACATTGTTTATTTAATATGTGGTGGTTATTGCTTATACGTTTCTTTCTTCAAAGAGAACCTTAACTACTACACTAATAATTTTGAAATATAGTGTGTGGACGGGTAATGTAACGACCCTATATTTTTTACTAACTTAAAGTCACTAAAATATACATATTATAAATATTTAATGTGGAATTAACTATAATAAATTTAATCTTCAACTTTGCATACTTACTGTTTTTGAATAAAAGTAATACAAAAGAAATAAAACGAAATAAACAATAAAAACGATGCTACTAAATGGAAATTCAATTAACCTATACTAACCTATAGTCTACTAAAATTAAATGCGAATTGCCATAGTCTCGCAGTTTGCGATACCACCGTCAGCCTTACATATATGTCTTGCCTTTACCTGAAAAGTATAGTAGCACGTGGCTTGAGTATTTAAAAATACTTAGTAAATGACCCCTATCGAATTTATAATGCAACGTCGACTTCCTTCATAAAACATGGGCAAAATCTCTCAAATATCAACATACTAAAAATTCAAGAGGTAATTCCAAAAACTCCTCTCATATTTGAAAGAAAATTGAAATCAAGATCTTAAAAACTATACCTTACATTTTTCCTTGATTCTTGACGAAATTGAGTGATTCAAAAGCTCAAAATGGTTCCTCTAATGTCCTTGAACATTTCTTGCGAAGAAACCCCAGTGAAATTCCAACTCCAAATAGCTGTTTAAAGCGGATTCTAACTTTTTGTCTCTGACTCTTTATCAAGAGCTCTAAACCCCAATTTATTTTTTTTCTCTTTCTTTTTCTTTCTTTCTTTTTCTACCTCACTCGTATAACACCCTAAAGTAAAGGTAATCAACTTCAATAAGAATAAGTAACCTATATAAGACCTAAAGGCTCCAAGGAAATGAATTATGGGATTTAAAAAAAGAAAAGGGTGTTGAGCAAGTCACAATAATTTGGAAAAGAATTAGAAAGGAAGAAGAAGAATTTCAAAATTTTAATTTGGTAAAGTAAGTCATTTTTCTAATTTGTAAGGATCTTTCCAAAATTTTAATTTCTTATATGGAAGGAATTTCAAAATTCTGAACCGTCCATCCTTAAGAAATCATCGGTATCTTCGTATCCAACCGTTGGATTGAACTGAAATTTAGGTATCTTCACATCCAACGGTTGGATTGAGCTGAAATTTGAATATGTTTAACAAGACTCGACACTTGTTAGATCCAACGGTTGAAATTAAAACCTAACGTTGCAAATTTTCAAAATGTCAAACCCAAATATTTAAAATTTTGGATATGTCTAAAGCAAATTTTCAAATTGTTTAAAAATTAAAAGAGAAAATTTACCACGATTCTCGAACAATCAATGTCTATGCAAGCTTCATCTATAAACAAGAAGTTCTAGGCAATGTTTGTAGACAAGAATCGAGTGATGAGGATTCCTAAAACTCGAGTTTGAAGCTTTTATATTGTGAGTTTTTCTTCCTCGGATTTCTTCTAAATTCGAGGACTATGGTTAATTATTTTCTCTTCTACCAACCCCTAAACTTTCCATATGGGTTTTCCAAAATGTTTCGAGAAGGAATTGAGCCCTGAAAAGCTCTAGAATAGGTTGCGCAACAAAAAGTTTCTAGACTTATTCCGGCGAGAAACATGTTCTTCAGAAAATTTTTGAAGGTTATAACTCGAGCTACAGATCACGACAAGGTATAACATTGCTCTCTACTTCGTCTCTGTAACTTCATCTAAACTTTTGGTGAAGAAATCGAGTCCATCCAAAGTCTATATAAAGTTGTACAAGGGCAAAATCAGAGGTATATGACAAGGAAAAAATGTGATTTTTTCCAGCAACCAAGGAAGAAGATAAGTCCAAAGTCAAAGATAAAACTTTGACCAATAAAAGTCAAATGTAACCATATGTTCACCTTTCTACACTTTTTAATCAATTTGGACCCCTTCTAGAACGGTTCTCATGAATTTCTTTGTGGTTCGTGAAACGATACCCAAAGATAAATCTAATAAATAAAATTTGGAGTAATTTAGATACTGCAAACTTTAGAACGAAGGTCCTGAATGTCAAACGAGGTAAGTAGCCACCTCGAACTTTTCTTAGGAAATACTTGTAGGAATCACTTGGATTTGTGTATGAACCTTAAACAAGTATGAATTAAAGATATATGAAAGAAAAACTAAAAGAACCGAGAGTTAAGACCCTGAAACAATCAAATTACTCGGAATTTAAGTAACATTAAAATAACCCACTAAATGAACTTTGCTGCCTATGAAATTTTAATACTAAGCATATTATAGCAAGTTGAGATTATATATGAAAATTGGTATTCATTGGATAAGGGTAAGTAAGTAAACTAAGAAATGTTGTAAACTGAATATGATGCCCCTAAGGTAATTTACCTTCAGTTCATGACTTATATGACCTCTAAATGCTATAAAACTCTATAGTAGATCTTAGTTTATGATGTTTAATGATGTTGTAAAGTTTGAAAGCCGTTGGAATAGGTTATGTACCAAACCAATAATTTTGGGGTAAAATGACAAAAATGCACCTAGGACTTCTTATGATATTTCAAGGTCTATACGTGCTCCAAATGACCTACTACTTTCTATAAGGCCTATTGTTAAGGACATGAAGATTTGTTATAGATTTCAAGTTAATTAGAGCAAGTTTGGTACCTAAACCAAATTATAGCCCAAGAAACACCTTAAGACTCAAGACTCTTCTAGAACCCTCTAAAGAATTTATTATGACTCTGACTTTCTAGAATAACTCATACTTGTTTTATGTTTATGAATGCATGTTACAACTTATTGCTTCAAGGAATTATGAACCTTAGAAACTTACAAAATTGAGAACGAATAAAAATACAACACAAGCTCTACGACTACCAAGGTAAGAAGAATGCTAGATATCACTCAAGGATAAGGGACCTATGTCCTGAGACACAGAAACTCAAGAATGTTAGGTGATACTCTAACTACGTGGTGCATTTAGAGGCCCATAATTTCCTCTTCTAGATGGGATACCCTGCACCATGTTTTATTAGCAGGATGTCATGTTTGGCCTCATGTTTCCCTCACCTAAATGAGATGCCCCTGCACCATGTTATGGGTACCCTAAAATTTGTAGGATGCCATGTTCATGTATGCACTAATAACGTGACCTTTATGGTCTATCATGCGGAGTAATCTAAGGCCACGATGGAACAAGAAGAGAGTAAACTACCTTGGCCAAGAATCAAGAACCTCTTAAGACCACCCACGGTACAACATATTCATGACTTAGACTACACTGCTTGGAACGTATGAAGTCTTGAGCGTAGGTAATTAGACTTTGTTGCTTGGAATGTATGAGGCCTTGGGCATAGGTATTCAGGTTATATCACTGGGCAAGCCCTGGATGTAGGATTAGACTACATCACTTGGAATGTAAGAAGCATTAGATGTAGGTTTTTAGACTATGCCTCTTGGAACGCATGTAACCTTGGGCATAGGTTTTCAGACCATATCGCAAGACTATGCCTCTTAGACTATGTCGCTTGCAACGCATGAAGCCTTGGACGTAGGTTTAGACTGTGTTGCTTGGAACGTATGAAGCCTTGGACACGGGTCGTCAGGTTCATGGCTAGTGCTTTAAATCCTAAGGGGAGTGTCTTGGAAAACGAACTAAGAACAGAACAAGAACTTAGAAAGTAACCAAGAATAAGACAACATCAAAGACTAGAACTAGAATTTGGATCAAGATTCAAGCTCTAAGAACAATAACCAAGAACCATACTACTAAGGCCCTTAGAACAGAAAAAAGATTTCAGAATCCAAAGATCAAGGTCCTCACGATAGATCATAATAAGAACTCACAAGTCAAGAACAAGAATTAAATGGCCTAAGTAGATATAACAAGAACTAGAACAAGACAAGAAAAACTATGGTACCTTAGCATATTACTGGGCACAATTAAGAGCTTACAAGTATGCTACTTTGTACTCATTCCATGTTTTCCATGTTTTTCAGGTAAACAATGAGTTGGCCAAGGTTGGGAGCAAACTCTGGAGCAGGTGCTATTGACAAGCCTCACCCGCCTTCCACCATACCCTTTTGTTTTAAATCTTGTGTTCATTCCTTATTTTATGTTTTAACTGTTAGGAATCACGACTCTCCACAATGGTATGATATTGTCCACTTTGAGCATAAGCTCTCATGGCTTTGCTTTGGGCTTCCCAAAAAAGACTCATCCCAATGTGGGACTCACTCCCAATAATCCTCAACATTAATTAATATGGTGTATTTTAACTATTTATGTATGAATTTTATATTTTGATATAGTATAAATATAATTTATATCATGTTTTAAATTCTTCTCGTTTTATTTTGCAAAAAAAAAAATTGTCCATCATCTAGTCACCTGCTCCTTACAATTGGCAATAGAATTAAGGCTAATGGAGACTCCTAATTAGGAAAGAGTCTAAGGACCAATTTACCCGAGGGTTGACTTCGACTCATTTTTCCAATTTTCACTATTTTCTTTTATATTCTTCTTGAGCTCTTCAAGATTTTTCTCTTCTATCATCTCAGAATTGAAAGATGAACGGTTTAGATTAAATCATTAGTAACAATTACAAAATGAGTCGTATCAATAATGTTATCAATATAAGACACTCAATTTTATCCATGTACTAAAGATCCTTTGGGTTATTAAACGTGATTGTCCAATATGACAACCACATATTATTCAAGATTACACGAATAACCTTAGATTTTTCATACAATGAATAATATTAAATTGTAAATTAAATAATTAATTACGATGCTTGCTTAGTGTAGGAGCACTACGATCTAGACCCTCTAACTATCTCTAAGTATCCTAAGGTGCACATAACACAATAATCCATCTTTCTTTCTAAGTCAGCGAAAAGCATATAGATCAACATTCATCACTAATCTCATTATAAGGGCATTTTGATCCTTTCTTATATCATGCATAACATAGTCGGACCCTTAATTAAGCAAGGAAGGTCAAAATGACTGATTTATCCTTGGGTGACTTTGGCCCCTTTTTTTTTTTTTTCTTTTTTTTTCTTTTTTTTTTAATTCTTTAATATTTTGTCTTCAAGTTTTGAGATTTTTTTAACCATTTTCTCACGGACTTCGGTGTTACAATGATCTAAGTTAGGACACTTTCAGTAAACTGAGCACCTTAAGATCGTGAGCAATGGTTAGAGGAGAAAGACGGGAGGAGTAAAAGTCGAGTAGTCGCGTTAAGTTAGGCCTCACTATGAATCCAATGGCTCCAACCTATGACTGAGGTGAAGTTTATGTTATGAAATGCGTGATTAGGTGATTGATAGAAATATCTCCCTAACAAAACATGCCTAAGAAAACTCAACTAAGATTTGGGCACCATAACTAGAGTGGTTTATATATTGACCCAGGCTAATAATTTTCCAGTAGACCTTGCATCGAAGATCGTCAACAATTAGTGGTTTAGACCTCTGTGCACTAAGAGACTTGTTAGGTTTGAAGAGCTAACCTCAAACGTCTTGGAAACGAGAGATGAAATTTAAACTTCTTAGACGCTCCTAGAGACCTAAAAGTCAACCACGACAACCCTAGAGAAAAATAAATGTAATCTGTAAGATGACAGCAGCCAATGTAATGTATGCGGAGCTTCCACCTCCTTTTTCACTCTGGTACAACACTGTGTTGAGCTAGGCGTAAGGCCGATTACGAATGTATGATCTAAGAGAGAATTTGGCTAGATTAACCTACACGGTGGATCCGTCCTATGGGAGGACATTACTTTTAACAACCGTTAAAAAAAATGATAAAATAAAGCAAAAGTAAGTTAATTCATTCATTAATTAAAAATAACAAGAAACAAAAAGTGGTTCGCACCTCCTAGAATATCTTAACGATACAATAATATGTTATGCTATGGTAAATGTTATAAAATGATATGTTTACGATATGATATATTGTGATACAACATATTAGGTATAATATGTACATGATGAGAACTATTATGTCTCGAAATATGGAAACGTTAGGATATAATATATGCATGTAAATGTGATTGATATGATGTGAATGCATGCAAAATGAAGTACTAGCATGAAATACAACCCCGACATACGCATGAATGATATGATATGAAGAAAGACGCTAGTGGGGTTGTATTAAATAATAATGAAAATGGAAAAATGTTAGGACCTCATGCATTATTGTGCGTTCATGCATTGGGGGATACCTCTATTCCTTCACGATAGTACAGATACGTACACCACTAGGCAGGAGATCGTTCATTATGTTTATCATAATGTTGTTGTGGTGGTCGCTATTCATAATGGGTAACTGACATCAACAACTCCCAGAGAATGCTCGCCCAACCAGAAAGTGGGCTCAGTAGGTGTGTGAATCGACTGGTGGGTTCATACTCGAACGTGTGGAACGTGTGTAGGAAAATTATGTACACATCCCAATTGTCCGTTAATATATCCGCCATAGGAAAATAGACCATTATGATAGGTCTCATTCATGAAATTGTATGTGTTTGCATTTAACCTCAATAGTGAGATCACTTACTGAATATTTCTTATAATACTCAAGCCACGTGTTACTTCTATTTCAGGTAAAGGCAAGACATTCATGTACGGCTAACGATGACATCGCAACTCGAGACAAGGCACATTCACAAGGTAGTTGCATTTATTTTTCCTAGACTAAGGCTAGAATAAGATGTTTTTAACTTAATCGTTCATTTATTTTATTTAGTCATTTTTTGTATCGTTTTAAAGATATTTTCGAACACGAAAGTCCATGGCAGTGTTTCAAGATGAAAGTTATGTTTTATGAGAGTTTAAATGAAGTAATTTTGCATTAAATTATATGCATACACAAGCAACCTTAGATTAAGTAGAAAATTTATGGTTGTTACACAACCACCTTGTTAACCCCAGAGGGAATAAAGTTACCACATAGGTTGGTACTAGACTGTATGACGTTGAGGAGCCTCCACACTTATTTCGCTCTGATTTGGTATCATTGAGCTAGGCGTTAGGTTGGTTAGGGTTGTGTGACTTGAGTAAGAGTGCTTTACTTGGCTACCTTGCACAAAGGATCCGACCTATGGGAGGTGTTGATCATGCGGATAGCAAGCAGAGCTGGTACACAGGGGGTAGCACCCTTGACATTGGGCGACTCCATGGCCTATGGGACAGGTTTGTCTGCTATCTTCCATGGATGACGAGCAAACTAGTACTCACCATGTTGTTCCCACCAGATTTTGAGAGTGTTCTTGAAGTAACGCCTTAACTCCAGTTACTGAACATTGTTGCAAAGCCTAATGAGATACAAGGTCTATGCACAACAACATCGACGCACCTAGAGCCTATAAATAAACCATGGTTATTTGTTCAGGTCAAGGATGCGATGAGAGCCTACAAGTAGATTTCTTACCGTTCTACTTTCCGTTTTTTCAGATCCATGCTGAAGATGGACAAGGCGAGGGGGTGTTTGGAAGCTCAACAATCACAAAGGAATGTCGGCCCTGAGTATCTGTCGAGTCCACGAGTGTTGTAGTTCACATGTCCTTATACACTATGTATCCCTACCCCCATTCCCCATTTTTTAATGTACATGTCTTATATACTTCATTTGTGAGTCATGCATTGCATAGTCTGAGCCACATTTGGTATTTCGACCCCTTAAATTTTGGGGTGTACATTTTAATGGACACAACTTATCTTATAGTGCACCGGAGGGGAATTCTTAATTTTAAGTGAAATGATGTATAATTAATGAATAAAAAAATAATTAACTAAAGAGTTAAACGTACAAACACTAAAATTATTGAGTTAATATTTAATATATTACATATAATAAAAATAAAGGGTAAATGCCTGCTAACTTCGTATAATTTAATTTTTTTTTTCGAACAAAAAAACCTTCTTAAATATTTTTCACCCAAATGTTGACATTTTTCTATCCAGAATTGATTTCTTGTAATTTTAAAATGAAAAGAAATAAAAACTATATAAATTGACAATAAAAGAGGTAAATTTTAGATGGATGAGTTAAAAAAAAATTATTTTTTCTTCAAAATGGAAGTTTAAACTACATAATTTTACCTTGTGTAAATTCTAATGAATTTACTTAATTAACCTTTGGCAATTATTCACCATATGGGTGAATTGAAATGGGTCGAACAAATAGAAACATTACATTAGCATTTGTTTGGTCGCCATGTCCGTCTCCAAATTGATACACTCATTGAGCTGTTCTAGCAACATTTTTAGCTCTCTTGATCAACACGTGAAGAAAAATAGAATTCTCGACCTCAACCATATTTAACTTCTTCCATGTTTCATCAATCAAATGCTTTATATATTCACGAGCATTATTCTCTGATGCTCCTGTGTCCTTCATATAACATTGTATTGATTTTGGAACATCGCCTCTTTCTAATTCTTCCTAGATAAAATTTAAATCATAGAATTATGTTAGTTACGAATTATGTTAGTTAAGAGAAGTATTAAAATGTTAAATTGAGCAATTTATATTGAATTTCATTCCTGGAAAAGTCTTATTTATTCGTATACTTAGCTTTTTATTGCTTTTAAAAAAGATAATAAGACATTGTTTTCATACCGTTGATGTTCCTAGATCGTCAGCAAGTCGCAAAATTGTAGAAGACCATCGAATTATATCATGTTCATTCAAGCTCTCCATGTTCTCGAACGTTGAAGATGTCATAAAAACATATGCATGAACTAACATTACTGTTCCCCCTATTGAAATCCACGCATTGTCTAGATATTCTTCCAATGTTGGTTTATAGCCGGTGTGATACCATTTAGTCTCCAACAAAAGAGCTTTGCAAAAATTTATCCACTGTAAAATTAAATTCGTTATAAAAATTACATAATAATTTTGATGTAAAGTTAGAAAAGTATATTATAATCAAATTCATACCATTTTCTTAAGGTATTGGATCACATCAATTCCTTTGTCTCTTAATGCATCAAAAGTCATCTCGTTTATAGAATTGTGGAGACCAAGATAACATATTTTCATATAGTCGGGAAGCTGATCTATTGCATCAACATTCCACCTAAAATTATAATTTAGAAGAGAGTTAAATATTTATATATTTTGAGATTAAAAGCGGTATAAATATGTTTTGCATATTTCAGATCTTCTTGGTGGATAGATTAAACTTGATTAAAATCTAATTTAGCAATTTCGAGAAGAATAGGGTTCATATCTACTTTTCTCTCATAGATATCAATGAACCATCTTGCATCCAATCTTGATATTCGCCAATGTAAGGGAAGCTCCAACGCATGTCTAATAATGGATACTTCATATTCATCCTTGCACGATCTCATGTACTTTTCCAAATAGTTTATTGTAAAATGTTTTGTTGTTTCTAAAATGTTCTCACCTTCTATACCTAAGAACGAAGCTTCATACAATGATAACATTTCATTCAAATCCTGATATAGTTCTGTGCTAAAGTTCTTCGTCTCATCCTTGAAGTTATTGAAAACCTCTGTCATTAAAATTAAAAGTTGTTGAATTAATAAATATGTATTGTCTAAATTGGAAAAATTGTCATGTTAACAGTTTCACGTCTTTCAATATAACATTGACATAAAAATTGTTACCAATCTTATTTTCTTCCATCCGAGTGAAAACTTTCAAAGTATAATCCTACAACATTTCATAACAAATAGTACTTAGTTTTTAAAGAAAGTTAATACCTTGTGAAACATTGAATCCATGTTGTCTCAAGAGTCTAAATTCAAGTGATGTTGCATACAAATTATTCTTTTTCCAATCATCACTTTTACAACTCTTCTTATATGTTCTTTTCAATACATCTTTAATCTCCTTTTGAAAATGATATGAGATTCCAAGTCGTTGTAAAGTATCAATGAGCTCGAGTTGCTTTAAAGGATCGTCTATCATTTGGTTCATGATCATACCAACCTCTTCCTTTAATTCATCGAAACGTTGAACAAACATTTCTCCCTAAAAACCACATTCGAATCCACAAGTAACAATCAACTCTTTTCAAAATTAAACATAAATAAATAAAGGAAATAATAAATTTAAAGATTTCTATGATTCATACCTTGAATTCACTCTTTAATGATTCAATGAATTCATGTTTCCAAACAGGAGGTTTATAATTTCCAGATCTCGTACACTGGTTTGATTTGATATTTTCGCAGATGCGTTTACTTTAACAGTAGGAGGAACAAATGAAGGATTAAGATCAGAAGAGACTCGGGTCATCATAAAAGGATTGGTAACAATTTGTGGAATAAAGAATAAAGAATTTGTGGGTTGATTTATTGAAGTAACATATATATATATAGATCATCCAAACTCTATTTTGTTCTCCTATATTATTATTATTTTTTTATATAATAATTGTGATTTATTTTTAGCAATTAATTAGTTATTTTTCATTAGATAATTTTCCATATTTGTGTGTTACATTATTTCCTATATTATTTTATTATCAATTCACTCTTTAAAATAATTAAAAAAAAAAATAGTAATGTACTCTTTTTAATTCATTGCTCCAAATTAAAAAATAATTCACCCAATAATTTTCCGACAAAATAATTAAGACAAGACACATTTTGTTTCAAGCCAAACCTATAGCATGTCCTCTCCTTCTCCGTTCAATTTTTCCACACACCATTTTTGAGTTATAGTACCAGCATGATTAACGTGGTTTATGAGTATGTTTAACATGGTTTACGTATATGAGATTTAGGTTCCCCTGTCTTGAGCATGTCAAGATCACGACGCCGTACAGTTGAATATGTACGACTGTGACACTCAAGTGTTGGGAGAGAATCCCACATTGGCTAATTAGAGAATGATCATGGGTACATGCAAGGAATACATCTTTATTGGTACGAGGTTTTTTTGGGAAAACCAAAAGCAAAATTATGAGAGCTTATAGTTAAAGTGGATAATATTGTACCATTGTGGAGAGTTATTCCTAACATGCTATCAAATAGAATCTTCAAGTTGGAACAAAGGGTGTACTTTGTTCGAGGGCTCCATAGCCTCAAGGGAGGCTCTATAATATACTTTGTTCGAGGGGAGGATTGTTGGGAGAGAATTCTACATTGGCTAATTTAGGGAATGATAATGCGTTTATAAGAAAGAAATACATCTTTATTGGTATGAGGCATTTTGAGGAAACCAAAAGCATAGCCATGAGAGTTTATCTCAAAGTGGACAATATCATACTATTGTGGAGGGTCGTGATTCCTAACACTCAGCTTATTCAAACTTTCTACCATACAGTTTTTCTACAACACTTGAGTCCAACAAGAAATTAAATACTTATTTTTTTCCTTTTACAGTTGAGAAAATCGGTCAAAGTCAAGCCCGAGTGGGTAAATCGGTGATTGTGAACCCCTTTTTTAATTAGGGGTTTGCATTATTCTTAATTAAAAGAGATAGAGATAGAGAAAGGAAAGGGGGATTTAGGGTTTTTGAGATAGAGCTAGAGAGAAAGTTAAAATCTGCTAATACATTTCCATCGGTACGAGACTTTTTGGGGAAACAAAAAATAAAGGCATAAGAGCTTATTTCAATGTGGATAATATAATACTATTGTGGAGGGTCGTGATTTCTAACACTCAAACTTATTCAAATTTTCTACCACTCACATCATTCTGGCCCTTTTCTAATTAGGGGTTTGCATTGGCCTTAATTAGATGGTAAATGATGAAGCAAAAGAAATAAAGAAAAGGAAAAGAGAGAGAGAAAGGAAATTGGGATTTAGGGTTTTTGAGATGAGTTTTTCTTGAAATTAAGTTCTGAATTTTCAGCAGGGTGATATTAGAGGAATTTTGCACAAGTTTTATGAAAAAAGTTGGAGTAGATTCGGACCATAAAGTCCAATTCCGATTAATATCAAAAAGCTGAAATATTTTGTAAGTTTTAGCTTTTGACAATCATTGGACTCAATTATTTCTTGTTGATTGGCTAAAAATTATGAGAAAAACACCTTAGTAAAGATAGATCAAAAGTTACGTTTTCCGAGTGGTGTAAAAAAAGTTATTAAAATTTAAAGAAAATAGAAAAGAATCGAAAACTTATTTAGAAATATGGAAATTTTGACGAAGGAGTCGAATACGCAGATGACAGCACGTGAGAGAGAGAGAGAGAGAGAGAGAGAGAAATTTCAGAAATTTTAGAGCTCCCAACACGTAGAGAAGCTTGCTCGGGAAGCCAAGCATCATTCAAGTAAGTAACAACTTAAATTTTAGGTAATTAATACTTGTAGGGATCACTAGGACGTGCAAACATGCGAGCATTTCTTATCTTAGGTGGTTAGAAATGCATATTAAGACTTCGGAAGCGCATTTTTTTTGGAGGAGTATGTACTACATGTTATTGTAACTATTATGCCCGAGATGTTCGAGGAGCGTGTTGTATTATGTATTATGCTAAGCTAGAGAATATGCATGACTAAATACGAGTTGGGTAATATGGATGAGTACGTTATGCATCATGTAAGAAATTACCAAATTGTCTCTATGATGAGATTTGTGATAAAGGTTTGTTTTATACACTTTCTCCTATGTTAGAAAGGAGGATGAGTTCTTGTAATCTATTCTATTCTTTAGGTGATTGATGGATGTTATCTCTGTTAGCTCCTGTGCGTTCTCCCTATAGAGCATGTTCAATCTATGCATGTAATATGTATGATAGCCTCATCAAGTATGGAAGTATTATATGCATCATAGGCGGTAGCATAATTTTACATATGAGACCTCGCACATGTTCTGTGTACACGGATCATGGATTACCTCTCCAAGCATAATTATACGGGCATATATTGGTATATGAATTCAAATTATATTTCTTTTCGTGATCGTAAGAACACACAAGTCGGCATTGTGATATTACACAAACCCTTTAATTGTTCAAAACAAAACAAAAATAAAGGATAAAATGATAGAAATCTTCTGAACACTATTTTAAATTCCGTATCATTTAGACATCTTTACTAGAACAACAATGTTCATAATTCATAAGTCAAATATATTGGATCTTATTCAAGCTTTGAAACCATCACTGTATACTGTAACAAGTACACTAAAAATGAAGGTATACTGTAAAATTACAATGCGGTTGGGAATTATGTAACACATTCAAAAAGATTTCAGTTTCGGTTCAAGTATATACTGTTCAGTACATGCACAAAATCTTAATACTCCCCCGTCTCGATCGCAATGGCCCTGTTTTTAACCACTTGCATAGCTCTGTTGTGCTATACAAAATCACTTCTCAGGCTGTACCCATTGATGAACTCGTCTGAATCTGCAAGGGAGTGGAGAAGATTAGGAACAGTAAAGCCTTTTGTATAGCAAACTATGCAAAACTAAATACCTTGTTCACAAGCAAGTTTACTTGTTCTCTGTACATCTCCTTCAAGTCAACAATATCTGCACGAAGTTCCTCCAGCTGCACCAGCAATCAATTACAGTCATTGGAGGATATAAATAAAACGCACTTCTGTTGTATAAAATAGACATGAGCTGCCCGGCATACATTTTGAATCGTACGAACCTGTTTCGTTGTAATTATGTGTCACGGGAAGGGGAAGACGGTGTTATATTATTGTTCTACTTCCATGTCCGATGAGGGACGATCAAGATAGACCGAAAAAGACTCCAAGTTAACCTATTTTTTCCTATCATACCAAATTTTAAGCACATTGGCAAATCGTACGAACCTTCGTCCAAAATATTTTGAATTGAATGAGTTCTGTAACACTCAAGTCCACCACTAGCAGATATTGTCGTCTTTGGACTTTCTCTTTCGGGCTTCCCCTCAAGCATTTTAAAATGCGTCTGCTAGGGAGAGGTTTCCACACCCTTATAAAGAGTGTTTTATTCCCCTCTCCAACCGATGTGGGATCTCACAATCCACCCCCCTTCGGGACCCAACGTCCTCACTGACACTTGTTCCCTTCTCCAATCGATGTGGGACCCCACAATCCACCCCCCCTCGAGGCCCAGCGTCCTTGCTGGCACACCACCTCGTGTACACCCCCTTACGAGGCTCAACCTCCTCGCTAACACATTGCTCGGTGTCGGACTCTGATACCATTTATAACAACTCAAACCCACCGCTAGCAGATATTGCGCTCTTTGGACGAAATTAGGCTTCCCCTCAAGGTTTTTAAAACACGATTGCTAGGGAGAAGTTTCTACACCCGTTCCCCTCTCCAACCGAGGTGGGATCTCACAAGTTCGGTGTCCTCACCTATTTTTATTATCTAGGTACACCATCTAGCTTGTAAACCATAGGTTGTGTAAATAAAATTGATAGGATTGCCCAACCAGCTCACCCCTAGCCATGGCGTTTCATTGTCTAATTCCCAAACACATATCTAGCACCAGGTTTTGGCCCAACCAGCTCACCCCTAGCAAACGTAGCCAACACTGGGTTTCAAACCCTACTCAAATACAGTAACTAACCTGCTCCTAAAAAGCAGTAACCAGACAACTCCAAGGAACCTTCAGCTGCACATGAATTCTGTCCCCTTGTGGAAGCATTGCCTTTTTTGAGGAAAAAAATGAAAGAAAGGATACTTAAAAGTAAGCCCATAAAAAGAAGCCCAACTAGAGAAAGAAGCTCTAGCCATACAAAATAGTGTCTACGGACTTTCGTAAGGATCTTTAAATCGAACCCCAAAGAGAAACATGAAATCTAACAAGAAACCAAGCATCACTAGGAACCCTTTCCAGCCCTCAAAAAACTTTGTTAGTCCACTCACCCCAAAGATCTCACAAGAAACCAAGCATCACTAGGAACCCTTTCCAACCCTCAAAACACTTTGTTAGTCCACTCACCCCAAAGATCTCACAAGAAACCAAGCATCACTAGGAACCCTTTTCAACCAGCCATAAGAATAGGACCTCAATGGCCAAAATTTTTATCCCAGTTTGATTGATACAATCTAAGATAGATTCTTCTCTTTCTTATAATGCGATACTATATTCATTCTAGTGATTCCCTGCTCTGGTGGCTTTGATGAAAGTAACGTGAATTTCCAATAACCAAAAAGAAAAAAAAAAAAAAAAAAAAAAGCACTACCACTATAAGATAAACTAATCTAAATAGGGGAGGAGCAAGCATTGTGCTTTTGCCACATGTACAATCTATCTAGATTTCCACACTAAAGAGATTTGTTATTTTACCTCCTCATCACGTTCTCCCATCAGCTCTAGCGCAGCCGAGTGCCTTCTCCTTAGCGCTTCAAGTTCTGCTCGTATGCCAGGTAACATAGCAGCCTCTGCTCTTAACTTCTCACTCTGCGCGTCAAGAGAATCAATTCAAATGTGAAGTCAGCGCAAGTGGCATCAAGCTCAATGGCATAAAGAGAATAGCATGTGAAGAATCAATACCAACCTGTGACGTTAACTTCACTAGCTCCTCAGCAAGAGAGTCACGGATAGATTCCAGCGATTTCTGGTCAAATATAAATGAAAATAGAGCTAAAGTTTGAACTAATGGGGCTTAAAAGATTGAATATATAATTTTCTTAATATTTCTACAATCCCTTCCCAGGAAAGGAGAATGAAATGCACTAAACTCTAATCTTAACTACCACATGTCCACAACACTGCCTAAATAGAATATGGGATAAAACACTTATGGTCCTTATATTTTTATGTTATTGAAGTAATAATTTTAGCCTTGAGTAACAATTTAATTCCTATAAATTAGAAGTGTAACATTAAACTCAATCATGTTAAATCTTGTTAAGATTTAATGACGTTCCTCAAATATGTAGATCAATACACTATTTGAAGATCATATGTTTATAAAACTACCAGAACTAAGTCATTATATACTAAACTCAATTCTTCACATTGATCAAATTCTTCTAGTCAGTAGGAACTCAATAATACGAACTTTATACTAGGGAGACTACAATTACATATAGATTATAAAGACTAAATAGTCACATATTTAATGGTACATGAACTATAAAAAATTTAGGAACAAAATTTTTACTTCAATGAAAGTATTTGAGACCAAAAGTCTTTTATAAACCCTAGAAATGTAATATAAGGAATGCAGACAATGCAGTAAGGTAACATGTGCGAATTGAAGAGTTCCAAGGTATTAAAATGACAAACCAATCGAGAGACGTAAGATGCAAGTTCTCCTTCCTTCTGACGGAGAGCAGCCTCAAAAGAACTAGGAGTCATGCTTTTCATATAGTATGGACTCATGGCTACGTCCCCAGCAATTTTCCTATCAGATAAACTTTCAGATGAGCCTAAAGACGCTTGAAGAAAATAGCTTTCCTCCATGATTCCTAGGCTAGTAGAACTTGAGAGCTTACGTGCCAAGTCACCTGCACGAGTAATGGTATAAGGAAATACACCCTGAAAAATAATGTCATGCAAACAAAGAAGCATACCATTCTCAAAAGTCGAATTATGCCGTTTTATGGGGCTATGATCAGCCACAGCAGTAGAATGGAGATGAGCTTTCCTCTCCAAATCTGATCTGGCAGTTTTCTCCTTTTCAATCTCCTGTCAGAGATTGAAGAAAAGCAAAATTTCCAAGTAATGAATAAAGGAGTTTAACACACAAATTATGCAGAAACTTCATGATAATTAAACTCCTGCAACAGATGATAAAATGCCCCCACCCAGCCTAGCAAGTAAAACAGACAACTCTTATGCAAGCTTAATATTTTAAACACCAGAAATTTAGTTTTGATTGCTAGATAGTAGGTCAGAGAAAGGACATGATTATATCACGGACAATAAAGTGTTTGATACTGAAATCTGCAACAAGGACATGGCATCTTCAATTTGATTAATCAATACTTGAAATCCTCTTTCGAGTGGAAATGAGTAATAGAAACATATTTTAGTCGAAAAAACAGAAAGTAAGTAAAACACTTGAAAACATAAGCAAAGACATGGCATAAACATGACATATAAAAAACATGAACTAAAATATATTTTTGGGAGAAAAAATTGTCCATGTAAACAAATTTTAACAATTAAACAGCTTATTTCTAGTCCAAGAAGTGTCTTAGGTTATCTAAGTGTCCAAAAGTGTCAATATTCACGTATATAACATTTTTTTTTTCAAAACAACAAGGTATTTTGGTATTTCCAAAAGGCGTTTCGGTCAAACTATGTTCCAGTGTGTTGCATGTTGGATTTATGTCCAAGGTGTGTTCACACCCAGATGTGCACCTAACATGGAAACTTTCACTTATAGATGAGTCTGTACTTCCTAGGTTAAAGGGGTTATGAGTTCATATAAGAACCAAAACCTGCTGCAGCAGCTCTCTATGCCTAAGAGACTCTTGCAACTCTTCCTTGTGTTTCCTTCGAAGATCCCTGATTTCTTCATCAAGTTGATTTGCACGACCCTCTTGAGTGTCAGCTTCCTCTTTTGCTGCAAGATATTCCTGCCTGATTTCAGCTGCTCGCTGTCTCTCCTTTTCGAGGGTTTTGCTTAATTGAGTCTGTTCTGCTCTAAGGCATGAGACCTGCAATACAATTCTGATGAAAGGTAATATTTGAAAGGCAAGGTGGATGATGAAAATCATTAGAAATAAGAACCTGCGCCTCGAGAACATTAATTCTAGATAAGGTTTGGGACAAGCGTTCATTTACAAATTGTTCTCTCTCTTCAGCAGCAGCAGCTTTGGCTTCTGCTTCCTGTGTATTCAATAAAAAATCAATAAAGACATGTCTATATGCTGGGCAAATGGTATATAGCACAGAATAAATCTCAAAATAACCTGAAGTCTAGAGTTAAGAGATCTTTCAACAGCACCCCACGCTTCTGCCCTTCTAGCAGTTGTTTCCTATTATGATCACGAGAGGTTAAGAGATAAGTCCAATAGCCTGAACTTGAAGTATAAAGATCAACATAAATCTCCAAATGCATTGTAAGATGTACTGACCTGCATTGCTTCAATCTGCCTCAAAAGAGGCCTTGTGGACTCTGGGACTTGAGTGATCAATTCCTCACAACGTCGCTCACTTGCCTATAAAACAACGATTACTAGGATATAAATAAAGGAAGATAACGAGATTGTTTCCAAAATTTTCCCTTTATGTTTTCCAGTTCCCAGGTCCAGTGTAGTCGGAAGAACTAAAAGAAGCACTGAATAGGAAATGCAACATACTTGGTAACGCTTTTGAAGGTCCTCGATGTCCCTACGAAGCATGTCTTCTCTAAAGACGGCCTGCAGAAAGAAAAAAATTAATGATAAAGTCATCTGTCTGAAATTTCTTAATTTAGCTCACTTTCCTACAATGAAAACTTTTAGAAGAACAAAGAAGACCTGCTGCTCCTTTCTACTTAATGTTTGTCTTAATTCTTCAAGTGTCTGAACTAGCATTGTTTCACGTTCCTCAGCCTCCCTAAGACGACTTTCTAGCTCAGTTCTGGCTTCACTGTTTGCACGTGCCTCTGCTAGCGCTTCGGCCTCCTTGGCAACAGTTAAGGCAGTTGTATAGTACTCTTTCTGTGCTGCTAGTTCGGTTTGGTGCTTTTCTATTGTTTCTTGCAGCAATTTCTCTGTAGCAGTTTTGTCCCTCTTGATGCTATCTACTTTATTTTCTTCCACCTGAAATTGAAGTATAAGATGCATAAGAAATGAAGTCATTGCAAATGATAGGTGCAACAGACCATACATTCTGGAAAGATAAAATTCCATATGAAACCTTCTGTACCTCCACATTGATTCAATGAAAATATTCTAAAGCATACTACAGAAATATGATAAGAACCTGACAATTCAATTACCTGAAGCTTGGTAATTAATCCCTTCTTCTCTTCTTCAAGCTCTCTTATCTAGCCTCCAGAACCAATTAAATTAGTATTCGTCTGAGTAATATAATTTTTTTTCCCAAAAATCTCAGTGAAAGTTGACTGAGCATACCTGGGCCCTTAATTTCCTAATCTGAGATTCTTGAGAAGCCTGCTTCTTTGAAAGCTCCTCGCCTGGTTGGTAGACAAATATTCTCAATGGTTAATCAAATAGGAAGACAAACTGCCTAATAGGACACTCTAACATGCATAGGTGTAAATATTTCAAAACGAAAAGGACAGAGACTGAGCGAATGTGAGATGCAGACAGCAAATATTTTATTCCCCCACAATACCCACTGAAAAAAGAAAAGCAACTATAAAGTTGTCATTTCTGCAGAATTTTTTTTTGGATAAAGAATTTTCGTTTCTGCAGAAATTAGATGTAAGAAAATACCATTAGACATACATAAGAAAAGACTAAGAAGTTCCTCACCTTCTGCCATAACTTGATTAATTATTTCATCTTTTTCCTTCAAAAGAGCAGCCACATCACTCCTTCTACTTTGCTCCCTCCTAAGTGTATCCCTCTCCTTAGTAAGAGCATATACCTGTAATGTTACTATCCAAAAACATTAGAAATCACCCAAGGGAAATAAAATATGAATATAATTCACACTCGCTCACTTCTTTTTTTCCGAAACAGTTGCTAACTTTCTACGAGAAAGTGATTTAAGTAAATCATGTCCCAACTGGACAAACTCCATTGATGCTTGGTATATCTCTAAACTTATGGTTATTAATGCCATCAATTGGAGTTCAAACTTCATAAATCAGGCCCATGGGAAAGAAATGTGTATGGGTGATGAAAACAAAAGGTTTTCGAAAATCTCAAGCTGTCTTAACTACTTTTAGTAAAATCAAGATTAAACTTCATACAGAAGATGTTGGACCAATAATATAAAAAAGAAAAGACAAACCTTCTTTTCAAGAGTTGAGACTCTCTGATGGTATTCCTCTCGCAACGATTCAATTTCCGCATCACTCGATTTTTTCTGTTATAATAACAAGGAATGTAAGTAACATATCTTTCATCTCTCTCTACGCAGGGAATATTCACAAATGAAGACAAAAATGTCAGAGAAATGGGCATAGCCAAGCTTTCATAATGAAATTCAAATGAGTTTGTTCAAGTGAGAAAAATGAAGTGGCACGAATCAACAAGGAAAACAGGTCAAAAGGCATAAATTGCATTAGGCCTCCACTATTAATTGACCAAATTCAGTTGTTGAGATAGTTTTTCCATCCACACTTTCAAGAGGGAAAAAATGTCAGTAACATGATGTAGGGTTATTTGTAAATTAATTATTGAAACTAGTCGTTGTTTACAGTTAAACTAGCAGCTGACTAATTAGTTTGTTATCCAGATAGTTTACTTGTTAGTTCGTTATGAACTTCTGACTTAAGATAAGAAGCTACGAAGAGTGGTAAAGATGGACAGTCACGATTGCATAATATCAATGTATCGGTCTCATCATCGAAAGCTGCTTCCAATTGCTCGAAAATTCTAAGCTATACGGTATGGGGGGCTTGGATGGTGAGCTAAAACAAGGGATCAAAAAGTTGAATAGTGAGAAGGCAAGTGCAGAAAATAATCAGAATAAGATTTGTGTTAGGTACAAGGTTATATGGATCAAATCTCAAGTTCATTCATTTGTATTTGCTTAGAGTGCCCCTTAAGTAAGTGGCCTTCCTCTATCAACCACCACACCTAACTGCTCGAAAAAAGGATAACAAATTAAGATCTTAATTGATTAACATGAAAATATAAAATACCTTTAATTCTTCGATCACAGTATTCAAATGCTCATTTTCATTCATCAATTTCGCTATCTCATCAGCCTTTGCCTGCAGGAAATCAGATTAATGATTTCATAAGTGAGAAAACTATAAGGAAAGGAACATCTCAAAAGACCACTTCTCAGGTAAGATACCCTAGACAATCTAATCTCAATTATCTGCAGCTCAGTCAAATATAGTCCATTTTCAATAGCAAGAATAACCATGTAAAAGAGCTCCAGGCTCAAAATGTATCTTTCTTGAGAGTTCAAAACCATGTAGGGTGGATAAATTCAAACCTCCGACCTGAGAGTATCTTTATCTACAAGGTTGTAGGTAATGTATTGCCACATGGAGTACCTGAGCTTGTCTTGCTGCACCTTGCAATGCTGTTTCCATCATTTTCATATCAGCCTTCACCTTCTCTAGTTCATGCGCAGAATCTAAATGACCAGGTATATTTTCCTCTGAGCTCAAACCTTGCCTTTTGGTTTCTGTCTCACTATCTTTAGGTTGCTGCTCCGTTTCATTTGCTTTAATTGTTAGATCACTTACATTAGAATCTGAACTAGAAATTCGCGGAGAAGCGTCCTCAAAGAATGGGGCACTTGACAATTCCCGAGGGCCTTCTTTTACCTCAGTGCTACCAGAATTTACGCTAGAAGTTTCACTACCACCTTCACCCTGGTTATCATCAAATGACTCAACTTCAACCTGTTGAATCAGTTTTAAGGGCTCCTTTACTTCTGATTTTAATTTATCGGTGCTCTCTACCTCAACCATTGGTTCATTTGTCCTATCTGCTAGCAATATTTCTTCAGTACTTCTGCTATGCACATCAGAAGAACTCTGAGATTCAACCGACAGCTCATTACTTCCTTCATCTTGATATACATCCGTTCCCCCTAACTTGGCACCAATCTCTGGATGTTCGGAAGTTTCCACTTCTAAAATCTCTTTCTGCTGTAGATTGTGAATGGAATCTGAAATTTCAGCAGTGGGTTCAGGACTTTCAACAGACATTCTTGGTGATTCATGATTGGCTTCAGCAGAAGATTCCAATACTTCATGGTTCTGGACAGAAGATCCAAGAACTTCAATAGGCATGACTGGTGATTCAGACTCTGCTTCTCCTTGGCTTTCCTGTTGTACGTCTGACCTTTCGTCATCTTTTTCTGTGGGAACTTCAACATCATTTTCAGAAATTGGTTCCTTTAAAGGAGAAGGAACTGACTGCTCACTTTCAATGCCTTCCTTTTCATTCAAATCATGTTGAAGCTGTGAAGGGTCCTGTTTTTCTGATGACTCCGTAACTTCAGGGGGGCTTGGTGAAGATGGCAGTTCCTGTTTCTCTGATGACTCCCCAATTAACGCCCTGACTGGATCGAAGAGTGTTTTCCCTTCAGAAGCTGATTGCCAGAATCCAGGAGCTACAAGGATATAAAGAGAACATGAAAAACTATTGGCTAAAGAACTGGCAATGATAGTACAGACATTGACCAGCTCCTGAATTTCAGGAATCATGGATTAATGATGGCAGAGCAAGAACAACTAGGAACACACAACCACAGAAAAAAATTAACTTCGATTCATGGCAGTTAGATTTATTAACCAACTTTTCTAATTTAGCATTTTGTGCTTTATTCAAGGAAAATAGTGGCCTCAATAGTTCCAACTTTACAAGAAAAAGGATTTGGAACAAAACCCTCTTTGATTTTATTCAACACTAAGTTTTCTAGACGGTAGACTCCAGCACATATGAAATAGAAATTTTAATCACAGTAGCCATTTCATAATAATCTGTCTCAGCAGAAAAATACCATCCCTGCATCGTTTGAGCTTTCCTACAGATTACACATTATAGAAAAAAATGTTCAACCAAATACCCAATGATAATTAGCAACATAATATAGAGTAATTACCATCACTGCTGGATTCCGGCTTCTCTTCAAACCCAAGAGCAGAGTCAAAATTCTTCTCTATATTCTTCACGCTCTCTTGGAGCTTATTTACCGCACCAGCAAGATCCGCAAAGTTACCCAAAGAAACCCTCCCACTAAACCACGCCATTCAAGAACAAACGATAGATCTACAATTCAATCAGCTAATGCTTGCACATAAAGTCCCCAGCTAATACTGAAAAAATAAATAAGAACAAAGAATTCAATTGACTGATAAAAGCTTCTCGAGCATTAAGAAAAAACTACGAAATCAACCAAATTTAGTCGGTAACAGTATTTGACAATTAGCAATATGATACGAGGGCGGAGGGATTCCCCAGTGAGCTACATTTTCGATGAACGCAACAATTCATTCATTCATTTTCCTCACACCAATGATGACATAATGCAAGAAACGGAAAATCAATACAAGAAAAGTGAAGTTGCAAGATCCACATAGAAACTGATCAGAAACAGGAATAGGAAGAATTAAATTGTCATCCAAAGGCCAAGCTTATAAGAACCTCGTCATCGACCGCGGAAGAGGATCCAATTGAGTATTGGTAGGAGCAGTGAATAGCAGAGGATCCCGGAATCACGTGATGGTTTTGCACAATTGAGCTGCAGACAATTTCGGCAGACAATTGGGTTTGAATACGAAATTTAGAATGGTGAAAGATCGCGACGGTGCGCAATACGAAACGGGGAGTTGGGCGTTGGTAGCGTGGCAGTGGGGGGATTCGTCACAACGTAGGTGTTGTCAGACACACAGATCTGGTTCAGCGCCGTCGCCGTCGCGCGTTTCTCGCCGGAGAAGAGGCTGTCGACGGCGCGTGGAGGTGGGGTTGGGGTTAAACGTTGGAGAGGAGGGAGAGGAAAGAGATCGCGGGAGACGATGAAAGAAAGAGAAGGGAAAGGAAAGCAGAAGGAAGAACAAGAGAATTTGGACCCACCATTTTAATCAAGGGAAACAAATATTACATCAATTAAAATTATAAACTTCTCTCATTTTATACCTTCGCCTTCGTTTTTTTTTTTTTTTTTTTTTTTTTTTCATCATCATCATAACATAATAATACATCATACATAGCATTCGAACAGTAAAATCATTTATCTCGATAATCATATATCCTATTATCTCGATAAATATAGTATTCATCCAAATTCATCCAACAATTATCTCTAAAACTCATATATCCTATTAGATAAGTTTAAAGAAATCTCAAATTTATTTAAATGGAAGGAAATAGCACTTGGGAAATGGTGGACAATTGCTCTCAAATTTAGAAGAAATCTGAGAGTAGGAGACCCAAAAACGGCTATTACTTGCGATTGGAAGCTCGACTACACTCGATTCTTGTTTCGTTTATAGGGGAAGCTTAACGAGAAGTTGAAACCTCCAAAATCATCGTGATTTGAAGATTGAGTTTTTTGGATTATCCGTCGGAAATATCATCTCCGATCATTGAGTTATCGTCTTCTAATTTAAATTCCTGTCGTTGGATGTGGTGAGCTTTGTGTCCTCTAGAACATACTCAAATTTGGTGAAAATCCAACGGTTGGATTTAAAGATTTAAATGATTTTCTGCTCATTGCTCACAGTCACATATCTGATTTTCTGATTAGTGACATTTTCGTAAATATCTCGAAGCTCATGGGTGTTTTGGTAATTTTTTATTTTTTTTATATTTTATTTGTAAGGACCAGGGTGACTCGATAACTCTAAAAGACGGGTAAATTTTTCTTGAAATAAAGCAAAGGAATTTAAAACACAACATATTAGTTAAAATACAAAATAAGAGACATACACAAAACATTTTAAGACAAAAGGGTAGAGGACGATGGGTGAGGTTTGTTTATGGCACCTACTTCGAAGTCTGCTCCCGACCGATCTCGACCAGCTCCTTATCACCTAGAAAAAATGGAGAATAAGCAATGAGTACAAAGACTCAGGAAGTAGCCTACTTGTAGGCTGTTAATTATGTCCTTGATATGCTAGGGTACCACATTCTTTGTTCTTGTCTGGTTCTTGTTCTTTCTCTTACTATAAATACTTAGGCCCTCTAGTTCTTATTCTTGACTTGGGGTTCTTAACTTGATCTATCTTGAGGACCTCGGTCCCTGGATTTCTGAAAGCTTGGTTATTCTTTAAGGGCCTTAGTACCATGGTTCTTGGTTCTTGGTTCTCATCCTTAGAACTAGGATCTTGATCCATATTCTAGACTTTGATCTTTCTCTTTTTTTTGGTACTTTCTTGGTTCTTGTTTTGTTCTTGGTTCGTTCTCCAAAACACTCCCCCTAGGATTTACGGCACTAGCCATGCACCTGACAATCCTGTGTCCAAGACTTCATGCATTCCAAGCGACATAGCCTTAACCCGCATCTTAAGGCTTGCCCTTTGATACGGTCTGTTAACTTATGCCCAAGGCTTCATGCGTTCCAAGTAGCATAGTCTGAAAACCTACATCTAAGGCTTCTTACGTTCCAGACAATGTAGTCTAATCCTGTATCAAGAGCTTGCCTTATAATACAGTCTGAATATCTATGCGCAAGGCTTCATGCGTTCCAAGCAGCATAGTCTAAGTCATAAGCATGTTGTACCGTAGGAGGTCTTAGGAGATTCTTGATTCTTGATTCTTGGCTAAGGTAACTTACTCTCTTCTTGTTCCATCGTAACCCTAGACTACTCCCTAGGATAGACCATAAAGGTCACGTGCTCGGTGCATACATGAACATGGCATCCTGCAAATATTTTGGGTACCCATAACTTGATGCAGGGCATCTCTTCTAAGTGAGGGAAACTTGAGGCCAAACATGACATCCTGCAAAGGAAACATGGTGCAGGGCATCCCACCTAGAAGAGAAATTCTTGGGCATGATTTGCTTATACCTAGCATTCTTAAGTTTCTGAGTTTGGGGACCTTGGTCCCACGTCCTTGGGTAGTTGTAAAGCTTGTGTGGTGTTGTTCTTGGTTCTCATGTAAGTTTCTAAGGTCCATATTTTCTTGAGACATAAGTTGGAACTTGCATTTGTAACCATATGAACCCATCTTAGCATGAGTTGTTCTAGAAGGTCATAGATTCCTAGGGAGTTCTTTAGAGGGTTCTAGAAGAGTCTTGATTCTTGTGGTGTTTCCTTCAAATGTTTTTAAGGTCCTAAGTCGGTTTAGATTTCAAACTTGCTCCAATCAACTTGAAACCTCAAACATATCTTCGTGTCTTTCAGAATAGACCTTATAAGAAGTAGCAAATCATTTGGAGCATGTATAGACCTTTAATTTTCACAAGTAGTCATAGGGGCATTTTGGTCATTTTACCCTTAATTCTTGGTCATTTTGCATCGTTTCTTGGTTTACCTACTTATCCTTATCCAATGACCACCAAATTTCATATATAACCTCAACATGATATAATATGCTTAGCATTAAAATTTTATATGCAGCGGAGTTCATTTAATGAGCTATTTTAACGTTACCTAATTTTCGAGCAATTTGATCGGTTTAGGGCCTTAACTCACGTACGGTTCATTGAGTTTTTCTTTCATATATCCTTAATTCATACTAGGTTTAGGGTTCATATGGAAATGCAAGTGATTCCTACAAGTATTTCTTAACAAAAAGTCCAAGGTGGTTACTTACCTAATCGTCGATGTTTGGGACCTCCGTTCTTGAGCTTTCGGTACTCGAATTACTTTAAATTTCCTTCCACAGACTCCTTATTGTGTGTAGTTTCTGGAATCATAATGATTTTTATGAGAAATGGTATGGAAGGGGATTAAAATTGAGAAAAAACCAAGGGAAGTTCGAGTTTTGGGTTGACGTGGCCGGTTCAACTTTACCAGCCACATCGTCTTCTTCCTCCAGACGGGAAGAAGACGTTGAAATGCGTATTGCCGCCATTTGAAAATCGAGCTCCACAGCTTTGATTACGTCATTTCTCCCCTTGATTACTTCATGAAACTTAAAGATGGTGTTACAAGGGAGAGTTAGAGATTGATTTCATACCTTCTCATGGATCATAGCCTAAGATATTAGCCTCCAAAGGTCGTCCAAAATATGATTTCTTGCCGGAGCAAAAACAGAGGATTTCTTATTGGGTAGCCGATTCTAGGGGTTTTCAAGGCTCGATTTCTTCATGGAACTTCTTACTTATTCTTTCCTCAAGCTCAATGAATTAGTTTGGAGGAACGGATTTGAGAGTGGGGTCTTAATTTTGAGAAACCACTCTTAGTCTGCAAGTTACCCGACACCTCCGATTTTCGATCTCTTGGGTATCTTGTTCTATGATGTTTCAGCTCTCTATTCCTTTATCAAAGTTACTCAACTTGATCCTCTGAAGCTTAAGGAATTATCAATTTGAAGGAAAAGGAATCGTAGATAGGAATTCAAAACTTACTCCCAATTTAAGCCCGAAATGGATTTTCTTCAATTGGGCATGTTCCTGAGGTTATTTCTCTTTGTGATCTTCTATGGAAACATTCCTTGGAGATGCAGAAACTTATTGGGATCGTTCTTACTCGACAAATTCTCGTGCATCCTCGGATTAGAATTTTGAGTTTTCCTTGAAATTCTTTAATGGCGGATTGGATTGGGGGAATGGTTTCTAGGCACTTTCAGCACTCAATTTCTTCATAAAACTTGTGGGTAATCTTGTTTAGAAGCTATAGGAACAAGTTTGAAGAAAAATGGTGGTGCATTGCTCTCGAATTTGGAAGAAATTCAAGAGTAGGAGTCCTAAAATCTAAATGCTTATTGCCTACGATTGGGAGCTCGAGCTTGCTCGATTCTTGTTCCAAACTATTGCCCCAATTTTAGAATTTATAGGAGAACTTAAATCGACAGTGAGAGCTCCAGAATCATCGTGAATTGGAGGTTAGATTTTCTAGAAAATCCGTCGAAAATATCATCTCTGATCAGCGAGCTACCGACCTTGGTTTTGAATCCTATCCGTTGGATGTGATGATCTGTGAGTGTTCTAGAATATATCCAATTTTGGAGGAGATTAAATGGCTGATAGTCGAGATTAGGTGGATTTTGTGCAGATGGTCACTATTGATCATCTAATTCTTGCCAAAATGGTAGTTTCGTAATTATCCATATCTTCGGGAGTAATTTAGTAATTTGCCACTTTCACAATATTTCATTATTTTTTTTTCAAAAAAATCCATAATTTTCCTAAAAATTCTTCTTTTTTGGTGATTTTTTTTTTAGCATCTTCAAATTTTCTCGGGATGAGAAATTAAAAATCTAGAAAGTTCTTTAGAAATTGGTAAAACGACCTTTTCGTCCTTTTTGCTTATATTTTCCTTTCCAATCTTCTCCAAAGGTCCTTAAAATTGTTTAAAATGACTTACTTAAGACCTTTGTTCCAATCTTTTTACAAAGCCTTTAAATCCTTAAAACTACTTATTAAGGTATTGAATTGACTTGCTTACGGTCTTTGTCCTTACTTGAATATCTTCCTTAAATCCTTCAAATTACGTTTAAACTTACTCCGCCGTGATACATGGGGACCTTACTCCTCGGTGTTACATGGGGTATCCCTCCTCACACAGACTCGATTCGCCTAACATGTGTCCCCTCCTCTAGGAGTATACATTCAACCCGACAACCTGGACTAACCCAACCCGAACTTTTATTATCTATTTGTTGCAACATTACTGTATCACAATCTATATATTTCTTTTATTTTTATAATAGTTTAGGGTCCTTTAACTTCATCCGGTCAGTCTATTTCCATTAAAATATTTTTATAATATTTTTTTGTTTTTGTTTTATATATATATATATATATATATATATATATATATATATATATATATATATATATATATATATATATATATATATATATATATAGTATCTTTAAACTAATCATTTTTATTGTTTTTTTTTTAATTTATGATCTATTCCTATCTTTTTGTCGATATTTTAGTTGTTTTTAGTTTTATGACAATGTTGAATTATGTTAATTTCTTACGTTTCCCTCCTTTTTCTGGATTGAATTTGTTTTTTGTGTGAATAATTATGGATTGATTTGTGAACTTTTAATTATCTTTTATCTAAGATTGTATCCGAATAATTATAAAGTGTGGATAAATAATTTTTTTAACAATCGGACAATCGAATCCGAAAATAGAGGGTTCGATTGGTTGGGTTGTGAAAGTTTTCGGGTTGGGTTGGGTTACCAATCCAACCAACCCGAATTTTTGGGTTGGGTCAAAAATATCCCTCAACTCAACTCAATCCGGACCATATACACCCCTACCCTCCTCTACCAAGGGCCTGCCTTCGATCCCCATTTCGATCACCTTTGTTCCGAATTTTGTTTGAGTAATCAAAATTCTAGAATTTATAACCATTTTGCTATTTTAGGGTTTTTATTTTTTATTTATGTTTTATTATTGTATATTTTTCTATTAACCACTTAAAAAAAAAGGTACTCACTTACCCACTAAATCTCTCTATTTAAAAAATAAATCTCAACAACATTTAGATAGTTTCTTGTTGTAGTAAAAGAAAGAAAAAAAAAAAGTGTTCTAGTCATTTCGATTAGGGTGTTATGTTTTGTATAAGGCCCAAGCCCACCGTTGGTTGGAAGAATTGCTTTATGTATGATGACACGCGTTCCGTGACTCCTTGTCATGTGTGATAAACTTTGATATGTGATGTTATGTTATATTACGCTATATGATATGCCAAATAATATCATGTGCAACGGCCCAAGCCTATAGTTAGCGGATATTGTCCTCTTTAGGCTTACCCTCAAGGTTTTAAAAACGCGTCTGGGAAAGGTTTCCACACCCTATAAGGGTGTTTTGTTCTCCTCCCCAACCGATGTGGGATCTTACAATCCACCCCGTTTTAGGGTCCAGCGTCCTCACTGACACTCGTTCCTTTCTCCAATCGCGATGTGAGACCCCCACCAAATCCATCCCCCTCCGAGACCCCAACGTCCTTATTGGCACACCGTCTCATGTCTACTCCCCTTTGGGGAATAGCCTGTTGAACACAACTCTCTGTGGGAAACACTCACACACTTTATTTAGACCAATCGAGAAGAGATTTACAAAACACTCGGTAGAAACTACTACTTTATATTGCTCGAGATTTCTTGGATGATAAACTAAGTAGGATGAAGGGGTATTTATACTGAAGCGTAGTCAATCTATTCCTAAACTTTCTCAACTTTTTCCTAAAATACTTAAATCATTTTCCTAAATTTATTTCTAAAATCCTAAATCATAAATATAATTACTCATACAATGGTTGGGCTTAACACTCTTGGGCTAGTGATGACATTTTAACATAGCCTCCTTGCTGGCACATTGCCCGATGTCTGGCTCTGATACCATTTGTAGCGGTCCAAGCCCACCGCTAGCAGATATTTTGTCCTCTTTTGGCTTTCCCTTTCGAACTTAACCTTCAGGTTTTTAAAATAGGTCTGCTAGAGAAATGTTTCCACACCCTTATAAAAGGTATTTCGTTCTCTTCTCCAACCGATGTGGGATCTTACATTATAGTATAGATGAAATGTCATGTTATGTAATGATATGCTATGACATGTCATGATATGTTTTGAAATAAGGAAATCTATGATGCACAATCTCCCTGTGCCATGTTTTTTAAGCTATGTTATGTATGAAATGATGTATAAGAATTATGTACGCTTAATTATCGAATTTAATATGTCATGAAAGAATGGAGATTGTCTTGCATCATTTATTATGGCACGATGGAGTATAAGGACTTCATGCATTATTGTGTGTTCACGTCATCGAGATACTTCCCTATTATGTTATGTTAGTATAGATGTGTACCTTTGATATTAATATTTGTCATGATATCATGCGGGTCTTTCCTTCCGTGTTGTCCGGTGACACGTCAGCGCATTTAGTCTAATGAAGCTAGACCTAGAGGTATGTATATGAGCCTACCTAGTGGGTCCATGTGTGCATGTGTGGGTTGTGTGTGGGAAAGTACCAGACATCTAACTACGCCTGAGCTGGAAAAAGCTCAAGGTCATGCTATGATATTTTAAATGATAGGTCCTTCCATGTTGCATGTGTCTGCATTTCACAACTCCAATAGTGAGGTCACTTATCGAGTATTTCTTAAAATACTCAAGTCATGCACTACTTTTACATTTCAGGTAAAGGCAAAGTACGCTTGTACGGATGTCAGAGGTGACTCATTATGACCATGGAATCGGTGTTAGGATAGTTGCATTTCATCTTATTTTAGTCTTAGGTTAGATAGGGCAATGTTTTGTTTTCTAGTTTTAGATATATTGTTTATTCTCGTTTCTTATATGTTTTTGGGTTGATTTAATAATTTTATTTTTAACTTGTAGGTCCATGCATCATTTATTTACTTTTTAAAATAAAGGTTTCTGCATAAAATGACCACGTAATGAATACGGTAACAACTTTATTATAGTATAATAGGGTCGTTACATGAAGACTTTTAATCCAGTAATTCGGAAAAAAAAAAAAAAAAAAGAATTTTGTTAAGTTCCTTTTGAGCATGTTTCAAGTTGGCTAAAAACTCATAACTTATCGTTCTTGAGGATGGAATGGTACTCCGGCTTCTGGTCAATTTTGCCTTCATGTTTCTTCATGAAATCTAAAAAATAAAAAAATAATAAAAAATAAATAAAAAAAATGCTTCCTAACCCGGTTGAGACTAATTTCGTAACCTAAAACTCAAAGAAACTCACGGATCTAAATGAAAACCGAGGCTAGAATCCCAAAACTTTTACCTCAAGATCTCCTCCGTTTTCTTGACCGTTTTGTACGATTCAAAAGTCGAGGTTGAATATCCTCAAGGTAATGAGTATCTTTTGTGAAGAAACATTTACCGAAAAACGTCTCCAAATGGTCGGATCGGTTGGAACATTGTTTATAAGAGTGTAAAAATCTCTTCCTACCAGACGTGTTCTAAAATTGGGAGGCTGACGACAATACATGTAACTACTCAAGTCCACCGTTAGCAGATATTGTCCTTCGTAGAAATCTCTTTCTTTCAGGCCTTCTTTCAAGATTTTTAAAATGCGTCTGCCATAGAGAGGTTTCCTTACCCTTATAAAGAATATTTCGTTCTCCTCCCCAACCGATATGGAATCTCACAATCTACCCCACTTCAGGGTCGAGAGTCCTTGCTGGCACTCGTTCCCTTATCCAATCAATGTGGGACCTCATAATCCACCCCCTTCGGGGCCTAGCATCCTTGATGGCACACCGCCTCGTGTCCACCCCCTTCAGGGCTCGGTCTTCTCGCTGGCACATTGCTTGACGACTAGTTCTAATACCATTTGTAACAGTTCAAGTCCATCGCTGGCCGATATTGTCCTCTTTGGGTTTTCCCTCAAAATTTTTAAAACACATCGGTTAGGGAGAGGTTTCCACACCCTTGTAAATCACCAACCGATGTGGGATCTCACAATACAAAATGGATCAAAGCGGATAGTATCTATTAGCAGTGGGCTTGAGTATTAGAGCCAGACACCGGCAGTGTGCCAGCGAGGTCGCTGGCCCCCCAAGGAGAGTGAATCGTGAAATCCCATATCCATTTAAGAGGGGAAAGAAACATTTCTTATAAGGGTGTTGAAACCTCTCCTTATCAAACGTGTTTTAAAATTGTGAGGCTGACGGCAACATCTAATTTATTGTTACCTACATATTTCCTAGGAAAATAGCCCAAAGATCACTAGATATACATGACTCAAAACAAAGCCAGAAAAAAAAAAAATTTTGTATACCTTATTTGTATAGATAATAACTTTCAATTCTTTTAAGTGTTTTTTAACCAATCTATCTTCAAGATTCAAGATTGCTTTCGTTGGGGTGTGGTTTTAGGTACTTCTTTCACTTGACTTCGCATACACTTTCTTTTTCTTAATGCCCAAATTCAAATTCTCACCTAATTTCGTAACATACTCTCTTTCATTATCTTCTAATTGGAACTTGATTAATAATGTGTCATATCATAGTATAGCCTATTCTATAATTTTAAGGTTTAGATTATAATAAACAGTCCTAAACTTATCATTAGAATATTGTACCAAAAATAAAAAAGACTTAGAACAATGTTGTAGTGATATAAGATAATAATCAAGACTCAAACCATCATCACACCATTTCAAGCTACTTACACAATTTTCATCTAAGTTTATGTATTAATCACCATTAAAAAGGTTTCTCACACATTCTCAAAGCCACGTGGGTCACTACGTTAGATACATGCTTAGAGCAGTGTGGTTCACTTTGATCGATACCAAAAATTTATAAAAGAAAGTTATTAAATTATTATAGATATGGTGACAACCATCACAAAAACTAAACTAGGCTTGAAAGTAGGACCCATAAAAAAAAAAAAAAAAAAAAAAAAAAAAAAAAAAAACATTCTTGTGTTCCTCATGGCCTTTAGTTTTGTTACAACAAGCAATATAACAAGTGTGTGAGGAAGATAACAATATTACAAGTGAGAATGAGTCTAGTTTGCATGTGAAGATCATCATTATTTGCCTCTTTGTTGACGATATCATTTATTCTAGCTTTTCTAACTCTCTTTTAGATAAATTACGTCTCAAATGGTGAGTGAATTTGAGATGTCAAATATGGGTTTAATCCATTATTTTCTTGGTATTGAAGCATATCAAGTTTCAGATGAAATTTTTATTTCCAAAAAGAAACTTGTCAAAGATATTAGGAGTAAACTTAGCATGCTTAATTGTAAGCCTACAACCACACCCACAAATATTAATGAGAAAATTACATGAAGATGGAGTACAAATGACAGATATTAGAAGGTTTAGAAGTTTGGTTGGCTGATTGATTTACTTAATGCATAATATGACCTTGCATTTCCTATGCAGCCAAAACCATGGAGTATGGAACTTGTTCTTCTAAATCTTCTGATTTCAAATTATATGGGTTCACGGATACTGATTGGACAGGATCAATGGATGGTATACGAAGAATTTCAGCCAATATTTTCACTCTAGGATCAGGAGTTATCACTTGGAGATCAAAAAAGTAAGCAACAGTGGCGTTGTCAACTTCATATGCAAAATATATTGCAACAGATCCAAGAGTGTGTCAAGCCATTTGGTTAAAAAGAGTGCTAGTTGATCTACAACAAAAGCAAAAAATAAAAAAAGCAATAGAGATCTTTCTTTGTTTATTTTCTATGGCAATTTTAGTATCAAACAAATGGTATACTTTGTTCGAGGGTTCCAGAAAAGGAGTTGAGTCTCGATTAAGGGGAGGTTATTCGAGAGCTCCAGAGAAGGAGGTATTAGGGGAAACTCTATGGTGGTTTTTTGTTCTAGGATAGGATTGTTGCGGATTATTGAGGAAAGTAGTTCTACATTGGCTAAGAGAAAGATCATGAGTATATAAGTAAGGAACAACGTCCAATTGTATGAGACCTTTTGAAAAAACTAAAAGTAAAATCTTGAGAGCTTGTGCTCAAAGTGGATAATATCATACCATTGCTGAGGTTCGTGATTCTTAACAAATTTTTCAATGCATGACTACCACATTCTATGGTTCCAATATCATGTTTAATATTTCATTTTAAACAAGTCGAGCTTCTTTACTCACAAGGTAAAATTGAAGTCTTAAAAATAAAACGTTTAATTAAAACATCGTGTACAACTGTATGATAGAGAACAATAAATACATGTGTGGTTCTCTTGTCAAACAAGGTGGACGGCATAAAAAGGACATTGACTTGGACCACAAAAAAAAAAAAAAGGACATTGGCTCAATTTTGTCTCCCAGTTGTAAATCAAACCCTCTAACCAATCTAAAAAAAAGAGTACACAATCATTGATTGGTGAGTATCAAACCTGACGGTTGATAGAATGAGCTAGTCGTGGTTAATCTTATTTATCCTATCAACAATTTTATAATGGATGAAGGTGACAACGATGCCAGAGAGGAAGAAGATAAAGATTAGACCTGCACTCAGCTTCATCTAGCACAAATCCAACTTGAGACTAATGAGAAATAAAAAGAACAACAAACCAATATTGACAACTTGAGATCGAGTGGACTTTGATCTTCTGATTCTTTCAAGAAGGGAAATTTCGTAATTATCCATATCTTTAGGGGTAATTTGGTAATTTGCCACTTTCATAATATTTTATTATTATTATTTTTTTAAGATCCATATTTTTCTTTTTTTTCTTTTTTTTTTCTTTTTTTTTTTTTTTTTAAATCTTGAAATTCCCTCTAGACAAAAAAATCAAAAATGGAGAAATTTCTTTAGAAATTGGAAAAACGATAGTCTTTTGGCTTAAAATATTCAAGTCATGCGCTCCTAAAACCATGGAACCAGTGTTAGGGTAGTTGCATTTATCTTATTTTATAGCCTTAGGTTAGATTAGGGCAATGTTTTGTTTTCTAGTTTTAGATATATTGTTTATCCTCGTTTCTTATATGTTTTTGGGGACAGAGAGGTTAGTGAAGTGACGTGGGTAAGTTTTATTTATTTATTTTTTTAAGTAATCATTTTTAGTTATTTATTTATTGATTATTATTATTATTATTATTTTCACGTATATTATTTTTATAATTATCTTTATTTGTTTATTTATTTTTATTTTGTGGGCTATTACATGATGTGACAGTGTTTTAAGATGAAATTTATGTTTTATGATAAAGTCTAAATGCTTATTTTCGCATATAAATGATTACGCTATGATAACGGTAACGACTTTAGGTAATTAGAAATCTAGAATCGTTATATTTAGTGTCTCCTCCACTAATCAATTCATTCTAACAATTCTAACATTTCATTTTTCCTCATCAATATTTTGAGGAGTCTTTGTAGGCTTCAACACATTTGGTTGTGAATCCCAATGTGGCAGATAAACGTGTGATAATTTGTGAGTATCAATTTATTTGACGTACAAAATTGGCATACTCTTATTCCCAATTGTAACGACTCGCTCTGCAAAAATCTTAGTCATTCATTTACGAAATCTCAAATATGAAATATTTATAGAATAATTATATATATATACAAAAAAAAAAAAAAAATCATAATATATACTTAAATTAATAAATAAATATTTTGTACGTCTCAAATAAATTTAAATGCTTATTATTTTATTACATTCAAATAAATTTAATGTTTTATGTGATGGAGAATGGGCATAAGAATTTGGACATGTTTTAGTTGCCATTTTATTATAACTTTTTTTTTAAAAATATATATTTTTCGAAATTTTTTTATGGCCATTCGTTGGGTGATGCCAAAAACATGAATGTGATTCTAATAACTTTAAACTGACACGTTTTTTTTTCCTTTTTTAAGAGTCAAATAAATAATAAAAAAAAATTATGAAATTAAAAAAATAAATAATAATTATATCTAAGAAAACATATTTTTAAAAATTAATAATAAACTAGGGTTGATTCAGCTCAATCTAATCTAATTTTAAGCGGACTAATGAATCAATTCAGAGTTTAACTCAAAATGTATAGATTGGATTAGATTGGTCGAATTTTTTGAGCTACCGAATATTTATTTATTTATTTGGAAGATATCATATTTAAAAATGAGAAATTTAATGTATAAAAGGAATACACTTCTTTCACTTTGCACACCAACAAACTTCTTCTCATTCTAACTTTTATGCGTTTTTTTTTTCTAAATGCTTAGGGTATCGACGTTGGATAGACAAGCTTACGAAAATTTTGTTGATCGGAGATCGGCAAATTACAGACCTCCTATTTGGAAGCATGAGTTTGTTGACTCGTTAACGAGTGAATTCAGGGTAATGTGTTGAGCTAATTTATTTTTTATTTTATCGGTATCTTTTCTCAAACTATTTTTCACTTATTTATCCACAATAAATTCTCTATTTAATTTCAGGAAGAGAAGAGTTTAAATAGAAGAGATATTCTGAAAAGAACGGTGAAAATGATGCTCAATAGAGAATTATTATTGGATGGAGATAGTTTAAGACAATTGGAGCTAGTCGACCAACTACAAAGGTTGGGATTGTCATATCACTTTCAAACAGAAATAAATCAAATATTAGAGAATATGAATGAAAAGTTCCAGAACCGAAAGGATTTAGAGTGGAACAACGACTTATATGCCACGTCTCTTCATTTTAGGATTTTAAGGCAACATGGCTATTACATCCCTCAAGGTAACCCGTTTCATTTTAAAACTCAATTTTGTTGTTTTTTTTTTCCCCTTTTTTATATCTGGTTTTGTCGGATAATATATATTTTTTTTTTTTTATCGATTAAACGCAGAGGTCTTCAAGAAGTTTAAGGATGAGTTTGAAAGTTTTAATAGTATTTGTGAAGAGAAAGCTAAGAGAATGTTATCCTTATACGAAGCTTCCTTCTTAGCAATGGAAGGTGAAAGCTTTTTGGATGATGTGAGACGTTTTGCCATCGAGCATCTATCAAAGTACCTTAAATCAAGTGGTAATGAAATAATTTGTACAATGATAAGGCATGCTCTAGAGCTCCCACTTCATTGGAGAATGCCAAGATTGGAGGCTAGATGGTTCATTGATGTGTATCAAAGAAAACCCGAAACAAACCTCGTGTTGTTGGACTTGGCCGCGTTAGACTTCAATATTGTCCAATCCACACATCAAGATGACCTGAAATATGCCTCTAGGTATATTTGATATATATATATATATTATTGTTGTGTCTCCTAATTCTTTCTTAAACGTTGAATCTAATATATTGTAATGGTTATTTTGGTATGTATGAAGGTGGTGGAAGAGCACTGAGCTCGGACAAAAACTTGACTTTGCAAGGGATAGATTGATGGCAAATTTCTTTTGGTCCGTGGGAATGGGATGCGAACCCGATCTTGGATATCTTAGAAGAATGTGTACAAAAATTGGTTCATTTATAACAATAATTGACGATATTTATGATGTGCATGGAACTTTGGACGAACTCAAACTCTTTACCAATGCTGTCGAGAGGTAATTTTATAAAGGCAAACCATATGGGTTCCAAGTTTCATTTTTTCTACGCAATTAATCTTGCATTTGATACTTTCAGATGGGATATTGGTGCGATCGATTCATTGCCTAACTACATGAAAATATGTTTTATTGCTCTTCACAATACAATCAACGATATGACGTTCGATGCAGTTAAGAATCATGGAATAAATGTCATTCAATATTAAAGAAAAATGGTAAATATTTTCTATTCGATTTAATTTGATGTTAATCCGCTTTTTTTTTTTTTTTTTTTTCATTGGATAAATATATTCTTATTAAATCTTAACTCTTTTTTACATTTAAAATCTTATAGTGGATAGATTTATGCAAAGCTTTCTTGATAGAGGCAAACTGGTACTACACCAATTATAAACCAACATTCCAAGAGTATTTAGACAATGCATGGATCTCAGTCTCGGGATCTCTTATTCTCGTTCATGCTTACATCTTTGCCACAAACTCAATAATGAAAGAGACTTTGGAATGCTTGGTAGACTATCCTGATATACTTCGACATTCATCCATGATCTTTCGCCTTACCAATGACTTAACTTCCTCAACGGTATTTCTTTAAGTATTCTTGTATGCTATTAGTTCCTTAATTTTCAAACATGCGAACGAATAATATTAACAATGAAGTTTTTTAAACCATAGGATGAAGCAGAAAGAAGTGGAGTCATTACATCTATCCAATGTTACATGAATGACACAGGTGCCTCCGAACATGAAGCGCGGAGATATATAAAGGAGCTGATTATTGGGTCATGGAAGAAAATGAATGAAATTCAAACTTTGAATTCTTCACCATTCATCTCTAAAGATTTCATTGAAATTGCTTTAAATCTCGCTAGAATATCTCAAACAGTCTACCAACATGGAGATGGGCACACCGTTGAAGACCATGAGACCAAGGATCGTGTATTATCTTTATTCATCAAGCCTGCTTAGAGTCATAGACAACAAATAATTTTATTATGGAATGTATTATATTTATTCATCAACCTTCATAAACGCTTTGGATATGCAAACCCTTAGACCACATCTTTACAACTTGTGCACACTCGTCTCGACCACACAGCTCGAGTTCCATAAAAAAAAAAAAAAAAAGGTAAAGTAATATGTGTGAATATAAAAATACTCAATAAATAACCTATTTGTAGGCTCTTAATTGTCCATCATTTAGCTTATATTATTCATAAATCTTATTTCATATCTAAAGCCACGTGGATAAGTCATAGATTTCTCAAAAAATTGAAATTATGGGTCAATCTAGTTCATTGAAGCACATCGATTCTTGAATCGAGCTCGTAAGAGTTTATTATTTCTCATAGTTAGCTCAATTCATAGCTTACTTATTTCTAATAATCTAACTCCTCTTTGAGCTCATTTCATTTCTTACCATCTCGCTAGCTCATTTCATTCCTTTCATTAGTAACACCCGAGCTCCAATGAAAATTAATTACCCAATTTTTTTTTTAAAGCTCTGACTCAGAAGAAAATTGAAGTCTTTGAGACAAAATTTTAATGGAATAAGAGGTAAGAATTTCGAACTTTTGATTTCGATTTTCCTTTACATTCATGAGTTTTGGAAAAATGACAAATATATATATATATAGAAAAGTTTTGGACTTTTTAGAAAAATAATATTAATAAATTATAATAATAAATTTTAAAAATGGAAAATTACAAAAATGTCCCTAGGGTTTGAAATATTTACTATTATGCCACTCCTTAAAAAAATCACATTCACTACGATGATTGTCTCAACAAAATCCATGAAATCTCAAAATCGACCGTTGGATCTTTTTCAAAATTGGACAGCCTCTAGAAGACACACAACTCATTGAATCCAACAACTGTAATTCAAATCGATGTCTCTAAGCCTCTAGTCGGAGAATATTTTTTTCAGTGAAATATCTAGAAAATTTGATTTCAAATTCATGGTAGTTCTTGAGGCTTTAAGGTCGATGGAGACTCCTCTATGAACTATGAAGTGTGGGCAACCATTTGGAACACGAATCAAGCGACACCAAGTCCTCAATTAAGAGGTTTAGCATTTTCGTTTTTCTTTTCTTGAATTTCTTTTAAATTTAGGAGTCATGTGATTCACCAATTCTCTTCGAACTTATTTCTCCACCTTCCACGCAGGATTGCCCACAACTTTGGTGAAGGCAAGCATTCAAAGTGCCTCTAACCCAAATGCTCAATACGACCGCTATTGATAAAGCTCGAAGAAAACTTGAAAAATTTAATTGGAGGCTACCGTGAATTTGTCAAATAAGGCCTATCCAATGTTGTTTTTGCACCATAAAGAATCATTTTTGCAAAAAACGGTGAAGGGAGTTGAGCTAAGGAATACTGAATTGAAGAAAAACGTATTCGAGTAAGTTTTTAGGGTAAAATTTTAAATTCTTACTTTTGGTCATTCTTGTTAAAATTTGAGCATTACTTAAGCTTTAACGGAATGAAACAATCATTTTTCATGAAGGACACGAAGCCTAATAAAGTATAGGTTGAACTACCCAAAAGGATCGATGTGCTGCGCTTTGGTCGACTTGCAGGCCAAGACTTTGACCCCAAAATTAGCCACGATCACTTAAGTTCATTCATCTAAAACTATTTCTTGAATTCCTGAACTTGAGGGAAGTATAAAGAGTGAACAAATCGTGGCCTAAGAATATCTCAAATGCCCTAACCAATCGAAAGTGGTTTTCGGTTTACTCCAACAAAGAATCATGTTTTTCGTCAATGTTGTGAGGTTATATAACACGTTACCGTCACCTCAAGGTAAGAAACTTGTCTCTAACTCTTCCTTGATGTGCCACCATTAACTTTCATGAGGAAGGCAAGAGGAAAAAATGTACACCACGATATTTAGATGGTGACACTAACGACCCAGACATCTTCTTTCCCTGTTGGAGGAAGAAGACCATGACGTGGTTGGTTCAATAAAACTGGCTACGGTAGCCTAAAATAGACCCTCCCTAATTTTTCATCAAATTAAATCCCTCCTAGATCAGTTCTCATATAATTTTCAAAAGTTTTAGAAACTAGATATTCTTATGAGCCTGCCAAAGAAAATTTGGAATAATTCGGATGCTAGAAGCTCAAGAACCAAGGCCCCAAACATTGATCTAGAGGTAAGTAGCCAATTCTATTTTTTTTGGTACGAAATATTTCTAGGAATAATTTGGAATTTTAAATAAACCTCGAGTAAAGTAAGAAATAAAGGATTATGGGACAAATAAGTTAAGAACCTTTAGCGAGTGTTTTGCTCGAAAATCAAGTAACGTTAAAATAACCCATTAAATAAACTCTGCTTCTAATAAAATTTTAATTCAAGCATATTATGATATATTAAGGTTTTATATGAAATTTAGTGGTCATTGAACATGGCGAAGTAGCTAAACTGAGTAATAGCACAAAGTGACCATAATAACTCTAAGGTAATTTACCTATGGTTCACGACCTTAATGACCTCCGAACGACATGAAACTTTATACATGACTCTAAATTACAATGTTTTAATAGAGTAGTAAATTTTCATGACCATTGGGCCATGATTGAGGCTCGAACCATGATTTAGGAGGAAAAATACCATCTTGCCCCTATTAACTAAGACTAAGGATTTTAAGAACCTAAGTACTCACTTTGGTCATGCTATCCTTAAGACTTCTTTATATGATACTCCAAGTACTTATGGCACGAAAATAACCGTAAAAATGCTTAGTTTACTTTTAAGGCTTTACATGTGCCCTAAATAGGTACGTTATAAGGTTTAAGTAACGTGGGGGCTATTAATGAACTATACACTAAGAACAATACCCTATGACCATACATGCCTTTACCCATGCCATAAACTTACGATAACTTAAGTATGCTAGGCATTATGCCACTAGGTATTATGCCACTGAACCCGAAGTGACCATGACCTCCTGCCACACAGAGCATTATTAGACCCTGATTCTTTTTCTAAGAGGGATGACTTGCACAATGTCTTAAGAGCAGGATATTATGATAAACCTCATGTTTCTCTCACCTAGATGAGATTGCTGTCATTTCTTATTAGCGCCAACCATTTGATCACATCGGTCTTTCATGGGAGTAATCTAGAACACTTTACGGGTAGCTACCAAGTTGACCATATGCCATGAGCCAAGCCAAGTAACATGTTAGGTCCCTGGTTACTTAAGGAGAGGCTTTGTACAATTAAGTATCTAAAAGTAGGCTACTGAATTTCTGTAGTCATTCCATGTTTTCCATATTTTGCATAAATCAACCACTCAACTTCCAATTTTTCTTCATTTTGTGTCTAAACTTTGTGTATATAAATTCTATTTTGATATAATGTAAATATATGTATGTACTTATAATTTTAAATGCCTTATTTTTTGTACCTTGGAATTGGAGGACAGAGTTCCGGTGATCACCAAGAATTATGAGTTTATGGGTTTTTGTTCCAATTTTGAAACTTAATGAGGCATGATTCGAACCTAGGATCAAGAGGTCGAGAGCACCAATCCAAGTACACGACATGTCGCACTACGAGTGTGAGTACCCATCGAGAGTTGTTGAAGAATAAATAATAAAAAATAATTATAAAATTAAATAAATATAGATAAATATATGTATATATAATTTTATCTTAAACAAGAATTTATATTTTAAAATCAACAAAATTGGAGTTGATTTTGTTCCATCCAATCTAGTGTAAAGAAAACTCATGAACCAACCAAATTCATAAAATTTTGATTTATTTAGACCCAACCAAACCCAAATCATACAAATTTGGTTGAGTTAGTCGAGTATTTTAGGTCATCGAATTTTTTGAACACTTCTATTGAGGTACGTCCCCATTCTAATTCCAACACTAATGGTCTATAAAGGGCATTACACTTTTAGAGGCATCATTATCGGATTTCTGTCTACAAAGGTATAGGTGGTGAACCCTAAATAGGTTCGTAATGTCATGCCAAGAGTGATCCTCATGCCTGCCATCTACTAAGTACCAATTTGGTCTCTTGTCCATCATGTGGACTAGTTTATAAAGAATCAATGAGCAACCTTGGTTATAATCTTGGTACTAATCTAAGAATAGCAAAGTCTAAGGCGTTCTTATGCTATGTGGTACTTAGCTCGATCGCTTATGGACTTCTAATGATTCATGCAAATTCATTATCTTCTACTTGAGTCTAGCATGCATCCTACAATCTTATTCTAGCTTAAAATAACATAAGTGATACAAATCTCATGCATCAAGAATCAACAAGTTTAGACATGCTAGCAAGAAATCAGACGTGCAAACATGAAGGTTCATTACAAGCATACAGACCTTAATTATAGTTAGAGTAATATATCCAATCATCTCATATCATGCTTAGCCGAAACAAATTAACCAGTCAAGGTCGAGTTCATATTGACATATAGGGTAAAATGAATTACTTGGAGTTCATAAATTTTTATTCTGAATCCCCAAACATGAACATTTATATTATACAAGATCATATTCAAGGTTTCAAAGTCATACAAGATGGTTCCACACAAGTAGTTTTTAAGAAAAGTTTAAGATGGTAACCTACATATTTGAACATGTTAGTGGACTCCGTTCTCGAGCTTTCCAAACTCAAAATTTTTCAAGGAAAAAAAATTGTGAGGTTCTACAATATGTACAGAACAAGTAATCAAAGAAAATTTTATAAGAGCCAATTAAAAGGTTAAAATAGAAGGTGATCGAAAAAAGTTTAAAGGGTGGTCAGTTCAACTAAATCGGTCACATCATCATCTTCAACCTCTAGTCAAGGGGTTGACATGCGACATTGGTCATTTACCTCTAAAAATAGAACTCGACAGCATGTTTCAGTTACTATTTCAAGTTGGTTTGCTTCCTTGAACTTGTAGATCGATCATCCATAAAGCTCTAGGTTCAATCTTCACAAATTTTAGTTCATCATACAAATAGTTAATGATCGAGGAAGAGGTTCACTCACCTGCCATCTTTAAGAATTTATGTTATTCTTCCTCTCGATTTAGAGACTTCTATACCTATACTCCTTTCGATTCTTTATACAAAGTTGTAGGTTTCTTTTCCTAAAACTAAGGGATTGAGTATCGAGAGAGAATTTATCCGATATTACGGTATGGGTTCAAATTTTAAGAAAAAGTCAACCTTATTGAGTAGAACAATCCAGAGTTGTTTAGCTTCCGATTCTTTCATCTAATTTTCTCCTTTCCTTACCCCGAAGTTGTAGGATTAAGTCGCGTCAAACGACTTTTAAGTGTGGACCGAGAATTTTGTGATTTACATAAAAGGACCAAAATCTTAATAGAAAGCTTTGACCATCAGAATATCCCAACACAAAAATTGTCCCAAATCATAAAATCTTTGTTCTAGTGGGTTTCAACGTTCCTTTCCTTTACGAAAGTTGTTCCAAATCTTCCTCTTAAAATAACATTGATGAAGATAAACTTTTTGTGGTTAAAAGCCAATTATAAAATCTGTGTCAATCTCTTAAGTAAGAGCTGTAGCAATCCTTTTAGACTTATGAACTCAATCCTTTATGACATTCCTTGATATGTCTTATGCTACTAGTTTTGTTCGTTGACATACGACTAACCCTAAAAAAAGGCACTAGGAAGTAAGTGGATGCTAATGTATGTAACTTCGTCTGAGGATGCTAGACTCATGTACAAACAAACTCAATCTGCTTAGGCGGATTCTAATTATGTAGGATATTTAGACGGGAGGGTGTGAGAATTATTGAGACGAGTGGTCCCACATTATTGGCTAATTAAGAGAAGGATCATGAGTTTATAAGTAAGGAACACCATCTCAACTTGTACGAGGGCTTTTATGGAAACCAAAAGTAAAACTACGAGAGCTTGTGCTCAAAGTAGACAATATCTGTGAGACCCCACATTGGTTAGAGAGGAGAATGAAACATTTTTTTATAAGGATGTCGAAACATGATTGGGGAAGAGAATGAAACATTCTTTATAAGGATGTCAAAAACCTCAGGGGAAGCTCGGAAGGGAAAGCCCAAAGAGGAAAATATTTTCTAGTGGTGGGCTTGGGTTGTTACAAATGGTATCAGAGTCTGACACCCAACGAGTAGATTGAACCCTAAAGGAGGGTGGACACGAGGCAGTGTGCCAGCAAGGACGCTAGATCTGAAGGGGGTGGATTGGGGGGTCCCACATATATTGGACGAGGGAATGAGGATGCTAGGCTCAAAAGGGGGATCAATTGTGAGATCTCACGTTGGTTTGAGAGGAGAACAAAACATTATTCATAGACACCATTTTAAAAATCTTGAGAGAAAACTCGAAAGGAAAAGTCCAAAGAGGACAGAATCTACTAGCGGCGAACTTGAACCCTTACAATATAATACCATTGTGAATGTTCGTGATTCCTAAAAAAAGACGACTGTGAAGAGAATATATTGAATTGGGAAGCTACGCTACAATAACTTATAGCTTTATTAACAATTGAAGCTGAATTCATAGCTCTTTCAAAGGACATTAAACGAGGTTTATGGCTTAAAGGTCTGCTTAAGGATTTCAGAATCAAGCAAAATACGATTTTTTTGATGTTCATAATGAACGTGTCAATCTAAAAAAAAGAGTACATAATCATTGATATATGACATGTTTTTAGTTAATATCATTATGGAAAGCATTGTTCTTACCTTCGGTCTCCAACCAAACCTATTGTAATTACTCATATTCATGATTCGGAATCTAAAATCGACACAGGAAAGGAAAGTCACGATATTCTCCTACGAAATGGTCACGTTACTTACTCCTCTCATATAAAAATGAAAACTATCTCACAATCTAACACGAATTCTTTCAGGATTTTTTGTTCTTGCTCACATGTTTCCTAGAAAAATAGTTCGGAGATCCCCCAACATAAATGACTCAAAACAAAACATTTTTAACTTTGAAATTCTTGAGATTAAGACACGAAAAAAAAAAAAGTGTAACTTTTTATATAGATAATAACTTTCAATTATTTTAAGTCTTTCTTAATCAACTTATTTTCAAGATCACTTTCGTTAGGGTGTGGTTCATGTTTATTTATATACTCATTAGTTCAAGCAATGGGTATCTTGATCTAATCCAAAATCCATGAAATTGTACTCTTCAACAAACTGTTCTTCGAACAAGAACATCAACAACTTGACTTCTACCATAAAAGCATAAACTTCTTTTTCTTAATGCCTAACTTCAAATTCTCACCTAATTTCGTAATATAGTCTCTTTCCCTTTTGGTAAAAATCTAATATATTTTTTAAAGTATTGAAGAATCCATAGAATCATGTGGGTCATTATGATAGATACATGCTCAAAGACGTGTGGTTCACTATGATAGATGCTAAAAATTTATGAAAAATTCTTAAATTATTATAAATGTGTTAACTGACTCTTGAAAGTAGGACCCATAAAAAAAAAAAAAAAAAAGATTCGTGTTCCTCAGGGCCATCAGTTTTGTTACCACAAGCAATAACAAGTGTGAGGAAAATCCCACGGCAATCCGTTGAAGACCATAGCGACCATGTTGATTTCACCCACTTCGATTATGAAAATTTTGAGCAAGACTAAAATGCTGACAAGAACAAAGAGAAGGCAGTAATGGACAAAGTAACGCCCATTAATATAATGAACTAGTCATAGTTGACTTTGTTTGCCCCGTCAACAATATTACGATGGATGAAGGTGACATCGATGCAAAGAGAAAGGAGATAAAGATTATGATAAGGTTAATTTTGAAAGACCTGCACTCAACTGCGTTAGATGGAAGACAAATCCAACTCGAGGCTAGTGAGAAATAAAATGAACAACAAACTAATAGTGATGACTAATTCGAGAATGAAAGTACTCAATCGAATAAGTTTATAATGCAAATATTATTTGTTTCTACCCAGAATATTATTTTTAAAAAATATAACAAAGAAGTGTATATCACAGAGGAGAGATGACTTTGAGCATGTGGTAAATGGTTCTAATGAGATACGTGAGCCTGCCTGGTGGGCTCATGTGTGCATGCGTGGATTGTGTGTAGAGAAGCATCCAACCTTGAACGGAAAGCAGCCTAAGGCATAGCATAAAGTTTTAAAATGATATATCCCACCATATAGCATGTGTTTACATTTTCCGACCGGAGTTACTTATTAAGTATTTTTTACCATACTCAAGCATGCTACTCTTATTTTTCAAGTAAAAGTAACACACCCGTGTACGAATAACAGCGTCGCGATGGAAGCCATAAAATCAATGTTAGAATGTTCATACTCATATCTTTTTAGTAGCCTTAAGTTAGTTCAACGTTATTTTAAGTCTACGGTATTGTTTATGAAATATTTTAACTCCAAGCTACTTCCACAAAAATTAATATTCCAAAACCATGACATGTGGCCTTTGTCTGATGATAAGGTTTATGCGGTGGAGAGTACGGAGGAGAATTAGTGCCACGACTTCATTTTGTTGTAAACTTTTATGGATCATTGATTGGAGATAATATCAATACACGTTTTTCTCCTTCTAATTATTTCAAAATCATAATATTAATTTATAAAAGGAATTGGGAGAGATAATAGCAATACACTTCTTTCACTTTTATGTTATAAAGCAATTGAGAGACATTTGTTTGCTCACAATATGACAATGGGTCTTCTCCATCTTCCTCTTCCGTACTTCGTCTCTACTCTTACCTCTCCACGAAATCTTTCTTCTCGTCATAACTTTTACCGATCTTTTCAAATGAATAAGCGATCGACTGTCGATACAAAAGTTTATAGTGTTAGATTGAATGGCACGATAACCTATATGGGTCACGACCTCATGTATTTATAGATGCGTATAATGAAGATTACATTCCAAATCTATGATTTGGTAACAAACCATAAAATCATAGATTTGGTAACAAACCCTTCAAATCATAAACTAGTAAATCTTAGACTATTTTAGTATATACAGTTATGATCTATTTTAGGTTTAACACCCCCCCTCAATCTGGACGATGTACTACTAAGTTCAGATTGCGCCTAAAATAGCTAAAAGAAGGAGCTGGCAGTGGCTTTGTCATGATATCGGCGAGCTGATCCTTGGAAGATATGAGTCGAACATCAAGCTGACGAGTCGATACTCGTTCACGAACGAAGTGATAATCAACCTCAACATGCTTCGTCCGTCGATGAAAGATTGGATTGGCGGATAGGTAGGTGGCACCAATGTTGTCACACCATAGGCTAGGCGCTCGCGCTTGCGAGATCCCGAGCTCACGCAAGAGAACTTGGATCCAAATTAATTCGGCAGTGGCATCAGCAACCGCCTTATATTCGGCTTCCGTACTAGAACGAGAAACTGTCGATTGTTTCCTCGAACTCCAAGAGATAAGATTGCCACCAAAGAAGATCACATAGCCTCCAGTGCTTCGACGATCATCAGGATTCCCAGCCCAATCAGCATCTGAAAAGGCACTCAACAAATCAGTGCTGGACTTTGTAAGACACAAACCCATATCAATAGTGTCATGTAGATAACGGAGAATTCGTTTGACTGCCGCCCAATGTATAGAAGTCGGAGAGGACATGAACTGACACACTCTGTTGACACAGAAGGATATATCAGGACGTGTCAGAGACAAATATTGGAGAGCACCAACGACACTTCGATAGCGAGTAGTATCCTCAGGTGAGAGCTTTTCACCACCATTCAATAACAACTTCTCACTGGGAAGCATAGGTGTGGGCACACCTTTGGAGGTGAGCATATTGGTTCTGGCTAATAAATCTCGAATGTATTTATGTTGTGTCAGAATAAGTCCACTAGAAGTATGGCGGACCTCAATCCCAAGAAAATAACTCAAAATACCAAGATCCTTGACGGCAAAATCATCCTGAAGCTGTGTAAGAAGTTTCTCAGTAGCCGTAGAAGATGAGCTGATGATAATAATATCATCAACGTAGATGAGAATATACATCTGAATGCCCGTTTTGTTAAAAATAAAAAGAGAGACATCAGCCTTTGAAGGTGTAAAATCCAGCTGTAATAGTTTGGAGCTAAGGCGAGAAAACCAGGCACGCGGAGCTTGTTTAAGGCCATAAAGCGACTTATCCAGCTTGCAGAGATAACCAGGGTGTTGAGAATCCACAAATCCAGGGGGCTGCTTCATATAAACATCTTCATTAAGAAGGCCATGAAGAAAAACATTTTGAATATCAATCTGCCGAATAGCCCAACCACGAGAAATAGCAAGAGATAATAAGAGCCGAATGGTAGTGGGCTTAACAACTGGACTAAAGGTATCATCATAATCGACGCCATACTGCTGTTTAAAACCTTTAGCAACCAGGCGTGCTTTGTAGCGATCAATAGAGCCATCTGGCTTTTGTTTGAGTTTGAAAACCCATTTGCAATCAATAACGTTAAGACCAGCACGAGGAGGAACTAAGTGCCATGTCTTATTTTTTTGAAGTGCCTGAAATTCATCATTCATTGCCTGACGCCAGAGGGGATGCTCCATAGCAGTAATATGTGAAGTAGGTTCAGAGGCAGAAGACCGAGCTACAAGATATGTTACTGTTCCATCTGTACGCACCTTGGGTTTTTTGATATTGTGCTTCAATCGAGTACCATACGGATGAGTAGTAGGTGCAGGATCCACATTTGAGGGGACGGCCGTATCAGCCGTTGCGAGGGGAGCAACCGATGCTACAGCAGTTGGTTGACCAACGGCCGAGGATTCGACCGGGCATTGCGCAATATCATCTGCTGGCGGAGAAGCCGATGCCTCAATCATTGGCGGAACAACCAACGCCGATTCGAATGGCAGCGACGCGGAGGATTGTTGCGGCAATTCCGAAGCTGATGTAGACACCAAATTTTCTGCATCCAAAGAGTTAGTAGGCCCAGACATATGCATGTGATCATTCTCCAAATTAGTACTGCTATTACCCAAATGCAAGGTGCACAAATCAGGGGCATTATGCGTCGACTGCATGATTGGGGAAGAATTAGGTGAGGCTCTCTTGAATGGAAAAACATTTTCATCAAATATGACATCTCTAGACATATAGACACGACCAGAATCGGTGTCAAGACACTTATACCCTTTATGTGAAGAACTGTAGCCTAGAAAGACACATTCCTTTGATCGAAAAGAGAGCTTTTGTTTGTTATAAGGACGAAGATGAGGCCAACAGGCACACCCAAAAATTTTTAATAAGGAGTAATTTGGTGGGGTATGAAAAAGAAGCTCTAAGGGGCATTTTTTATCGATGACACGAGTAGGAAGACGATTGATGAGATATGTGGCTGTAAGAAACGCGTCGTCCCAAAATTTAATAGGTACATGAGCATGAGCTAGAAGGGCTAGGCCAGTTTCAACAATATGACGATGCTTGCGTTCAGCAGACCCATTTTGTTGATGTGTGTGAGGGCACGAAACACGATGACCAATTCCAAGGGAACGAAAAAATGTGTTATGAATTTTCTGATATTCCCCACCCCAATCAGATTGAACCCACTTGATTTTAGTATCTAGGAGGCGCTCAACATGAGCTTGGAATTGCAAAAATATACGAGGAGCTTCTGTACGATCATGCATCAAATAGATCCACGAAAATTTACTGAAATCATCAATGAAACTAATATAATATTTAAAACCCCCAACAGATGGAGGTGCAGGGCCCCAAACATCCGAAAAAATAAGTTCCAAAGGTGACGAAGACCTATGGGAAAAACTAGTATATGGTAATCGATGACTCTTTGCTAACTGACACGCATTACAAACTGACAAAGATGACTCACTAGCACACGAAATATTATTTAGACGCAAAATGGATTTTATTACTTGAGATGAAGGATGTCCAAGACGAGCATGCCATTGGGCGTGAGTAGTAGATCTGCTCACCAAGGCGTGCTTGAGATTATCGACATCGGATGGCTTAATAGGATAAAGACCAGATTCACACCTCCCATTTAGGAGACTTTTCCTCGACTGTCGATCCTTTATAGAAAAATGCCAAGGATGGAATTCAAAAAATACGTCATTATCACGAGAAAATTTATGAACAGAAAGAAGATGTTTGGAAATTTCAGGCACATGCAAAATATTACGCAACGCAAGAGGACGAGTAGCAGTATTAATTAGAGAATGACCAGTATGCAAAACACGCAAACCTGCTCCATTGCCGACTTGAACTTGTTCACCTCCATGATAACGTTCACGCACAGCGAGACGATCCAGGTCACTGGTGATATGGTCCGTAGCGCCTGTGTCGCTGTACCAATTTGGGTCAATCTTGTAAGAGGAAGTAGCCGCCAGTGCCGTAGGAGGAGCAGAAGAAGGTTCATCTTGATAGGACTCATCCATCCTATGCCAGCAGCGGATAGCAGTATGCCCCACTTTGCCGCAGATCTGGCAGGAAGGACGAGCAGAAGGGCCACGACGATCACCAGCAGGACGAGAGGGTGCATAACCTTGAGAACGACCACGACCGCGATCCCTACGCCCACGATTCTTCTGCTGACCACCACGACTAGCATAATTGGCAGAAGATCCAAGATTTAACTGAAGTTCAGCCTGGTGTTGTAGTTGGCGAGCTTCATACGTCATTAGATGTGCAAACACATCATCAAGGGTGAGGGCTTCACTCTTGGTAGTCATTGAGGTGACGAAGGGATCATAGTCAGGGCCAAGACCAGCGAGAAGATACGCGATCACATCATCATCCTGCAAGGCAGAGCCGGCGGCGGCCAGCTCGGTGGCTAGCCCTTTGATCTTGCAAAAATAATTTGCAGCAGATTGATCTCGTTTCTTGGACGTGGCAAGCTCAACACGAATCTGAGTAGTGCGAGCACGAGTTGACGATGAAAACATCCGCTGCAGGGTATCCCACGCCTCCTTGGACGTAGTAGCGGCAACCACATCATGAAGAATCTCCTCAGACATGGAGGAGAGAAGACATGGCGAGGAGTTTAAAAAATAAACCTTGGCTCTGATACCATGTTAGATTGAATGGCACGATAACCTATATGGGTCACGACCTCATGTATTTATAGATGCGTATAATGAAGATTACATTCCAAATCTATGATTTGGTAACAAACCATAAAATCATAGATTTGGTAACAAACCCTTCAAATCATAAACTAGTAAATCTTAGACTATTTTAGTATATACAGTTATGATCTATTTTAGGTTTAACATATAGTACTTCTGTTGTTCGGCGGTCTGCAAATTACCAACCTCCTATCTGGAAGCATGAGTTTATTGAATCGCTAACGAGTGAATTCACGGTAATGTGTCGATATAATTTAGTTTGTATATTAAGAATATGTTTTCTCGAATTGTTTTTCACCTAAACTCACAACAAAGTCATTATTTAATTTCAGGGAGAGAAAAGTTTAAATAGAAGAGATATGCTAAAAAGAAGAGTGAAAATAATGTTGAACAAAGAATTATTATTGGAGGGAGATAGTTTGAGACAATTAGAGCTAGTGGACGAACTACAACGGTTGGGATTGTTATATCACTTCGAAATAGAAATAAATCAAATCTTAAAGAATATGAATGAAAAGTTCCGAAATAGAAAGGACTTAGAGTGGAACAACAACTTATATGCCACGGCTCTTCATTTTAGGATTTTAAGGCAACACGGCTATTATATCCCCCAAGGTAACCCAATTCTTTTTCAAATTCCAATTTGTTGATTTTATTTCCCTCAAATAATGTTTCTCTTTGATTATATGTAGAGGTCTTCGAGAAGTTTAATAATGAGTTAGAAAGTTCTAATAGTATTTCCGAAGAGAAAGCTAAGGGAATATTATCCTTGTACGAAGCTTCATTTTTAGCAATCGAAGGTGAAGGCATTTTGGATGAAGCGAGACATTTTGCCATCCAACATCTATCAAAATACCTTAAATCGAGTGGTGATGAAATAATTTGTACTATGGTAAGGCATGCTCTCGAGCTCCCACTTCATTGGAGAATGCCAAGATTGGAGGTTAGATGGTTCATTGATTTGTATCGAAGAAAACCCGAACCAAATCCCGTGTTGTTAGATTTGGCCACATTAGACTTCAATATTGTCCAATCCACACATCAAGATGATCTGAAATATGCCTCTAGGTAATAAGTTTAATTATCAATTTGAAAGGGTTGTTTTTAAAAGAAAATATAATCTACCAAGTCTTTCCATAGAGAACTTTTTAAGTTATATTTATACTATTTCACCTCATTTTTTTTTTAACAATGACCCTAATATAGTGTTTTAGTTTATTTGGTATATATGAAGGTGGTGGAAGAGTACTGAGCTCGGACAAAAACTCGATTTTGCAAGGGATCGATTGATGACAAATTTCTTTTGGTCGGTGGGAATGGGATGCAAACCTCATCTCGGCTATCTTAGAAGAATGTCCACAAAAATTGCTTCATTAGTAACAATAATTGACGATGTTTATGACGTGCATGGAACTTTGAATGAACTTGAACTCTTCACCGATGCTGTCGAGAGGTAACTTCTACCCATTAAATCGAACCAAATTAAAAAGAAAAAACATGAAAAAAGTTTTACAAAGACAAACCATTTGTGTTCAAAGTTGTCATAATTAATAAAAAAAAGTAGTATTTAACAAATGATTATATGTTGATACTTTCAGATGGGATGTTGTCGCAACTGATTCATTGCCTAACTACATGAAGATATGTTTTTTTGTTCTCCATAACACAATCAACGATATGACCTTCCATGCTGTTAAGAATCATGGGGTCAATGTCATTCAATATTTAAGAAAAATGGTAAATATTTTATCATTCGGTTTAATTTTATGCTAATCGAAATTTTTTTCGCTAAGATAATTTTATGAAACCCTAACTCCTTCGACATTTAAAATGTTGTAGTGGATAGATTTATGCAAAACGTTCTTGATAGAGGCAAGATGGCACTACACCAATTATAAGCCAACATTCGAAGAGTATTTAGATAATGCATGGATTTCAGTATCGGGATCTCTTCTTCTCGTTCATGCTTACGTCTTTGCTACAGACTCAATAATGAAAGAGGATTTAGAATACTTGGAACTCTATCCTGATATTCTTCGACATTCTTCCATGATCTTTCGTCTTACCAATGACTTAGCTTCATCATCGGTATTTCTTTTAAAATAAAATTCTTCATGCAATTAATTTCCTAATTTTCAAACATGGACGAATAACACTGATAATGAAAATTTTCTGATTCATAGGATGAAGCAGAGAGAGGTGAAGTTGCTAATTCTCTCCAATGTTATATGAATGACACAGGTGCCTCTGAACATGAAGCACGAAGATATATAAAGGATTTGATTATCGAGTCGTGGAAGAAATTGAATGAAATTCAAATGTTGAATTATTCTCCATTCATCTCTAGAGATTTCATTGAAATTGCTTTAAATGTCGCTAGAATTTCTCACACAGTCTACCAACATAGAGATGGACACACTGTGGAAGATCAAGAGACCAAAGATCGTGTCTCTTCTTTATTCATCAATTCTACATAGAATCATTCATCTTAACAACAAATATTATATATTATTTAATGATGGTTTGTTTAGTGAATTTATGAAAGAAAAAATAGCATAGAATAAATTTAAAACTGTAACGTCCAGCTTCTAAAACATGATTAGATTATGACTGTTCTTACATGCACATTACGAAAATCTTTTGAAGTGTAAAACCGGCCATTATTTTATATTAAACATGCTTGCAAAACAACAAAAGAATGAGAAAATTTTATGCACAAACAAAATTCTATTTGAAGTATACTATGACCTTTGTAGCAAACATCTAGTAAGTGACTCTATTCCTCGAATTTAGAGATGCAATTTCACACACTCATAACTTTAACTAACTTGATTATAGTGAAATCTAAAACCTTCTAGGCATGTACACAAAACCCTCAAAGCATGCATCACTTTCATGCACCTAGGCAAGCAAATTAGAAAGTCTAAACAAGCTTCAAATTGTCTAAAACTCATTCATGTTGATTTATGTGGGCCAATTCAAACAAAATCTGTATGTAGAAATATTTATTTTTTTACTACTTATTGATGACTACAGTTGCATGAGTTGAGTTTACTTCCTACGACACAAGTTAGAAACCTTGGAGAATTTCTAATATTTTAAAGCTATGGCGGAGAATTAAACTGGCTTCCACATTAAAATTGTTCGCACAAATAGATGTGTGGAGTTCATGTCTAAAGAATTCGATTTGTTTTGTGCAAGAAAAGACAACCAAAGGGAGTCAACATCTCCTTACACTCCATAACAAAATGGTGAATCGCTGAATGAAATGGAACTGTTGTGGAGATGGCAAGAAATATCTTTACAAGCAAGGGAACTTACAAACCAATTTCAGGTAGAAGCTTTAGCGATATGTATCTATTAAATTGAACTCCTTATGAAGCACGAAAAAAACCATCTATAAGTCATTTACAAGTCTTTGGTTGTGTAGTTTTTGCTTTGATAAATCTTCAAGTTCGTCCAAAGTTTGATGAAAAATCTGAAAAATGCATTTTCTTTGGTTATTATACCCAATCAAAAGCATATAAATTGTATTGCCCTCCTAATGAAAAGATTTTAGTTGAAAGGATGTAATATTTGATGAAAATGTAAGTTACAATTAGAGTAAAGAATCAGTGCAGCAAGATACAATAGTCAACCCCTATGCATCTTCTAGTACCTCTAATACAACACAAAATTTGACAAATTTATCAACTTCATCATCCCAAGAAAACAACTTTTCTCTTGAAGAATTTTAAGACAAGACACTGCTAAGGACGTTATAAATCTTTCACTAACATATATGAATCTTTTAAATTTGCTATTAATGTTTCAAATCCTATAAATTATGAAGAAGCAACTTAAAAATAAGAGTGGTAGAAAGTCATGATAAAAGATAGGTAAACAATTGAGAAAGATGAAACATGAGAGATGATTGATTTACCAAATGAAAAAAATTGCAATTAACTTGAAAATGTGTTCCCGAACAAAATGAAAGCATAAAAAAGCATAAGGCCTATCTTGTGGTTAAAGGGTATGCGCAACAAGGGGTAGGTTTTGAAGAAACTTTTTTTTTTTTTTTTTCCAGTAGCTCACTTAGAAATTGTAAGAACTGTTCGAGCATCAGCGATAGAATTGCGGTGACCTCTTTATCTGTTTGATGTCAAGTCTGCATTTCTTAATGGAGATTTACAAGAAGTGATCTATGTAGCACAAACAGAGGATTCATAAAGAAAGACACAAACAAAAATATACAAGTTGAGAAAGACATTATAAGGATTAAAGCAAGCCCCTCGAGCTTGGTGTAGCAAGATTGATGGGTATTTTGAAGAAAAATGTTACAAGAAAAGTGAGAATGAGTCTAGTTTGCATTTGAAGAGGAAAGGTAAAAGTGGTTTCATCATTATTTGTCTCTTTGTTGACAATATCATTTATTCTAGCTCTTCTAACTCTCTTTTAGAAAAATTGATGTCTCACATGGTGAGTGAATTTGAGATGTCAAATATGGGTTTAATCCGTTATTTTCTTGGTATTGAAGTATATCAAGTTCAAAATGAAAATTTTATTTTCCAAAAGAAAGTTGTCAAAGATATTATGAGTAAATTTAGTATGCTTAATTGTAATCCTACAACCACACCCACGAATATTAATGAGAAAATTACAACATGAAGATGGAGTACAAATGACAGATATTAGATGGTTTAGAAGCTTGGTTGGCAGATTGATTTACTTAATGCACAATAGGACGTTACATTTCCTACTGGTGTTATTTCCAAACTTAAATAACTGCCTCAAAAGTTCGTTGTGGAGCAGCAAATGAGCCTTACTTTATGCAGCCAAAACCATGGAGTATGGAACTTGTTATTCTAAATCTTCTGATTTCAAATTATATGGGTTCACGGATAGTGATTGAGCAAGATCAGTGGATAGTAAACCGAGTATTTCAGCCAATATTTTCACTCTAGGATCAGGAGTTATCACTTGGAGATCAAAAAAATAAGTAACAGTGGTGTTGTCAACTTCATAAGCAAAATATATTGCAGCAGATCCAAAAGCGTGTCAAGTCATTTGGTTAAGAAGAGTGTTAGTTGATCTACAACAAAAGCAAAAAAGAGCAATAGAGATATTTTGTGATAACAAAGCAATTATCTCGATGACAAAGAACCCAACAATTCATAGTAGAACAAAACATATTAAATTTCGACATCATTTATTCGTAATCTTGTTGTAAAGGAAGAAATATTTTTGAAGTACGTAACACCAATCCTAGCAGATATACTTGACATCTGCACTCCATTTTCTTTCTTTGTTTATTTTTGTTAAAAATCACGTATTTGTTTAGATTGTTGTATCTGATTAAATCGTTAGGAGTTAGATTTAGTTTTAATTTGATATAATTTTGATTTGATTTAGTTTTTGATTTGTTTACTGGTTTGTTACCAGATTTTATGCCGAATGTTTTAGGTAGATTTTCTAAATATCTTTTTGTATTCTTTGTGTATATATATATAGAGCATTCTTGCTCTTCATAATTCAATCTTCTCATCAACTATTCAATCACTCCCTCTTTCACTAACAATTGGTATCAAAGTTATCTTCTTGAGGGATCTGTGAGATCAATATGGGAGGAAAATCAAGTTTTTCCGCTGTTGCACCACCAGTTTTCGATGGAGACAATTATCTAATGTGGGCAATTCGTATGGAGACTTATTTGGAGGTCTTGGATCTTTGGGAAGCAATAGAAGAGGATTACGAGGTCCCTCCGCTTCCAGCAAATCCTACTGTAGCACAAATCAAATTACAGAAGGAAAAGAAGACAAGGAAATCAAAGGCGAAAGCTTGCCTATTTGCCGCTATATCTCAAATGATCTTCATGCGAATAATGTCCCTCAAAACAGGAAAGGAAATTTGGGATTATCTCAAGGCTGAATATGAAGAAGATGAGAGGATTCGTGGAATGAAAGTCCTAAATTTGATTAGGGATTTCGAGTTGCAGAAGATGAAGGAGTCGAAGTCGGTGCAAGAGTACTCTGACAGACTCCTCAGCATTGCCAACAAGGTGAGATTACTTGGTTCCGTTTTAAATGATTCCAGGATCATGAAAAGCTGCTAGTCACTGTTCCAGAGAAGTTTGAAGTCACCATTACTACTCTGGAGAACACCAAAGACTTGTCAAAGATTTCTCTTATAGAGCTCTTGAATGCTTTACAAGTACAAGAGCAAAGGAGGTCTATGAGGCAACAAGGGGTGATTGAAAGTGCCTTACTTGTTAAGCATCAAGACAGCAGCAGGTATAAAAATAACAAAAATTTCAAAAATCAATTGACGTATGGAGATTCATTTGCCAATTATCAGAAGACAAAAGGAGGAGGTTTCAAAAAATCCTATCCACCTTGCCGCCATTGTGAGAAGAAAGGTCATCCACCATACAAGTGTTGGAGAAGACCTGACGCCTTTTGCTCCAAATGCAATCAACTTGGACATGAAGCTGTGATCTGCAAAGCCAAAGATCATGTGAAAGAAGTAGATGCACAGGTAGTTGATTAAGAAGAAGAAGAAGAAGATCAATTGTTTATGGTCACTTCTTCCTCAGGCAAAGAATCAAGCGAGAGCTAGTTGATTGACAGTGGGTGCATAAATCACATAACATATGACAAGGAGTTTTTTGAGGAATTAAAAGACACCGAAGATAAGAGAGTGAGGATTGGCAATGGTGAACACTTGGAAGTCAAGGGAAAAGGCACAATAGCTATAACAAATTATGAAAGTACAAAATTTATTCCAGATGTTTTATTTGTACCTAAAATTGATCAAAATCTCTTAAGTGTTGGTTAGTTACTTGATAAAGGCTATAAAGTATTGTTTGAGAATAAGCAGTGCTTGATCAAAGATGCTAATGGCAAAGACTTGTTCAATGTCAAAATGGAAGAAAAAAGCTTTGCTCTAAATCCGACGACCTTTATATTGAGAGTTAGTGCCACTGAGATTTGGCACAAAAGATTTAGACACTCTCATCATCGAGGTTTGCTTAAGATGCAATCAAAGAAGCTGGTAGAAGAACTCACTGCCATTGATGAACACATGCCTCCTTGCCGTACTTGTAATTTTGGCAAGCAACATAGGCAACCCTTTCCTAAACAGGCATGGAGAGGCTCGAAAAAGCTGCAATTGGTTCATACTGATCTTTGTGGTCCTCAGCGAACACCATCAATTGGTTCATACTGATCTTTGATGATCTAATAAGAATGTGTTGGATCTTCTTGCTGAAGTAAAAGTCAGAAGTTGCTGGTGTATTTCGGAAATTCAAAGCCAAAGTTGAGAATGAAAGTGCATGCTTGATTCAGACTATAAGACCAGATTATGGCAAAGAGTACACTTCAGAAACTTTTAATAGGTTTTGTGAAGAGGCTGGAATTGAACATCAATTGAAGCTCCATACACTCCTCAATAGAATGACGTCAGTGAAAGGAGGAATAGATTCATAATGAAGATGACGAGATGCATGCTTCATGAGAAGAATCTTCCAAAACGTTTTTGGGGAAAAGCAGCAAACACTGTTGTGTGCTTGCAAAATCGAATTTCAACAAATGCTGTGAAGAACCTGACACTATTTGAAGTTTGGTATGGTTACAAACATTCTTTAAAGTTCCTTAGAGTATTTGGGTGTCTTTACTTCACTTACATTCCACAGGTCAAGCATGATCAGCTTGACAAAAAGGCAGAAGCTGACATCTTTATTGGGTATAGCACTATATCCAAAGCTTACAAAGTTTTTCAACCACACACTAGTCGTGTTATTGTCAGCCAAGATGTTCATTTTGCTGGAAATGAACAATGGAATTGGGAAGAACTAACGAAGGTGAATTGAATTTCTAATGCACCAAACAATTTAATCTTTGGTAGCATGTTAGAAGAGTCTGAAGATGAACGACTAAAAGAGTCTGAAGATGAACAACAAGATACTTTGGTTGATGATGCACCTGTCAGAGGAGGAGCCTTCGGTGATCGAGAAAAATAAAACCAGAGAGTTGGTTGATCGACCTCTAAACAGAAAGATAATTAGAGTAAAATTGGTGTTCAGGAAAAAGCTTGGAGTTCATAGCATCTAAACAAGGAGGAGTGTTAAACAGAAAGATAATTGGAATAAAATTGGTGTTTAGGAAAAAGCTTGGAGTTCATAGCATCTAAACAAGAGGAGTGTTAAAGATCACGTATTTATTTAGATTGATGTATCTGATTAAATCATTAGGAGTTAGATTTAGTTTTAATTTGATTTAATTTTGATTTGATTTAGTTTTTGATTTGTTTACGGGTTTGTACCAGATTTTTGTTTGTCTATTTTGCAAGTAGATTTTCTAAATATCTTTTTGTATTATATATATATATATAGAATTCTTGCTCTTCATAATTCAATCTTCTCATCAACTATTCAATCACTCCCTCTCCCACTAACAATTTTCTATCGCAATTATAGTATTTTCTTGAGGGTTTAAAGCATTTGATTTGTGTTTTCATTTTTGTACTCCGATTTCTTTTTAAGTTTCTTTTCACTGTCATGTGCTAAGTTCCCTTTGCAACATTTGGCTCGAAAATTTTAATATTGTGTTTTAGCTATGTTATAATATCACTTTGATATCTTATAATAATCTATTACTTACTTTTTATATTGCCAAGAATCAAAATGACAAAGATAAAATCTGTGTCAATCTCTTTAGCAAGAGCGGTAACAATCCTTTTAGGCTTATGAACATCAATCCTTTATGGCATTCCTTAATCTGTCTTATGCTACTAGTTTTGTTCGTCGACATATGACGAATCCTAGAAAAAGGCACTCCGAAGCAACTAAGTGGATTCTAAGGTATATAACTGCTTCCAAGTATGCTAGACTACCGTACAAACAAATTCAATCATCTTATGACGGATTATATGGTTATATGGATTTAGATTATTGAGAGTAGTCCCACATTATTGATTAATTAAGAGAAAAATCATGGTTTATAAGTAAGGAACACCGTTTTCATTGAGTCCTTTTGGGAAAACTAAAAGTACAGTCATAATAGCTAATGTTCAAAGTGGACATTATCATACTATCATGGAGTTCGTGATTCCTAATATGATATCAGAGCCATGTCCTTAATTTAGCCATGTCAATAGAGTCCTCAAGTGTCGAATAAAAAAGTTGTGTGCCACGAAGGTGTAGTTAAAGGTGATTTAAGCATCGAACAAATGGTATATTTTGTTCGAGGGTTCTAGAAAAGGAGTTGAGCCTCGATTAAGAGGAGGTTATTCGAGAGCTCCAGAGAAGGAGGTATTATGGGAGACTCTATGGTGTTCTTTGCTTGAGAATAGGATTGTTGAGGATTATTGAAGAGAGTAGTCTACATTGGCTAAGAGAAAGATCATGAATTTATAAGTAAGGAACAACATATCCAATTGTACGAGGTCTTTTGGAGAAACCAAAAGTAAAATCTTGAAAGCTTATGCTTAAAGTGAATAATATCATACCATTGTGGAGGTTCGTGATTTTTAACGAATTTTTTAATGCATGACTGCCACATTCCATAATTCCAACGTGATGTATACTCCATTTTGAATAACTCAAACAAAAGGAAATTGAAATCTTAAAAATAAAACGTTGCAAACAACAAAGATTGAGAAAATCGTGTACAATTGTATGATCAGGAACAATAAATACATGTGTGGTTCACTTGTCAAACAACGTGGACCACATAAAAAGGACATTGGCTCAATTTTGTCTCCCAGATTTTTTTGGTGTTCATAATGAACGTGTAAATCAAACCTGATGGTCAATTACCAATCTAAAAAAAGGAGTACATCATCATTCATAGGTGATTATCAAACTTGATGGTTAATACAATGAGCTAGTCGTAGTTAATCTTGTTTGCTCTATCAACAATATTACGATGGAGGAAGGTGACAACGATATCAGAATGGAAGAAGATAAAGATTATGAAAAGGTTAATTTTGAAAGACTAATGAAACACAAATCCAACTTGAGACTAATGAGAAATAAAAAGAACGACGACTAATACAAGAATGAAAGTACTCCATCGAAGAAATTTATAATGCAAATAGTATTTGTTTTACCCAAAAATATTATTTCTTAAAAATATAACAAAAAAGTGTCTATCATACAGCAGATGGCTCATGTCGTAAATGGTTCTAATGAGAAATTGAAATAAAAATTTAATGGATGGTATAAAGCTTCGGTGATTAGGGATATGTGGGTAGTTGTTGGTGGCGGTTGTCGGATATGGTTGTGGCTTGTGGCGCATGAAAAAACTTTTTCTTGAGTAGCTCACTTAGAAATGGTAAGAATTGTTGAAGCATTAGTGGTAGAATTGATATTAAGTCTGAATTTCCTAATAGAGAATTAGAACAAGAGGTCTATGTAGCACATTCATGAAGAAAGACAAATAAACAAAAATCTTTCTTTTGTCCCGGTTCATGGTCTGAACGAGTCGCACTTTTTTCCAAACATGAACGGCTCTTTGAATCGCTGAAGAATGAATGATCTTATAATGCCCTTTATTTAAATTTGATTCCAACTAATTAGATTTTCTGTAGTGGGTTCATTCCCATAAAATCTTGAATAAAAAGAAAAAAGACAAATAAACAAACCCCACAAACTTGATATAACAAGATTGATTGATATTTGGAAGAAAAATGATACAAGAGACTTAATGAGTCTAGTTTGGAAGTCTAGTTTGCATGTGAAGAAGGAAGGTAAAAGTGATTTTATCATTTTTTTGCCTCTTTGTTGACAATATCATTTATACTACCTCTTCTAACTCTGTTTTAGATAAATTTAAGTCTCAAATGACGAGTAAATTTAAGATGTCGAACAGGGGCTTATTACGCTATTTTCTTGGTATTGAAGCATATCAAGTTGAACAATAATTTTTATTTCGCAAAAGAAACATGTCAAAAAATAATATACGTAAATTTAGTATGCTTAATTGTAAGCCTTCAACCTAGTGAGAAAATTACAAAAGGACGGATATTAGAAGGTCCATAAGCTTGGTTGACGGATTGATTTACCATACAACATTACATTATTTCCAAACTTATATAACAGCCTCAAAAACTTGGTTGTGGAGCAGCAAAATGGGCCTTACTTTATGCTGCAAGAACCATGGAGTACGGAACTTTGGTATTTTAAATCTTATGATTTCAAATTTTATGGCATTCCTTGATCTGTCTTATGCTACTAGATTTGTTGGTCGACATGTGACACTTGGTAGATTCTAAGGTATCTAACTGCTTCTAAGTATGCTAGACTGCTCTTACAAAAAAAATTCAATCATTCAAAGTAGTCTCACGTTATTGACTAATTAAAGAGGAAGATTATGGTTTATAAGTAAGGAACACCGTTTCCATTAAGTCCTTTTGAGAAAATTAAAAGTATAGTCATAAGAGTTTATGCTTAAAATGGACATTATCATACCATTATAGAATTCATGATTCTTAATATGGTATCAGAGTCATGTCTTTAATTTAGCCATGTCAATAGAATCCTCAAGTCTCAAACAAAAAAGTTGTGAGCTACGAATGTGTAGTCAAAGGTGACTTAAGCATCGAACAAATAGTATACTTTGTTCGAGGGTTCCAGAAAAGAAGTTGAGCCTCAATTAAGGAGAGGTTGTTCGAGAACTCTAGAGAAGGAGGTATTAGAGGAGGCTCTGTTGTGTTCTTTGTTCGAGGAGAGGATTGTTGAGGATTATTGAAGAGAGTAGTCCTACCTTGGCTAATTAAGAGAAAGATCTAATTGTATGAGGCATTTTGGAGAAACCAAAAGTAAAACCTTGAGAGCTTGTGCTCAAAGTAGATAATATTGTACCATTGTGGAGGTTCATGATTCTTAACAAATTTTTCAATGCACGACTGCCACATTGTCTAACAACTCAATCTTATTGGCCGCGATATTCTCCTGCAACAATGTTATGTTACTTACCCTTCACAGTGAAAACTATCCCTACAATTCGACAGGAATCCTTTTAGGATGTTTTGTTCTCACTCATATACTTCCTTGAAAAATACTCTTAAATTGCTCAAAACAAAACATGCTTAGCTTTGAAACTTTATGATTGAGTCACTGTAAAATAATGTGCACTTTGTTGGTATAGATAATGACTGTCAACTCTTTTAAGCTAAGATCATCTTCTAATAATGTGGGATAGTATAATATATTCTATAATTTTAAGGTAGGATTTAAACTTTGTTTATTAAATATGCTTTGCTATTTAAAATTGTAATATTACTATGAACTATTTACTTTTTTAGAATAGATATTCACTTAGAATGTTGTAAATATATATAAATATATATATATATATATATATATAGGACTTAGAATAATGTTGTATAAGACAATAATTAAGACTCAAACTACCGTCACACCACTCCAAGCCACTTGCACAATTTTCATCTAAATTTTTTTATTAATCACCATTTAAAAGGTTTCTCACAGATGCTGAAAGGTACGTGGGTCATTATGATATATACGTGTTCAAAGTCGTGTGGGTCACTGTGATAGATACATGCTCAAAGTCGTGTGGTTCACTATGATAGATACTAAAAATTTATAAAAAAAAAAATTAAATTATTATAGATCTCGTAATAACCATCACAAAAACTATGAACGGAACTCTTGAAAGTAGGACCCATATAGAAAAAAAATAATTTTGTGTTCCTCATGACCTTAATTTTTGTTACGACAAGCAATAACACGTGTGAGGAAGATCTGGCAGCGATTCGTTGAAGACCATAGTGGCCTTTTTGATTTCACCCACTTCGATTGTGAGATTTTGAGCCAGACTAAAATGCGGACAAGAACAAAGAGAAAGCAATAATGGACAAAATAACGCCCATTAATACAATGAACTTGTCGTAGTTCACCTTGTTTGCCCTGTCAACAATATTACGATGGATGAAGCTGACATCGATGCAGAGAGGAAGATGATAAAGATTATGACAAGGTTAATTTTGAAAGACCTGCACTCAACTGCGTTAGATGGTGGACAAATCGAACTCGAGACTAGTGAGAAATAAAATGAACGGCTAATTCGAGAATGAAAGTACTCTATCGAAGAAATTTATAATACAAAAAATATTCGTTTCTACGTAATATTATTTTTTTTAAATATAACAAAGAAGTGTATATTATAGAGCACCGAGCATGGCGTAAATAGTTCTAATGAGAAATTGAAATAAAAATTTAATGGAGCCAACTAATTTAAGTTTTAGATTTAAATAGAGAAATTAAAAGTTTCTACCAAATTTCTCCACTTAAAAAGTGAGATCCAAACACACGTTTATTTCCTTTTGAAAAGCAATGGTTATGTATGGATGAATTCCTCCCTCAGTCTAGTTGTACCCTTTTGTAGTGGGTCACACAGCTACCAGCTGGTTAAAATTAAATGAAATGGTACCCTTCAAAACACTATTCTTTTCTTTCTTTTACTAAAAAAACATAAAAAAGTAAATAATCATTGAATATCACATGAAAATCATGAAAAAGAGAGATGGAGGAAAATAATTCTTGTGCAGTGTTAGGTGAGCTTGAAATGGAAAAACAACAAAGGTGGTAAGAAAAGGGCTGCTACACATCGAGTATCACATGCTGCACCAGACCTACAACATCCTTGACAGCAGCAGCACTAAATGGACTTGTGAAGGCAGTTTGCATGCACAAGGCTGAAGCATGTCTTGAGATGCTAGACTAAGAATTGAAGAAGAAGGGTATGGAGTCACTATATAGCAGCCCCTACAACCAAAAACCACATAGTTCTTCCAAATATCCTTCAAATTGAAGAACAAAACAAACCACAAAAAAAATAAGCTTGCAAACTACAAACAATGGCACTAACAACAAGAGAGCAAGTGGTGCAAGAGGAGTTTTGAAGATGCAACACCAATCCAATGATAAAAGATGGGAACGCTAGCAAGAGTAAGAACATCTAGCTCATCCAAGCATAAGATGATGTGGGAAGGAAAGGAATGCCACAAGAAGAATTGGAAGAGATGCACTAAGACACCTTCCTCATTAACTCTAGATCAAAAGGAAAAAAGAAAAAAAAAAAAAAGGAACCCTCTAGTACAAATAGAAATATTTATAACTGAGGAGGCGTATAACAAATACGAGATCCTCAGTTCAAAAGTGGTGCTACTAATAGAAATATTTATAACTGAGGAGGCGTATAACAAATACGAGATCCTCAGTTCAAAAGTGGTGCTACTAGAGAGGAGGTTCCCGTGATATATCCTACATTTCCTCAATCATTTCTAAATGTCATTACCAAACCTGACTAAGAGATTTTCTGCCACAATAGAGAACGAGCATAGTACCCAATGGTGAAGGATTTCTATGCATATGTAAATGAACACTAACACAATAATGAGAAAACAAGTAGTTGATTGGAACCCTAAGGCCATTAACTAAATGTTCCATCTACAACTATTCGAGCATGCCGCCTTCAACGAAAATGGTAGTAGCTCTATTGGATGTGCAACTTGAAACAGCTTTGGAGACCGTAACCATCGGAGGATCACAGTGGCATATATCAATAGGAGGAGTAAGAACAATGATAACAATAGACCTCAACTGGGAAGTAAAGGTGTGGGCTACATTTTTTATTCTATCAATTTTACCTGATTAAGATGTAGATTCCTCTGTTAATTTAATTTTTGTATGGAGAGTTAAACTTTATAGAGAAGGCGGGATAGTGTTATGCAGTTTAAGTATGTTGATGGTGTGATCTTAGTTCATTAAAGACTTTTTATTAATGATTTACACGTTTGTTTAGTTTGTCATTTTTACATACATAAAAGAAGAAAGAGAGGAAGGAAATTCTGTTTAATACTGGAACGTAATTGAAAAAGTTAGGAATAATTATTCTTCTAGATCCTTGCAAATAAAAATTACCAAACGATTATTGAAGTAATCACCGTCATGGACAGTGTTGGAGAAGTGAGCTTCCGAATCTATTAAAAGGAACTAAAATTCACCACAAAAATTAACAATTTATCCATTTAATCTCTCCTAGTCAAACCTCTCTGTTCAATTAGTTTAATATCACCCGAACATACTACCAAAAACTCAGTAAATTTCCACCAACAAAATTAACCCAAAAAATAGATTTCAGGTGGAATCAGATAATTTAGTGTCAGCTAGTGACACTGTATACTTGTATTTATTCTTATGAATTTTTATTATATATCTACAAACGATCATTAAACTATGCTTTTAACTATTTGTTACCCTTGAGAAATTTACCAAATAAATATTCGTTAACCAATATATAATATTTGTTGACAAAATGTATGAATCTATGTAGGCTGGATGAATAAAGATAAGACACGATCCTTGGTCTCTTGATCTTCAATAGTGTATCCATCTTTATGTTGATAGACCGTGTGAGAAATTCCAGCGAGATTTAAAACAATTTCAAAGAAATCTTTAGAAATAATCGGAAAAGAATTCGAAGTTTGAATTTCATTAATTTTCTTCCATGACTTGATAATCAAATTGTTTATATATCTTCTTGCTTTATGTTTAGAGGCACCAGTGTCATTCATGTAACATTGGAAAGACTTATCAGCTTCACCTCTGTCTCCTTCGTCCCGTGAATTAAAAAAATTTCATTATTAGTATTATTCATCCCACGTGCTCGAATATTAGGAAATTAATAGCATGAAGGATATTACTTTAAAAGAAGTACCGATGATGAAGCTAAGTCATTGGTAAGACAAAAGATGATGGATGAATGTCGAATAATATCAGGATAGTCTACCAAGCATTCCAAAGCCTCTTTCGTTATTGAGACTGTGGCAAAGACGTAAGCATGAAGGAGAAGAAGAGATCAACAAACTGAAATCCATGCATTGTCTAAATACTCTTTGTGCAATAAAAAATAGAAATTTCAATTAAATCCTATAAAAATATTGAATGACATTGACTCCATCCTCCTTAAATGCATCAAAAGCCATATCCTTGATTGTACTATGGAGAGCAATAAAACATATTTTCATGTAACGAATCAATAACCATTTTATTAGAAAAAAAATGTATAACCATTTGTTAAATAAAACTTTTTTTTTTTATAAATGTCACTTTTTTTTTTTTTTTTTGTTCAATTTAGTGGTAAAAAATTACCTCTCGACAGCATCGGTGAAGAGCTCAAGTTCATCTAAAGTTCCATACACATCATAAACATCGTCGATTATTGTTATTAATGAAGTAATTTTTGTAGACATTCTTCTAAAATATCCAAGATGAGGTTCACATGCATTCCCACATTATCAAAAGAAATTTGCCATCAATCTATCTCTTGCAAAGTTGAGTTTTTGTCCGAGCTCAGTGTTCTTTCACCACCTTCATACATACCAAAATAACCATTACAATATACTAGATTCAATGTTTAAAAAAAAGTACATGGAGATACAACAATTAAGAAACGAAGAAAATATCATATATAACTTAAAAGTTAGGTAGAAAAAGACTTACTACATTATATTTTTTTTAAAAAAAACTTTTTTTTAACATCAAGAAAATCACTTTAAATGGACGGTTAAACTTACTTACTCCCTAGAAGCATATTTCATGTCATCTTGATGTATGGATTGGACTATATTAAAGTCTAACGTGACCAAATCCAACAACACGAGATTTGGTTCGGGTTTTCTTCAATACAAATCGATAAACCATCTAGCTTCCAATCTTGGCATTCTCCAATGAAGTGGGAGTTCGAGAGCATGCCTTACCATAGAACAAATTATTCCATCACCATTCGATTTAAGGTATTTTGATAGACATTGGATGACAAAATGTCTCGCTTCATCCAAAGGGCCTTCACCTCCCATGGCTAAAAGGGAAGCTTCATTATAAGGATAACATTCCCTTAGCTTTCTCTTTACAAATACTATTAAAACTTTTTAACTCAGCATTAAACTTCTGGAAGACCTCGGCATATAATCAATGAGAAACATTATTTGAGAGAACCGGATAGAAAAACAACAAAATGGAATTTGAAAAAGAAATGGGCTACCTTCGAGGATATAGTAACAGTGTTGCCTTAAAATCCTAAAATGAAGAGCGGTGGCATATAAGTTATTGTTCCACTCTAAATCCTTTCCACTCTCGAGCTTTTCATTCATATTCTCTAACATTTGATTTATTTCCATTTGGAAGTGATATGACAATCCGAGCCTTTGTAGTTTGTTGACTAGCTCCAATTGTCTCAAACTATCTCCATCCAATAATAATTTTTTGTTCAACATCATTTTCGCTCTTCTTTTAAGTATATCTGTTCTATTCAAACTCTTCTCTTCCTGAAATTAAATAATGACTTTTCTGTGGATAAATAGGTGAAAAATAGTTCGAGAAAGCATATTCATAATATACAAACTAAATTATATCGACACATTACCGTGAATTTACTCGTTAACGAGAACAAACTTGTACTTCCAGATTGGAGGTTTGTAATTTGCAGATCGCCGAACAATAAAATTATTATAAACTTTTGTATCGATAGTCCCTCGCTTAATCCTTTGGAAAGAAAGATAAACGTTAGGATGAGAAGAAAGGTTTTGTGTGGAGGGAAGGGTAGAGATGGAGGAAAGAAGAGGAAGATGGAGAAGACCCATTGCTCACATCTCTCTCAATTCCTTTCATACATTAATTTTCTCATTTTGAAATAATTAGGAGGAGAAAAAACGTGTATTGCTATTATCTCCTATCAATGATCCACAAGCCATGGTCAACATCTTATGGTGAAGCAATGGCTACGTCTCATGTCATGGTTTTGCTTGTTAGACGAACACGACTCTCCACAATGGTATGATATTGTCCTCTTTGAGCATAAGCTCTCCAGTTTTGCTTTGGGCTTCCCCAAAAGACCTCATCAATGGAGTTAGTATTCCTCACTTATAAACCCATGATCATTCCCTAAATTAGTCGATGTGGGACTTCCATCATCCAACAATGCTAATTAGTGTCGATATGGAGAATTAAAACATCATAAATGGATAGAGATTAGGAAGGACCATTTATAAAAGTAAGTAAATTTAAAAATATTTATTATTGCTAATACCAATAAAAGGAATAGAATTCACATGCCTCAAATTTTAACCAATTCCTCGTAGAAAAAGCTAACCCATTTCTTAATGAAAAAAAAGAAAAATATAGGCATTAAGAACCTTAAACAAAAGGAGAAACTAAAAAAAGTATCTATTCCAACTTATTCCAACTTCTAAGTTGTCTGTCATATATGCTTGTTGTTAAATGGCGATGTTGCTGTTCGTCGATCTTCGAACTATCAACGTTGTTCCATAATGATAATATATATTAAGTGTGCTTTCATTTCAATGTCTAAGATTCTTTTGAATGAGTTTAGAAAATTATTTTATTTTTATTTTTAGACAATTTAGTGAAAATATATTTAAAATTGGTACTTAAATAGTTCATGGGAGAAAGCGAAGCTAAAGCGGCCGTCTATTTCCTAACCATTCTCTATCCTCTCTTATCACCCATTAATACTTAGTTTTTATTCTTGAAGTTATATTTGATTTTTAGATTTTAGTATTTTTCACTTTTTATTCGAAATAAATGCTCACTTTTAGTTTAATTAATATAAAATAAATATGGTTTGAAATTTTTTTAATTAATTTTTATAATAATAGTAAAAAAACTATTAAAACGGAAAAGTCTACCATTCTCGTGAAAAAACAAAATTAATTTGAGTTTGTAAAGAAAGGTATGAAAATTTAAAGAAAATAGAAAAGAATAAAAAAGTTTGCTAAATTTTTAATTTTCACAAAGAAATTGAATGTGCATGTGACCGCCACATACGAGAGATTTAAGGAATTTTGGAGCTCATAACTCCAGAAAAGTTAGCTCAGGAAGGCATGTGTCATCCAAGTGAGTAACCCAATGGACTTTAGTCCGGTAATATTTGTAGGGATCGCTAGGACATGCTAGCATGCAAATATTCCTTACTTTCCGTTGTTAAAAAATACAGGTTAAGGACTTTAGAAGGGGTTTTTTGGATGAGTATGTATTGTATGTATGTTATGATGAAATTACCGTAATGCCCTTAGGTGGAAATTTTCGATAAACATGTTGTTTTATGTATTATGGTAAGCTAGAAAGAGAATATACATGACTAAAATACGAGTTGGGCAATATGGATGAGTATGTTAGGCATGATGTAAGAATTAGGAAAAGACCTCTATAATGAGATTTGTGATGAACGTTGTTTAATATGCTTTCCATTGTGTTAAAAGGAGGATGAACTATTGCAATCTATGCTCCGGATGATTGATGGATTTTATCTTCTCATTGAGCTTGTTTGCTTGTATGTGTGCATGATACAATACGTGTTAACTCCAAGTGTTTGATTGTGTGTTCTCCCTGTGGAGCATCTTTATCTATAAAGAGATACGACGTTAAAGTAAAGTTGTAAGACGATGACCTAGATCAGGATGCCTCTAATAGGCTTACCACCTTAGGACTGTGAGTACCATTCAGAGGGTCTAGACCCTAATGCTCCCAAACTACGAAAGACAAGAGGAGTCATAATAGAGTAACCTAGATCTAGAAGCCCGCATTAAGCCACCTAGCTGCCTTAAGAATCTAATAAATCCAATAACCTAGATCAAGCCATTTGGTTAAGAGTGTTAGTTGATCTTCCACAAAAGCAAAAAGGGGGTAGAGCCTCAATTAACAGGAGACTGTTTGAGAGCTCCAAAGGAGATTAGGGGAGGTTTTGTGGTGTTCTTTGTTCGAGGAGAGGATTGTTGAGGATTATTCAGAAGAGTAGTCCTACATTGACTAATTAAGAGAAAGATCACGAGTTTATGAGTAAGGAACACAATCTCCAATTGTATATATGAGGCCTTTTGGAGAAATTAAAAGTAAAATCTTGAGTGCTTGTGCTCAAAGTGGATAATATCATACCATTGTGGAGGCTCGTGATTCTTAACAAATTTTTCAATGCATGACTACCGCATTCCATAATTCCAATATGATGCTTAATATTCCGTTTTAAACAAGTTGAACTTATTTACTCACAAGGTGAAATTGAAGTATTAAAAATAAAACGTTTAATTAAAACACAATACTATGCAAACAACGAAGAAGAGAAATCGTGTACAATTGTATGATCGAGAACAATAAATACATGTGTGGTTCTCTTGTCCAACAACGTGGACCACATGAAAAGGACTTTGGCTCAATTTTGTCTCCCAGCTTTTTTGGTGTTCATAATGAACGTGTAAATCAAACCTGATGATCAATTACCAAACATGTGACATACGTTTAGTCATTATGGAAATCATTGTTCTTACTTGCGGTCTCCCCAATTGCAAATAAAGCCAAACTTGTTGAAATTATTCATATTCCTAATTCGGAATCTAAAATCGGCACATGATGGCCACTGTATTCTCCTACGAATGGTCATGTTACTTACTCCATGTATATAAGAGTGGAAACTATCCCCACAATCCAACCCGAGTCTTTTCAGGATGCTTTGTTCTTAGTCACACAATTTCTAGGAAAATAGCTCGGAGATCACCCAACATAAATGAATCAAAACAAAGCACGCTTAATTTTAAAATTGTTATGATTGAGCCACCGAAAAGATAGGTGCACCTTCTCTGTATAAGACCCATATAAAAACAAAACTATTTGTGTGTTCTTCATAGCCTTCAGTTTTGTTACAACAAACAATAACAAATGTGAGGAAGATGCTGCAGCGATTTGTTGAAGACTGTTGTGGTCATGTTGATTTCACCCACTTCGATAATGAGAATTTTAGCAAGAATAAAATGCAAACGAGAACAAAGAGAAAGCAGTAATGGAGAAAGTAACGCCCTTTAATACTAAACTGGTCCTAGTTGACCTTGTTAGTCCTATCAAACAATATTACAATGGATTACAATGGATGAAGGTGACAACAATGCCATAGAGGAAGAAGATGAAGATTATGACAAAGTTAATTTTGAAAGACCTGCACACAACTGTGTTAGATGGAGAACAAATCCAACTCAAGGCTAGTGAAAAATAAAATGAACAACAAACTATTATAGACGACTAATTCGAGAATGAAAATGAACCATCGAAGAATTTTTTAATACAAAATATTTGTTTCGTACTCATAATATTATTTTAAAAAATATAATAAAGAAGTGTATATCAAATAGCTGCAGATGACTTTGAACATGTGTAGCAAATGATTCTAAAAAAAAGTTGAAACAAAAAATTAATTGATGGTATAAATGGTCAAACTAATTCACAAGTTTAAATCGATGAATTCCACAGTCTAATTGTACCCTTTTGTATGGGGTCACACAAGCAACACAGCTACCCAACTGGTTAAAATTTAATGAAATGGTACCTTCAAAACACTATTATTCAACGAGAAGTTAAGAACACTATTTTCTTCTTTGTCTTATCGAAGAACTAAAGTGATTAGGGATATGTGGGTCGTTGTTGGTGGCGGTTATCGAGATGGTTATGGCCATGGCGTGGGGTGTAGCAACTACTAGCCCAATGAGTCAGACCTAGGGATACGCAAGTCTGTCTAGTGGGCTCATGTGTGCATGTGTGGATAGTGTGTAGGAAGTACTACGCATCTAACTTTGCTTGAACTAGAAAGCTGCCTAGGTCCCACCATATAGCATGTATTTACATTTTTCGACCCTAATAATGGAGTTACTTACTAAGTATTTCTTATAAGATTCAAGCATGCTACTCTTATTTTTCAAGTAAAAGTAAGACACCCGTGTACGGAGGATGGCGTCGCGATCGAAGCCATAGAATCAGTGTTAGAATATTCGTACTCATATTGTTTTATTATTTTCTTCCTTTTTTAATTTTATATTGTTTATTTTCCACCTTATTACAAAAGTTTGTAATACTTCTGTTGTTCGGCGGTCTGCAAATTACCAATCTCCTATCTAAAAGCATGAGTTTGTTGAATCATTAACGAGTGAATTCACGGTAATGTGTCGATATAATTTAGTTTGTATATTATGAAAATGTTTTCTCGAATTATTTTTCACGTATTTACCCACAACAAAGTAATTATTTAATGAAGAGTGAATATGATGTTGAAGAAAAAAAAATATAATTAGATGAAGATAGTTTGAGACAATTGGAGCTGGTCGACCAACTACAAAGGCTCGGACTGGCATATCACTCCTAAATAGAACTAAATTAAATGTTAGAGAATATGAATGAAAAGTTTGAGAGGGGAAAGGATTTAGAGTGCAACTAGCAACACATATGCTACCTGTCTAAGACAACGCGACTATTATATCCGCGAAGGTAACCTATTTCGATTTCAAAGTCTATATCTCTCTCCTCCGTATAACAAAAATCCAACGACGTTTCCGATGGTTTCTCGACTTTTGTAGCTCTGTTTCGGCGTACCATCCAATCTTGCGTTGGCACCGGTCTGTGTGAGTGCCTAAGAACGTATATCATTTCAATTTTTGCAACTTCTAGAACTTTCGAATCTCACCGGTGAACCTAAGATGGTTTTACTCTCTCCTCATCGGAGTTGCGTAAGGGTCTCTCTCTCTCTCTCTTTGGGTTGTGAGTGGTGCGAGAATTTTGGTGCCTCGCTAGATATTCCGCGCGTTTTCTGGCAATTGATTTTTTTTAAATAATTTATGTGGTGGTTATAGTAGGTTTTCAGACTACCCGCTTGAAAAGCATGAAGCTTTGGACATAGGTTTTCAGACCGTATCACATGGCAAGTCCTGGATGCGGGTTCAAACTACGTCCCTTGGAATGTATGAAGCCTTGAACATAAGTTAAGACTGTGTCGTTTGGAATGTATGATGTTTTGAGCAGAGATTATCAAGTTCATGACTCGTACCATAAATCCTATGGAAAGTGTCTTGGAGTTAACCAAGAACAGAACTTCTGAAGACCATCTGAGAACCATAATACTAAGGCCCTTAGAGCAGAACCAACATTTAAAAATCCAGTCTTCAAGATAGATCGTGATAAGAATTCACAAGTCAAGAACAAAACCAAAGGGCCTAAGTACTTACAAAAAGAACTAGAATAAGAAAAGAAAAACGTGTACCCTAGCATAGAGCCTTCAACTAGGCTACTTACTGAGTCTTTGTACTCATCCCATGTTTTTCATGTTTTTCACGTAAACAAGGAGTTGGTTGAAGTCGGGAGCGGACTCTAGAACAGGTGTCATAAACACTTGTCGTCTTCTTCAACTTTTTTTGTTGTAAATATTTTGTGTCTGTTCCTTATTTTGTATTTTTAACATTATCTTAAAGAATTAAATGATAATAATTTTTGGAAATAAGTAGCCATTTGAAACAAAAAAAAAATGAATTTATTAGAATTGACCTGTGAGCAAAACAAAATAAAATAATAATAATAATAATAAAAAACACTAGAAAAAGAAAAAAGAAAATGAAAGATGTGGAAAATATGATGACATTCTAACAAACACATATTTGCAAATATATAAATAATTTTCAAATATATTATAAAATCACCGTCAGGTGGCCTTGTATTTATTAGATATATTTATATTCTAAAAAACATTAAATGGAAAGATTAAATTTTTTTTAAACACGAGATAAAATTTATCAATTTGATAAAGCCTAAATTATTATGCTAATTATAAATATGAACTAGAATAATCAAACCACTACAAAAATGATTTTTAATTGCAATTGAAATAAGAAACAATAGATTGACTTAGAAAGAGATAGAGATAGAGTGTATATGTTGAAATATTTTTTTACCCTAAATAATTGGACTACAAATTTGTGGTCATTTTGTTGTAATTCATATCACGGAGATTATGGATGTAAGGTTGAATTGAAACTTCAGGAGCAAATTAGTAACTCCGGCTTAGACTAACTAAAAAAGTGACCTTATCGTTGGAGTTGGAAGATTTGTATGATGTATGATGATGTATTGCCGGGTAGCCCTTGCATGCGTCATGCTATGCATGTGATAATGTAAGATGAAAGTCATGATGATTACTGCGTATCTATGACATGAAGGAAATGATTTTGATGTTATGCTATAATTTTAAACCATGGGAACCTCATGCATTTATGTTTGTCATGTACACCGAGATACTTTCTCATTATGTTATGTTAGTACGGATACGTAGTTTTGATATTTATATTTGTCATGATATCAGGGGGCATTTCCCTTCCAAGGCGTTCAGCAATGCGTTAGCCTGTTGAGCCCGACCAAACCAAGTCCAAAACTACATATATGAGCCCACTTAGTGGGTCTATGTGCGCGTGCATGATCCATGTGTAGGGAAATACAACACATCCAACCCTGTTCCGAACTGGAAAGAGCTCAAGGTGAAGCTATTGTTTTAAAAGATAGGTCTCATCATGTATATATGTGTTTTCATTTTCATACTGAAACATTATGCTAAGATTTTATCTTGACGATTATATTTCTATTTCTTGTTTTAAACTAAACGAATAAGTCCATAGATTCCTTCGAGATATTTTATTTAAATTTTCAATAGACATTGTAGTGACGTCGATGATGTGATCAGTTATGACATTGTGGCCATTCATTTTTAAAATCTCAAATATCAATCATATGTGATATCAAATGTTTCTATAATAAGTAATTTTAAAATCTCAAATATCAATCATATGTGATATCAAATGTTTCTATAATAAGTAATAAAAAAAAAAAGATCAAGATTTGTACTTATATTAATAAATAAATATTTTGTAGGTCTCAAATAAATTTAAATGATTATTATTTTATTACAGTCAAATGAAATATGTGATATCAAATGGAGAGTTTTTTGTGGCCATTTGTTGGGTGATGCCAAAAACACGAATGTGGTTCTAATATCTTTAAACTTCTCACTTTTTTTATTTTCTAATTGGTTCATACAATTACAAAAATAAGAACCCAACCAATAATGTGGTTCTCGTAACCATTTTTGGATTCGGTTGGTTCAGATATTTAATGTTGTGTTGTTTAGTTAAATTTTTATTTTTTTAAAAAAATAAAATATAATTTCTTAAAATATCTAATCCACGGAGGTAATCGACGACGACATAACTACTTCGGTGAGTGTCGAACCAGAGGAAGAACTCCAACTGTGCATAACAAAGGCACCGGGGCTGGGGGAGCCAATTCAACTGAAGGAGGAGCGAGTGTTCGCTCGAATCGGTGAAAGAGGCGAGCAGCAAGAGCACCGGCGATGGGTCCTCGACACGGGGGCAACAAACCATATGACCAGGGACAAGTCTGCGTTCTTCGAACTTGACTCGGGGATTTGCGAGACAGTGAAATTTGGCGACGGCTTCGTCGTCGAAATCTAAGGGCGCGACACCATCCTGTTCGTTGGCAAGGGAAGCAAGCACCACAAGCTGACTGGCGCCTACTTCATCCCGAGGCTCAAGACTAATATTGTGAGCCTGGGTCAACTCGATAAGGCCGGCTGCCACATTTTCATCAAGCGTGGGCTACTTAGGATCCGCGATGATCGACGACGATTGCTCACGGAAGTTCGGTGCATGACAAACCGCCTTTACATCCTAGAGTTGGAGATAGAGCAACCAGTCAGCCTCTCGGCCAGGTATCGGAGGATGAAAGACCTATTAGGAAGAGGTGAACCACCAGGACTGGTGGCACGCCAGCTCGAAGAAGAGGTGGCCGAACAAGACGTGGAGTCTGGAGGACATGCTGCCAGGGACACTGAGCCATAGGGCTCAAATTGGAGTTAAAACAAAATAAGGTAGATATACCATACGTTTTAGCAGTAGATTGTTAGATAAAACTGAGGTTTTCCTTTTCATTAGTTGATTCATTAGATAAAACTGAGGTTTCCTTTTCATTAGTTGATTCATTAGTTGATTGAATACTTGACCATTTGACAAACACCTCGAATGGATTACCAAAAATTTTAGATTGGTCATTTTGTAGGAAGTGTCATAGATTTAGTTGGCCACTCTCGGGCCATTCTTACTATAGTTAGATATTTAAACAGGTCAATTCTATTGTTGAGAAAATTTCATCACCTCATTTTAACCAAAAGTCTTCCTCAATTCTCTCTCTGTTATTTTTAGCATTTTTATTTTCTTCCAACAACTACCAGTCAAACGATTTTCTCTCACCGAAAAGTATTTCACTGGCCGATTATCCTTGCCGATTGTCGAAAAACAACAAGGGATAGAGCAACCAGTCAGCCTCTCGGCCGGTACTGGAGGATGGAAGACCTATTAGGAAGAGGTGAACCACTGGGACTGGCGGCGCGCCAGCTCGAAGAAGAAGTGGTTGAACAAGACGTGGAGTCTGGAGGACATGGTGCCAGGGACACCGAGCCATAGGGCTCAAATCGGAGTTTAAACAAAATAAGGTAGATATACCACAGGTTTTAGGAGGAGATTGTTAGATAAAACCTGAGGTTTTTCTTATTTAGATTTACACGTTTTCATTAGTTGATTGAATACCTTCTTTTGACCATTTGACAAACACATTGAATGGATTACCAAAATTGCCCTTTAGTAGGGAGTGACACACATCTAGTTGGCCACCCTCGGGCCATTTTTAGGATAGTTAGATATTTAAATAGGTAAATGTGTTCAGAAAGATTTCACCACCTCATTTCAAGCAAAAGTCTTCAGCAACTCTCTCTCTCTCGGTTGTTTTTTGCATTTTTATTTTCTTCCAACAACTTCCCGTCAAACGATTTCCTCTCACCGAAAAGGATTTCTCTTGCCGATTATCCTTGCCGATTGTCGAAAAACAACAAGGAAGAGTCAAAAGCATATAGACTCTATGATCTGATGTCCAAGAAGATAGTTGTGATAAGAGATGTAATTTTTTTTTTGAAGAAAATAAGTGTTAGGGATTGGGGAAAAGTAATGAAGAAGCTAGATTTGGTACTCTCGAATGATAATATAGTAATATTGAAGGAAGCGGATCTAACCAAAGTGAGGAAGAATTTGAAAAAGAGGTTGTAGTAGAAAAAGAAGGAGAAGTCAATGTATCTTCCCGTGAGTAATGTGAATCAAGTTCTTCAACATGTGAATAAAGCACATTAGAAGTGAGGAACAGAAGAGCACCATTATGGATTGAAGATTATGTGAGGGGTGTTGAATTTTCTGAAGAAGCGGAACACAACAATTTAGTTCTATTAACCTCAACTACAAATCCGATTATCTTTGAAGAAGTTGTTCAAAGTTCAAAATGGAGAGATGCAATGGACTTGGAGATAGAAGCCATTGAAAGAAATGAGACTTGAGAGTTGACAGATTTGCCTAATGAAATAAGAAGATTGAAGTAAAGTGTGTTTTCAAAACCAAACTCAACGAAAATGACGAAGTTGACAAGTATAAGGCTAGGCTAGTGGCAAAAGGATATGCACAACAACATGGTGTAGACTATATAAAGGTGTTTACACATGTGGCTAGGTGAAATACTATTCGAATGATAATTGATTTAACAGTTTAGAATGGTTGGAACATGTATCAGCTTGACGTGAATTTTTTTTTTTTTTTTTTTTTTTTTTATATGGAGAATTAAAAGAAGTAGTGTTTGTTGAGCAACCACAAGGTCATGAGAAAAAAGATAAAGAGTACAAGGTATACAAATTGAAGAAGGCGTTATATGGTCTTAAACAATCCCTACATGTATGGTTCGTAAACCTAACTCACTTGTCAAGAGTTCGGATAACAATAGAACTGGTATATGATTTTATGATACATGATTTGTGCCCTGTAGGCAATATTAGAAAGTTTGCCAGTTAGCTTTCTTTTTGTGAACTTGTCCCGAGCGGTAGAGGTCCACAGTTGCACCTTAGATTTGGTCGAGGCTTGACATGGTTGAACCCTATGGGATTTATACTGAGGTCGCGCCTCGAAGACTTTGAGATATGATCATGATGATGAGAGACTAGCAGAAACGACTAACCAGGAGACCTAAAGAACTTAAGAATATTACGAGGGCTGGAGGTCCAGATAGGGCAAAGAACCAAGAGAAAGTAGAATGAGAAAACCTAGGGTGTAGTCTAGGAAGAGCCTATATGGGGGAACGAATCCCCAAAAGAGAATAAGATACCGAACGTATGAACAACATCAATAAGACTTAACAACGAAATATGAACTATTAGCAAAATTGTTACTAACTATATTTTATATACTCATTTCAGCTACGATAACTTTCTTTTCGGGTGGAGTTTGGCGTAGCGGTCGAGGTGGAGGTACACGTGGGCAGTTGGCAATAAAGAGTCTCAAGTGCCTTTGTACTCACCTTTAAGTCCTGTATTTCATGTATTTTAAATAGTTTGATCTCCTAGTGTTGTATTTTAGTGGTAGTTTCTTATTTATTTATAAAAAAAAAAAAAATCATTATTATTTTAATCAAATTTCAAATTACATGAATTTCAAGATTTTAAATTTTACGCATTTTTCTCATTTCTACATCACTGTGTAACGGTCAGTGGTTCAAATTTTGTGATTTAAGGGATAAAAGCGAGCTCATGAGGTATACTTTGGATGGAGAATTTTGAAAAAAAAAAGAAAAAATACACTCATACCTAGAAATTTTCAGCTTCATTTGTTTGATTTTAAGGCTCTATTTCAAATCCACCATAACATTTGTCTTGTGTCTTATGCTTATTAGTTTTAGTCGTCTGCATATGACTAACCGTAGAAAAAGGTACTCGGAAGCAACTATGTCGATACCAAGGTGTCTAACTACTTCTAAGGATGCTATAGACTGTTTACAAACAAACTCAATCAGCTTACAAACTATACAATTATGCGGATTTAGATTATAAAGGATATTTAGACAGGAGGCGGATGAGGATTATTGAGAGGAGTAGCACGTTATTGTCTAATTAGGAGGAAGATCATGGGTTTATAAGTAAGGAACGTCATCTCTATTAAGGCCTTTTGGAAAACTAATAGTAAAGCCATAAGAATTTATGCTCAAAGTAGACAATATCATACCATTGTGTAGTTCGTGATTTGTAATATGGTATCAAAGTCATGTCCTTACTTTAGCCATGTCAATAGAATCCTCAAGTGTCGAACAAAAAAATTGTGAGCCTCGAAGATAAAGTCAAAGGTGACTTGAGCATCGAACAAATGATGTACTTTGTCCGACAGCTTAAAAAAATCACGAGTTTATAAGGAACACAATTTCTAATTGTACGAGACCTTTCATAGAAACTAAAAGTAGAACTTGATTCAAAGTAAAACTAATGGTATAAGGTTTTTTTAATAAATTTTTTATTATTTTGTTTTATATTGTTTTCAAGTTCCTAAAGTTTTTCTATGTACCTCATCTTGTAATTCACCCATCGTTGATAAAATCTAAAAAATCAAGCTTAAAAAGAAAAAAATTATTAACAGTCGGTATAATAAATACATTCCCTAACTATTCCACAGATATCTTTAAATCAAATTCCATAATATTTACTCTCCATAAATTTACCAAACAACCCTTCATTAAACAATATATAATATTTGTTGTCAATGTGTATGAATCTATGTAGGCTTGATGAATAAAGAAGAGACACGATCTTTGGTCTCTTGATCTTCCACAGTATGTCCATCTCTATGTTGGTAGACTGTATGAAAAATTCTAGCGACATTTAAAGCCATTTTAATGAAATCTTGAGAGATGATTGGTGAATAATTCAACATTTGAATTTTATTCAATTTCTTCCACGACTCGATAATCAAATCCTTTATATATCTTCGTGCTTCATGTTCAGAGGTACCTGTGTCATTCATGTAACATTCGAGAGACTTAGCAACTTCACCTCTCTCTGCTTCATCCTATGAATTAGAAAATTGTCATAATTAGTGTTATTCGTCTACATGATCGAAAATTAGGAAATTAATAGCATGAAGAATTTTATTTTAAAAGAAATACCGATGATGAAGCTAAGTCATTGGTGAGACAAAAGATCATGGATGAATGTCGAATAATATCAGGATAGTCTTCCAAGTATTCCAAATCCTCTTTTATTATTGAGTTTGTGGCAAAGATGTAAGCATGAACGAGAAGAAGAGATCCCGATACTGAAATCCATGCATTGTCTAAATACTCTTGGAATGTTGGCTTATAATTGGTGTAGTGCCATCTTGCCTCTATCAAGAACGTTTTGCATAAATCTATCCACTACAACATTTTAAATGTCGAAGGAGTTACGGTATCATAAAATTATCTAACAGAATTTTTCATTTAGCATAAAATTTAATCGAATGACATTAACTCCATGATTCTTAACAACATCGAAAGCCACATCGTTGATTGTGTTGTGGAGAGCAATAAAACATATCTTCATGTAGTTAGGCAATGCATCAATTGCGCCAATATCCCATCTAAGAGTATCAACATATAATCATTTGTTGAATAAAACCTTCATTTATTAATTACGACAACTTTGAACACCAATTATTTGTCTTGGTAATTTTTTTTTTTTTTTTTTTTTTTTTTTGTTGTTGTTGTTAAATTTGGTTCGATTTAGTGGGTAGAAGTTACCTCTAGACAGCATCGGTGAAGAGTTCAAGTTCATTCAAAGTTCCATACACGTCATAAACATCGTCAATTATTGTTATTAATGAAGTAATTTTTGTAGACATTCTTCTAAGATATCCGAGATGAGGTTTGCATCCCATTCCCACCGACCAAAAGAAATTTGTCATCAATCTCTCTTGCAAAATCGAGTTTTTGTCCGAGCTCAACGCTCTTCCACCACCTTCGTATATACCAAATAAACCAATACAATACATTAGGTTCAATTTTTAAACAAGAATTAGGTGAAAAATAATATCAAATATAAAAGACTTCCTAGATTATATTTTCTTTTAAAAAATTTTTTTTTCACAATTTAAAAAAAATCATAATTGATAATTAAACTTATTACCTAGAGACATATTTCAGGTCATCTTGATGTGTGGATTGGACAATATTGAAGTCTAACATGACCAAATCTAACAACTCAAGATTCGGTTCGAGTTTTCTTCCATACAAGTCGATGAACCATCTAACCTCCAATCTTGACATTCTCCAATGAAGTGGGAGTTCAAGAGCATGCCTTACCATAGTACAATTTATTTCATCACCACTAGATATAAGGTATTTGGATAGATATTGGATGGCAAAATGTCTCGCTTCATCCAAAAAGCCTTCACCTTCCATTGCTAAAAAGGAAGCTTCATATAAGGATAATATTCCTTTAACTTTCTCTTCACAAATACTATTAGAACTTTCTAACTCATCATTAAACTTCTTGAAGACCTCTACATATGATCCATGAGAAACATTATTTGAGAGAACGAAATATAAAAAAGAAAAAAAAAAAAAAAACAACAAAATGGAATTTGAAAAAGAAATGGGTTACCTTCGGAGATATAATAGCCGTGTTGCCTTAAAATCCTAAAATGAAGAGCCGTGGCATATAAGTTGTTGTTCCACTCTAAATCCTTTCCACTCTGGAACTCTTCATTCATATTCTCTAACACTTGATTTATTTCTATTTGGAAGTGGTATGACAGTCGAGCCTTTGTAGTTGGCCGACTAGCTCCAATTGTCTTAAACTATCTCCATCCAATAATAATTTTTTGTTCTTCACTCTTCTTTTTAGCATAGGTGAAAAATAATTGGAGAAAACATATTCATAATATTCAAACTAAATTATAGCGACACATTACCGTGAATTCACTCGTTAGCGATTCAACAAATTCATGCTTCCAGATAGGAGGTTGGTAACTTGCAGACCGCCGAACAACAAAAGTATTATAAACTTTTGTATCGATAGTCGATCGCTTAATCATTTGGAAAGAAACATAAACGTTAGGATAAGAAAAAAGATTTCGTGGGGAGATAAGCTTATTAGAATGAGAAAGAAAGATTTCGTGGGGAGGTAAGCGTAGAGATGGAGGAAAGAAGAGGAAGAATGAGAAGACCCATTGTCATATTGTGAGCAAACAAATGTCTCTCAATTCCTTTTATAAATTAATGTTCTCATTTTGAAATAATTAGGAGAAAAACGTGTATGGTTGTTATCTCCAATCGATAATTCTCCTCCTCCGTACTCTCCCCCGCATAAACCTTATTATCAGGTAAACGCTACATGTCATGATTTTGGAATATTAATTTTTGAAAACCTTTCATTTAAAATATTTCATAAAAGATACTCTAGAGTTAAATCAAAGCTGAACTAACTTAAGGCTACTCTTTTAAGAGTAAGAATATTCAAATATTGGTTTTATGGCTTCTATCGCGACGCCGTCATTCATACACGAGTGTCTTACTTTTACTTGAAAAATAAGAGTAGCACGCTTGAATACTGTAATAAATACTTAGTAAGTAACTTCATTATTGAGGTTGGAAAATTTAAATAAATCCTATAGGGTTGAACAAATCATTTTAAAACATCATGGCATGCCTTGGGCTACTTTCCAGTTCAAGGAAGGTTGGATGTGTAGTATTTCACTACACACAATCCACACATGCGCACATGAGCCCACTAAGCAAGCTCACATACCCCTAGGCATGACTCATCGGGCTAGCACTAGCTAACCGGTTGATGGATACAATGGAGGGATAGGGTCTACATAACATCATGAAGAACACTCAATATTCTATGTTATTATGTTACTAAATTTCAAATGAATTTATGAACATTTAAGTCTATGACAATCTTTAAAGTGAATTATTAAAATGATTTTTTTCTACGTACACAAGTCATGACATGCATGTAGTAGTGATCTTATTTTAAAAGAAAAAGGAGGGTTGTTACAATTAAAGTTCTACACCAAAATTCTATTTTATTACATTCACATTTTTTAGAACAAATATTATTTGCACCAGATTTCTTTAACGAGGGTAGGATTTTCGAAGTTGCCCTAGTAATAATCAATGTCTCCTTCCTCTCTGGCAGCCGTGCATCGCTATTTTCCTTGTTTTCGAGACCAAGAAAGTCGGCTACTACTAGTTATATGTATTTATGAGCATTGCTTTGTCCATCGCTATTTTCCGTGTTTTCGCTCACATTTTAGTCGCGCACAAACTCTTCACCATCAAAGTTGACAAAATCGACATGACCGCCACCACCTTCAATGATATTGCTGCTGGATCTTTCTTACATTTGTCGCTATTAAACATAACCATGCCAAAGGTGAAGGGCAATGGGTCATATTTTCGAGATCTAGATTCAAGGTTTTCATGACAATGGTCACCAAATCTGAAACAATTTAGTTATTACGGCGCCACAGTCATCCCCGCCACCAACTACTCACATATCCCTACTCAACTTAGTTCTTAGATTAGACAAAGAAGAAAGAGACTAATGTTACATTTTTTTTTTTTTTGTTTTTTTTTTTTTATTTTACAACATTCTAACTAAATATCTATGTTACAATTTTAAAATGAATAAGTGTATTTATATTTTTTTTATAATGTACCTTAAAATTATAAAACATGTTATATTAAAAATGATTCTATGGATTCATCACCACTTTAAAAAAAAAAAAAATTATATTTTTACCAAAAAAGAAAGAGACTATGTTACGAATAATTAGATAGAGGAATCCACCCATAGATACTCATTGCTTGAACAAATGAGTATATAAATAAAGGTGACGCCACACCCTAAGGAAAGCTATCTTGAAGATAGATTGGTTGAGAAAAACTTAAAAAAATTGAAAGTTATTATTTGTTTAAATCATAAAAATTTCAAAGTTAAAGCATGCTTTATTTTGAGTGATTTATATTGGGTCACCCTCCCCGGGCTATTTCCTAAGAAATATGTGGGTAAGAACAAAGCATCCTGAAAAAACTCGTGTTAGATTTTGGGATAGTTTTTACTTTTATATGCGAGGAGTAAGTAACGTGACCATGTTGTAGGAGAATATCGTGACCATCCTATACTGATTTTAGATTCTGAATCATGAATATGAATAATTACAATATGTTTGGTTTTATTTGCAAGGGGGGGAGACGGAAGGTAAGAACAATGCTTTCCATAATGATATTAACTAAAAATAAGTCATATATCAATGATTATGTACTTTTTTTTTTTTAGATTGACACGTTCATTATGAACATAAAAAAGACGAGACAAAATTGGCCAATGCCCTTTTTATGTGGTCCAAGTTGTTGGGCAAAGAGTACCATAAATGTATTTATTGTTCTCCATAGTAGAGTTGTACACAATTTCTTTTGTTCGCTGTTTGCATAGTATTATGTTTAACGTTTTGTTTTTAAGACTTCAATTTCATCTTGTGAGTAAATAAACTCGACTTGTTAAAAACGAAATATTAAACATCCCGTTGGAATCATGGAATGTGGCAGTCATGCATTGAAATTTTTTTAAGAATCATGAACCTCTACAATGTTACGATATTATCCACTTTGAGCCCAAAGTCTTAAGATTTTACTTTTGGTTTCTCCCCCTTTGAACAAGTCGAGCTTATTTACTCACAAAGTGAAATTAAAGTCATAAAAATAAAACGTTTAATTAAAACATAATATTAGGCAAACAACGAAAAAAAAAAATCGTGTACAGCTATTTGATCGAGGACAATAAATACATGTGTGGTACTCTTGTCCAACAACGTGGACCACATAAAAAGAACATTGGCCAATTTTGTCTTTTTTTTAATGAGAACGTGTCAATCTAAAAAAAAGAGTACATAATCATTGATATATGACTTATTTTTAGTTAATATCATTATGGAAAGCATTGTTCTTACCTTCAGTCTCCCCCAATTGCAAATAAAACCAAACCTATTGTAATTAATCATATTCATGATTCGGAATCTAAAATCGGCACAGGTTGGTCACGATATTCTCCTACGACATGATCACGTTACTTCCCCTCACATATAAGAGTGAAAACTATCCCCACAATCTAATACGAGTTCTTTCCGAATACTTTTTTCTAACCCACATGTTTCCTAGGAAAATAACTCGGAGGCCACCCAATATAAATGACTCAAAACAAATTATGCTTTAAGTTTGAAATTCTTATGATTGAGACACAGAAAACAAAAACAAAACAAAAAAGATGACCTTATTTCTGTAACTAATAACTTTTCATTCTTTCAAGTTTTTCTTAACCAACCTATCTTCAAAATCACTTTGGTTATTTATAACACATTGGTTGAAGCAATGGTTGAAGCAATGGGTATCTATTGGTGGATTCCTCTATCTAATTGTTTTTTACCTAGTCTCTTTCCTTTTTTTTTGGTAAAAAGATAATTTATTTTTTAAAGTAGTGATGAATCATAGAATCATTTTTAAAACTACATCTTCTGGTTGGATCTTGATTAATAATGTGTCATAGTATAACATATTTTATAATTTCAAGGTATACATTCTAAAAAAATAGTCCTAAACTTTGACATTTGTTTCTTAAATACACTTATTCGTTTTAAAAATTGTAATATTACTTTGAACTATTTGTTTTTGGAGTAGATATTTAGTTAGAATGTTGTACTAGAAAAAAAAAAAAGACTTAGAACAATGTTGCAGTGATATGAAACAATAGTCGAGACTAAAACCATCATCGTCACACCATTCCAAGCCACTTACAAAATTTTCATCTAAATTTATGTATTAATCATTGTTAAAAAGGTTTACACATGCAAAAAGCCATGTGGGTCACTGTGATAGATACATGCTCAAAGCCAATGGTTCACTAGAATAAATAATAAAAAATTCTTGCGTTCCTCGTGGCCTTCAGTTTTGTTACCACAAACAATAAAAAGTTTGAGGAAGATCTAGGGGCGATTCGTTGAAGACAGTAGCAGCCATGTTGATTTTACTTATTATGAGAATTTTGAGACAAGAACAAAGGAAAGCAGTAATGGACAAAGTAACGCCCATTAATACAATGAATTAGACGTAGTTGACCTTGTTTGCCCCGTCAACAATATTACGATTGATGAAGGTGACCTCAAAGCGAGAGAAAAAGAAGATAAAGATTATGATAAGGTTTATTTTGAATGACCTACAATCAACTGCATTAGATGAAGCACAAATCCAACTTAAGACTAATGAGAAATAAAAAGAACAACAAACCAATATTGACGACTAATTCGAGAATGAAAGTACTCCATCGAAGAAATTTATAATGCAAATAATATTCGTTTCTACTCACAATATTATTTTAAAAAAAATATAACAAAGAAGTGTATATCATAGAGTAGCAGATGGGTTTAAGCATGTCGTAAATGGTTCTAATGAAAAATTGAAATAAAAATTTTATGGATGGTATAAATGGTCCAACTAATTTAAGTTTTAAATTTAAATGGATGAAATTAAAATGGTTAAAATTGATGCAATTTTTTTTCTCCACTTATCCAGACACACGTTTATTTCTTTTTGAAAAGCATTGTTGTTGAAAATAAAACCAAAACATATCTCTTTCAAGCAATGGTTAGTAGTACCCTTTTGTAGTGGGTCACAGTGCAACACAGCTACCCAGCTGATTAAAATTTCATGAATGGTACTCTTCAAAAGTATTATTCAACAAGAAGTTAAAAACAAATGCTCGTTTCTCTTACTAAAAGAAACATAAAAAAAGTAACATTAGTCTCTTTCTTCTGTCTTATCGAAGAACTAAGTTGATTAAGGATATGTGAGGAGTTGTTGGCGGCGGGGATGGTTGTGGCGCCGTAATAACTAAATTGTTTCAGATTTAGTGACCATTGTCATGAAAACCATGAATCCAAATCTCGAAAATATGACCAATTTAGTGACCATTGTCATGAAAACCATGAATCCAAATCTCGAAAATATGACCCATTGCCCTTCACCTTTGGCAGGGTTATGTTTAATAGCAAAAAATGTAAGAAAAATCCAGCAGCAACGTCATTGAAGGTGGTGGCGGTCAAGGCGATTTTGTCAACTTTGATGGTGAAGAGTTTGTGCGTGACTAAAATGTGGACGAAAACAAGGAAAATAGTGATGAACAAAGCAATGCTTATAAATACATATAACTAGTAGTAGTCGACTTTCTTGGTCTTGTTAATGATCTCATGAAGGATGAAAGATGCACGGATGCCTGAGAGGAAGTAGACATTGATTATTACTAGGCCAACTTCGAAAGTCCTACACTCGTTAAAGAAATCTGGTGCAAATAATATTTGTTCTAAAAAATGTGAATGAATAAAATAGAATTTTGCTGTAGAACTTAAATTGTAAGGAACTCCTTTTTCTTTTAAAATAAGATCGACTTTTGTAGGTAGAAAAAAATTATTTTAATAATTCACTTTAAAGATTGTCATAGACTTAAATGTTCATAAATTTATTTAAAATTTAATAACATAATAACATAAATGAAAAACGTGAACATTTATGTTCATTATGATGTTATGTAGACCCTATCCCTCCATTGTATCGAGCAACCGATTAGCGATTGCTAACCCGACGAGTCAGGTCTAGAGGCATGCGAGCCTAGTTGGTGGGCTCATGTGTGCATGCGTGGGTTGTGTGTAGAGAAGTACTACACATCCAACTTAACTTGAACGGGAAAGCAGCCTAAGACATGCCATGATGTTTTAAAATGATATGTCCCACCATATAGCATGTGTTTACATTTTCCGACTCCAATAATGGAGTTACTTACTAAGTATTTATTACCGTACTCAAGCGTGCTACTCTTATTTTACAAATAAAAGTAAGACACCCATATATGGATCACGGTGTCGTGATGGAAGTCATAGAACCAATATTAAAATATTGGTACTCATATCTTTTTAGTAGCCTTAAGTTCGTTCAGCGTTCTTTTAAGTCTGATATCGTTTATGAAATATTTTAAAGGCAAGTTTTTTCCCTTCCACATAAATTAAGATTCCAAAACCATGACATGTTGCCTTTGCCCGATGAGGAGGAGAAGTAGTGACCACGACTTCATTTTGTTGTAAAATTTTATGGATAATTGATTGGAGATAATATCAATACACGTTTTTCTCCTTCTAATTATTTGAAAATGAGAACATTAATTTATAAAAGGAATTGGGAGAGATAATAGCAATACACTTCTTTCACTTTTGTGTTATAAAGCAATTGAGAGAGATTTGTTTGCTCACAATATGACGTCTTCTCCATCTTCCTCTTCTTTCCTCCATTTCTACTCATACCTCGGACGAAATATTTCTTCTCATCCTAACGTTTGTGTTCCTTTCCAAATGATTAACCGATCGACTGTTGATACAAAAGTTTATAATACTTCTTATGTTCGTCGGTCTGCAAATTGTTGGGATATGGAGCCTGATGCCTAGATCTGGAAAACATATATTTGGAAGATATTTCGTAAAGATACCATAAAAATATATATGGGAGACATTTGGTAAAGATTTGATAAGGATATATTTGTTAGATTATATCTCCTTTAAATCTTTGGAAGCCATATTTAGTAAATTGAAACCATATATATACGATTATGCAGGCTCTCAAAATGTATTCTCTCCATTCTCTGTTGTTGTACAATATCTGAAGTCATCAATATAAAACCTTTAGCCAATATTTCTCCTTCTATTTTCTCTCTCCTGTTCTTTGTGTTCATCTTGATCGAGTGTGTGCGTTGTTGAGCGATCCTAACAATTGGTATCAGAGCTAACAACTGGTATCGATCCTAATAGCTGGTATCAGAGCGAGGCGAAAGTCACCACGATCTGTGAAGATGGAAAGTTCAAAGATTGGAATTGAGAAGTTCGATGGATCCGATTTCGGTTTCTGGAAGATGCAGATTGAAGATTATCTGTACCAGAAAGATTTTCACGAACCTCTGTTGGAGGTGAAGCCGAATACCATGATCACTAAACAGTGGAAGCTCAAGGATTGACAGCCTTAGGGCTGATCCGGTTGACGCTATCCAGAAACGTGGCGTTCAACATTATTAAGGAGAAGACAACGTCAAGCCTGTTGAAGGCGTTGTCAAATATGTATGAAAAACCGTCGGCTATGAACAAGGTGTATTTGATGCGGAGATTGTTATTAGTTCTTGTGAGAACTGCGTTATGAGCAAACAGAAACGAGTTAGCTTCACAAAGACTGTTAGAGAATTGAAGAAAAGTACCGGGATAATGAAGCAAGTGGGAGTTGAGGTTAAGTTGCTGAAAGATTCACAGAGTGATGTTGTAGCAGATACTCAAGAAACTCCTGAGACGGTTGCTGAGAAACCAGAGGTGAAGCAAGTGGGAGTTGAGGTTAAGTTGCTGAAAGATTCACATAGTGATGTTGTAGCGAATACTCAAGAAACTCCTAAGACTCTTGCTGAGGAACCAGAGGTGAAGCAAGTTGGAGTTGAGGTTGAGGTTGAGTTGCTGAAAGATTCACCTAGTGATGTTGTAGCTGATACTCAAGAAACTCCTGAGACTGTTGCTGAAGAACTGGAAGGCGAGCAAGTGACACCTGAGCAGGTGTTGAAAAGATCATCCAGAGCCATCAGATTACCAGATAAGTATGTACCTTCTTTACACTATCGGTTGGTGACTGATGAAGGGGAACGAAAGCCCCTTGATGGGGCCCTACAGTTGGAGGATACAACTAAGTGGGAGCAAGCAATGGATGATGGGATGTCTAGGCTTCAGAAATGTGTTGCTCTTTCACCTGCTAAGACTGAGTACGTGGCATTAGCTGAAGCTGGAAAGGAGATGATATGGATGACAGACTATCTAGAAGAATTAGGCAAGAAGCACCACGAGAAGATTCTTCAGGTAGATAGTTAGAGTGTCATGCAGTTGGCGAGGAACCCGGTCTATCATTCAAAACACAGAAGGTGATACCATTTTACTCCGAGGTTAGTTGAAGATGGTGATGTGTTTGGAGAAGATAGAGGGTGCAAGAAATCCAGCAAACATTTTGTGTTGATGTTGGAACATTGAGGTTGTGCAAAGCCTCAATTGATATGATACAGATTGAGAATGAAATTTTTGGTTGACTGGATTAGTCTCCAAGTGGGAGATTGTTGGGGTTGATTGGACCCGTCTCTAAGTAGGAGATTGTTGGGGTTGACTGGAGCCGTCTGAGATTGTTGCGGTTGACTGGATCAGTCTCCAAGTGGGAGATTATTGGGATATGGAGCCTGATGCCTAGATCTGGTAGAGATATATTTGGAAGATATTTCGTAAAGACATGATAGAGATATATATGGGAGAGATTTGGTAAAGATTTGATAGGGGTATATTTGTTAGATTATATCTGGGTTTAAATCTTTCGAAGCCATATTTAGTAAATTGAAACCATATATATATCCCATTAGTCAGACTCTCAAAATGTACTTCTCTTCATTATTTTCTGTTGTTGTACAATACCCGAAGTCATCAATATAAAACCTTTAGCCAATATTTCTCCTTGTATTTTCTCTCTCCTGTTCTTTGTGTTCATCTTGATCGAGTGTGTGCGTTATTGAGCGATTCAAACAATTGGTATCAGAGCTAACAACTGGTTTCGATCCTAACACAAATTACCAACCTCTTATTTAGAAGCATGAGTTTGTTGAATCGCTAACGAGTGAATTCACGATAGTGTGTCGATATAATTTAGTTTGTATATTATGATATGTTTTCTCGAATTATTTTTCACCTATTTATCCAAAACAAAGTCATTATTTAATTTCACGGAGAGAATAGTTTAAATAGAAGAGATATGCTAAAAAGAAGAGTGAAAATGTTGTTGAACAAAAAAATATTATTGGATGGAAATAGTTTGAGACAATTGGAGCTAGTCGACCAACTGCAAAAGCTCGGACTATCATACCACATCCAAATAGAAATAAATCAAATGTTAGAGAATATGAAGGAAGAGTTCCAGAGTGGAGTGGAACAACAACTTGTATGCCACCACTCTTCATTTTAGGATTTTAATGGCAACACGACTATTATATCTCTGAAGGTAACCCATTTCTTTTTCAAATTCCATTCTTATATCCCGTTCTATCAAATAATGTTTCTCCTTGATTATATGCAAATTTCTTCGAGAAGTTTAATGATGAGTTAGAAAATTTTAATAGTATTTGTGAAGAGAAAGATATGGGAATATTATCCTTAGGCTTCCTTTTTAGCAATGGAAGGTGATGGCCTATTGGATGAAGCTAGACATTTTGCCATCCAAAATTTATCAAAATACTTTAAATCGAGTGGTGATGAAATAATTTGTACTATGGGAAGGCATGCTCTCGAACTCCCACTTCATTCGAGAATGCCAAGATTGGAGGTTAGATGGTTCATCGATTTATATCGAAGAAAATCCAAACCAAATCTCGTGTTGTTAGATTTGGCCATGTTAGACTTTAATATTGTCCAATCCACACATCAAGATGACCTCAAATATACCTCTATGTAATAAGTTTAATTATCAATTTGAAATGATTTTTTAATTGTCCAAAAAAGTATTTTTAAAAGAAAATATAATCTAGGAAGTGTTTCCATAGAGATCTTTATGTCATATTCTATATTATTTTTCACCTAATTCTTTTTTAAACATTGAACTTAATATATTGTAATGGTTTATTTAGTATGTACGAAGGTGCTGGAAGAACACTGAAGAACACTGAGCTCGGACAGAAACTCGACTTCGCAAGAGATAGATTGATGGAATTTTTTTTTTTGTTTTTTGATCCATGGGAATAGGATGCCAACCTCATTTCAAGAGTATTTAGACAATGCATGGATCACATCCTTGGGAGCTCTTGTTCTCGTTCATGCTTACATCCTTGCCACAAACTCAATAATGAAAGACATTTTGGAATGCTTGGTAGACCATCCTGATATAATTCGACATTCATCCATGATCTTTTGGCTCACCAATGACTTAGCTTCATCAACGGTATTTTTTTAAAATAGTATTTTTGTATGTTATTAGTTTCATAATTTTTGAGCATGTGAACGAACAATACTAACAATAATGTTTTCTAAACCATAGGATGAAGTAAAAAGAGGTGAAGCCGCTATAGCCATTCAATGTTATATGAATGACACAGATACCTCCAAACATGAAGCGTGAAGATATATAAAAGAGTTGATTATCGAGTCATGGAAGAAAATGAATGAAATTCAAACTTTGAATTCTTCGTCATTTATCTTTAAAGATTTCATTGAAATAGTTTTAAATCTAACATACAGTCTATGAACATAGATGGACACGTATGAAGACCATGAGACTTTATTCATCAAGGCTGCTTAAAGTCATACACATAGTCAACAAATATTGTTATTATTGAATGTATTATTGTATTTATTAACCTTTATAAATAGTTTGGATATGCAATTCCAGTGCATAAATGGCTTAAAACTCCCAAATCAATTTGACTTCAAATGTTTGAAGTTTTGGGAATTATTTAATCTTAATTTGCTTTGTCAAACTAGGCAGAAGTTTATAATAAACATTTAAATGGGCTTACCATTTAATTCAAAACAAGAAATTTGTAATAAATAGTCTTTGAATATAAAAAATGAAATAAACCTCTTATCAACTTTTAAATGAAAATAAATGCATACTACTTTATCTTGACTTCCATCATTATTACAACATTTACCATCATTCGTGCAGGAACGTTTTATCTTTATTTGAAAAATGTAAGGGTAGCACGTGGCTTAAGTATTTCTGAAATACTTAGTAAGTCATCCTACTGTTGGGTTTAGCAATGGAATCACACGCATAACATGATTAAGAACTATCTTAAAACTGTCACATAACTTTGAACTCTTTTTAGTTCCAGGCAAGGTTTGATGTGTGGTACTAACCCACACACGACCCACATACACGCATATGGACCCACCAGGCAGGCTCATATACGTACCCCATGGGCCTGATATGATTGGGCTTAATGCATTACACATAGCCAGACACCACAAAAAAGGAAAGGCTCGAATGATATCCTGGCAAACATAAATATCGAAGATACGCGTCCATACTAACAGACCATAACGAAAACTATCCTGATGCACGTGACACACAAACATGCATGAGGTCTCCATCATTTAGATTCAAAACATAGCATAAACATCATTGGTTTCCTCATTTCATCTATGACACATTCCATACATGAATTATGTAATGACCCAAAATTTTCTACTTAATTTAAGGTCGCTACTGTATACGTACCATAAATATTGAATGCGGAAGACTTCATTTAAATTCCATAAAACATAACCTTTAACTTAAAACACAGCCATGGACATACGTGTTTCAAAAACATCTTTAAAACGACACAACAAAAGACCCGAAATAATATAAATAAGCGTTTAAGTTTAAAACATCCTATTCTATCCTAAGTCTAAGAAAATAAATACCACTATCCTATGCATGTGTCATGATCTCGAGTTGCGATGCCGTCGTCAGCCGTACAGGAATGCCTTACCTTAACTTGAAAAATGTAGTAGCACATGACTTGAGTATTTAAATAAATACTCAGTAAGTGACCCCATTATTGGGGTTAAATGCAACAATCACATGCAATGAAATGATGGTACCTATCTTTCGTTTCGTTTCGTTTCGTTTTTCCTACGGTGTTGTCCTAACGGTTAATCGTGGACGTGTACCATATACTCTACACACAGCCCATACGTGCGAGTATGGGCTCACCAGCTAGTTCGCACACCGCTGGGCCACTGTCCTTATCCGGTGGGCATACTCTGGGAGCCCCTTATGTCGGGACCCGTTAAAACTAGAACCGTCACGGCAGCGCTATGCAATGCATAACGATCGTTGTCCTGCCATTGGATGTACGCGTCCGCACCCTCGTGATGGGATGGGGGTATCCCCTAGATGCATGAACACACATAATGCATGAGGTCCCCCTATTTCTACATTTATCTTTAATGACCATAACCCCCCTGTCACGATCCAGGCTTCATGTCATTCTCATTTTCATTTCACATTTCATACACATTTCTATCGGGGTTATGGTTCCAGACAGTTTACCATGTTTCATGTCATACAATTCATGCTGTTCACATTCACATATTCCATACAAACATGTCATAATCATTCGAGGACCTCATATCGTTACATGCATTACACATCACATCAAACTAAAAGCATACATAGCATACATTCACGTTCACATAACTAGGTACTTAAGCACAATAATCTAGCATACAATGTATCATATCATAAACAAGTCATAACGTAAACACTTCATAGTCATATCGTTCTCTAACTTACCATAGCATTCACGTTCTTATACCTATCACAGACATATCATTACGTAACGTACCTTAGTCATATCCTCACAAGAACGTACGCTAACACTATCGTTCTATCAATCTATCACAAACCTATTCCTTTCTACCCATAACCTAACCGTATTCTTTCATCAATCTCTCCTATCCATAGCACTCCGGTATGTAACCTAACCTTAACGTTTCATGAACGTATCTTACTCCTATCGTTACATTTCGTTTTGTGCATTCTTCTCGTATCCTATCTCAAACATATCCTTGAGCACATCGTACCATACTTATTATCATACAAACCACATATTATAACATAACATAACATATAGGAAGCATATCGATCCACAGACAATTCACACATATCAATATATATGACACGTGCAGAACCACAGGCACGTGTCAACATCAAATATAACCATGCCGATAGTAAGGTCACTTACCTGGCTAGCTTAAGTCGTTATCACGAATATATCTTTGCTTAAAGTTCGATTCCGTCCTTTGAAATCCGAGTCAACCTATATGAGCCATGACATTAGTTTCAGGTTTGAACTCTACAACATTATTTCTCTAGTTTACATTGGTCTATGGTTAGAAGTCTTAAAATGTTATATATCTATAATTATATTTTTATTAAAAATCTTATTTTTCATGGTTACTCTTGTATAAGAAATAGATACAGCTATTTCAAGTTATTGTGGGCTTTACTACTCTCCCTATTTACCCTTTATATTTACCTTTCCCTCTATATTTAGTTTGTGGTTTTTAATTCCCTAATTTTTTTATTTTTTATTTTTATCTTTTGCCTTTTAATTTTGTTCCCATGTATTCTAAATTTACAGTCTGTTTCCAAATCTTTCCTTTATCTTAGTGTTTCCTATTTCTTATCTCATTGTTTCCTATTCAGAAGTTTTTTTTTTTTTTTTTTTTTTTTTTTTTTTGCCATTCTATCTTTAATCTATTCATTTGGCATAAAAATTTAATCTAATATTACTAATCTTAGTGATTTACTAGAATCGTATAAATGATTGACATTTCGTTTTTAACTCAAAGCTAGAATAATTCAATGAAAATCTAACTATAATTTGCTGTGATATCTATAAAAAAACAGGATAAAAGAAAATGAAGATTTAATATATAACTTATTGATCAGATCTATCCTCACGTAAATCTACAGTGAATCTCACCTGTGTAGCCATTCTCGTTTTTTTTTTCTCCTCGAGTAAATCTGACCATTATTGTTTTTATGTTTCTTTTTGTAACGGTTACTTTCGGCCGTAAACATGGGTTGAGGAGAGATAATTGTGGGAAGGGATGAGAGGTTAGCCGAGAGATTGGGGAAATGTTGTTATTTATTTATTTATTTATTTATTTATTATTATTATTATTTTAACTATTTTTATAATTATTTTTATTTGTTTATTTGTTTATTTATTTTTTGGTATTACAAATTATGTATAGATTGTAAACATCATATAATCCGTTACATAATTTTTACATGGCAGAACATAACATTTCTTATCTAGCATTTCATTTCAGTCATAACATGATATAATGGATATGACATACATACATAACATAACATCACATTTCAATACATAAAAGCACACAAGCATAGCATAAAATATTATGGTACCTGCAGGGGTCACGAGGCATGCACCATCATACATTATACAATCATCTCACTCCAATAGTAAAGTTACTTTCCTAATTAGGTTAGGTTGGTGTTACCAATTTATCTTTAATGTATGTTCAATTTTGTTATTTGAAATCCAAGTCAACCTATGTGAGCCAATGACATCAATTTCAAGTTGAAACTTCTGCAAAACTAACTCTCTAAATTTTAAAATGGTCCATGTGTTAAACTTCATGCGAACATTAGAGATTTTATATGATTAAAGTCTTGAAATGTTTATCTATGTCCATACGTAGGTACATTATTCTTATTAAAGATCTCATTTTCTATTGTTAGTGTTTTAGGGAAGACTTTGATGGAGCTGTTTTAAGTTACAATATTTGAAATTTAAGTCAACCTATGTGAGCCAATGACATCAATTTCAAGTTGAAACTTCTGCAAAACTAACTCTCTAAATTTTAAAATGGTCCATGTGTTAAACTTCATGCGAACATTAGAGATTTTGTATGATTAAAGTCTTGAAATGTTTGAAATGTTTATCTATGTCCATAAGTACGTACATACATTATTCTTATTAAATATCCCATTTTCTATTGTTAGTGTTTTAGGGAAGACTTTGATAGAGTTGTTTTAAGTTACAATATTTGTACTTTCTTGCCCTTGACATTTCAAAATATACTTCATTTTCCATAGCCATCGTGGTTAAAGAGGGTCGTATTAGATCATTTCTTTAGGGACATTGGGTCCCCTCAATCATTTAGCGCGGTTGTTAATTTATTATTTTTAGAGTTTGTCATCTTCATCTTTTACTAATTTAAGCTCCTTGTAAGGCCTTTAAAAGCCACCAAGTTATATTGTTTTTTAATGCAATTGATTTTGAAATTTCCTCTGGAATGTGTTCGTAACATTTGGTATGAGAGCCACATCACAAGGCTTGATTGTGAGAAGAAACTACAGTTTTTTTTTAGAAAAAGAAGAGTGAGCTGAAAGAGATAAGTATGATAGCGGAAAATAATTTCGTTCAACCGACAATTTAGACTATGCGTATGAAAAAATTTCTTCACTCAAAGGAATATTGGTATTTGGTGGAGACCGGAATCCCTGCTACAGCAGAAGGAGTGGAGATTACATAAACACAACAAAAAACAATTGCATACTAGAAGTTGAAAGACTTAAAAGTTAAGAAATATTTGTTGAAAGAAATTGATTAAACTATTATGGAAACAATCCTTAAAATCTAATTTGAGACTCTAGGAAGGAGAAGTAATAGGATTCCACAAGACTCAAAAGAGCACAGATGATAGAGGTTGAGAGTATTGATGCATATTTTGCTTGAACTCTTACCATGGCAAATAAGATGAAAATTCATGATGAAAACATGAAACAAGAGGTGATTATTGAAAAAAAAATCTTGAGATCAATGACATCAAGGTTTGACTATGTTATATGTTCGATTGAAAAGTCTAATAACATAGACATTTATCTCTTGATGAATTGCAAAGCACATTGTTGATACATGAGCAAAGATTGAATGGTGATGAAAAAGTACTAAAAGTGACATACGAAAATAGAATTAGTGGAAGAGGTGGTAATCGAGCTCGTGATGCTTTTCGAGGAAGAGGTAGTGGAAGAGGAAGAGGTAGACATCCATTCAATAAATCTACAGTGGAATGTTATAAATGTCATCAATTAGAACATTTTAAATATCAGTGTCCTCAGTGAGAGAAGGAAGCAAATTATGCTGAGCTTGAGGAGGAAGAAGAAATGTTGTTGATGTAATATGTGAAGCTCAATCAATAAGGGTAGATGCATGGTTCCTTGACTTCGGTAGAGTAATCATATGTGTGCAAACAAGGAATGATTCTCAGATCTTGATGACTAATTTTGACAATCTGTGAAACTTGAAATAATTTTAAGATTGTGTTTGGAAAAGGAAACATTAGGTTGCAAATTGATGGGGTCACTCAGGTAATCACTGATCTTTTCTATATACCTGAGTTGAAAAAGAGTCTGATAAGTCTTTGAAAATTGCAAGAATGAGGTGTATCTATTTTGATAGAACTTGGACAGTGCAAAATCTATTATCGCAAGAAGAGGTTTATTACGCAAACAACAAAGTCTACAAATAGGATGCTCATATTACTTACAAGAATCAGGACACAAACTGCCACTTGTTTCCAAACAATTATAAAAAATAACACTCATCTTTGGCACCCTAGATATAGACATCTAGGTTTCAAGGGTTTGAAAACATTGCAACATAAGAAAATGGTGTGAGGGTTACCCCAATTGAAGGCATCATCTAAAATATACACTGATTGCATGGTAGGAAAGCACCATAGAGACGTATTTCCAAAGAGAAGTTTATGGAGAGCAACACAAAGGCTTCAATTGGTACATGCAAACGTCTATGGACCCATCAAACCTCTTTCCAATAGTAGGAAGAGATATTTTATAAGCTTTATTGATGATTATAGCCGTAAGATGTTGATATATTTTCTTGCTGAAAAATTTGAAGTCTTTACTATCTTCAATAATTATAAAAATCTTGTTGAGAAAGAGACTCGAGATTTTATTCGTTGTCTGTGCACAAATAAGGGTGTTGAGTTCACCTCTTACGAGTTCATATTTTTTACAAAACTAATGGTATCAATAGGCAACTTACTGTAGCCTACACTCCCCAACAAAATGGTGTAGTTGAGCACAATAACAGAACAATTATGAACATGATTAGAAGTATATTATCAAAGAAGCAAGCTCCAAAGAATTTCTGTCCATAAGCACTAAACTAAACAATGCATCTGCTCAATAGAAGTTCTACCGTAGTAGTGAAAGATATGACTCCTGAGAGGCGCGAAAACCTAATGTTGATTATTTTCGAGTTTTTGGATGCATTGGCCAGTTCATGTATCAGACAATAAGAGAAAGAAGTTAGATAATAAAAGATTTCAGTGCGTGTTGTCAAGGATGAGTGAAGAGTCTAAAGCATATAGACTCTATGATCCATTGTCCAAAAAGATAATTGTAATCATACATGTAATTTTTGAAGAAAATAAGTGTTGGGATTGGGGGAAAAGTAATGAAGAAGCTAGACCAAGTCCCTTGAATGAGAAGATACTAATATAGAAGGAAGCTCACCTAACCGAAGTGAGGAAGAATTTGAAGAGGAGGTTGTAGTAGAAAAAGAAGGAGAAGTCAATGTATCTTCCAGTGAGTCATGTGAATCAAGTTCTTCAACGTCTAAATAAAGCACACTAGAAGTGAGGAACAGTAGAGCATCATTATGTTTTGAAGATTATGTGAGTGGGGTTGAATTTTCTGAAGAAGCTGAACACAACAATTTAGTTCTATTAACGTCAACTATAGATCCGACTATTTTTTAAGAAGTTGTTCAAAGTTCAAAATGGAGAGCTGCAATAGATTTGTATATAGAAGCCATTGAAAGAAATGAGACTTGGGAGTTGACAGATTTGCTTAAAGAAAATAAGAAGATTGAAGTAAAGTGGGTTTTCAAAACTAAACTCAACGAAAATTGAGAAGTTGACAAGTATATGGTTAGGTTGGTGGCAAAAGAGTATGCACAACAACATGGTATACACTATATCGAGGTGTTTACACATGTGGCTAGGTAGAATACTATTCGAATGATAATTGATTTAACAGCTCGAAATTGTTGGAACGTGTATTTGACGTGAAAAATATATATTTTTTATATGGATTGTTAAAAGTAGTGTTTGTTGAGCAACCACAAGGTTATGAGAAAAAAGATGAAGATTACAAGATATACAAATTGAAGAAGGCATTATATGTCCTTAAACAAACCCCACGTGCATGGTACAATCGAATTGAACACATTTTGTCAAAGAAAGATTTGACAGGTGCAACTGTGACCATACTTTATTCATACAAATAGGAGATGAAGGTAAAATTTTGATTGTTAGTCTATATGTTGACGATCTAATTTTTACTGGTAATAATGAAAGCGTGTTTGTTTAATTCAAGAATTCTATGAAACTTGAATTAGGAATGACTAATTTGGGGAAAAAGAAATATTTTCTCCATGTAGAGGTTTTACAAAATCCTAAAGGCAAATATATTAGTCAGAGAAAGTAGGCAGAATAAGAGAAAAGTAATAGTGTGAAGAATCTTCTTATTCCTGATGTTAGACTGTCAAAGGATGAAGAAGAAGCCAAGGTCAATACTACCACGTACAAACAATTGATTGGAAGTCTAATATATCTAAAAGGTATGGTAAATTTGGGAGTTCTTTATCGAAAAAGGGGTAATGAATAGTTGATAGCATATACTGACAATAATTATGTAGGAGGCGTAGATAACAAGAAAAATACTTCTAGTTATGTGTTTTTATTTAGTGATGGAGCTATCAACGTGTACTTACTTTGTCTACTATCGAAGCTTAGCTTGTGGTGGCAGCTGCCTCGTGTAAAGAGTGTGGATGGAAGATTGAGTTTTAGGTGATAGGTTGGTTGGGGGAGAGATATTTGGGAGAAGGTTGTGAAAAACCATTGGAGAGACATTTGGGAGAATAATTTTTTTTTTTTTTTTTTCCTAAAAGAACTATAAGGAATCCTCTCAAGAGAGAAGATTCAAATTACCTTATAAGTAACATCACTTCTTTGATATTCGAATCAATTCACTAGTAAAATTAAGTCAAGCTTGAATTATTCTAAACATTCTAAACATGTAATTCTCCGTAAAATTGCAAAGAAGCGTAGTCTTGGATGAGAAAATAGCACAAATACTTTTTTTACTACATTTTTAAGGTCTACCTTACAAAAACGGTTGGGTTTTATGTCCTAAAACTCATAGTTTGTAAACAAAAAGATATTTTATTTCCAATAAAGTTATTATTGTTGTTTATTCAGTAAAGATTGTTATTGAATAAAGTGAACTTTACAATCATTAATCTGAATCCAATAAACTAAGAACACTCTGGCTAGTATGATTACTTGAACTATATGTAGAGACATAAGAGTGGATCAAGTTCAAGTATATAGTCAAAATGATCTATAGTATAAGGATAAGGCTTAGTACCTTATTCTGGGGATACTATGGATGCGGCTCACTTTTGTATATGATATAAACAATGTGATTACTAAATTGTACATGTGGAGACATGTGAGTGGGGGCGTCCTATGCAATGAGTATTGCATAAGATCGGACCATAAAGAAAACCACTCTCACTTTATAATGTCGTTTACTATTGAGACTGATTTTCTTTTCATTCGATAACCTAGGTAACTCGGTTTTAATCCTGAGCTAACCATGAACTCCTGTTTATTCGGAATTATCCTTAGATTTGCATGGGTGAGAGTGGCTCTAGTTCGCCGACTCAATAGGCCTCCCATTTCAGGGGTAAGACTAGGTGAATGGCTGGGGACGTGGGGTGCAAGATGGAATTCACTCCTACCCACTTTTAGGGATAGAAGAGAGGTAGTTCCCTTAAGCACTGACTTTAGGTCTTGAACAAGGGGCCCCACCCTCTCATTGGCCTGAGAGGGATTCGGTTTACTGTTTGGACCACAAACCAATTGTTCATTAGAGGATCAGTGAGACATAAGGAACAAGAAGTAACTTTAGGGGTAAAACGGTAAATTGACCCAGCTCTAGTTACGAACAACCTGTGAAGAATCGACTTACTAATCATGGTTATATCAAATGGACAGAAATATATCTATAGTGAGGGGAGTGCAACTACTAGGCTATAGTGGAGTGTCCTAGTAGTTAACGAATGTTGGTTAACAAGGTTAATGAGTTTAGCCGGTTAATCTTGGATCGTTGGAGTCCATGATCTATAGGTCCATTAGGTCTCTCTGCTAGCTCATATCGGACTAAACCATAGAACAGTGTGACGAGTGAGTTCGAAGTGTTCGAATTCAAATTAGGGAATATGCGCTACATATATACGATATATTTAACCGCATTTTTGTTTTATTTACGAATTAAACAAAAAGAGAGAATTGAGATATTTAAATAAGATTTAAATATCTTAATCAATTATGTGTCGGAATTGATTGAGATTGGCATTTGAATTAATATTAAATATTAATTAAATAGTTTAATTAATTATTTAATGTTACTTTAATTTGAAATTCATTATTCAAATTAATTGTTGAATTAAAATGAAGAAAGTCAAAATGTTGATTTCATTTAATGGAAAAATCCATGTTAGTGAAATTTTGAGGTGTCAAAATTTGGTTTAACCAAACTTGCATGCTTGCCAAATAAACCCCACAAGTTTGAGTTGAATTTTGAGTGTCAAAATTTGGTTAACTCAAACATGCATGCTTGCCACGTAATCCCAAACATTTGAGTGGAAGTTTAAGTGTCAAAATTTGGTGATCTCAAATTTGCATGAACATGCAAACATGACTCTTTAAATAGAGTGATCATGGTACATGGAAGATCTTCTTCTTCTTAGTGAAAAACCTTGAGAAAAACCTCTCACAAACACTCTCTTCACATATAAAAAATCCCTCCCAAGTTTAGTCACTCACCGGATTCCACAATCCCGTTCTAAGGCTGGAGGATATTGGAGAAGACACTAGTGGTGGTTCAAAACCAGTTCGTGAGGAAAAAGGAGTTTGAACTACAAAAGGTTAGTATTTAAACTCATTAAGTTTTAATACTTATGAACATGCTAGTTATTTACTATAATTGATGTTCTAAAAGTGCCTAAGATCCAAATTGCTTCTGCATGTGTTATATTAACACCAACAACGAGGTACTCCACCGTGAATTGATTTGGATTATGGTCTGCCTTGATCACGTCATTCTACTGCTAGAAGGTACTTTCGTCGAAGACGACGTCGCGAGACACGTGAGCTCACCCCCTATAGGATCATTGAGTCTGTACGCCTTGCTCCTTGGTTCATAGCCGATGAAGACGACCTTTAGCCCCCTGGAATCGAGCTTGGTGAGGTGGGGACGCGATATCTTCATGTATGCGACGCAGCCGAACACGCGGAAATGATGTACCGCTGGCTTTTTGTTGTACCAGGCCTCATATGGCATCTTCCCGTTGAGGCTTCGGGTTGGTGACCGATTGAGGATATAGACGACTGTCATTACCGCCTCTTCTCAGAATCAACCAGGCATCCCGGCCGTCACCAACAATGACCTTGCTGTCCCGACGATGGTCTGATTTTGGCGCTCCACCACTCCGTTCTGCTGGGGGGGAGTAGGGCGCCATTAGGTGCCGTTGTATGCCGAACTCGTCGCAGTACTTACCAAAACTTGCCGAGGTGAATTCTCTGCCTCGGTCTGTGCGTAGCACTGGCATCTTCTTCTCACATTCGGCCTCCGCTCGCGCTTTAATGCTCTTAACCGCCTCTGTCGCCTCACTTTTCGCTTGCAGCAGGGTCAGCCACATGAAGCGGCTTTTGTCATCGACTAACAGGAGGAAGAGACTCTTACCACCTAGGGTCGCCGGCTTGATGGGCCCGTAGATATCGCCGTGTACAAGCTCTAACGGCTCATCGGCGCGGTAGGATGTCCGAGACGGAAAGGGTGTGCGCCTCTATTTGCCGATGAGGCACCCGTCGCACAGCTTGTTCACGCCTTTGATTGCCGGCAAACCGTGCACCATCTCCTCCTTCTATAGCTTTTCTAGAGCAGGAAAGTTTAAGTGCCCGTACCTTGCGTGCCACCTCCAAGATACCTCTTCGGTCTTGGCCGAGAGGCTAACAGGTTGCTCTATCTCTAACTTCAGGATGTAAAGATGTAACGACCCTAAATTTCCACATATCTAGAGTCGCCACTAATGTCTCATGCTCATCTATAAAGCGGAAATATAACCCTTACATGAACATCATTTATAACGTAAACTTCAAAAACGTTTAAAACAACTTCTTCTCTGGAAAACACAGCCATGGTCTTACGTGTTTAAATACAAAATACTAAAAATTAGAGAAAATAAAAACAAATACAAAGTAATTTAAAACAATGGAATGCAAAACAACCTATTCTAACTTAAAACTAAGAATTTAAATATGAACCTATCCTATGCACGTGTCACAGTTTCTACTCGCAATGCCGCCGTCCTCCGTACAGGGGCGCCTTGCCCTTTACGTGAAAAATGATGTGGCACACGGCCTGAGTATTTCAAAGAATACTCAGTAAGTGGCCCCACTATAGGGGCCATGCAAATGCAAACACATGCAATCTGATTTACGGACCTATCTCTAATCATCTTAGGGGTGGCCTCCAGTCTCGGACAAATTGGATGTGTAGTACTTCCCTACACACGACTCACACGTGCGAGTGTGAATCCCCAGGGCGCTCGCACACCCCCTGGACCCTCTGGTCAAGCTAATCTATAGCGACGTCCGGAGGTCAGTGGAACTCCATAGTGTCATGCGCCTCATGAACACCCTCATCTGTGTGCATTCGCACCTGTGCGCATTCATGCTCACCATATGGTGCGCGTCCGCACTCATCATCTTTAGGGGAAGTAGCCCTATGCTTATGAACATACAATATGCATGACGTCCCTCTAAATCCATCATAATGTCTCTTCTGACACAACCCTCTAGCCTCATCTCTTTGTTACTCTAGATAACACATACTCGTGGATATTTATATTAATATCATTTTCACGCTCTTAAGGTTGTGTCCTATGTCGATCTAACGACATGATGCAATATGGCACTCATCATCCTATAGCATGCTCAATATGGAAACAACATATTAAGGTAAACGTCACGCAATCATCATACTCATCATATTGCCACAGTGAATCATACATATCAAGTACGACATTCATCAAAATATATAGTACTGAGCACATCATCAAGTATCGTAACCCACACATCATCATAACTCAACATCATCATAAGTCATACACCGCATCGTACGACATAGTTCATACATCATCATAACTCATACAATTTTTAGCCAATCCTATAGTAAGGCCACTTACTTGGTTGGCCTTGGCCGAAGTACTCCCTAAATAGCTAAATGTAAGCTCCCGTTCCGTGAGAGCTGCTTCCTACGTCGCCGGGGTTTGTTTCCTATCACACCGTTCACCACTTTCCGTTAGTATTTCACAATTAATTTACCTATAATTTAATAAATGTGAAATACGGCTCTAAAACGGCCTCGGATACCTTCATCGGGGCCGAAAACAGATCTGGGAGGGTCGAAACAGTGGAAATCGGGCTGAAAACAGGTGAGCCGAGCCAAACAGCCGCTGGAGTCGCCAGAGTGTCACCGAAGGGAGCCGAGCCAAGGGATTGCCTGCGCCGCTGTGTGACACGTGGCGGCAGCAAAGAGAGCCACGTCGAGTGGTAGTGTCGGGTCGAAGCGCGGGTCGCAGTCCGGTTCGGGTCGCGGGCTGTGGAAGGCTACTGGGCCAAGACTAATCGTTGGGCCTCGGCTTACTGGGCTGGGCCGCAAGTGTTTGGTTTGCAGGCCGGCTCAATTGGACCGCAGGTCTAGTCTGGGTTGGTTCAACTGAACCGTATTTCTGGGCTGGTTTGAGGTTTGGGCCTCTGTGGTTGGGCTGGGCCGAAGGCAGAGGCCAAGGGAGGAATGGGCTGGCTCTCTCGGGTTTTGAGTTCGGGTTGACCCAGATCCGTGGATCTCGTCTTCCTTACCCGACTTCGGCCGATTTTCCGGCGAGCTTTCTCTCTCCTTCCCACGACATTTCTGTTGCCGATTTCGGTTCTCTTTCTTCCCTTTTCCTCTTTGTTCGTCATCCTTCTTTCTTTTCTGGGAGTTTTGCGGCCTAAAAGCTCCTAAAAGCCACAAATCTAAGAACGATTAAGAAAATCTAATTTTCCGACCTCGGTTACCGACGAAGACGCTTATAAAATAACACAAAACGCACCCTTAGTTATTGTGCTTTCGTTAGGGATCCTTCTCATGGTGGTAACAGGTCGTTTGGTGTCGATTTGAGGGTGGTTTCAGGTTTGGGCCTCTATGGTTGGGCTGGGCCGAAGGCAGAGGCCAAGGGAGGAATGGGCTGGCTCTCTCGGGTTTTGAGTTCGGGTTGACCCGGATCCGTGGATCTCGTCTTCCTTACCCGACTTCGGCCGATTTTCCGGCGAGCTTTCTCTCTCCTTCCCACGGCGTTTCTGTTGCCGATTTCGGTCCTCTTTCTTCCCTTTTCCTCTTTGTTCGTCATCCTTCTTTCTTTTCTGGGAGTTTTGCGGCCTAAAAGCTCCTAAAAGCCACAAATCTAAGAACGATTAAGAAAATCTAATTTTCCGACCTCGGTTACCGACGAAGACGCTTATAAAATAACACAAAACGCACCCTTAGTTATTGTGCTTTCGTTAGGGATCCTTCTCATGGTGGTAACAGGTCGTTTGGTGTCGATTTGAGGGTGGTTTCAGGTTTGGGCCTCTATGGTTGGGCTGGGCCGAAGGCAGAGGCCAAGGGAGGAATGGGCTGGCTCTCTCGGGTTTTGAGTTCGGGTTGACCCGGATCCGTGGATCTCGTCTTCCTTACCCGACTTCGGCCGATTTTCCGGCGAGCTTTCTCTCTCCTTCCCACGGCGTTTCTGTTGCCGATTTCGGTCCTCTTTCTTCCCTTTTCCTCTTTGTTCGTCATCCTTCTTTCTTTTCTGGGAGTTTTGCGGCCTAAAAGCTCCTAAAAGCCACAAATCTAAGAACGATTAAGAAAACCTAATTTTCCGACCTCGGTTACCGACGACGACGCTTATAAAATAACACAAAACGCACCCTTAGTTATTGTGCTTTCGTTAGGGATCATTCTCATGGTGGTAACAGGTCGTTTGGTGTCGATTTGAGGGTGGTTTGAGGGCTCGTCAGAGAAACTGGACACTCGGCGATGTTTGTCCGAAATCTCTCTCTCTCAAAATTTTCTATCTTTTCTCCCTTTGGAGGTGTTCTGAAGATGCTGGGTGTCGTGGGCTGAGGGCTCGGCGTGCTATGGCCGTCGTTTTTGGAGGTGTTCTGAAGATGCTGGGTGTCGTGGGCTGAGGGCTCGACGTGCTATGGCCGTCGTTTCGCGTGGGTTCCGCGAAACTCGGCGGTCGCCGTGTCGTGGGCTGAGGGCTCGGCGTGCTATGGCCGTCGTTTCGCGTGGGTTCCGCGAAACTCGGCGGTCGCCGAAAAACTCGCGGGTTTTCTGGCGACTGAGTTTTTTTTTTTCTTGTTTTCTTTCTTTGTCGCCTTTGCTACGCCCAGCTGGAGCTCTTCCTCAGGTTCGACGTCGTCGTCGATTACCTCCACCTCCGTGGATTTGGAATCGAAATTGGGGATGTATTTCACTTACCATGAAGAGAGCTAAGTGTCACAACCTTGCTATGAAGAGAGTAGGTTGTGACCCTCACGCCATGACAAGCAAAGGGGCGTCCCTCAAGAGACGCCCATCCGGCCATATGCGGGCCAACGTAGAAGAATGCCATGATGCGATCGAGGAGGACGATGCATCATCCAACACACCACCACGTAAAGTGGGTATTGAAGACATGTTGAGACACAAGCATAACAGAGACATCAGCATAGACATGAAGGACAAGATAGGCTTGTTGAAGGGCCGGGTAGGGCCCCGGGCCTTAACCTCAAAAGTCGAGGTTTCGGAAGGAATTTGGTCATGCGGTTCGGGAGTTAAGTCCGTCCATATGAAATATGAATGCTCGCCAAGTTTGGTGTCGATCGGACATCGGACGAACAATGCACGACACCGTATGACACCTCATGAAAATCATGTCTACTCCTGGTAGAATGAAAATGGCTCAAAATGTACTATAGGGGGTGAGCGTGCCGAGACGAGTGTCTCGGGCGACTTCCTTTGAAATGGGTTTTTTGTACCGGTATTGCGCCCTAGCCCGCGTGTTGGAGGTTGCTACATACACCCGCTATCCGGTACGGTATCCGTAAATGACTCGGCATGGGCACGGGAGGGCCTATGCCTCGATAGTTCGGGAGCCCCGATGAGATGAGCGACACGCGGGCCCATTCTTGATGGCACGACTGAACGAGTTATGATGGCCGACGCCATCCCGAGACTCGGGATGGCGTCAAGACATATGGACCCCGTCGATGGGGATCGAGATGGCAAGATGAGATGCGACGTTGTATTGAGAGACCTTGGCCCGAGTAGAGGCAAGGTCGAGCCGAATGAGTTGGCCTAGCGTAGAGGCAAGTCGGATGTGTCGCAGACGATTGAACATACACGCACACGTCCTCCTCGAATTGAGCCACATGGCTCTTCTCGGCCTGGCCATCGTTCGATTCTTCTTTTGATCCCCATCTTTCCCGCGCGTGCGCCTGTGAGACTTCCATAGATTCTTACCGCCTTTGCAGCTGGAGGTAGACAACCCTCCGACCCTCCTTGTCGATGAAGCGGGGTTATTTTTCTTCCACTACGTTACGCAGTCTTCTGCTATTACGTGGGAGAGAATGTCACAGCACTCATTAGGTGAGGGAGAATGTCACAATCATGCGGCCATGGATCTCCGAGAGCTCCTTCCGCAACATGGCAGCACACGACGACGACATGGACGAGTGAGTGAGCCTGCCCGAGATGGACCCAACACGATGTGTGTGTATTTTCACACTTTGCATTTTCTTCTACTCTAACCTGAGACCTGTGTGTTGTTAGGTCAATGCTCTAACCACTTGAGCTATTCAACTTGACTGTTGATAAAATTGGCTCTTCTATAATGATATACCACCGATCGCTTCAACCTGGCTACCACTTGTTGACTCTGGCAAAACACGACAAAAAACAAACGGCGAAAAAGTTCCTTCGAAGAAATAATAGCGGAAAGTAAAAAGAGAGAGGGAGAGAATTTTTGCTGAAGACTCGATGTTTTATTTCTCATAGGTAGAATTCTTTTAATAATAAACATAATTACAAAAATAGAAAGAGTGGGCTAAAAGTTAGCCCAAACTTAGCAAAAAATGGCCGGCCAAATTTACTCTCTTCGTGAATTCAGAACTTTGAAATGTCAAAACAATTTAACTAAATTTAAGGAGGACCATAACTTCTATTTAATAAGAGGAACCCACATTTATGGCTATACCCTGAATTCAGAACTTTGAAATGTCAAAACAATTTAACTAAATTTAAGGAGGACCATAACTTTTATTTAATAAGAGGAACCCACATTTATGGCTATACCCTTGATGGAAGAAGTGACCACTGAGAAAACTATACCAAGCGAAATCAAGGATGTACTAGACAGTTATGCCGACGTAATGCCAGAGAGATTACCACAAACATTACCACCTCGTCGAGGCATCGATCATGAAATTGAACTCCTCTTCGGGGCCCCCATTGAAGAACGCATATCGGATGGCTCCCCCTGAGCTAGTATAATTGAGGAAACACTTAGATGAGTTTTTGGCGGCAGGATTCATCCGCTTCGCAAAGGCACCCTACGGAGCCCCCGTACTATTTCAGAAAAAGAAGGGTGGGACGTTGCGTCTGTGCATAGATTGTAGAGTCTTAAACAAGGTGACTGTACGCAACAAATACCCACTACCGATAATATCCGACTTGTTAGACCAGCTTCATGGGGCCAAATACTTCACGAAACTAGACTTACGATCAGGGTACTACCAAGTACGTATCGCCGAAGGGGACGAGCCCAAGACTACGTGTATAACAAGATACGGAGCTTTTGAGTTCCTGGTAATCCCCTTTGGCCTAAAAAACGCCCCACTTAGGTGGGGTCACCCACATCGCAAGGTTCGAAAATAGTTGGTTGAAAGAGACGTCAACCAATTAGGTGGGGGAGGATGTCACGGTCATGCTCGTCAAGGCGTATTGCCCATGGTCGCATGCCCATGACAAGTCAAACCCTTTATGTCTTTCCATGTTGTAGTGTTTTACTTTTGTATTTTGAAGGAGTATGACATTTCAGAAAATTCATGTCTAGAACTGGCAGACAAGAAATGGCTCAAAATGTACTATAGGGGGATATGACTAGTTGTCAACTTCTCCCTATCTGATAGTTATATGCAGTAAGCCGTTGTTCTTGCCTTTTGCTTACATTCCCATATAACACCAATTTCAATTTCTTAAATCTTGCTTTCAAAACTCTCTTTCGAAATCTCTCTGCCCCGTTTTCTAAAACTTTCTTCTTGAATCAGGGTAAGAGGCTCTAGCATACGTCGCTTGGCCGTAGGCAACACAAGAACGAATAGGCTTAACTCACTTGTTGCTGAGAAGTGAGTGCCGCACAATCTCAAGTCCGCTTCCATCAAAGTGCAATTGTGACGTGCACGGACCGAGGTTTAGAATTTACCTCGGCGAGTTTTGGCAAGTACTACGACGACCTCAGCATGCAGCGGCACCTAACGGCGCCCTACTCCCCCCTCCCCCAGCCTAACGAAAAGGGAGAAGTTGTGAAGCACAAGGTCCGTTCGCTTGTTCCTGGCGATTACGACACATTTCTCTTGGGAGGTCCACCACATGAACGTGAAGTCCACTTTCCTACTGAAGGATGTTGGGATATGGAGCCTAATGCCCTAGATTTGATATAGATATATTTGGAAGATATTTCGTAAAGATACGATAGAGATATATATGGTAGATATTTGATAAAGATTTGATAGAGATATATTTGTTAGATTATATCTCGTAGGTTTAAATCTTTGGAAGCTATATTTAGTAAATTAAAACCATATATATAACCATTAGGCAATGCTCTGAAAATGTACTTTTCTTCATTCTCTGTATTCTCTGTTGTACAATACCGGAAGTCATCGATATAAAACCTTTAGCAATATTCCTCTTTGTATTTTCTCTCTCCTGTTCTTTGTGTTCATCTTGATCGAGTGTGTGCATTGTTGAGCGATCATATCAATTGGTATCAGAGCTAACAATTGGTATCGATCCTAACAAAGGAGACCGTCAACCACCTGGCTTACTTGACAACGACAACTCCGACAAGGTATTGCACCTGCATAAGGCACTTTACGGGTTTCGACAAGCACCACGAGCTTGGAAGGCGAAGCTCGACAGTATCCTTTTGCCGCTGAAGTTCAAGATGAGCGATCTCGGCGTGCTCAGCTACTACCTCGGCATCGAAGTGCAAGAGAGTACTGCCGGCATCACCATCTGTCAAGGTGCGTATGCAAAGAAGCTGCTGGACACAGCTGGGCTAGCAGACAGTAAGCCTACAAGGATGCCAATGGAGGCCCGACTCTAGCTAAGGAAGAACGGCACTACAACGGCAGCCGACGCCACCAATTACTGCAGCATTGTTGAAAGCCTGCGCTATCTGGTAAACACATGCCATTGGATACGTGAGTAGGTTTAAGGAAGCACCTAGGGAGGGGCATCTTGTGGCTGTCAAGTGCATCCTGCATTATGTGGCCGGAACCAGAGGTTGGGGTGTGAGATACTGTGCAGGGAGGAAAGGAGAAGCTTGAACTGGTCGGCTAAGCGGGATGATTTAGTTCCTATCAGGCGGCGTGATCTACTAGCAATCAACTAAACAAAAGGTAGTTGTTTTGTCTTCTTGTGAAGCAGAGTACACCGCCGCTTAGACGGCAGACACACAAGGGGGTCTGGCTTGCGCAGCTGATGGAAGAACTCATCGGAAGAGAAGGCAATCCACCAATGCTATACGTGGACAACAAAGCTACGATCTCCCTGATCAAAAATCCAGTTTTGCACGACCGGAGCAAGCACATAGAGATCAAGTTCCATTACATCTGGGAGTGTGTAGATCGGGGACTTATCAAGATTGACTTCATCCGAACAGGGTTCCATTACATCCGGGAGTGTGCAAATCGGGGACTTATTAAGATTGACATCATCCGAACAGAGGAACAGCTTGAAGATATCTTCACCAAGTCTCTGGCACGGGTAAAATTTGAGGAACTACGTTCAAAGATCGGAGTTCAAATAATAAGTTAGATATACCATAGATAGTTTTATAGTTTTTTCACGTTTTTACTCAAATTAGTTAGTTGAATCTTTTCTTTTGACTATTTGACGTATAGTTGGAATGGATTGCCATATTTTTAGCTGGCCATTCGGGATGTTTATAGCATAGGTAGGTGGTAAGTTTAGTTGGCCACTTAGTTTCAGCATAGAATTGTTATTTAAATATGTAAATCTAATGAAAAACAAATCACCGTGTTTTTCACCAAAATCAAATCTCAGAGCTTTCATTGTCTTCCTATTTCTAAATAGGATACAAGCTACAAAATCAAATCCCAAAGCTTCCATTCTCCTCTTATAGAAGATACAAGCTACCAACTAACTCCTAATGGGGACAAAACTACTAAAATGTGTAGAGAAAATATACTACCAACCAAGTTCTAAAAATGAGGGAAAAAAATATTAACAAATACTCCATATATAAAAATACATTTCCTAACTAATTATAAAAAAAACAAAAAAAACTAAAAAAAAAAAAAAGACTAAAATATTCCAAATATATCTTTAAATCAAATTTCATAATAGTTACTCTCCATAAATTTACCAAATAACCATTCATTAAATAATATATAATATTTGTTATTAATTTGTATGAATCTATGTAGGCTTGATGAATAAAGATGAGACACGATCCTTGGTCTCTTGATCTTCGAGAGTGTGTCCATCTCTATGTTGGTAGACTGTGTGCGAAATTCTAGCGAGATTTAAAGAAATTTCAATGAAATCTTTAGAGATAATTGGTGAATAATTCAACATTTGAATTTTATTCAATTTCTTCCACGACTGGTTAATCAAATCCTTTATATATCTTCGTGCTTCATGTTCAGAGGCACCTGTGTCATTCATGTAACATTGGAGAGACTTAGCAACTTCACCTCTCTCTGCTTCATCCTATGAATTAGAAAATTGTCATAATTAGTGTTATTCGTCCACATGATCGAAAATTAGGAAATTAATAGCATGAAGAATTTTATTTTAAAAGAAATACCGATGATGAAGCTAAGTCATTGGTAAGACGAAAGATCATGGATGAATGTCGAATAAGATCAGGATAGTCTTCCAAGTATTCCAAATCCTCTTTCATTATTGAGTCTGTGGCAAAGACATAAGCATGAACGAGAAGAAGAGATCCGGATACTGAAATCCATGCATTGTCTAAATACTCTTGGAATGTTGGCTTATAATTGGTGTATTGCCATCTTGCCTCTATCAAGAACGTTTTGCATAAATCTACCCACTACAACATTTTAAATGCTAAAGAGTTAGGATTTGATAAGATTATCGAAATTTTGGATTGGCATAAAATTAAATCAAATAAATTTTTTTTACCATTTTTCTTAAATATGGAATGACATTGATTCCATGATTCTTAACCGCATCCAAAGTCACATGGTTGATTGTGTTGTGGAGAACAATAAAACATATTTTCATGTAGTTAGGCAATGAATCACCGGCCGAAATGTCCCATCTAAAGGTATCAACATATAATCACAAACTTTATTTTATTAATTATGACAACTTTGAACACATGAATTATCTTTATAAACCTTTATCATTTTTTTTTTTTTGTTTAAATTTGGTTCGACTTAGTGGTTAGAAATTACCTCTCGACAACATTGGTGAAGAGTTCAAGTTCATCTAAAGTTCCATACACATCATAAACATCGTCAATTATTGTTATTAACGAAGCAATTTTTGTAGACATTCTTCTAAAATATCCCAGATGAGGTTTGCATCCCATTCCCACGGACCAAAAGAAATTTGCCATCAATCTATCTCTTGCAAAGTCGAGTTTTTCTCCGAGCTCAGTGCTCTTCCACCACCTACGTACATGCCAAAATAATCATTACAATATATTTGATTCAATGGAAAGACTTTCTAAATTATATTTTCTTTTAAAAACAGAAAATCATTTCAAATAGACAATTAAACTTGCTTATTACCTAGAGGCATATTTCAGGTCATCTTGATGTGCGGATTGGACAATATTGAACTCTAACGTGGCGAAATCCAACAACTTAAGGTTTGGTTCAGGTTTTTTTCGATACAAATCGATGAACCATCTAGCCTCCAATCTTGGCATTCTCCAATGAAGTGGGAGTTCGAGAGCATGGCTTACCATAGAACAAATTATTTCATTATCGCTCGATTTAAGGTATTTTGATAGATGTTGAATGGCAAAATGTCTTGCATTATCCAAAAAGGATTCACCTTCCATTGCTAAAAAGGAAGCTTCGTATAAGGATAACATTCCCTTAGCTTTCTCATCACAAATATTATTACAACTTTCTAACTCATCGTGAAACTTCTCAAAGACCTCTGCATATAATCAATAAAAAACATTATTTGGAAGCTATATGACAACAAAATTGAGTTTGAAAACGAAATGGGTTACCTTCGGGAATATAATAACCATGTTGCCTTAAAATCCTAAAATGAAGAGCCGTGGCATATAAGTTGTTCCACTCTAAATCCTTTCCATTCTCAAATTTTTCATTCATATTCTCTAAGATTTGATTTATTTCTATTTGGAAATGATATGACAATCCCAACCTTTGTAGCTTGTCAACTAGCTCCAATTGTCTCAAACTATCTCCATCCAATAATAATTCTTTGTTCAACATCATTTTCACTCTTCTTTTTAGCATATCTCTTCTATTTAAACTCTTCTCTCCCTGAAATTAAATAATGACTTTGTTGTCCGTTTAGGTGAAAAATAATTCGAGAAAACATATTCATAATATACAAACTAAATTATATCGACACATTACCGTGAATTCACTCGTTAGCGATTCAACAAACTCATGCTTCCATATAGGAGGTTGGTAATTTGCAGACCGCCGAACAATAGAAGTATTATAAACTTTTGTATCGACAGTTGATCGCTTATTCATTTGGAAAGACACGTAAAAGTTACGACGAAAAGAAAGATTTCGTGAAGAGGTAAGAGTTGAGAGGGAGGAAAGGAGAGGAAGATGGAGAAGTCCCATTGTCATATTGTGAGCAAACATATCTTTCTCAATTCCTTTTATACATTAATGTTCTCATTTTGAAATAATTAGAAGGAGAAAAACGTGTATTGCTATTATCTCCAATCAATGATCCATAAAATTTTACAACAAAATGAAGACGTGGGCACTAATTATTCTCTTCCTCCATACTCTCCACCACATAAACCTTATTATAAGGTGAAGCAAAGCCCACGTCTCATGTCATGGTTTTGGAATATTAATTTTGGTGTCAATGGGCCTATCAAGTAGAGATGCTAATTAGTGACATAATATGGAGAATTAAAACTTCATAAATGGACAGAGATTAGGAAGGACATTTATTTAAACCATTAAATAAATTTAAAAATGATATGAATTATTGCTATTAGCAATAAAAGCAATGGAATTCAGGTGCCTCAAATTTTAACCAAAGGCCTGTATTAATGCTAACCCATTTCTTCAAAACAATAGGTATTAGGAACCTTAAACAAAAGGGAAACTAAAAAAGTATCATTTCAATGTCTCTTCTCCATCTCCCTCTTTTAGCTTCTAAGTTGTCTGTCTTCTATGCTTTTGTCGATTGAGCTTTTGGTGTCGGGAAAACTCCCAACGACTATGTTGCTCTTCAGCGATACTAATATATATTAAGCGTGCTTTGATTTGAGCGTATGTGATTCATAACAAATCAATATATTTCATAAGCTACTAAAAATTCAAATTTTAATATTATGTTGTAATACAACACCGTTTTAGAAAAAACACAACATGGTCTTTAATTTAAATATTAAAATTAGAGTCTCAAAATTAACTAATTTATTTTCAACACCGTTTTAGTTTAAATATTACATCGTCTTTGATATGTGTTTAAAATATATTTACATTAAATGGGGCGGGCAAGGACAGGGAATTATTATACGTCCCCGTCCCCATTTATCTAATGGAAAAATAATGTTCTCCGCTCCATCCCCTCTTCCTCATGTAAATGGGTAATCCCCTCCCGGTTTGAGGCGGGTCTTTATGGGGCTGGATTCCCGCAGGTAATGTAATAACCCTAAATTTCTATTGACCTAGAGTCGCTACTATATACATGACATAACTTCTTTATGCATAAGTACAATAAAACCAATAATAAACCTATAAAAGCAAAAATATGGTAAAATATGGTAAAATAGGGTAAAATTTCGCACAAATTGAATTCATACAACACCATCTTCAAAATTCTAAAACTTAACACGAAAAAGAAAGAAAGAAAAAGAGAAAAAGAGAAAGAGAGAAAAAAAAAGAAAAAAAAAGGGGTGTTGTTTAAGTTATTTGCAAAACAAAAGTGGGAACAGGATATAAAAATGTACAAAGAACAAGTACACTCTCTATGACCGTGCAGCTCTCTTTAAACTTGATCGGTAACCTATAATTAGTTGAAGAAAGAATTTACTTGTAGGATCTCATTGCATAAATTTTTTTGTTCATTCCACGCACTTTTCTCCAATCTCAGGGAAGTTCATATCTATTCCTCCAGCTATTAGAGCTTTTGTGTGTAGATCTCGAAGTTCTAGGGGTGATTAACATGAGTCAGCTACCAGTAGTCTCAAGATCTTCTTTATATCAGTTTACAAAATCGTGACATTTTTCTTGATTCGTTTCTACACACAATAGAAACACTCATCTTGAAATTACTACATGTGCAGTCCCAAATCTCTTTTCGAGTCTTGTTTATGGAACCATGACGTCAACTTTGATTTGTTTCTACATGAAATAAAAGAGCTATCTACCCATGTGGTCCTATATTTCTCATTAGGACTAGTTTAAAGAATCGCAACGTCAGCCTTGATTCCTCCCCACACACAATAGTAAAACTAATTAACTTACAGGTTTCAGTTATATCGTTCTTCCTACCAATAAGCTTGTTAGGCTTTTTAAGTCATCTTTGTCCTAGAGGTCTACTAGGTTAGAACGTCTAAGGAATTTGAGTCTGATCTCACGTTTTTAGGTCGCTCGAGGTTGACTCCTCGAGGCTAAACCATTTATATGGATGCACCAAAGCCTAGACCTCTAATCGTCACTCACGGTCCTAGGGTGCTTGTTCTATTCGAAATGTATTGTCCTCGGACAATGAGATATTCCTATTAATCACCCAAGTACAAAATTCATAACCTAGAAACATGTCACCAAACTCAATAGGGAGATAACATTCATCAATTCCCCAACGCACAAATCTCAATATCTCATCCTTCATTCTATCATAACGAAAAGCATTAAAATAGACATGCAACTTAAAGTCTAATTCTATTGATATTTTTGTAATTTTCGGTAACATACATTGTTCACTTATCCAAAATTACTCATTAAAGTCTTAAATATACATATTCTAATCACCTAAGGTAGATATGCTTACATGAATGAAGTATGCCTCTTCAAGCTTGCTTTTTCACTTGTTGGAGACAACAAATTTCTTGAAATTAATGTCATTATCGAAACCGAGATAAAATGTCTAACAGAGGGTCCCTTACGTGCACCTTCCACGTGCCCGTCATGCACGTTGTAGAAGAGTACTTGCAGGTCATGTGCCTTGGGTCGGGTCAGTTTGTGCAGCTCGTGCCAGTCTATATTTCTTGTTCGGATGCTAGGTTTACGGGTCACGCACAGGTCTCAGGTCGGATCTATCCGTGACATGTGTCTCCACCTGAAACCGAACGTGCTTTTACACTCCGTGCTCAAGACATGTCAGTCACCAAGGCCTAGACGCATTCTGTCACCCATCGCTCTATGCGTGTCTAAGTCATTTCTAGACGTGTACACCTCCCCTATGTGTGACACGTGGCTTCCTCCAATTTCTCTTTGCTTATGTTCTTATGATTTTTTCAGTTTTCGATTAGTTTTTCAATCTTTTTTAATTTCTTTATATTTCATAACTTTTAGTAGAACTCAAATTGACTATCTTTCTTCACAAAACTAAAGCGTTTTAATCCATCTAAACAAAGGTATTTTCTTGTAATTTTCCAATGGCATGAAGAAATATTTACGTTCAAATTAGGCAGAAAATTATATATTTACCTTTCTTGGATGATCCACCGAAACTTTGCTTGTAGCCTGAATCTCCCCTGAATTTCTTCATGGAACTTGTGTAAAACGACCCCTAGATTAATCATGAATAAAAACCCATAAATCTTACCTTTTGTTCTTCCTTGGTTTTTGACAAAATAGGAAAAATCAACCACTCATAGTTAACCTTCTCCGTCTAATAAACGTTTCTTGTGAAATTCCTCCCCTCAAACCCTAGCTTCCCTGTTCTTTCTTTCCTCTTCATTTCTTTTATTTCTTCTTTCTTTTCTTCACTATGATCAATTAGGGTTACCTCTACACTCCTAATTCGGGAATGAGGACAAAATGACCATTTTTCCCATCGATCGACTTTGATCGACTTTTTTTCTTAATTTCTCGTTGTTTCCTTTTATATTTTTCATAGGTTTCTACGATTTTCCAAGCACTTTTATCTTCTACAATATCTTGAAATTTGGTCTCTACGGTTCTAAAAAAGAACTCTGAAGTTTGAACTTAAGAAGAACAAATCAATAAAACTAATTCGGGTTGGAACTCTTAGTGTTACAATTACAAAAAAAAAAAAAAAAAAAAAAAAAAAAAAACTTTCAAAATTGTAGTTGAATCTTATTTTTGTTAGACATTCAGATATAGAAACTTTGGAATTAGTCCAAAACTAATCTATTCTCAATGGGAAATAAATTCCCTCTAAATTTCTTCCCTTCTGCGCATCCATGCAAGTCTAATGGAACCTTTCATAAGAACAAAACTTGAGCTATTTTAGACAAATGGAACATGAGTTAAGAACGATGTTTTGTAAGAATGAGTTAGTAATTCTCCTAATTTCCTTGTTGCCAATTACTTTTGATTATTTATTAAGATTGAATCAAACAAAGTTTTTTATCATATAAGTTTTTTATTGCAACACCCGATGCATAGGATTTCGAATCCTAATTCAGCACTTGATGGACTAGACATCCGTTTGCATCCCCATTAACTAATTTTTGCTTCTAAGAGTTAAGACTATCTTCACGGACCAACACGAAACCTTTCAACATATTTTGTTTCCATTCACACGTTTTCTCGTAAATTTCACAAAATATCACATAACATAGGATTTCTGCAAGATAAGCATGCTAACTTGGAGTTCTTATGATTAAGTCACGGAAAAGGAAAGTGTATTTTGTTGTTATAGGTTATAACTTCAATTCTTTTAGGCATTTCTCAACCATCCTATCTTGAGGATTATTTACATTTAGATGTGATCTTGTGTTTATAAATAAAAATAATAATAATAAAAAAAAAAACCAGTGCAGTCGAACTCACTACCAATCTATTGCTTTCGACACGAGAGAGACTCAAAAGTTTTTGGTGAAGTCGAACTCACTACCAATCTATTGCTTTTGACCTAACGCGTGTCCGCAATCCAATCCAGCGCACACATCCACAGTCCACACCGAAGGCCCAAAGAAATAATCATTTACTATAATAATATCTACCATATATTTTTCTACCCGCTTCTTACTATAATAATCATTTACTATGTATTTTTCATATATAATTTTACTATTATAACAATTGAATAAGTTATAAATAGGCAGCAGGCTTCATATCCCAACAATTCTCACCTCATCGAGTGAACCAATAATTTAATTGCTATAAATAGACAGCAGACTTAGTATCTCGCACTTCGAGACTAATCCGGTTAACCAAAAATTTAATTCTTAAATGACTATCCAGTGCACCATACTAATTGAGGCTTCACACAACCTCACAACCTCAATGTTCCAACATCAACACATTTTGTGAGCATGTTTACTGGATGCCTTGCAACCTCTGTCTTCTCCAAACATATCACCATCTTCCACTAACCTGCGAGTGAAATGCTATCGCCTTTCATGTTTTGTCTTTGAATGATAGACTAGGTTCCTCACCAATTGTATGACACTTTGACTATCTGTATAAAGAATATTCTCGTGCTGCTTCTTGCTCAATTCTTCTTGATAGTCTATCATCTATATCATCTCCTTTCAAGCTTTAGCTATAGCCACGTACTCGATTTTAGTAGATGAAAGAGCAACACATTTCTGAAGCCTAAACATCCTATCATCCATGATTTTCTTCCACTTGGTTGTATCCTCGAATTGTAGGACCTCATCAAAGAGTTTTGATTCCCCTTCATCAATCAACAACAGACAGTGTAATGAAGATACATACCTATCTGGTACTCTGATAGCTATGGATGAACTTTTCAACACATGCTCAGGTGTCACTTGCTCCACCTCTAGTTCATCAGCAACAATCTCAGAAGTTCCTTGAGTAGTATCTGCTACAACATCACTAAGTGAATTTTTCCGCAACTCAACCTCGTCTCCCACTTGCTTCGTTGTCCCAGAACCATTCGTTTCTTTGTCCTTGTACAAGACATTTTCATCAAAAGTCACGTCATCATGTCTCAGGATTCTCTTATTCTTGACATCCCAAACTTGTACCCGAACATGTCAGAATCTTAACCTATTAGGTAGCATTTCATAGGCTCAACGTCAAGCTTATCACTCTTCTTTGGATCAACACGAGCATACGCAGTACAACCAAAAGTTCTAAAGTGAGAGTACTTGAGTTCTTTTCTTATCCATACTTCTTCTGGCAACTTGAACTCCAAGGGTACTGACGGCCCTCTATTGATAAAGTAGACTGCTATATTTACAGCATTGGCCCAAAATATCTTTTACAATCCAAAATGAATCCTCGTACTCTTACATGTTCATTCAATGAACTATTAATTCTTTCTGCAACATCATTTTGTCTTGTTTTACTTGGAAATGTTCTCATTAATCGAATTTCCTCAGCTACACAAAATGCTTTGAATTCTGACTTGTCATACTCTCCTCCATTGTCAGATCTCAGACATTTAGTCTTCAAGTCAGTCTGATATTTTAACTTCAGCTTTCCACTTCTTGAAGATATGTTTTAGGAAATAAATCCTCACCTTTCTGCTGAAATCATCAATGAAGGTGCGTAGAACTTTGGTCCGCCAAGTAATGAAACTGAAGATGGTCTAAATATTTGTATGGACCATTTCTAACCGCACTTTCTTTAATTCTCTTGCAGCTTTTGTGAAGCTCATTTCTGTTTGTTCATAACGCAATCCTCATAAGGACCCATATCAACAAATTTCAGACCTTCTAAAACTCCTTTCACAGCCAGCATCTTCATACATTTAATGTTCATATGTTCAAGTCTATTGTTCCATAGGCTTGAATTTAAAGCACTCACAGCAAGAGTAGTCATGTTCATACACCCTGCACTGGTGTATAAGGTTCTAGATTTTGTGCCATATGCTACAACCATGTTGTAAACACACACAAACTAAAGCTCTGAAAATCAATTGTATTATCAAACAAATCAACTTGGTTGGTTTTATAGCCTTACAAACTAACAAATTTAGAAAAGATAAAATTATTAAACTCCAAAAATAGGAAAAACAATTAATTTAGTGGTTCTAACCTTCCTAAATAAGTTACATCCTAAATAAATGGTAGCCATTTCAACTATAGAGAAAAGGTCTAGTATGACAATCTATAACAATTTATCCTCTAAACTAATTGCATGGATGATTTCAGTTTACTCGTGGTACTACACACACCCATTGACTCACGTAGTTTTATGAATGTATCCAACTTCAGTTGTTTTGTTATAATATCTGTAACTTGTTCTAGTGTGACACAATGCTTTAGCTCAATAACTCCATCTCTAGTCAAATCACGCAAGAAATGAAACCTCACATCAATGTGTTTACTACGTCCATGCATGATTGGATTCTTGGATAGCTTAATAGTGGAACTGTTATCACATAACATACTGATACACTTGACAAGCACAAGACGCGGCTGCCGCAAATTCTGTTTCAGTAGTGGACAAAGTAACAACAGGTTGTTTTTTGGAGGACCAAGACACAGCTCATCACTGAGTAAGAACACATACCAGAAGTGCTTTTCCTGTCATCTATATCTCCTGCATAATAACTGTCAGTATATACTATTAACTCTCCATTTACCCCTTTTCTGATAAAGGATTCTCAAATCTATAGTACTTTCAAGTATCTCAACACTTTTTTTGCAGCTTGCAAATGCAACTCTATTGGACTTGTCATAAATTTGCTAATGAGAGACACTACATACATTAAATTCGACCTTGTTTCAGTTAGATACATAAGGCTTCCAATCAATTGTTTATGCATGGTAGCATTGATCTTGGCTTCTTCTTCATCCTTTGTCAGTCTAAACCAAGGAACAATAGGATTTTTCACGCTATTACTTTTTTCCATCCTAAAGTTCTCCAAAACTTCTTTTTGCATATTTTCTCTAACTAATATAAATGCCTTCAGGATTTTGTAAAATATCTACACCCAGAAAATATTTCATTTTTCCCAAACTAGTCATTTCAAATTCAAGTTTCATAGAAATCTTGAACTTAACAAACATGCTCTCATTATTACCAGTAAAATTAGATCGTCAACATATAGACTAACAACAAAAATTTTACCTCTATCTCCTGTTTGTATGAATAAAGTATGGTCATAGTTGGACCTCTCAAATCCTTCTTTGACAAAATGTGCTTCAATTCGACTGTTGCCATGCACGTGGGGCTTGTTTAAGGCCATATAATGCATTCCTCAATTTGTATACCTTGTATTCTTGACCTTTTTTCTCCATTAAGAAAGCACTTTTCACGTCAAGCTAATACACGTTCTAACTATTCCGAGCTACTAAATCAATTATCATTCGAATAGTAACCCACCTAGCCACCGGTGGAAACACCTCGGTATAGTCTATACCATGTTGTTGTGCATAACCTTTTGCTACCAACCTAGCCTTATTCTTGTCAATTTCGCCATTTTTGTTGAGTTTGGTATTGAAAATCCACTTTACTCCAATCTTCTTCATTCCTTTAGGCAAATCTATCAACAACCAAGTCTAATTTCGTTCGATGGCTTCTATCTCCAAGTTCATTGCAGCTCTCCATTTTGAACTTTGAACAACTTCTTCAAAGGTAGTCGGATCTGTACTTGAGGTTAATAGAACTAAATTGTTGTTCTCAGCTTCTTTAGAAAATTCTCTCCCGCTCACATAATCTTCCATCCATAATGGTGCTCTTTTGTTTCTCACTTCGAGAGTGCTTTCTTCAGATGCTGAGGAATTTGATTCAGATGACTCACTGGAAGATATACTAACGTCTCCTTCTTCTTCTGCTATTATCTCCTCTTTAGATTCTTCCTCACTTAGGTCATGTTCACTTCCCTTTATATTACTATCTTCTCATTCAAGGGTATCAAGTCTAACTTCTTCATTAGTTTTCCCCCAATTCCAACATTTGTTTTCTTAAAAAATCACATCTATGCTTACAACTATCTTCTTGGACACTGGATCATAGAGTCGATATGCTTTAGACTCTTCACTCATCCCTAGCAGCACACACTAAAAACTTTTATCATCTAACTTCTTTCTCTTATTGTCTGATACATAAACATGCCCAATGCACCCAAAAACTCGAAAATAATCAACATTAGGTTTTACGCCACTCCAAGCCTCCTCAGGAGTCATATCTTTCACTACCACTATAGAACTTCTATTGAGCACATGCATTGTCCAGTCTACTGCTTCTGGCCAGAAATTCTCTGGAACTTGCTTCTCTGATAATATACTTCTAACCATGTTCATAATTGTTCTGTACTTGCCCTCAGCTACACCATTTTGTTGGGGAGTGTAGACTGTAGTAAGTTGTCTACTGATACCATTAGTTTTGCAAAAATTGTTGAACTCGAGAGAGGTGAACTCTCCACCTCTGTCTGTGCGTAGACAACGAATAAAATCTCCAATCTCTTTCTCAACATGATTTTTGAAACTCTTAAAGATAGTAAGGGCTTCAAACTTTTCAGCAAGAAAATATAAACACACCTTGCGGCTGTAATCATCAATAAAACTTATAAAATACCTATTCTTATTGTTGGAAAGAGGTTTGATGGGTCCACATATGTCTCCATGTACCAGTTGCAGCCTTTGTGTTGCTCTCCATAAAGTTCTATTTGGAAATGCATCCTTATGTTTCTTTCCCACCATGCAATCAGTGCATATTTTAGATGATACTTTCAATTGGGGTAACCCTCTCACCATTTGCTTATGTTGTAATATTCTCAAACTTTTGAAGCCTAGATGCTCATATCTACGATGCCAAGGATGAGTGTTGTCTTCTATAATTGTTTGGAAGCAAGTGGCAGTTTGTGGCATGATTCTTACAAGTAATATGAACATCCTATTGGCAGACATTGTTGTTTGTATAATAAGCCTCTTCTTGGGATGATAGATTTTGCCTTCTCCATGTTTTATCAAAATAGATACACCTCTTTCTTGCAATTATCCAAGACTTGAGAGATTGTTTTTCAACTCAAGTATATAGAAAACATCAGTGATTACATGAGTGACTCTAGCAACTTGCAATCTGATGTTACCTTTTCCCACACCGTCATCTTGAAATTATTTCCAAGCTTCACAGATTGTTGAAATTCCTCGTCAAAATCTGAGAACCATTCCTTGTTTGCACACATATGATTGCTACATCCCGAATCAAGGAACCAAACATCTTCCTTCCTTGATTGATTGAGCTCCACATATGACATCAACAAGATTTCTTCTTCATCCTCAAGCTCAGCATAATTTGCTTCCTTTTCTCATTGAGAACACTCATATCTAAAGTGTCTAACTAATGACACTTATAACATTGAACTGTAGTTTTGTTGAATGGATGTCTACCTCTTCCTTTTCCTCTACCTCTTCCTCGAAAAACTTCACGATCTCGATCAACTCCTCTTCCTCCGAATCTAGTATCATATGTCACCTTTAGTGCTTGCTCATCACCTACACGCCCATTCAGTCTTTGCTAATGTACCAGCAAGCTGCTTTGCAATTCATCGATTGTTAAAGTGTTTAAGTTATTAGACTCCTCAATCGAACATATGACATAGTCAAACCTTGAGGTCATTGATCTCAAGATTTTTTCAATAATCACCACTTGTTTCATGTGTTCGCCATGAATTTTCATCTTGTTTGCAATGGCGAGAGTTCGTGCAAAATATGCATCAACACTCTCACCTTCTTTCATCTGTAGGACTTCAAACTCTTTTGACTCTTGTGGAACCCTGGTACTTCTACTTCATAGAGTCCCAAATTTATTCATAGAGTCCCAAATTTATTTTGCAGTATCTCTATTAAGGATCGTTTCCATAATAGTTCGATCAATGGCTTGGAATAAATAATTCTTGACCTTCAAGTCTTTCAGCTTCTAGTCTGCAATTGTTTTTTGTTGTGCTTCGGTAATCTCTACTCCTTCTGCTGTGACAAGGATTCTGGTCTCCACCAAGAACCCATATTCCTTTGAACGAAGAAAATTTTCCATAAGCATAGACCAATTATCATAATGACCATCAAACTTAGGAATTGCCGGTTGAACGAAGTTGATTTCAGCTGCCATACTTTGAATCTCTTTCAGCTCACTCTTTAACAAAAAAAATTGCAGTTTCTTCTTCTCACAATTAGGCTTTGCGACGTGGCTAAAATACCAAATGTTGTAAACACACAAACTAAAGCTTTGAAATCAATTGTATTATGGAACAAATCAACTTGGTTAGCTTTTATAGCCTTACAAAATAACAAATTTAGAAACGATAAAATTAGCAAACTCCAAAATAGAAAAAACAACCCCCACTAATTTATTGAGTGGTTCTAACTTTCCTAGAGTAGTGGAGATCCTAACGAAATGGTAGTCATTTCAACCCTAGAGTAAAGGTCTAGTATGACCATCTTTAACAAACCATACCACCCTTCAAAATCTTCAACAAACTCTTTACAAACTCTGTTGCATAACGTGTGTTATCCAACTCACCTAATCAAGTTCTTCTTGAGCCCAAGAATATATCTGACATCCTGTAATGTTCACTGATTTCCTACTGGAGTTTTTATGCAGACATCCTCTTTCTTTCAATCTCCAAAGCTTTGTTGTCGGCAAGATATGCCTTATCGAAATTTCCAGACGTGAAATTTTGAAACAGTTTCTATTTGGAGATAAATGAAAAGATGCACCTGAATCCAAATAAATGAAAAGATACACTTGAATCCAAAATTCAGGATTCAATTGCATTGTCCACGCTGAGGATTAGAACATTTCCAATGTCTTCTGCTCAATTTATAGAATCATCATTCTCCTTTGATTTATGAATCTACTTTCTCTTTAGTCTTGTACAATCTGTCCGAAAGTGACATTTTTCTCCACAACTCCAACACGTTACGTTTGATTTGTTTGGAAAATTTTCACGGTTCTTTGATTTTGATCGACCTTTGTTTGGGCCTTTTGTTTGGAAAACCTTTCCCTTTGGACAACACTAAGAGCACTACCAGTTGAATCCCCAATTTCTCGTTTGTGAATACCTTCACTGAGAACTACATCTTAGATTTCATCGAACTTCAGTTTCTCAAATCCTCGGAAACAACTGATCGTGGCAACAATGATATCCCATGACTCGTGTAATGATGGCATCAAAATCAATACTTTAATTTCATCCTCGAAATTAATTTTCACTGAACTCAGTTGACTTACAATCATATTGAATTCATTTATATGATCAGCAATAGATCTACCTTCAGACATTTGTAGATTGAACAATTTCCGCATTAAATACATCTTGTTCATAACTGACAGTTTTTTGTACATATTTGACAATGTCTTCAATAGATTTGACATTGTTTTCTACTTGATTATGTTAAACGCCACATATCCACCTTCAAACATTTATATGATCAGCAACAGATTCACCTTCAGACATCTGTAGATTGAACAATCTTCTCATTAATACATCTTGTTCATAACTGAAGGTTTTTTGTACATATTTGACAATGCCTTCAACAGATCTGACGTTGTTTTCTACTTGATTATGTTAAACGCCACATTTCTGGAAAGCGTCAATCGGATCAACCCTAATGCCTGTTGATCCTTGAGCTTCATCAACCTTCCATCTTTTGGATTTTTTATTTTGGTTTTTCTGGTGTATCTTTTCCTACTTTCATCATATTTTGGATGAATATGGCCTTCCTCTTTCATCAAGTCATTGATGTAAAAGGAGTTCCTATTTTCATTGAGAAATTGATGAACGTGTAAATTGTAAATATATGTATTAAATGTAAATGTATTAAGCTAGGATGACAGAGCTCGTGTAAATTGTAAGGGCTCAAGTCATTAAGCGTAAGGAATGGTATTAGAGCCACTCAATTTTTGTGAGGAAAGAGGAGTTACTCGATCTTTAAGATTGGTGTTGCAGAAACCAGGGGATGATAAGAAAAATTATGAATTAAGCATGTCATAGGTAGCCGTCTTAGATAAATATCAAGTTGTTTAGGGTTGATTTGGGCCATGCAACTTCATACCAACATCGTTGGGATATTTTGATAATTTTTCCTTAATTTTTAGTTTAGACCCTAAGTATGCTCCTCTTCCCATAAAACTTGCATGCATCCTTATTACCTAATATTAGGTTTTTCATTAAAGCTTTATCACAATAACTCATTGTTCTTTCTAAGTCAAAATATTTTTAATAAACCGTGCACTCCAAGATCGTGAGAAACAATCAAAGGTCTAAATCTGAGTGCACCTTGGGACTTAAATTAGCCTCGATGAGCTAACCTTGAGCGTTCTGACAATGAGGGATAAAATTTAAACCACCTAGAAACCCATAAGAACCTAATAGGCCTTCAAGACAACCAAGAATGACCATGGTAGTTCTTTAGGTTGATAGTAGTGTGACGGTGTCTTTAGACCCTTCACTGCCCTTTCTACTCCAGTAACGAGCTAGGCACAGGCTAGGTAGGGTAGTGTGAGCTTCAGCTTTATGGAATAACCATTGGTCCTAAATAGGACCACTGTATTGTAAACCCATTCTTGAAAGGGGAGCATGGGACCACGTTAGATAGCCCAATATCTTGCCAGAACATGGAGATTGAATCCCCCCAGCTTAAGTGAAATTATGGTCCCGATGAATGGGCAAACCAACCTCCATTGGATAATATTTAGACTAGAAATCACAATATTGTGTCATGATTGTGTCATCAAAATTTTATGAGGTATCGCCTTAATTCAGGTCACCAGTCATTCACTACATAAGCAAAGTAAGTTGTCCTGGTTAAAGAGCAGAAAGATTATTACAACTCAACAAGACAAAGGAAGTTTCAAAACCATTAGCAGTTTAAATGGTGTCAACAGAGCTTCCACTTCCCTCTCCACTCTCGTACCAGTACCATCGAGTTAGGCCTAGATCAGTTTGGGTTGTGTGACCTATAGTTTAGTTGGATTAACCTATGCAACATATCTGTCTTGAGAGGGGATGTAGAATTAGGGGGTAGTCTTAATAGCTTGGAAACACAGGGGGTCGCTCCTCAAACCTTAGGTGACTCGATGGTCATGTGGGTAGGGGGTCGCTCCTCAAACCTTAGGTGACTCGATGGTCATGTGGGTATGGTTCTCCAGCTAATCTCTCATGGATGATAAGAGCTGGCTAGCATACACCACACTATCTCCACTAGAAATAGAGAGTTTTATGAGGTAGAGCCTCGACCCAAGACACCCGTTACATACTTCTTAGGCAAAGCAAGCTATATAAGTCTAAGAACGAGAAATAGTACACCCCATATATGAGATTTGTCACCCTGAAGACTTTCAATGCTAGAAATGGGTGAATTACCCTCACCATACCCAGAGTGGGTCCATGAGCAGCTAAAGTACGGCTTGTTACTTCAAGGAACCCCAGATACTAATGTAGCAATACAGACGAGCCCCGAACTTCCAAGAGTCAAAAGTAAGGTCTGTAGATACCTACTAGGTCAAAGATGTGGATACCTACTAGGTTACTTATTGAATATATTTATATACTCACTCATTGCTGGTCGAGCTTGGTCCATAAGCAGCTAAAGTACCACTTGGTCTTTCTTTTTTTAGTGTTTTGCAGGGTGTCGGTCGAGCTGGAAGAGCGGTCGAGAACTGTATAGTCATAGAGGGGGTCGTTCCGAAGCATCAGTTCGTCTATATCTTTGAATCTTTTGTATTTTTTTTATTTTTATTTTATTTTATTATTATTATTATTTTTTTTTTTTTTTTGCAATGTTATCTCAAATCCATTTTCCCTTTAATAATAAATTCAAACCATCTCTAATAATCAGATCCTATTTTGAATTTAATTTTGGTGGTGTTCTCTTTCTTTTGATTTAAATCTTATTCCATTCTCATATTTTTATTTGATTCTGTCTTCGTCTTTTTAATCACCGTTTGAGGTTTGAAGTTTAAAAAATTGGGTTGTAACAACTTAGGTCACATGTTATAGTTAGATAAACTTCAAACAAAAGTAGTTTCTTAATGTCAAATTTGAGACCACGTAGAATGGGCTAAAAAAAAAATAATAATAATAATAAAGTTTACATACCTTACTTGAAAAATAAGTAATAAAACCTTATAACTCATAGAATCTTTATTCGAATCAACTTATTGTCGGTTATAATTACAAATCATAACCGGCTGAACTAGAATAGACAATATACGTTCCTTTGTTTTGTTGTGATTTATGATATGTCCATCTTCATATTGATACATACATTGAGCTATTCGAGCAAGATCTTTGGGCATCTTCATGAATGTTTGAGAGGATACAAGTTTGTCATCTTCAAATTCATTTAACTTCTTCCATAACTCATCTATTAAATGTCGTATATACTCTCGAGCATTTCTCTCTGAAGCATCTGTCTCATTCACATAACACTGAATCGATTTTGGAACATCACCAATATTTTGTTCCTTCTAAATGATAAGTTATCATAAAAAAGTGTTAGCTTAGAACATTCACATAAATGTATGAAAGGTTGTTATTCACGTACCAACGGAGTCAGGAGGTCATTTGCAAGTCGCATGATTGTTGACGACCAACGAATTATGTCGGGATATTCTGTCAATCTCTCTAACTCAACCTTTGTTATTTGAGGTGATACAAAAACATATGAATGCACTAACATAATTGGTCCTGCTACTGAAATCCACGCATTATCGATATATTCTTGCATTGTTGGTCTGTAACCACTGTGATACCAGTTTGACTCGAGCAGATAAGATTTGCATAAATCTAACCACTGCACCATAAGGTTTTGGGATAATAGTTTAGACAATAATATAATGTATTTTAGTTCATTTGAAAATCTGAAATTCTCACTGTGGCTCCATACCACTTTCTTGAGGTATGGCATGACATCAACTCCATGATTGCTTAGTGCGTCAGAAGCAATCTCATCTATCGAATTGTAGAGAGTAAGAAAACATTGTTTCATATATTCAGGAAGTTGGTCCATTGCAGCAATATCCCACCTAAATTCACCATTAAGAAGAGAATTAATAACGTCTATAGAATTATCAAGTGTCGAACTAAGAAGTTGTGAGTATCGAAAGTGTAGTTAAAGGTGACTCAACTGTCTTACAAAGGGTGTACTTTGTTCGAGGACTTTGAAGAATGAGTTGAGCCTCAATTAAGAGCCGGTTGTTTGAGGGCTCCATAGGCCTCAAGAGAGACTCTATGATATAATTTGTTCGAGGGAATGATGAAGAAAATAGCTTGGTGGAAGAAAATGAAGACTTACTTCTCTATAGCGTTTGTAAAGAGTTCCAGTTCATCCAATGTGCCATAGACATCGTAAACATCATCGATCATTGTTATCAATGCCACAAGTTTCGTACCCATTCTCCTAAAATATTCAAGATCGGGTTCGTATCCCATGCCTATTGTCCAAAAGAAGTTTTCCATCAACTGATCTCTTGCAAAGCTCAACTTTTTTCCTAGCTCCGATTTTCTCCACCAACTTTGCATGCACAAAAAGAAAAAAGAAAAAAAAAACACGTTGAAGTCATTAATATCAATGAGCCACTTGAAAAAAATGGCCTCGTTTAAAATATTTTAAATATCATACTTACCTCGACACATATTTAAGATCTTCTTGGTAGATATATTGTAGCATGTTAAAATCAAGCTTAGCAATTTCGAGAAGAACAGGATTCATGCTTGTTTTTCTCTCATATATATCAATGAACCACCTTGCCTCCAATCTTTGTATCTTCCAATGCAAGGGAAGTTTCAAGGCATTCCTTACAATCTCTACTTTGAGATCATCTTCGCTTGTTTCGATGTATTCCTTAAGATTGTTGATTGCAAAGCATTTTGCTGCCTCTAAAATGCTTTCACCTTCTGTTGATAAGAATGAAGCTTCATATAAAGATAATATTCCACTTGTATCTTCAGAAAGGCATACTTTGAAATTTCCCGTCTCATCTCTGAATGCATTGAAAACCTCTGTCCAGGTAAAAATTAATATTAGGTTAAGCTATTCGGTGGAAATTATTATTAACTATATGTTGCTAATAAAAAATTTAGCTAGTAAATCTTGTAATACGAACCTTCAGAAATATCAAAGTGATGTTGTCTTAGAAGTCTAAATTTAAGAGATGTTGCGTGGAGGCTATTCTTCTTCCCGTCGTCTTCATAGGACTTTTTGTTTATTGTTTCTAATATATCTTTAATTTCACTCTCAAAGTGGTATGATATTCCAAGTCTTTGTAAAACGTCAATGAGCTCTAATTGCTCCAAAGGCTCTCCTCTTTCTCCGAGCAGTGTCTTAACTTCTCCTTTCAGTTGGTTGAATCGGCTTTGATATGTTTCTCTCTAAATATTGACATAAAAAGATAGCTCGTTCACGATTATTATCACTATTATGTTGGGTAAGACTATATTGGAATATGCATGTATATTCATACCCTGAATTCATTGTCTAAAGATTGAATAAATTCATCCTCCCACATCGGAGGATTATAATTTGCAGATTGCCTCACAATAACATCATCACTTTGAGCTGATGCTTTGATGCACATCCCACGTTCAATGCCCTGAAATTTACGATTACAATACTCAGTATGTTTACTTTATTTCTTTTAAAATTTAACTCAAAATCACTTAAATAAAATAATGGTCGGTGTAAAAAAAAAACTATCAAATAATAGAGAAAAGTAGAAAAATCCATTTTACTACGAGAATCCGTCTTGAACGGAAAAGGAATTTCCCATTTAGATGAGGAATAGAGGAGGAAGCAGGGCACATTGGTGACGGAATAATTTCATGTCTTCGTCCCTACCTAATTCCCCGCCCCACATCATTAACTATATATTTATTTTAACATATAGTAAAAACGATGTAATATTTAAATAATTAATTTAGTATTAATTCAAATAAAAAAGTAAAAAATATTAAAATCTAAAATTAATGGTGAGACATATTACGAATTTTATAGACTACTGAAAATGTTTTTCTGAACTCATACGTTCGAATCAAAGCACGCTTAATATATATTACCAATACGGGAGAAGGCTGATAGTTTGCAAATCGTCGAACAGCAACGTGGTCGTTGGGAGCTTTCCCGACCATGGAAGCTCCACGGCCGACAGCCCAAAAGACAGACGACTTAGACGCTCGAAGAGGGAGATGGAGAAGAGCCATTGAAAAGATACTTGTTTTGAAGAAATGGTTTAGCTTTTATAATGGTGATTGGTTAACATTTGAGGCCCTTGATTTCCATTGCTTTTATTGGATTTTGTCGGTTTTTGTTTTGTTTGTCAGAATTTTCTGCAGTCGTAGATGGATGGCCACCTCTCCTATCATGGTGGGGTATTGGTAGTAGCAACATCTCTTATCATTTTTAAATTTATCTATGCTTATCTTCAGTCATGGTCAATTTTCACCACCCTTATCTTAAACTAATCGGTATAGATAAGTGCAAATTTATTATTTTATCAAAACCTTAATAAATTAATGTCGGGTCGATAAGTTTGATTTAGTAAAAGAAAGTTACTAGGGTAGAAACTTTAAGAGAATTACTAGCCACTATCAACTTGTAGAGTAAATTTAGAAGAATGATTAGTGCTTTGTTACGAGAATTATTAATAGTTTACAGAAAATTTAGTAAAATTGTTAGTGTTTTCTCTCGTTATAAAGGTTCTTCAATGCGAAGAAACTCTTCTCTCAAGTTGTTCTTTCTATTTTGATTATTTGTTTGTGTACTTCGATCAATGGTCAAAATCAACATCTGGTATCATATCATATCATAAAACATATCATATCATAAACAAAATACCCATATGACATGTGTGGGGCCTTTGGACACATGTCACCATGCATAACACAACTCTTCCAATCATACCAATAGTAAAGGTTACTTACTTGGTTGGCCTTAGTCAAGTTCTCTTTCTAATTTAGCTTGTTTTCATCATTCGAATCCATTCTCAATGATGTCAAGGATTGAACTATTTGAATATTCACTCAATTGCCTTAGTAAAAGTCAAATTCCTAACTTAATTTAATTTTAAAATAAGGTCAAATTCAGCTTCAGGAGGGTAAAAAACGTAGGAATCAATAACAAATTTCGAGACCCAAGTCGAATACATTAATTTTGACTCATTGGAGCCACCGAGTCGAATACAACACCAGATTCAAATTCAATGGACCTCTTCTTCCTCGCCTGATTTGTTCAAAAATACGACTGCATTTCTCTCTCTTCCCGAGAGTTTCTGGCATCCTACTCCACCGTTCTTCCATTCATATCTCGACTACCATGAGTCTGTATCGACTTGCCTTACACTCCACAACATCGTAGTGCCTCGTATGTACCTACTAATGTGAAATTGTATGTTCACTAGCGACTATAGAAAAACACAACGAAGCGATGTGAAGCATGAATGGCTTACCGTGGTCTACTTTGGATTGTTGGTCATTTCTCTTACGGTGTGGTTAGCCCTCTGTTGAATGTTAAACTCGAACTGAGATGTCGTCGGTGTCATAGTTCGAGGAACGAAAATCACTTGTCTTCCATTCTCCTTCTTTGTATACTACACCATCAACTCCAAAGTGAAGCTTGGAGGATGGACTGATATGTGGGGAGGATTTTGTTGTGGTGTGTTAGATAAATCCCTATGTACTGAATGTGATTCCTGTTTTTTAGTTAACTCCAAGTGAGGTAAATGGGAAGTACACGTAGAGTGGATTAGCGTTAGTTAAGTTGCCATTTACTTTTCTATTTTACATAATTTGTTATTTAAATATCCCAACTGAATGAAAAATCATATAATCGAGTCTTCAGCAAATCTCTCCCTCTCTCGTTTTACTTTCCGCTTTTTCTTCGAAGAAATTTTCCTTCGGCCGTTTGTTTTTCGTCAACGTTTTTGCCAGAAGTCGACAAGTGGTATCAGAGCCCAGTTGAAGCCATTTTGTGGTATATCATTACGGAAGAGCAAATCTTATCAATAGTCAAGTTGAATAGCTCAAGTGGTTAGAGCGTCGACCTAACAACACATAGGACTAAGGAGGAATGACTTGCACGCCTAAAGCTCCGTGACGACACTGACGAGAGCAATGGGCCCTCCAGCCGCAAAGGCGGTAAGAAGCCATGGAAATCTCGCGAGCGCATGCGCGGGAAAGTGGCAGATCAAAAGAAGGAGCCGACTGATGACGGGCCAATCCAGTGCTCGTACTGTTGGAAGAGAGGTTACCTGAGCAAGAATTGCTGGAGCAAGCTCAAGAACAAGGAGACGGCCCTCGGCCCCTGAGGAGGACGAGCCGGCTCTTTTCATGGTGAACTGCATCAGTCCTACCTGACATCCCTAATTCCGACTTAACGGTGGAAGAGGTGACCGGAAGACTACGTAACGTCGAGCAGCGGAAGAAAGATACCGCTTCCGCTGTTGACAAGGAGGGTCGTCTACTCCTCACTAAGGAGGAATGACTTGCATGCCTAAAGCTCCGTGACGACACCAGTGAGAGCAATGGGCCCTCCAGCCAGGCGGTAAGAAGCCATGGGAATCTCGCGAGTGCATGCGCAGGAAAGAGGCGGATCAAAAGAAGGAGCCGACTTATGACGGGTCAATCCAGTGCTCGTACTATGGGAAGAGAGGTTACCTGAGCAAGAATTGCTGGAGTAAAGCTCAAGAACAAGGAGACGGCCCTCGGCCCATGTGGCTCAATCTGAGGAGGAGCCGGCTCTTTTCATGGTGACTGCATCAGTCCTACCTGACGTCCCTAATTCCGATTCCAAATCCATGGAGGTAATCGACGACGGCATAACTACTCCGGAGAGTGTCGAACCCAAGGAAGAGCTCCAGCTGTGCATAACAAAGGCACCGGTTGGGGAGCCAATTCAACTAAAGGAGGAGCGAGTGTTCGCTCAAATCGGTGAAAGAGGTGAGCAGCAAGAGCACCGACGATGGGTCCTTGACACGGGGGCAACAAACCATATGACCGAGGCCACGTCTGCATTCTCCGAGCTTGACTCAGAGATTTGCGAGACGGTGAAATTCGGCGATGGCTCTGTCGTCGAGATCGAAGGGCGCGACACCATCCTGTTCGTCGGCAAGGGAGACAAGCACCACAAGCTGACCGGCGTCTGCTTCATCCCGAGGCTCAAGGCTAACATTGTGAGCCTGGGTCAACTCAATGAGGTCGGCTACCACATTTCCATCGAGCGCGGGCTACTTAGGATCTGCGATGATCGACGCCGGCTGCCCACGCAAGTTCGGTGTACGGCAAACCGCCTTTACATCTTAGAGTTTGAGATAGAGCAACTAGTCAGCCTCTCGGCCAAGATCGAAGAGGTATCTTGGAGGTGGCACGCAAGGCATGGGCACCTAAACTTTCCTGCTCTAAAAAAATTACACAAGGAGGAGATGGTGCACGGTTTGCCGGCAATCAAAGGCGTGAACAAGCTATACGACGAGTGCCTCATCGGCAAACAGAGGCGCACCCCCTTTCCGTCTCAGACATCCTACCGCACAGGTGAGCCATTGGAGCTCGTGCACGGTGATATCTATGGGCCCATCAAGCCAACGACCCCAGGCGGCAAGACCCTCTTCCTCTTGCTGGTCGATGACAAAATCCGCTTCATGTGGCTGATTCTGCTGCAAGTGAAAAGTGAGGCAGAATAGGCAATTAAGTGCATTCAAGCACGAGCGGAGGCGGAATGCGGGAAGAAGATGCGGGTGCTGCGCACGAACCGAGGCAAAGAATTCACCTCGGTGAGCTTCGATAAGTACTACGACGAGCTTGGTATGCAGCGGCGCCCTACTCCCCCCAGCAGAACGGGGTGGTGGATCGTCGAAATCAAACCATCATCAGGACAGCAAGGTCATTACTGATGACGGCCGGGATGCCTGGGAGGTTCTGGAGAGAGGTGGTAATGACGGCCATCTACCTCCTCAATCAGTCACCAACGCGAAGCCTCGACGGGAAGACGCCACACGAGGCCTAGTACAATAAGAAGCCAGCGGTACGTCATCTCCGAGCGTTTGGCTGTGTCGCATACATGAAAGACGTGCGTCCCCACCTCGTCAAGCTCGATCCCAGGGGGCTGAAGGTCGTCTTCATCGAGTTGACCCAAGCTCACAATGTTAGCCTTGAGCCTCGGGATGAAGTAGACGCTGGTCAGCTTGTGGTGCTTGCCTCCCTTGCCGACGAACAGGATGGTGTCGCGCCATTCGATCTCGACGACAAAGCTGTCGCCAAATTTCACCGTCCCGCGAATCTCCAAGTCAAGCTCGGAGAACGCAGACTTGGCCCCGGTCATATGGTTTGAATGCGCTTCCGGCTACGAACCCGAAAGCAAGGCGTACAAGTTCTATGATCCTGTAGAGGGGCGAGCTCACGTGTCGCGCGACGTCATCTTCGACGAGAGCACCTTCTGGCAGTGGAACAACGTGCTTGAGGTAGACCACAACTAAAATCAATTCACGGTGGAGTGCCTCGTCACCGAGTCGGAAGGAGGAGGAGGAGCACATCTTCAGGAACCGTTACCGCCACCAACAGTTGCACCCCCTGAACCAGTGGAGTTCGCAACACCACGGACTGCAGATTCAATGCTAGATGCCGATCACGATGATGGTCTGGTGGCCAGGTACCGGAGGATGGAAGACTTGTTGGGAAGAGGTGAACCACCTCGACTGGCGGCGCGCCAGCTCGAACAAGAGGTACCGGAGGTGGAGTCTGGAGGACATACCGCCAGGGACACTGAGCCATAGGGCTCAAATCAGAGTTCAAACAAAATAATGTAGATATACGATAGGGCTTGAGGGGGAGATTGTTAGATAAATACATGGACTTAATGTGATCTCTGTTTTTTAGTTAACCATTTTTTGTTAGGTAACTATCTTGATGCTAAACCCACACAAGTGAGGTAAATGGGAAGTGATCCCTGTTTTTTAGTTAACATTTTTTTTTGTTAGGTAACTATTTTTACGCTAAACCAACACAAACCATTTTTTTTTGTTAGGTAACTATTTTTACGCTAAACCAACACAAGTGAGGTAAATGAGAATTACACATAGATTGGATGAGCGGTTAAATTGCCATTTACTTTTCTATTTAAATATCCCAACTGAATCACAAATCATATAATCTGAGTCTTCAACAAATCTCTCCCTCTCTCCTTTTACTTCCACCTTTTTGTTCGAAGAAATTTTCCTTCGGCCTTTTGTTTTTCCATCGACATTTTTGCCAGAAGTCGACATGGTGTGGGGGGTTGGGAACCCGATTCTTGGGGTTCTCCTCGCTAAAAATTGCTTGAGATTTCCGACCAGATTGAATCGCTCTATCCTTTTCTTTTTAACTCATTACAACAATGCTCTAGTACCTATTACTCATGAAGAGTAATTATGCAACATGGTCGATGAAGATGCATGTTAATTTACAAGCACAAGACCTATGGAACACCATCAAGTATGGTAATGGTGTCGAGGAGAGTAAGGATAGGATGAATTTTTCTGTCATTTACCAAGCAGTCTTAGAGGACGTCCTTCTCATGTTTGTAGAGAAGGACTCAACAAAGATAGTGTGGGAGATGCTACAGACAATGTGTTTGGGTGTGGATCGAGTCAAGGAAGTAAAAGTGTAGATCTTGAAGAGTAAGTTTGAGACTATCTACATGATGGACAGTGAGTCAATAGATGATTTTTCCATGAAGTTGACAATGATCGTCACTGGTATCTGTTCGTTATGTGACAAGGTGTAGGAGATCTTCATCGTCAAAAAGTTCCTTCGAGTCGTCCCCCTGAGATTCATATAGATTGTTACCTCCATTGAGCAGTTTGACTACCTCAAAGTTGAGCGAGTCACTAGTCGTCTTAAATTCCATGAGGAGAGATTTCGTAACTATGGCAACTGAGAGGAGGAGAAACTCTGTTGACTTCTGACAATTGAGAGAAAATCATAGACCGAGTAAAAAAATAGCTGAAGGAAATTTGTTGGAAGAAAAAATAACAGAGAGAGAAAGTATGGGCTAAATACAAGACGGATTATTAGTTTCATTCAGTTGATCTATTTAAATAACCATCCTATCATAAAAAAAAATTAGTAGTAGTGGCACAAATATTTTCCACAAAGTTGGCCAAATGGCCGGTAAAAAATACGCTCTTCAATTATACGTGGAGCGTTAATTTAGATATCCAAAAACCAAAAAAACAACTAACTAAGTTTAAGGAAACGTGTGAATAACCTAGATAAGGAAAAACAACTAACTAAGTTTAAGGAAGCGTGTGAATAACCTAGATAAGGAAAAATCATAGCTTTTATCTAACAAACGCCTCTTACTCACACACAAGGAGCGACCAAAACTAACAAAAATGAAAGATGCCGTTGATTCTTCTTTTTTTGAGGTTTGAATGGATGCGATGGCCATAATAAGAAAAATAGAGGTTGTGGGCGTGGACGTGGATGTGAAGGTAGAGAAAGCGAGGGAAAATATCTCACAAACCCATGACAATGCCAATACCTAGAAGAAAAAGAGTATGATCAAGTGTTATTTTGGTAGAAAATACGAGTATTATGCAGCGGCCAACAAGAAGCGTGATGAGAAGGCAAACCTCACATTCACGCATGACGAAGAGCTCACATTGATGCTGGCCAAGAAGATGCATAACTTCTTGATTCTTAATGAAGAGAAGGTTACGGTGAACTTCCTTGCAAATTAAGAAGACCGAGTGAGACCAACATGTGGTACCTAGACAACGAAGCAAGTAACCACATGACTGGAGATCGAACGAATATGTATGTTGTGTATAATGTAGCAAATATCTAAAATGCCCTGTTGTATGAGATGTTTTCGTTATGCTAGATAATTTGTTGTGAGAATGTGATTTGTACTCTAGGTGATTGACAGATGAAAAATCATTTTTACTCCCTCGATTCTAACAATTGCTATCATCGTTAACAATTGTTATCATTTTTACCCACTTTATGGTCAAAACTTTGATAACAATTGTGGAGGAAATGGAAAAGAAGATGGAAAGAAAGAAAAAAGAGGAAGCAAGTTCGAAGTTTGCTTCGAACCGAACCACTCGAACGAACCTCTACTTCACACCCAAACTACTAACTGAACCCCAACTTTAGACCTAAAACGAACGACTCGGGAAATAGCATTTTGGAAATATCTACGATAATTAAAGTACTTATCATTCAAGTATGAGGTTGAAAATTCAATTAAATATTATTGTCCACGAAATGTCGACCAAGAAAATAAAGGCGAAAAACTTTTAAAACATGACTTGAGGAGTTGAGGAGTTAAATCGTTGTCCTCAATTTGTCCCACACCTTATTTATCAAAGGGGTCCCATCCAAACAATTGTTATCAAAGTTTTTGTAAAAATATCAATATAATTCAAAAGAGGAATGATTTTTTTATTACTTTAAAATATAATTAGTTATTTATATTTTTATCATTAATTTTCACTAAATAATAAAAGAATTAAATTATTAATAATTTATAATTTTTTTATTACTTTTAAAATTAATTAAAAGAAACCCATCATATTTATTTTAAATTAGTTAATGCATAGGGGTAAAAGTAAAATAAACTTGAAGTATAAAGACTAAAATTAAGTATAATAAACAAAAAAATTAATTCATTAAAATGTTTAGATTAATATTATTTTTTTATTTAATTCGTAATCATTTCCCATGTCGGTTGGAGAGAGAAACGAAAGATTTCTTATCAAGTGTGGAAACCTTTCCTTAGTAGACGCGTTTTAAAAACGTAAGGTTGACGGCTATACGTAAGGGCCAAAGTGGACAATATCTGCCAGTGGTAGGTTTGACTATTACAAATGCTATTAGAACCCGTCACTAGGCGGTATGTCAACAAAAATGCTAGACCCCCTAGGAAAGTTGGATATGACAAGGCGATGTGTTAGTGAGGACGCTGAACTCCCAAGAAAGGTGAGAGGTGGTGTCTTGTAACAAACAACCGAAAGCAGAGAATATTAAATTGTTATCCAAACTTAATGTAAAGAAATAAAATTATATTGTTTCGGACAATGATTTCCAACCATTTTATTATATTACTTAATTTTAGTTAATAATATTTATTATGTAAAATAATTAAAAATAAAAGAAACGTGGACGTCGCTACTTTTTACTATAACTAAAAACACGTGAATGTCCCTATTTTTATTTATGTAAAATAATTGAAAGATTGGTACCCTGATCTCCGACCAGAAATTAAAAATTCAATTTTTTACTTATTAAAGTCAAAATTTTGAAATTTTATTTAGGACTTTTAAATATTGAATTTTGGGATGAGGTAGAAGAGAAAAATGCTTAGAAAATTTCTAAAAATTCAAGGAAAATATAAAAGAAAATTATGCAAGAAGGGAGAAAATCTGTCCAAGCCAACTTTAAGGGGTAAATTGGTCATTTTCACCGTTCGTGAAAATGATCAAGAAAAAAAAAGGAAGAAAGAAGGACAAAGAGAGGAGAAAATGGGGTTTTTAGGGTTTCTAGAGAGGGAAAGTGGAAATCCGATCCAAATAGTGGTTTGGACTCGGAATTTCGCTAAAGTTTCTTCACAAAAAAATGTTCAATGTATTTAGGAGAATCATTTTAGCATTTTGATTTCTCAAATATTTTAAGAAAGGTAACATTTCAGGTGATATGAATTCAACTACTGACCCTTTGCATGTACCCATAGGATCAATTACAAGAAAGAAAGGTTAAGAAGATTCAAAAGGCTTATACATTACATCTTCAAATGCTAGGTTAGTGTACCAGTTGAAACAAATACTTTTGAGCCCAAAAGTCTTTATAGCATTAACATATCAAATCAAGAAAATAATGGGGTGACTGACATTGGAAAGTGATTACAAGACTTTGCATTTAGTAGTTGAACTATCAATTAAGACAATTTATGTATGCCTTATTTTCTTCGATTTGTATTTACTAGTTTTATTGGTAATTGTAGGTTGTAGTTGATAGATGAACTTCATTATGTTTGGGTTATCTTTTTGGCCTATTTAAAGGCATGAAATATTCATGCTTGAGCATAATTGTTGAATACAAACAAAATCTTTGTGTTTTGTTGATACCTTTTTGGTGTTATTCTTTTTCAAACCTTGCATTAGGTTTAATGTTTAAACTGATTCATTGAATTAGTTTTGATCAAGCTAATTCTAGAGTGAGTTGTTGGAATCTAAAAGTGACCATCATAGATTCCAAGTTCGATCTAAGAGTCATTCATCTTCTAACCAGCTCTTGGTTGGAATCAATTCGTTAAGTTAGCTCTCTTTGTGAACGTTTGCAAGGATTCTAGAAGGACCTCTATTTTTGCAAAATCCAGCATTGTTGGCGCTTATCACGAGTTCTTGATATTGATATTTCTTTTAATTTGAGAGGTTTTCTTGAAATTAAGTTGTGAACTTTTGGTATGTTGTTATTGGAGCGATTTTAAGTTTTGTTTCTTTTTTTGTAAGGAAGTTATAGTTGATTCGGACTGGATAGTGTTTTTGCAAACATCATTAAAAATCAAAAAGTTATTAGTTTTGAATGAAATTTGAACTCAATTATTTATTACTATAGTTGACTTTTAATTACAAAAAAAATACGCTCTACAATTTTGGTGAAGAAAGCAAGTTGATTTGAATGTTGGATGAAAAGTTATGAAAATCCAAATAAAATATATAAGAATAAAAATTTCTTTGTATCTGAGTAGGAAGAAGTACATGTGTCGGTGATAGGTAGAGGCAACGAAAATGCAGTGTATAAAGGAAAAATGAAAGAAATCGTGAGAGGAAGGTTCAATCGAGACTCGATCGAGGGACGTGGGACGCAGAGCAGCCAATCCACGGGCGCCATGTGTCAATTCATGAGCGCGAGTATTCCTCCCCAAGCACATGGTACTATTTTAACCTCGTTTAACTTTCGTTTATTAGTTTTTTTTTTTCCTTTTGATTTCAATACTAACCTTAATTTTATTTGAATTAGAACGTACCATAAAGGTTTTTCAAGAATTTTGGAGCCCTAACACGTGGAAAACCTAGCTCGGGAAGGTACGCGTCATCCAAGTAACCACATAAACCTTATGATGTTAGAAATGCATGTTTAGAACTTTGGAATGACGTTTTTGGATGAGGATGTACTATTTGTATGTGATGGTAAAATTAATGTTATGCCTCTAGGTTGAGATCTCTTAGAAGCATGTTGTTTTATGTATTATGCAAACCTAGAAAGAGAATATGCATGACTAGAATACGAGTTGGGCAATATGGATGACCATGTTATGCATAACATAAGAAGATGAACAAAATGCCTCTATAATGAAATTTGTAATGAATGTTGTTTTATATGCTTTCCATTGTGTTGGAAAGAAGGATGGACAACTGCGATCTGTGCTCCGGTTGATTAATGTATGTTATCTCCCTATTGAGCTTGTTTGGTTTTATGTATACATGATATTATAATTTAGCTCTATGTGTTTGACTATGTGATCTCCTTCTAGAGTGTGTTTATCAACACAGAGTTAAGGCGTTAGAGTTAGGTTGTCTAGACAATGACCTAGGTCAGGACGCTTGCAATAGCCTTAGGAATCCAATAAACCTCCTCAACTCCCAAAAAAGAACCAGATGACGTTTAGATTATTATATCTCATGCTTTAGGCGATTGATAGGTTTATCTCCTTAACAAGCATGCACTAGAGAAACTTAATAAGTTTAGGGCACTACAGCTAGTACAGTTTACATGTTGACCTAGGTCAATAGATTTTTAGTGGAATGAATACCAAAGAATCGTGAGCGACAATCAGAAGTCTAGACCTGTGTGTACCCAAAAATTGGATTAGCTCTGAGGAGCTAATTCTGAGTGTCTTAGAAACGAGAGATGATATGTAAATTGCCTAGACACCCCTAATAACCTAGTAGACCTCCACGACACCCAAGTATGATCAAGGTAGCTCTCCAGGCTACAAGCATTGTGAACAGTGTCTTCAAACCCTCCACTACTCTTTCCATCCAGTAATAGTACTATTGAGTCGAGCACAGGGCAATTAGGGTAATGTGAGCTTCAGCTTCGTGGAATGGCAGTGGTCTTCGAAATAAGGCCACTATGTAAATTCGTTCCTAAGAGGGGAAAATGAGACTATGTCGGATAACTCAATAGCTAGTTGGAACATGGGGATCACATCTCCCAAGCTTAAGTGACTTCATGGTACTAAGGTACATTATTCAACATCCTTTGGATGATGTTCAGACTAGAAATCACCATATTGTCTCATCAGAATTTTATGAGGTCGCGCATCAACCAAGTTCGCTACTCATTCACTACATATGGTAAGTTGTCATGGTAAAAAAAAAAAAAAAAAAAAAAAAAATGGTTGTACTAAGGGGGTAAGACTTATATAACGTGAACTTGCTTGAAACTTGAAGGCATCCCAAATGCTCATATAGCACTAGGGACCACGCTTGAACTTCCTAGAACCCAAAGAAAAGCTCGTAAATATCTACTAAGTTAAGGATGTGACAAAAGCCTACAAGAAGGTAGCTTATTGAGAATATTTTTATACTTACCCTTTTGTCATTTCCTTTTTCAGACGTTTATAGGCTTTCGGTCGAAGTGAGGATTCCAGAGCTGTACAGTCATAGAGGGGGTCGTACCGTTTTTACATTTTGGAGTCTTTTGAATTTTTTTTATAATTGTATCCCAAGCTCGTTTTCACGTTTGTAATATTTGAACAACAACGTCTTATAATTGAATTTAGTTTTGATGTTGTTGATTTCATTTCGATTTAAATTTTATTTGATTTGATTTTTATTTGCTTTTTGTTTCATCTTATAATCTTTACGAGGTCGCATGTTTTTTCATTAGAATTTTATGAGGTCGCATTAACGTTACTGATCATTCACTACATATAGCAAGTTGTCAAGGTCAAAGAATAGAAAGATTGTAGGACATTTACAAACCCCAAACGGGGTAAGACTTAGACTTAAACTTCCTACTCCCAAAAGAAAAACCAATGGATATCTATTAGGTTATGGATTCAATGAGAGCTTACAAGTAGGTAGCTTACTGAGTATATTTTTATACTCACCCCTTCTCTCTTTCTTTTTTCAAGTGTTTGCACGCTGCTAAGAGAGGTGAAGGATCACTCAAGAGTTGTGCTGTCACATAGGGAGTTGTTTTGGAGTATCGGTCCATTTTGATATTTCGGAGCTTTTGTCTTTCGTTTTATTATTGTATCCCAGCCTCATTTCCCTATTTGTAATATTTTGAACTACATAGTTTTATAATTGGATTTAATTTTGATGTTGTTTGCTTAATTTCGATTTAAATTTATTGGATTTTCCTCCTTTATTTTATTTTACTTTTATTTTTATTTGTTTTGAGTTTCATCTTTTAGTCTCATAGTCCAATCCTTGAAAATTGTGACATGATAGGTACATAAATATATATCTTTTAAATGAGTATTTTTAAATATTACTATTTGTTCTAGGTAAGGATAAAACTCCCATGAATGATGGTGTGAGCTGGAGTGGTAGTGTAAATGAAGTTGCTATTAGTTAGAATGAATTTATGTATATATAAGTCCATGACAATGTTTAAATTGAATTAAAATTATGTTTCACAGATAGTAGTCATGACATGCATGTAACAGTGACCTTATTTTAATCGAAAAAATAGAGTCGTTAGATTTGATATCGAAAATATAAGTTTATTGGTTTTGTAGACTAGCCTACAAAGTAGGCCAAAATATTTCCATGACCTTACGACCAAAGCTTCATTACTATCCGGTATGCCTTATGAAGGATAATAAATGATGTTGCTACGTTATGATGTGATTTAATATGCATGAAATGTGAATGTTACATAATGTATTGATGATTTGAAACATTTAGATTTAGTATATGCTTAAAAATGATTTTTGTTGTAGAAGGTTGATGTTTTAATTAGATGCCTCGAATCGTTGAAATAGTAACACTAGTATATGCATAAAAATGATTTTTGTTGAGGAAGGTTAGATGTTTCAATTAGATACCTTGAAACATAAAAAGCAGCCTAGTGTTATGACCTTAGATATGAAAAAAGATGTACCTATATATACTAGTAAATTGCTTCAAATAAAAACAACAAAGGAGGCTTGGTGAATAGTAATATCCTATAGGTTATTACAGATATTGAGAGTGGTAGTTTCCAATGAAAATTTTATCATACAAAGTATGTAAACATGGTATGAACAAGAAAATGAGTGATATTGGTTTACCAAATGGAAAATTTACGAACTAACACCATAAAAGTTTAAACAATGTATATTTGAACTGATTTGTAAATGTCACAAGCGTCTTTAATGGAATTTGAATTTTGAAATTAGTGAAAGGTAGAAAACTCCTTGTGTTTAGCATTAACCGTTAGATTAAAGCCATGTTTGAAAACAACTACAAGTGTGAAAGTTCCAAGGTGATTTAAAAGTATCGAGTTACAGTTTGGATAAGCCGTTACAATCATGGTCAAAATTGTATAGGCATGTATGGAGATAGACTCACATTATGATTCCAAGAATGCTACTTAAGCCTATGAGTGAGAGGATTCACGATGAAGACTAAATCATAGGAATTATTCCGAAATCAACTAGACGTTGTATACCTTGCTAACTTTTTGGATACTTCTATACGATTATGCTTCCTTGCTAACTTTTTGGATACTTCTATACGATTATGCTTCAATAGTGTAACGTGATCAGTTTTCTTTATTTGGCATATCAAGGTTGACCGATCTTGAATAAGTTCTTTTAGCTATATCATAATATTCTAAAGATATTACCATAGTTAAAGTTTCAAGTAGGATTTGATACTGATTTTACTTCCAACATGCAAAACTACTTACCAAGTTTATGAAGTACTAGATTTGAAGAAAAATTCTATCAAATCTCTTCCTAGCGTTACAAAGGAATTCGAAGTAAATAATCCATTTTGAGGATGACCTATTCATAATGATTATTAAACATTATACAAATGAAGTCTTGAGGTTGTACAGACAAATAGGTCAAAGGTTGGACAGTTTAGCAAAGTTTTTAGGATGTGACTAGGAGGTCAAAGTAATATAGAAAATTGATTAAACCATTGACCTAGTGATGGAAGGAATCAAGTCATCTTGAAGATAGTGAGAAAGTTGAAATTAAAGTTGAGTTAAGTATTGAACGTTTTCCAAAATTAGTATCAACATGAGATGTTGATTTCAATAAAGAGCTTGAGCAATGGATCAACGCTCGGATTTTAATGATTGGATAGAATGATTTAGTAGATTTAAGGTACATCAAGCCATAGGCACATGAGTTGCTAAGCCTAAGACTTCACATGGCTTAAGTTTTCACGTAGTTATTATGAGGATGTCTATGTCTCATAGCTTATGTAATTCCTATGAATCAGATATTCGACAAGGTTTCTAAATTAGTTTTATACTAGTACTCATATTGATTTTAGGAGAGTAATCAAAGACAAAAAAGGACAACAAGATGAGTCTTCAAACCAATTTTAATATTATAATATAATATGCTTTATACCAAACTTTAGAAGTATGAGCCTTCGTTAGTCGTAGTTATTACTCTAAAGCATCGACTATTAAGGAATGAAGTCTAGTGGAACTCTTGAAAGATTGAATAGTTAGGAGTTGGACTAATCTTGTACAAAGAAATAAAATTTTAAGTTCCCTTGATTTGGCCGGAAGATATAGAAGATTTCTTCAAAGATTTAACTCTAGTATTAAGATGCGTGAGATAACATATCAAGATTAGTAAAATTTAATGATGTTAAAGAATGAATCCTCGTACTTCTTGCCCGCTAATTCAATGTTTTCTTCATCCTTTCAGCAACACTATTTTAACTTATTTTGCCGAGAGCTATCCTCGTTAATCTAATTCCCTCAGCTGCACAAAATGTTTTGAATTCTGACTTGTCATACTCTCCTCCATTGTCAGATCTCAGGCATTTGATCTTCAAGCCAGTCTAATTTTCAAATTCAGCTTTCCACTTCTTTAAGGTGGAAAACACATCTGACTTATGTTTTAGGAAATAAATTCATATCTTCCTGCTGATTCATCGAGGAAGATAATGTAGAACTTTGATTCACCAAGTGATGGAACTGGAGATGGTCCCCAAACGTCTATATGAACCATTTCTAGCCTCACTTTCTTTAGTTCTCTCACAGACCTTGTGAAGCTAACTCGTTTCTATTTGTCCGTAACGCAGCTCTCACAAGAACTCATATCATTAGTTTTTTGACTTTCTAATACTCGTTTCACAACCAACATCTTCATTCATTTGACTCATATGTCCAAGTCTATTGTGCTATAGACTTGAATTTGAAGCACTCTCAACAACAACACCCATGTTTATACACATTGCAGTGGTGTATAAGGTTTCAAACTTTGTGTCATGTGATACCACCATAAGACCCTTCACAATCTTCCATGAACTCTTCCCGAACTCTACTGCATAATATGTGCTATCAACTGACCAATAAAAATCCGATTCTTCCTGAGACCAGAAATATATTTGACATCCTTTAATGTCTATTGATTTACTACGAGAGTTTTATGCAGACATCCCTTTTTCCTTCAATCTCCAAGGTTTTGTTGTCATCAAGATGCGCCTTCTCAAATTTACATATTTGATATTCCAAAACAACTTCTTATTTGGAGACGAATAAAAAGATGCACTTGAATCCAAATAACACGATTCAATCGGGCTGTCCACGTTGGGAATTAAAGCATCCCCATTGTCTTCTGCTGAATTTATAGAATTAACATCCTCCGATTTGTGATTATGTTTCTTCTTTTGTCTTGTACAATCTGTCTGAAGTGACTTTTTTCTCCACAACTCCAACATGTTAGGTTTGGTTTGTTTGGAAAATTTCCACGATTATTTGATTTGATTGACTTTGTTTGGGCCCTTTGATTTACTTCCCCTTTGGTCAACATTGAGAGCATTATAGATGAATCCCCAATTTCTTGTTTGCTAATACTTTCATTGAGAACTACATCTCGAATTTCATCAAACTTTAGTTTCTCCGATCCTTGATTACTGCTGATCGCAACAACAACAATATCCCAAGGCTCGGACAGAGATGACATTGAAACCAATGCTTTGATTTCATTTTTGAAGTTAATTTGCACCAAAATCAGTTCGCTTTACAATCGTATTGGATTCATTTATATGATCTTCAACAGATCGACTTCAGACATTTGTAGATTGAACAATCTCTACATCAAATACACCTTGTTTATAGTCGACATTCATACATATTTGACAGTGCCTTCAACAGATCTAATATTGTCTTCTCCTTGATGACGTTGAACACCACGTTTCTGGACAGCGTCAACCGAATCAATCCTATTGTCTGTCGATCCTTAAGCTTCCACTACTGAAGTTTGTGAATATCTTTCTGGTACAAATAATATTCAATCTACATCTTCCAAAAACCAAAATCGGATCTACTGAAATTTTCAATTCTAATCTTTGAGCTTTCTATCTTCATCGATCGTAGTGAATCTCGCCTAGCTCTTATACCAATTGTTAGGATCGCAGAACAATACACACTCGATCTCGATGATCACAAAGAACAAAAGAGAGAAAATGCAATGAGAAATATTGTCTAAAAGTTTATATTAATAACTTAAGGTATGTAAAGTACGAGAGAACACATAGAACGAAGGTATATCTATATACACATATATATATATATGGGTTAGTTTACTATATATAGTTTTACGTAATATAGTATCTATTATATATAACTATATATATCTTTACTCGATATAACCTCTTATTATACATGTTTATTATATACTGTCATTTATTTTATACGTTGTTTACCATATATTATGTATAATCATTAAGTAAGTTATAAACTAGCAGCAAACTTCATAACTTAACACTGAATTGAACCAATACAGAATTGACCTAGTAGTTAAAGAATCATAAGTATAACAAATGGTTAAGAGGAAATGAGTTCCAGTCATGTAAAAAAAAAAAAAAAAAAAAAAAAAAAGTCAAAATTATCATTTTTAGACAAAGAAATTATAAAACAACAGCATCAAATCTTTCTATTTTTGTGCGTTGAAAATGGTAAGAATATTATCAATGAAATACATATGGGTTTTAAGATGCGTTGCTTTCAAATTTGGTGGCATCAATAACGTGAATCAATAATGTATAACTTAGTTATAGGGACCACACAATATGGGTGCGTCCGCCTAAAATAATTGAAAGCCACTACGATTGGGCCCGAGCCCCAACGTCCACGCCACACATGTGCGTGGGCATGCCTTTTCTTTTGGATTTTAATTTTGTGACTGCCACCAACTTTTAAAAGTAGTTCCTTTCTATAGGAATCACGCAAAAACCACAAATCAAACATGTGGTATAAGTTTGAAGTGGAAATCTTCGGCCTTCTTTATCTTCCAAATATCTTGAATCTAACCTTAAAATGAATAAGAGTATTCATATGATCAGATAATTGAATTTGGATTAGATTTTTTTTTTTTTTTAATTCAAGTTGGATTGAACTTTTGAAAAAACTGCAGTTGAATTTTATTTGTTGAGTCAATCGGACCAACCCAAAAATGAAGTTTCAGCCTAGCATAACTCAATCCAACCAAACCCTATTTTTGAAAAGATTAAAAATATTTAATATTTAAAACTAATGTTGGTGATTAGTTGTAACTTATAAATGTTTAATATTTATTATGCGTAACCATCGAGTAAGTTATAAATCAACAACGGCCTTCATAACCTAACACTGAATTGAACCGATACAGAGTTGATCTAGTAGCTAAAAGAATCAAAAGTATAATAAATGGTTTAGAGGAAATGAGTTCAAATTACTGATTGTTGTTCAGTTGGGTTGGATTGTAAATTCTCTTCGAATGGTTCAAGTCACTAATTCAATTTTGAATGGATCGAAAACATATTTTTTAACTACACTTTCAAAAACTTGCAAATATATTAAGAGGATATTTTGCGGTGATAATTAGTTAGAATATATCTCACATATTTAGGGAGTTGTTAGTATAGATTTGATTAACCGTATATTTTATTTATTTACCAGATTTAGTTAGATATATATTTTTTCTATTTTTAGGTATTAGTTGATAGTTTGTATCCTATTTAAACGTGTTAAACATGAATGAAGATCATACTTTCGATCCCAATTCTATTTCTATTTCTCATTCTTAACATGGTATCAGAGCACCGATCTTGGTGTTCTTAAATATCAAAATTTCCTTTATGGCGGAATCAGCCAAATCCAGCTTCAAAATTTCGGATGTTGATTTAACACATCCGTACTATATTCATCACTCTGATCAGCCAGGATATTCACTTGTTCCAATCAAATTAAATGGAGCAAATTACCAATCCTGGAGTAAATCAGTTATGCATGCTCTTATTGCCAAGAAGAAAATTGGCTTCATTGATGGCACAATTGAGGAACCGTCCCAAGATGCAAATTCAACCGAATTCGAACTCTGGAATCAGTGCAACAGTATGATAATATCTTGGTTAACTCATTCCGTTGAAGCAGATATCGCTAAAGGCATTATTCACGCCAAGACAGCTCATCAAGTGTGGGTTGATCTTCACGATCAATTTTCACAAAAGAATGCTCCAGCAATTTTTCAAATACAAAACTCGATAGCAACGATGTCACAAGGAACCATGGCGCTGTCAACATATTTCACCAAGCTCAAAGCACTTTGGGATGAACTGGAAGCGTACCGCACACCATTTACCTGTAATCAACGTCAAATACATATTGATCAACGCGAAGAAGACAAATTGATGCAATTGCTCATGGGGCTTAATCAGTCTTATAAAACGGTGAGATCTAACATATTGATGATGTCTCCATTACCTAATGTGAGGCAAGCCTATTCATTACTTGTACAAGAAGAGATGCAGCGTCAGGTAACTTCCGAACCTACTGAGAATTTCTCGATTGCATCAGCAGTGCAAAAGAAAACAATATATTCAAAATTCGCCAAGGACAAAAAGTGTGAACACTGCAATAAAAGTGGTCATACAATCAATGAGTGTCGAATTCTTAAGTTTCACTGTAACTTTTGTGATAGAAGGGGCCATACAGAAGATCGGTGTCGACAGAAAAATAATTCTGGAAGGACAAGACAAGACAATCAACACAATAACCGTGGATATCGATCATCTGCAAATATGGCCGATGTTTCACAGTTGAATACAGAAGAACAGTCACCTAATTCCATTCCAAATTTTTCTTCTGAGCAATTACGACAGATAGCACAAGCCTTATCTGCAATCAATCATCACCCTTCTGGTAATTCCGACAATCACGTCAATGTTGCAGGTTTGCTTCCCATATCTACATTATCTATTAACTCTGCGAGTTCTAATTCATGGATTCTCGATAGTGGAGCTACGGATCATATAGTATCAAAATCTTCTGTTATGACTGAACCAAAGGCTGCCATCATGTCTGCAATAAATTTGCCTAATGGAGAGACAGCACGTGTGTCACATACTGGCAATATTTCTCTTAGCCCTAACCTTCAATTAAACAACGTTTTATGTGTGCCTTCATTCAATTTAAACCTAATGTCGATCAGCAAACTTACCAATAACTTGAAATGTTATGTCACCTTCTATCCTGATTCTTGTGTTATGCAGGACTTGGCTACGGGGAAGATGATTGGCTCGGGTAAACAATTTGGAGGTCTCTATCATATTTCTTCATCTCCAATCAAATCTTCAGCTCATCAAGTATCTCAGTCATCTGATTTGTGGCATTTACGCCTAGGTCATCCTTCCTTTTCTCGTTTTAAATTTCTAGCTGATCAATTGCATCTTAATAATGCGAGTTATTCTCATAATTGTAGTATCTGCCCGTTAGCAAAACAAACTAGGTTGTCTTTCCCAAGAAGTTCAATAACAACCCATTCTGCTTTTGATCTGATACATTGTGATGTTTGGGGACCACATAAAATTCCTACCCATTCTGGTTTGCGTTTTTTTCTCACTATTGTTGATGATTTTACTCGATGTACTTGGGTTTTTTTAATGCAACATAAGTCAGAAGTACATCATTTGTTAATGAACTTTGTTAAATTCGTTCAAACTCAATTTCATACTACTATCAAGATAGTTCGATCAGACAATGGGACTGAGTTCCTATCTTTGCAACCATTCTTTACTTCTTGTGGTATTGAATTTCAGCGCACTTGTGTCTATACTCCACAACAAAATGGAGTCGTAGAACGCAAGCATCGCCATATCCTAAATGTAGCTAGGTCTCTTCTTTTTCAGTCACAGGTTCCACTTAATTTTTGGGGAGAGTGCATTTTAACGGCTGTTTATCTTATAAATAGAACGCCATCACCATTATTATCTAACAAGACACCCTTTGAAGCACTCTACAAACGACCACCTACATTTCATCATCTTAAAGTTTTTGGTTGTAAATGTTATGCAACTATAGTACATCCTAAGCAAAAATTTGAACCTAGGGCAACTCCTTGTGTTTTCGTAGGATATCCTTGTGGTCATAAAGGTTACAAGTTGTATGACATGCAATCTCACAAATTCTTTATCAGCCGTGATGTCAAATTTTGTGAAGATGATTTTCCTTTTTCATCAGCTTCACAAACTTCGACATTAGCTCCTTCGACTCCTGTTGTACCACTTCATGATCCATCCTACTCAAACATCCATCCTCCACCTTCTATTCCTTCACCTCCTACTCCGTCGTCTCCTCCACCTTCTCCAGATTCGCCCACTAATTCCAATCCTATCCCACCTGATACATCAGCTCCACTTCGACGTTCTACTCGTACTAAACAGCCTCCAGCTTGGCATAAGGATTATGAGATGTCTTCTGGAGCCAATCATTTAACCTCTAGCTCAAGTCCCGGCACTGGCACCAGGTATCCCCTTCATCATTACCTTTCATTCTCTCGTTTTTCTCCTACTCAACGTGCTTTTCTAGCTCTTATTACATCCCAGACAGAACCTAAAACCTATGACGAGGCAGTTGGCGACCCGTTATGGCAGCAGGCTATGAATGATGAAATTGCAGCTTTGGAACGTAATCATACATGGTCTCTCGTTCCTCTACCACTTGGTCATAAAGCTATTGGTTGTCGTTGGGTGTACAAAATTAAATACAACTCTGATGGTTCTGTTGAACGTTATAAAGCTCGACTAGTAGCAAAGGGATACACTCAGGTTGAAGGTATTGATTACACAGAAACATTTTCCCCTACAGCGAAACTTACTACACTTCGTTGCTTACTCACTGTTGCTGCTGCTCGAAAATGGTTCACCCATCAGTTGGATGTTCAAAATGCCTTTCTCCATGGTAATCTAGACGAGGAAGTTTATATGTCTTTACCACCAGGTCTTCGCCGACAGGGGGAGAATACAGTATGTCGGCTCCATAAATCTCTTTATGGATTAAAACAGGCTTCTCGCAATTGGTTCTCCATATTTTCTACAACTATACAAAATGCAGGCTACACTCAGTCCAAAGCAGATTACTCTTTGTTTACTAAGAGTAAAGGTACTTCTTTCACTGCAGTTCTAATCTATGTTGATGATATTCTGTTGACAGGCAATGATCTCGAAGAAATTCAATATCTCAAGACTAGTTTACTCCAGAAATTTCTTATCAAAGATTTAGGAAATTTGAAATATTTTCTAGGCATTGAATTTTCTCGATCTAGAAAAGGAATTTTTATGTCTCAAAGGAAGTATGCTCTAGACATCCTTCAAGACACAGGTCTTACAGGAGCACGTCCAGACAAATTTCCTATGGAGCAAAATCTGAAACTTTCTTTAACTGAAGGAGAGAAGTTGAATGATCCAAGTAAATACAGACGGTTGATTGGCAGATTAATATATTTGACCGTCACTAGGCCTGACATAGCTTATTCAGTTCGTATGCTTAGCCAATTTATGCATGAACCAAGAAAACCACATTGGGAGGCAGCTCTTCGAGTTCTGAGGTACATCAAAGGCACTCCTGGTCAAGGACTTCTACTGCCATCTGAAAACAATTTAAGATTACAGGCATATTGCGATTCTGACTGGGGTGGTTGTCGAACTTCCAGACGATCTATTTCTGGGTTCTGCATTTTCCTCGGAAATTCAATTATTTCTTGGAAGTCTAAAAAGCAGACTAATGTGTCCAGATCATCAGCAGAAGCCGAGTATCGAGCTATGGCAAATACTTGTTTAGAGTTAACTTGGTTAAGATACATTCTTCAAGACTTGAATGTTTCACTGTCCGAACCAGCATTATTATATTGTGATAATCAAGCAGCATTACATATAGCAGCCAATCCAGTTTTTCATGAACGTACGAAACACATTGAAATAGATTGTCATATAGTTCGAGAAAAGTTACAAGCTGGAATCATCAAACCGTATTATGTATCGACCAAAATGCAATTGGCAGATGTTTTTACTAAAGCTTTGGGAAGACAACAATTTGACTTTTTGAAGGACAAGTTGGGTGTGATCGACATACACTCTCCAACTTGAGGGGGAGTATTAAGAGGATATTTTGCGGTGATAATTAGTTAGAATATATCTCACATATTTAGGGAGTTGTTAGTATAGATTTGATTAACCGTATATTTTATTTATTTACCAGATTTAGTTAGATATATATTTTTTCTATTTTTAGGTATTAGTTGATAGTTTGTATCCTATTTAAACGTGTTAAACATGAATGAAGATCATACTTTCGATCCCAATTCTATTTCTATTTCTCATTCTTAACAAAATACAATCATTATATGCTGAGAGAAGGGTCAAATAATTACTAATCAAGTTGGCAAATACAATTGTGGAGATAGTTACACATTCATTGACATATTCTAAGAAATGCGCATAACATCTCACGGCCCAAAAGCACACAAAGGTGCGACCCACGTTAAACACCACCCCAAACTACATCAACCTGACCCAAGACTCGCATATCGACACGAGACCAGTTGCGTCTCCTTATACGTGCAGCGCGCATGCTGAGTCCTTCCTCGTTCACGACTTGCGAAAGCTCTCGTGTGGCTCGGTTAAGTCATTCCTCCACCAGTGAGCTTGCAGTAGCTTCTCTTCGGCTCTAGCTCGATATAGGCATCTTATTCGGCTCAGGTTGAACTCTTTAGAACTTTCCTATATTTTTTACCCTCTTGGGAGCTGTTTTTGATGTAACTTGAAATGTTGGAGGTTAGTAGGACCATTCGGTGTCAATTTAAGGTATCTTAAGTTAAATTAGATTAGATGATTATTTCAGGCCGTTAGGCAAATTAAGCACTTTAATATGTTCTAATCCAACGTCATGGATCCATATAGATTGACTTAGATTTCAAGTAATAGATCCAAACTAGCGTCATAAATAATTGGTAACTCTAGCCTATTGACCTCTTTAGATGACTTTCATGTTGTATGAATGACTTGTGTTCTATGGCCGTCATGTTTTATGATTGTTTGAGGTGTGCTATTTATATTTATGATATTATATTTGTTATTCTGTGATTACCCGTTATGCTATTATATGTGTTATCCAAGCTATGTAACATGTTCACTCTATGCCTACGAAATATTAGCAAGACATGTATATAATTATGAAAGATAGGATAAGTATTAGGTAAATATTTCTCGTATAAATTTTATGTCAGGAAAAGAATTGAGTTATTGTTTGCCTCATATGCTTATGTCATGATTTACAGATATGGGGACCTAATCCATTTTTTGTACATCACGTGCATCGTGATACTTTTCCATTATGATTAATTTTGATGTGTACATTACAATATCTATGTACGCCATGATATCATGTCGGCTCCTTTTTCCTCTATAGCTTTGACAGTGTGAGTATGTGCTTTCTGAAGAACAGGTCTAGGGGGTACGTATACATCCGTCTAGTGGGTCTATGCGTGCGAGCATGAACAATATATAGAGAAGTACTACACATCTAATATTTACCAAAATTGGAAAATAGAGTTCAAGTTTATAATATTTTTATGAAAAGATGATTGCATTTTATAACTCCAACGGTGAGCTACTTAAGAAATATTTTTAAATGCTAAGACTACGTGGTAATTCTTCTTATGTAAAAATAAGACACCCTGTACAGATGATAAAGTCACTGCGTAAGCCATGTAAACGTAGTCAAGATAGTTGCATTTCTTTTTAAATTGTAGCCTTTAGTTAGATCAAGGTATTTTCGTTACTTTGAACTTGTTGCTATTTCGTTTTCGCTATTCCATTGATATTCTTTTTTTTTTTTTTTTTTTTGAAAGGATTTTATGAACATTTAAGTTAATGACATTATTTGTAGTACATTTTGAGGCGTTCATGTTTAGTGTCACGATCATGCTTGTACAAGGCGCGTTGTTCATGGTCACATGTTTGTTGCATGCCAAAACTCTTGTGCTGTATCACTTTACTATTTTCATTTACCACTTTCATGATGTATAGTTTCCTTTTGTATTTTCTAGTGTATGAAATTTTGGCATAAGCAAGTCTACGTCTTGTAGACCTAAAATACCTCATAATGTACTATAGAGGGTGCGACTAGTTGTCAATTCTAAATTTTTATGTTATATATGCAATTTTGTTGCATTTTTTTGCTTGCTATCTTATAACATTACTTTCTTCATTTCTCGCAATCTTGTTTTCAAACTCTCTTTCTAAAATCTATCACTACCCCCATTTTTTAAAACTTTCTTCTTAAAGCGGGCCATAGAACTGGGTATACGTCGTCTAGAGGAAGGCAACACGATTTCGAGTTGGTTGACTCACATAATGGTGAGAGTTAATATTGCGCCACCACTAGCAAATGTCTCGTAACAGTAAGAGTGTGACAGTTGGTATCAGAGCCGAGTTGGCTCCAAAAGTGATTCAGTAAACATGTCTACGACCAAGCAGTTGAATAAGTCCCACATTGATCAGCTAGTCGACATTGAAGAATAGATGCAATACTTGTGATTAGTCTCTGATAGTATTTGATACTTGGACGAGCGGGTGAAAGAGCTCGCTGATAAGACCAACATAGTGGATGTAGTAATAGGTCAACTGGATGGGCTGCCCATTCAAGAACTAATGTACCGAGTGTACAACCTAGAAGCAAATCCACAAAGATTGGTGGCCTTCAGTGAGGAGATAGCTCAACGGGCTCTGGCCCTAAAAGGAGCAAGTCGATGGTTTACACAGCTCCCAAAAAGCAATTGTTTAGATTGTCATTGAGCTATCTGAAGATGAGAAAGCAGACCTTGACATGGTCAAGGCAAAAAAGGCAGATCTAAGTGCTAGAGTAAAACAAACCATTAAAGCAATGGAAAATCAAACCCCTACACGACGGGTAGCAGTTCAATTCAATAAGATCAAAGTTTTAGAGTCCAAACCTTTATGTAGGGTTTAGGAGGCCAAGACTTTAGAGAACTTCATCTTCTACCTTGAGAAATACTTCTAGGCGATGAATAGAACAATAAAGACAACAATAAAAACAGCAAAGGTCACCATGACCACCATGCATCTAGTTGAGGTGCAAAACTGTGTTGAAGGTTGAGTTACATGGACATTAAAGAGGCCAATACACAGATACTTGGTAAAGGTACATGGACATTAAAGAGGCCAATGCACATAGATACTTGGTAAAGGTACATGGACATTAAAGAGGCCAATGCACATAGATACTTGGTAAAGACTAAAACGATCTCAATTCTTCCCAAAAAAAAATATCAAAACCTTGGTCAGAAGGAAACTACGAGATCTCAAACACATGGGAAACATTCAAAATTATGTCAAACAATTCTCGGTGCTAATGTTGGACATTCAAGATATGTCTAAGAAGCCATGAGAAAAGTTCAAATTATACGAATAGAGAGTACAAGACCTCTCCACGGCCTATGCTACAGTTGAACGATTGTTCGACCCGAGTAATGAACAATCCCAAGATGTAAGGTGAAGTCAAACCTCCTCGAAAAGAGACACTTTGTAATGCCCCTAATTTTCTTTCCTAAATTATTAATGTCACCACATGCATGCTTTAAATAACATATGCGGAAATTTAAAATAAGACATTTTTAAATTGAAGTCATGGACTTACCCATCTAATTCAAAACAAGAAATTTGAAATAACATAATCTTTTAACATGAAAAATATAAGGGTAGCACGTGACTTGAGTATTCTAAGAAACATTCAGTAAGTCACCCGTAGCTAGGATTAGTAATGAAATCACATATATAACATGAGTGGGACCTATCTTTTAAAACTATAACATGACTTTGGACTCTTTCAAGTTCCGAGCAGGGTTAGATGTGTGGTACTTCCCCACACACGCAAACATGGACCCACCAAGCAGGCTCGTATACGAGCCCCTTAGGCCTGACTTGGTCAGGCACAACACATTACACGTCACCAGATGCCATAGAAAAAGAAAAACTCGCATGATATCATGACAAACATAAATATCGAATGTACATGTTTGTACTAACATAACATAACGGAGAAGTATCTCGATACACATGATGTACATACATGTATGAGCTCCTATGGTTTATATTCATAACATAGAATTAATATCATTTCTTTTCTCCTTTCATCCATGAGATATTACATATATGCGTTAGGTATACATGATAGTCATCACATCATCCATCACATAACTTTACATGGAAGACATAACATGACATTTCATTTCATTCATAACATAGCAAGATGGATATCACATGCATTCCTAGCATAACATCATATGTCAACACATGGAGCACGTAAACATAGCATAAAATAATATGGTGCATCCAAGAATCACGAGGCATGCACCATCATACATCATTCAATATATCTAACTTCAAAACGCCACTTACTTAATTAGGTTAAACTGGTTATTTTTTTTATTATTATTATTAATTAACTTATTTTATTCATTTATATTATTGTTATTTTACTTTTTATTTTTAACAGTTATTACATGCAACAATATATCAAAGAGCCCGAGGAAGCGAACAAAGACAACCTCAACAAAGAAACGGAGTCCTAGACGAAGGGCCCTACGACCAAAATTACTTCAACTGACCACCTCCCTTGCTTATGACTCCGAAGGCACTTTTATGCACCTACAATATTGAGTTTCAACATCACGAATTCTTCATAAAATGAAAGTTATCACCGGCCACGAGTAGCACAGTGGAAATGACTTAAACCACAACCAGACTTACCGTTTTGTGTGATCAAAATCGTCGGTCACTTTCCACACTGTGTGACTTGTCCTTTGTCAAGCATTAAATTGGACATAGAACCTCATCGAGCGTCGCGCTCTCTGAGGCTCATTTAGTGCAACTTAGTTATGGAATATATGATATTAGTAATATTCAAGAATATATTAGTTAGGAACTATATCTTAGATATTCGTAATGAATTGAATTTGAATAGTAGTATATTTTATTTTATTATCATGATTTAGTTAGTTTATTCTTGTATCCTATTTAAAGGTTGTGAATATGAATGAAGATTTGTTGTGAATATGAATGAAGATTGAACATTCGATCCCAATTCTTTTTCTCGAATATGTATTCTTTCGTTGAGTAATAATAATATTTTTATATCTACTCACATTTTTTAGTGGTAGATATTGCATCAAAAAATTGTTCATCGTTTGTTAGACAAACACGACTCTCCACAATGGTATGATATTGTCCACTTTGAGCATAAGCTCTCATGGCTTTGCTTTGGGCTTCCCCAAAAGGCCTCATGCCAGTGGAGTTAGTATTCCTCATTTATAAACCCATGATCTTCCACTAAATTAACCAATGTGGGACACTCACTCCCAATAAACCTCAACAATCCTCCCCTCGAACAAAGTACACTAGAAGCCTCCCCTAAGGCTTATGGAGCTCTCGAATAGCCTCCCCTTAATCGAGACTCGACTCCTTTCTCTGGAGCCATCGAACAAAGTACACCCTTTGTTCGACACTTTAGTCACTTTTTGACTACACCTTCGAGGCTCACAATTCTTTGTTCGATATTTGAGGATTCTATTGACATGGTTAAGTTTAGGGCATGGCTCTGATACCATGTTAGACGAACACAACTCTCCACAATGGTATGATATTGTCCACTTTGAGCATAAGCTCTCATGGCTTTGCTTTGGGCTTCCCCAAAAGGCCTCATGCCAATGGAGTTAGTATTCCTCACTTATAAACCTATGATCTTCCACTAAATACCAATGTGGGACACTCACTCCCAATAAACCTCAACATCGTTGAAGGGCGAAGCTTTTGTATAGGCATGGGCGGTTTTAGATCACGCAATCTCTATCCCCTCGCCAGAAATCTAATGGTTTCTCGCAAGAGAATTTTTTTTTATCGTTACAGGAGTGAACCTTCATACGTAAGTCATCTCATAGCACAACCTTTCTCATTTTTTTTTTTTTTTTTGGAGGAACCCCTTACCAATTCATATTTTAGAAGTACGAATGCAGACTCGGCCTATTTAGGCATATTCGCCTCTAAACACTGATTTACCTTCTTTGTAGTCTTGCATTGTACTCTAAATCCTAGGGAATGACCCTAATAATCTATACTTGATAGATCCTCGTCCATCCAAGCCCTAGTTGACAAAACTATAACGATCCTTCCAAAGTAAATGTCGACGAGATTAGGGTCTAGTTAACGTTATTTATACTAATGTTATGTAGTAAATTTATATTATGTTTATAATAATAGGTAATGACCATTGAATATACGAACTCATTTCATTTTTGTAAACATAACAATAATTAATATCAAAATTAATTAAATAGTAATAATAATAACAATATTCATGTAAAAAAAAAATACACCATGTTTCTACCTTTTATATAGGAAAGACTCATAATTTTAAGACTTAAGATTTATTAAAAGTAATTTAAACCTAAAGTAAAATATGATAACATATTTATTCATAAATTTAAAATCCAATAAAATGTAAATTTCTGTAGTTTTTTTTTTTTTTTTTTTTTTTTTTTTTTTAATTAGCAAAAAGTTTAAAATGTAGCTTTAAAAGAAAAATAAAAAGACCTAAAATAGTTTAATTTTAGGGTTTTGGGAAGTTGGGTCCAAAAATATAAGACCAAAGGTCCATAAAAATGCTCAAAGGCCCATATGGAAGATTCGTGGGCTTGTTTGGGCCCTTGGGGTGTCCAAATAGTTGGGTCCATCCCCTCTTGGATCCCAATCTTAGATTGAGCTTAACATAACATACAAATTAGAATCCCGATTGTTTATATGACTCAATAACTCGACTAATTAAGACTACCCAACTCAACCTAAGGTTGAGTTGGATTAGATTGTTTCGGTTTCGGTTGGGTTGAATTTTTAGAAAATCAAAAATTCAATTCAGTTTGCTGATTGGCATTTCTTTGGTCAGATCAACTCAACCAAACTCAAAAGTAACGTTACAATTTAACCGAACCCTATCTTACTTTTAAAATAATTAAGAATATTTAACATCTGTCGTTGTCCATATTAATGATACATTATGACTTGTAAATGTTTAATATTTGAATGTGTAGGGTGACATTTCAATTATTAATATAGTATGTATTATGGATAAGTAAGGAGAGGTTTCGGTTAAGTTATGGTTGTGAGGTTCCTTTCACCCATCCACTAAATTTTAGAAATAAATAAGTTTCTAATTTTTTTTAAAAACATATTGATATATAAAATTTATGACAAGTATAACATCTTATTTTTGTATTAATTTTTCATTTTCAATCTAAAGATGAGGAGAAAACGACCAATTTTGTTAGAAATGGACTTCTACCGCTTATGAACAATTTTTATATCTATAAGTGATATACCATTATGCTTATCACGATAGATATAAAAATGGTTTAGAAGTGGTAGAAGTCTAATAATAAGTCATTTCGATGCTTATCATTGATAGATGTTCGTTATTAATTAACCATTTTATTGTTGATAAACAATTTGTATTTCTATTGTTGATAGGTTGTTATAATATGTCTATTAAGTCGAATACAACGGTAACACTGAGCCTCGATAAAACTTACTCAAAACCATGAGAACATTCAATAGAGATATTTGAATTGTCTAAAATCTCAAAAATCCAAGACGACTGAGAAGTAAGAGTTTTAAATTTTTGTTCTCAATATTTCTTCAAAATTGCGAGTTTTCAATTGAACTCAGTTTTGAAATTTAGCTTGTTGTTCTAGAAAAAATTTCACACAACTTTTTAGTATGTTGTTCTAGAAAGAATTTCACACCACTTTTATGAAGATACTGAAAGGAGACTCATACTGAAAAGAGGATTTACGGTCAATACCAAGAATGGAGAGTTTTACAGTTTTGAGCCTTTGTTGGACTAATTTTATTTCACTTATAGTTAAGCGATGAGATATAAGTAGTTTTTATGAAAAGATGAATTAAAACTCTACAACTTTGATAAAGAACCAAGTTGATTCGAAATACATAGAAAAAAAAAAATACAAATATCCAAAGAGAATAAGAAAAAATAAAAAAAAATGAAGGAAATTTTGGAATTGTGCAACATTGAGGAAGAGGACGGATACAAGCCAAGCACGAATTGGGACACGTGTTAAGTGGGGAGGGGTGCTGCGTGTCACGATCATACTTGTCCAAGGTGTGTTGCCCTTGGCCACATGCCGGTTTATAATTAATTTCCTAATTGCTTTTTCTAAAAGTATGATGTTTTGGCAAAATAATGTCTATGCCTAAGAGACATGAAATACCCCAAAATGTCTTATAGGGAGATACAATTAGCTGTCAAGTTCTCTCTACCCAAAAAGTTATATACTGTTTAAGCCGTTGTTGCCTTTTTCTTGCATACTATATAACACCATTTTCAATCTCTCACTCAATCTTTCTTTCAAACTCTCTTTCCAAATCTTTCTACCTCCATTTTTTAAATCCTTCTTCTCAAATAGGGGCCAGCGGCTTGAGCATACATTATCCGGGCATAAGTAACGCGATCTGAAGTTGGCTTGACTCATTCAATGCTGAGAGTGAGTGTCACACAATCACCAAATCGGTTGCCAAGAAAAAGGTGATTGTGACAATTGGTATCAGAGCCTAGTTGGCTCCAAAAGTGGCTCGATAGACATGGCTACGACCAAACAGTTGAATAAGTTCCACGTCGATCAACTAGTCGACATAGAAGAACAGATGGAATACTTGCAAGGAATCCCCAACAGTTGTTAGATAAAGCCCTGTGATTTTTTATTTTGTTTATTCATGTTTTTCCCTTCAGTTAGCTAGTTGCATTTTCTATTGGAGAACTTGACGCATACAATGTCCATGCGGAGTGCAAGTAGAGCTCGGCCACATCCAGTGGAGTGACGCGAGTTTAGCTGGGCACTTCGACCATGTTTAGAGTGTAGATCGTGTCTTGAAATGCAATCAGAATGAGAAAGCGTTGCACTATTTTTAGTAGCACGAAAACACAGACTCCATTCTCTTGCAGTCCTATTCGTCGTTCCTGTTCCCACTGGTGGTTAGCTACTCTGGTTGAGAGATATCAAGTGGTATCAGAGCCAAGTTCAAGGTAGAAGAAGATGCACGCATCGTGTGGTCCATCTTGGACAGGCACACGCACTATTCAACGCTGCGGTCGAGCACCAGCGTCTCCATCACCGCCACCAAGAGGCCGGTGCTGCGAAGACGGACGCCAAGTCGTCGTCGAGCGCGTGATCAAGGAGGCGACCGCCTCTATGCAGTACCCGACGCTAATGAGGTCCAACTACAATGAGTGAGCTTTGTTGATGCGCGTTAACCTGTAGGCACAAGGGCTGTTGCACGTCGTCGAGTTAGATGAAAGAGAAGTGATCGAGTACCGAGAGGATCGGCTGGCGTTCGCCGCCATACTGTGGGCTGTGCCTCTGGGGATGCTGGCACCTCTCTTCACCAAGCGCACCGCGCAATTGGCCTAGGAAGGAATCAAATCCCACCGAGTTGGTGGGCAACGAGTGCGGGAGTCTAACATCAAGCAGCTGTGGAAAAAGTACTCAGAGATTTGCTTCAAGGACGGCGAATCTGTCAATGATTTCTCCATGCGAATCACGTGACTCGCCAACAGCATCACCACTCTTGGTGGAAGCATCAATGAGACGGAGATCGTGAAGAAGATGCTGTAGGTCGCCCCAGATCACCTCGAGCAACTCGCGATTTCGATCACACATTGCTTGACATGGAAAACCTAACGGTGCAAGAGGTGATCGAAAGATTGCGCAACGTCGAGCAGAGGAAGAGGAATGTCACTGCAGCTGTCGACAAGTAGAATTGTCTTCTCCTCACTGAGGAGTAGTGGCTTGAACGCCTAAAGCTCCGCGACAACTCCAAATAGAGCGGTGGGTCCTCAGCAGCAAAGGCGGCAAGAAGCAGGAAAAACCTCATGGGCATGCACGCGGGAAAGAAGGGGAGTAGAAAAAGGAGTCGGCTGATGGCGAGCCAATCGGGTGCTTGAACTGCTGGAAGAAAGGCCACTTGGGCAAGGATTACTAGAGCAAGCCTAGGAACAAGAAGAAGGCCCATGTGGCCCAATCCGAGGATGAAAAACCGACACTTTTCATGGTGAGTGCATCGGTGTTATCTATTTTCCTCAATTCTGATTCCAAATCCATAGAAGCTATCAACGATTGTGCTGCTCCGGTGAGGGGTCGACAGCTGGGCGTGGCAGAGGCACTGGCTGGGGAGCTGATTCAGTTGAAGGAGGAGCGAGTGTTTGCTTAGATCGGCGAAAGGGGCGAGCACAAGCGATGGGTCCTTAACTCGGGGGCAATAAACCATATGACTCAGCCAGGTCTACGTTCTCCAAGCTAGACTCAGAGATTTGTGGGATTGTGAAGTTCGACGACGGCTCCATCGTCACGATTGAAGGGCGCGACACCATCCTGTTCGCCGACAAGGTCAACGAGACTGCAGGCTAGTGGGCATCTACTTCATACCAAGGATCAAGGCTAACATGATAATCCTATGTCAACTCGATGATGTCGGTTGCTACATCTACATCGACTGTGGGCTGCTCAAGATCTGCGATGATGGACGACGGCTCCTCATGCAAGTTCGGCACACGATGAACCGTCTCTACATCCTGGAGTTGAAGATAGAACAGTCGGTCTACCTCTAGGCAAGAACTGCAGAAGTATTTTAGAGATGGCACGCAAGGTACGGGCACCTGAGCTTTCCTGGTCTACAGAAACTACATAAGGAGGAGATGGTGTATGGTTTGCTGGCAATGGAAAATGTGAATAGGCTATGGGATGGGTGTCTCATCGGCAAGATGAAGCGCACCCCTCTTTAGTCTCAGGCGTCCTATAGCGCCTGTGAGCCATTGGAGCTCGTACACAGCGTCTTGGCAAACCCATCTTGTTGCAAGCGAAGAGTGAGGCTATAGAGGTGATTAAGCACGTTCAAGCGCACATGGAGATCGAATGCTGGAAGAAGATATGAGTGCTGCTCACGGAACAAGGTAAAAAATTCTCCTTGGCGAGCTTCGGCAAGTACTGCAACGAGCTCGGTGTGCAGCGGTACCTAACGGTGCCCTACTCCACCCAGTAGAATGGGGTGGTGGAGCGCCGGAACCAAACCATTGTCAGGACGGCAAGATCACTGCTGATGGCGGTCGGGATGCCAAGGAAATTTTGGGGAAAGGCGATCATGATAGTCGTCTACCTCCTCAACCGTCGCCAACACGAAGCCTCGACGAGAAGACGCCACACGAGGTTTGGTACAAAAAGAAGCCTGCGGTACATCATTTACGAGTATTCAGCTGCGTCGCATACATGAAGATCACGTGTCCTGACCTCGCCAAACTCGATCACAGGGCGTTGAAGGTTGTTAGATAAAAGCTATGGTTTTTCCTTATTTAGGTTATTCACACGTTTCCTTAAACTTAGTTAGTTGTTTTTTTGGTTTTTGGATATCTGAATCAACGATCCCCGTATAATGGAAGAGCGTATGTTTTGCTAGCCATTTTGGCCAACTTTGGACTTAAGATTCATGCCACTACTGCTAATTTTGGGATAGGATGGTTATTTAAATATGTCAACTGAATGAAATAACAATCAATCGGGTTTTCAGCGCAAATATTCTCTCCCTTTGTTTTCCGTTATTTTCTTCTTTCAAGAGTTTTCCTTCAACCGTTTTTTACTCCGTCGACGATTTCCTCTCGATTCGTCAGAAGTCAATAAAGGTCATCTTCATCAGCTAATAACCCGGGAGCAAGGCGTATAGGGTCTATGATCCTGTCAGGGACAAGTTCACATGTTGCTCGACGTCGTCTTCAACATGAACACCTTCTGGCGGTGGAACGACGACGATGCGACGTTCCAGAACCCAAAACCATTTTTGGTGGAGTACCTCATCACCGTGCCAGAAGAAGAAGGAGCACAACACTGAGCACTGTCACCGTTGCCAGCAGCTGCACCGAACACGCCTACACAAATAGCGACCGAAACTCCTGCTGCATCCCCTGAACTAGTGGAGTTCGCAGCAACGCATACAGCGGATTCTACGCTGGATGTCGATAATGATGATGGTCTGGTGGCCAGGTATTGGAAGATTAAAGACCTTCTGGGAGAAGGTGAACCATCAGGATTGGCGGCGCGAGAGCTCGAAGAAGAGGTGGCTGAAAAGCATGCCATCAGCGTAGATGAACCGAACTCTTTCACCGAAGCAGAGAAGAACCTTTGTTAGCTGAAGGCAATGTAGGAAGAGATGACATCCATCATTGAGAACAAGAAGAGTCTAAAGGACATGTCGCCAGGACACCGAGCCATAGGGCTTCAATGGGTGTTAAAGCTGGAGAATAACGAAGAGGGAGAAGTTGTGAAGCACAAGACCAGTCTAGTGGCGAAACGCTATGTTCAGAAGCAAGGGGTGGACTTTGAATTCGTGTTTGTGCCAGTGGCAAGGTTGGAATCTGTCCGCCTGTTGTCCACCACATGGACGTGAAATCCGCTATCCTCAATGGAGAGTTGAGAAAGACAGTCTATGTCCGACAACCACCTGGCTTCATTGACAACGACAACTCTAGCAAGGTACTGTGCTTGCACAAGGCACTCTACGGGCTTCGGCAAGCACCGCAAACCTTGAACTTACGTCGATGATCGTGGGAGTGTACATCGACGATCTCATAATCACAGGAGGCGACATGGAAGTTCTTGGAAGATTCAAGAGAAAGATGTTAAAGACCTTCAAGATTTGCAATCTCGAAGTGCAGTAGAGTACTGCAGGCATCACCATCTACCAAGGTGCGTATGCGAAGAAGCTGCTAGACACAACTGGGCTAACAGATAGTAACCCTACAAAGATAGGCTACAGCTAAGGAAGGCTGGCACTACGCCGGCAGTCGGCGCCACCAATTACCGCAACATCGTCGGGAGTCTACTATATTTGGTAAACACACGCCTTGACCTTACCTATTTCGTTGGATACGTGAGTAGGTTTATGGAAGCACCAAGGGAGAGCATCTTGTGGCTGTCAAGCACATTCTACGGGCGAGAGATACTGTGTAGGGGGAGGAAGAAAGAAGCTTGAGCTGGTCGGCTAGAATGATAGTGATATGGCCGGTGACGTCGATGATCGTAAGAGCACCAGCGAGATGATTTGCTTCCTCTCAGACGGCGTAATCTGCTGACAATCAACCAAACAGAAGGTAGTTGTTTTGTCTTCTTGCGAAGCAGAGTACATCGCCGCTTCGATAGAAGCCACACAGGGGGTCTGGCTTGTGCGGCTAATGGAGGAGCTGATCAAAAGAGAAGGTGATCCACCAATCCTGTATGTGGACAACAAAGCTACGATCTCTCTCATTAAAAACCCTGTTTTACACAACTGGAGAAAGTACATAGAGATCAAGTTCCATTACATTCGGGAGTTTGTAGATGGAGGTCTTATCAAGATTGACTTCATCCGAACAGAGGAACAGCTTGGAGACATCTTCACCAAGTCTCTGGCGCAGGTGAAATTTGAGGAACTCCGCTCGAAAATTGGAGTTCAAACAATAAGGTAGATATACAACGGGTTTTATAAGGAGATTTTTTAGATAAATTTGAGGAACTCCGCTCGAAAATTGCATTTTTTGTTCGAGAGCTTGATGAATGCAACGTCCATGCGAAGCGCGCGTAGAGCTCGACCACGTCCAGGAGAGTGGCGCGAGTTAAGTGGCCACTTCGACCATGTATAGAGTGTAGATTGTGTCTTTAAATACTGCAATCAAAATGAGAAAACGTTGCACTATTTTTTGCAGCACCAAAACACAGACTCCATTCTCTTGCGCTCCTATTCGTCGTTCCTGTTCTCACCGGCGGTGAGCTGCTCCGACTGAGAGACATCAACAGCATTCGATATCTAGACGAGCGAGTGATAGAAGTCACTAACAAGTCCCTTGTCGTTGACACAATAACGGGTCTGTTAGATCGGTTGCCCATTCAAGAAATAATGTATCAAATGGAAAACCTAGAAGCAAAAATCACAAAAAATGGTGGTCTTGAGCGAGGAGACAACTCGATAGGCTCTGCTAGCTTGATTGAGGAGCGAGTCGATGGCTTAGACAGCTCCAATAAAGCAATGTTTTAGATGGTCACTAAGCTATCTGAAGATGTGAAGGCGACCCTCGACATAGTCAGGGTAGAAATGGCGGACAATAATGCTAGAGTAAACATTGTCATAAGGGCGGTGGAGAATCATGCTCCTACCTTGTCATGACCCGATTTTCGAGGCTTCGAAACTCGGACCATGACCCAAAAGATGAAATCGAAAACAAACAAAAAGAAGAGTAAAAAGATAATAAACAAAAATCCAATAAAACTAAAATAGGAGAAGGAGAGGTGTAATTTTCAAATATTTAAAAAGAGGATTCAAATTTACAAAATAAAAGAAAATACAATACAAATATAAAGAAATTTGCAAAAGACTCAAAAAAATCGAAATGGGACTAACGCTCCGAAACAATCCCCCTCTGTGACCATACAACTCTCGAACGCCCCTCTACCTTGATCGGCAGCCTACGAACACCTGAAAAAAATAGAAAAAATGGGATGAGTATAAAAATTATACTTAGTAAGCCACCTACTTGTAGGCTCTCATCACATCCTAACATAACAGAATTCTCACAACCTTCTAATTGGCTCTAAGACGTCTGGTTCTGGTCTTAGTCCCTTTGGGGCTCGCCCCTTGGGACTTACTCTATGGAGCTTCACTGGTTGTATGTCCTTTCATTTGATACTTAAGGGTCCCTTATGCTAAGCTGACATCACCGGCGTCTCTCTATGAGGCGCTACCTCTGCATGGCTATCTGAGATTACATGGTATCTAGCCTAGGGGTGTGCTGAGTACCTCCTAAGCCCATAACAGTCTCCTGGGAGGGGCACGACCCAACCCATTCCTGTGCAGCTAACGGCCTGTATGACGTAGGGACACATTTCCCATGAGAAACGGCTAGGAGTAGTAAGAACTGGTCAAGAACCTTTGGTTCCCCTCACGAAGCTATAGAGGACGTTCAGACAACTAGCAGCCTAGGAACACTCAAGGTACTTCTTCACCGTGGTAATCTGTTTGGTCCTAAGGAGAAGGTTGTACCTAGACTGAGTGACTTGTCGCTCCTAACTACAAATCCCTAGTATTATCATAGAAATGGGTCAAGGAAAATAACAGAGTGTGCATGCAACCGTCGACTAACATCATCATACACAACTCATGCAAACTAGACACGCATGCGTCACGGGACAATGGCCTATGTCAAGCACTCGGAACGCGTTGTTCGCGCTCAAGGGGAGACATCATCCCTCGGGTGCCCGGAATGCAGAGTTCACAATTTCGACATGAATTAAACCTATGCATACGTATAGCGAAAGCTTAAAACATACAAGCAACACCTAGATAATTCTCCCAATACGCCTGTAACAATCGACCTGCCTAATCTCATTCATGGAAAGCTAATCTAAGGAAAATATCATAGCATGCAAGCAATCCAATCGAATCCAACAAGTATTTCTATCTAAATACCGGGATGTGACTTACTTGGTTGACGCGTGCCCTTTTGCTAATGCTTCTACATAAATAGTGATTCCAAAAATACTGATTTCCCCAATTAGGTTCTAAATCACATAAAAACATGATAAGAATTAAAATCGGGATGAAAATCAGGCAAACAGAGGTTGGACGGATGAAAAACAGAAATTCACGCGCTCCCACGCGCCCAGACAAAGTCTAGTTGCCGGTGACGTGCGTGTGCCACGCGCGGGTCAGATTCTACAGTTGCGATTTGCTGGGCCGGTTTGGGTCACTCGGTTTGGGCCACGGGTCGGTTGGAGCTGTCGCATGTTGACAATCGTAGGGAGTTGCGTCGCTCCGCTCTGCGTGTGACGTGCTGCTCCACACATTGAGTGAGACGTATCACTTTTCTGTCGTTGACATGTGACCCGTAGGAAAATTTTCTCTCTCCTCCGTTGTTGGAAACCGACTCAGATCTTTGCCTTCGGATCAGAATTTCGACTAGTTTTTTTCATGAATCTTGTGGAGAATCCCCTCTAGATAAACATATCAAAATTTCAGCACTTGATTCACAATAGAGAGTTTTAGATCTGAGAAAAACAATCAAGATCTAACCTTGCAGATTTTCTCGAACGCCAACATCTTCTTCTTCCTTCCAATAAGAGGTCCTTGTCATTAGATCGTGGCTAGTGGCGACTTCTAGTGGTGGTCCAATGAGTTTTCGGACGGTTCTTTCTTCCTTCTCTCTCTAGGTTTTCTCAACTCTCCCTTTCTCACTTTTCCACTTTTGTCATACATTTGCTAGGGTTCCATTTGGACCCCTTTCGTGGTTAGAGGGGAAAAATTACCTATTTGCCCCTCTAGAGACTTTAACCTTCTTTTAATTTTTATTTTTATTTATTATTTTTTTTCCTTCGGGTGCTACATACCTGGAGGACAACGTGGCCCAACAAGGTCAAAGTTCCAGAGCCCAAGCCCTTCTCTCTGGCTTAAGATCCAAGGCCCTAGAGAATTATATCTTCGACCTTGAGTAGTACTTTAAAGCAACTGACATCGAAACAGAGGAAGGAAATATCACCTTGGCTACCATGCATCTAGCTGAAGGTGCGAAATTGTTGTGGCGGTCGAAGTATATAGACATACAAGAGGGCCGATGCATAATAGACACTTGGGAAAGACTAAAGCAGGAGCTTCATTCTCAATTCCTCCCACGAAATGTCGAGATCATGGCCAGAAAGCAGATACAACATCTTAAACACACTGGTAGCATCCGAGAGTATGTCAAACAATTATCATTACTCATGTTAGACATCCGATAGATGTCTGAGTTAGATAAGATCTTCTAGTTTACAAAAGGACTAAAGCCATTGACGAAGTCCAAACGATATGAACACGACATAGATGACCTCTCCACAGCCTACGCTATGGTCAAACGACTGTTCAATCTGAGCAACGAACAGTCCTAAGACACAAGGTGAAACCAAGCCTCTTCAAGTGGAGGCAATCGCAACCATGCATCCAACCCACCCAGAGTGAGAGGAGGGGACAAACCGAGGATCAGAAGGGGAGAGATAAGAAAACCCTAACAAGGGACTGGAGTTTTAGGCAATGGGCCTTACATTAGCCAAAAGTACGATGTTCGATTCGGTAGCCAACATAACTTCATGAACGAGACTGAAGCGAATCAGTTGAACATCAAGCGTGATAAGAATCACCTATTGCCAAGAAGATTCAAAAAAAGTCATGAAGAATCAAAAAAATATGTCATGGACCTATTTCCAAGAAGATTAAAAAAATATGTCTACAACAAAATTCAAACCTACGCGCGGAGAGCTCAATTGATTTCAAACCTATCGCATTTACCACTCAAGCACATCAACTTGTTAGAAATAACTACGTTTAATTTCATAAATTATATAAAAGGTACATGGGAGGAATTATGAAGAACCAATTGAAACGTGGGAGGAATTGAAGACATTAATAAGAAAAAGGTACATTCCTAAGCATTATTCTCGAGTACTCAAGCAAAAACTCTATACTTTACAACAGGGATCCAAAAGTGTTGAAGAATATTACAAAGAAATGGAGACCCTTATGAATAGAGCATCTATTGATGAAGATGAGGAAGATACAATGGCTAGATTTCTTAGTGGGTTAAACCGACAACTTGCTCATCAAGTGGATAGGCAAGCGTACTTTGATATGCAAGAATTGTTACACCTTGCTGTCAAAATCGAAGGGCAACTAGCTTGGGAGAAGAAATAGAGACATCAAATGTTGGAAATGTCAAGGAATTGGTCATCTTAGTCGTGATTGTCCTAACAAGAGAGTCATGATCATCAAGAATGGACAAGTTATCACAGATAGTGAGGAAAGTGACCATGATGAGCTAGTTGAAGAGGAAATCCAGGAGAATGAGGAGGAACTAGAAGATGGGAGTCATTTGGTACTTGTAACTAGAAGACTTCTTAAAACTCAAGTTATAGAGAATGATGTTGATGATCAAAGAGAACCTATTTCACACAAGGTGTTTAGTCAAGGGGACTCCTTGTAGTCTTGTAATTGATAGTGGAAGCTGCACCAATGTCGTAAGTACAATGCTGATCAAAAGGTTGCTAATTCCAACCCAACACCATCCAAAACCTTACAAGCTTCAATGGCTCAATGACAGTGGAACAATAAAGGTAACTTCTCAAGCTTTAATATCTTTTACTTTAGGAAAATATAAACATGAAGTTCTTTGTGATGTTTTACCAATGCATGCTGGAGACATATTGTTTGGCCGACCATGGCAATTTGACAGGAGGGTTATGTATGATGGCTATTTGAATAGGTATTCTTTTGTAAAAGATGATAGAAAAACCACTCTTGTACCTTTGAGTTCTGCAAATGTATTTGCTGATCAATTAAAGTTGGAGGAAAGAAAGAAAGAGTTTGAGGAAAAAGAGTTAAAAGAAAAACAAGAGTTGAGTGAAAAAATAGAGAATAATCAAAGAGAAAAAAAGAAGAATGAGAAAAGAGATGAAATTGAAGAAAAAAGGAAGAGAGAGAGTTATTTGGCTACAGTTCAAGAGGTGAGAAGGTTTTCACAAAAATGGATCCTTGTACTTATGTACAATGGAGGATTTTTTATCTCTAACTATAACAACTTGACTTTGCCTAGTGTTTTTCAATCTCTTTTACAGGAATTTGAAGACATGTTTCAAGATAAAGAAATACCTCCCATTAGAGGTACTGAACATAAAATAGACTTCATTCCAAGGACTGTCATTCCTTATAAGCCAGCTTATCGAGTCAATCCAACCGAGACAAAAGAAATTCAAAGGCAAGTGGAGGAGCTCATGGAGAAGGGCTATGTACGAGAAAGTTTGAGTCTATGTTCTATACGAGACTTATTGGTGCCAAAGAAAGATGAAACTTGGCGCATATACATGGATAATAGAGTCATCAACAAAATCACAGTAAAATATCGACATCCTATTCCTAGATTAGATGATATGCTTGATTTATTGCATGATTCGTGTCTATTTATAAAAATTATTTTGAAATTTGGATATCATCAAATTAGAATGCACATAGGAGATGAATGGAAAACAACTTTCAATATTAAGTTTGGATTGTATGAATGGCTTGTTATGCCTTTTAGGTTAACTAATGCTCCTAGTACACCTATGCGCTTAATATATAATGTTTTGAGAAAATATATGAGAAAACATGTTGTTGTTTACATTGATGATATTATAATTTATTTGAAGATTTTGCTTGAGCATGTGGAGCATGTTAAATTAGTTTTGATTACACATAGAAAAGAGAAATTTAATTTTAATAAGGGTAGTTTTTGCATGGAAAAAGTTCACCCTATTGGCTTCATAGTTGGTAAAAGTATAGTAGTTTTAGATAGAGACAAAGTTAAATTCATTATGGATTTGCCAACACCAAAAAGTGCACGTAAATTTCGGAGTTTTCATGAGTTAGCTAACCTCTATAAGAGATTTATAAATTATTTTAGAACCATAACTGAACTATTGAATGACTTAGTGAAAAAGAATGTTGTTTTTAAATGGAGAGAAATGCAAGAGAATGCATCCAATTTTCTTAGGAAGAAATTAAACAAACCATTATTTGTTTTGGCTAGCTTTGATAAAACTATTGAAATTGAATGTGATGTATGTGGTTTGGGCATAAGTGTTGTTTTAATTTAAGATGAAAAGCACTTAATATATTTTAGTGAAAAACTAAATGGGCCAACATTGAAATATATTACCTATTGCTTTAGTTCGTATATGGCATGTGTGGCAACACTACTTATGGCCTAGAGAATTTGTGATCTATTTTGATCATGTAAGCTTGAAGTATGTGAAGGGTCAAAGCAAACTGAATCGTAGACATGCAAAGTGGGTGGAATTTATTGAAACATTTTCGTATGTCATCAAATATAAGCAAGGTAATGATAATATGGTAGCTGATGTGTTATCTAAAAGGTACGATCTCTTTACTTCTCTTAGTGCAAAAATTCTTGGACTTGAGCATATTACCGAATTGTATAGAGATGACCAAGATGTCGGAACTATTTATGCATCTTGTCTTGCAAAAAAAGCTATGGATGATTATTATTTGTTTCATAAATTTTTAATGCTTTGTATTCCTAAATGCTCTATAAAATATTTGCTTTTGAGAGAAGCACATGGTGGTACCTTAATGGGACATCTCAGGATTAATAAAGTTTATAAGATTTTGCATAAACACTTCTTTTGGCTGAAGATGAATCACGATATCCAAAAGTTTTGTAGCAAATGTTTTAAACGCAAAGAAACTAAATCTAGATCACAACCAAACAAATTTTATACTCCTTTGAATGTACCTAACAAACCTTGGACTAATATATCTATACAATTTATTCTTGGTTTACTGCACACTAAAAAGGGTAAAGATTGTATTTTTGTTGTGACAGATATATTTATTAAAATGAGTCGAAATAGACGATGCAAAGCATGCTGCTGACTTATTCTTTAAGAAAGTAGTTTATGGATTTAATGCACTTCATTTGCTTCCTATTCCTTCTAATTTCCTTCTAATATTTTTGTGAGTGAAGCATGGAGATGCACTTCATTTGCTTCCTATTCCTTCTAATTTCCTTCTAATATTTTTGTGAGTGAAGCATGGAAATTTGATCAAAACATTTTTTCAAAAGAAGGGGAAGGAAAGAAGGTGATGATTTTTCTGATTCGAGGACGAATCCTTCTGAAGATGGGGAAGATGATAAGAATCATCATTCAAAAAAATGGAAAGAAGGTGATGATTTTTCTGATTCGAGGACGAATCCTTGTGAAGAGGGGGAAGATGATAAGAATCACCTATTGCCAAGAAGATTCAAAAAAATATGTCATGGACCTATTGTCAAATATGTCTACAACAAAATTCAAACCTACGCGCAGAGAACTCAATTAATTTCGAACCTGTCGCATTAGCCACTCAAGCACATCAACACTTGTTAAAAAGAACTACATTTAATTTCATAAATTATGTAAAAGTCAAATGGTCAATTTGACTTATTCTTTTGTGGAGATTAAAGGGAATCGGGAATAAATCCTGTCCACAAACGTCTCGAATAAATCTCGTCCACAAACGTCTTTTATCGGGATCTTTATTTTACATAATATGTTATGTAAAATAAAGATCCGTGGATGAATGTAATTCAGATCTCAAATTGAGACGTTTCCCTTAGAAATCCGAGAATCATATTTGTCATTTCTAAGTTTCAAGCAATTCTTGTGGTAGAATTGAACGCGAGCCATTCAATCAAGCCTTGATCAAGTTAGATTGTGGAGTGACTCAATTTAGAACAAGGTTTCCAAATCTTGCTTCTAGATCTTCGATCGTAAGAGTAATCTAATTCTAGCCTTATCTCTTGGTTGATCCAAATTTCGTATAAGGAGATGTTAATTACTTTGATTAAAGCGTTCTTGCTTCAACATAAGCTTGGATCATTGGGCTGAGAATTAGGGTTGCCTTATCAAAGTGGCATCAAAACTCGGGGAAGATGAAGGCCATAAACTCTGTGGCCCTACAGATCCTTGGAATAGTGAGAAAGACTGCCCTCAAGTTAGGAACATGGAGTAGCCAACTAGACTTTGCGATCGTCAAAATGGATGACTTTAATGTGGTACTCGAGATGAAATTTTTATTAGAACATAAAATGATCTCCATGCCTTTGGCCAAATTCTTAGTCATAACAGGATCAACTCCTATCATTGTCCAGACAAGCATCAACCAGCCCGATGGAATCAAGATGATTTTGGCTCTTCAATTTAAACAACGTCTTGTGTGCAACGAACCAACATTCATGGCCATCCCTGTGGTTGAAACTGAAGGAACAGTTAAATTTATTCCCATAGAAATACAGCGAGTACTAGAGGAGTATCGCAAAGTAATGCTAGAGAGTCTACCAAAAGCCTTAGCGCCTCGTCGCAGCATAGACCACGAGATTGAACTGATGCATGGGTCAAAACCCTAGGTAAAGAAGGCCTATAGAATGGCTCCACATAAGTTAACGGAGCTGCGAAAACAATAGGATGAACTACATACTGTTGGATTCATCAAACTTGTGAAAGCTCCCTATTGAGCCCTGATGTTATTTTAAAAGAAGAAAGACGGGAGTCTTCGCCTATGCATAGACTATCGCACCCTAAACAAAATCACCGTCAGAAAAAAGTATTATTTGCCCATCATTACTGACTTTTTCAATCGACTACATGACGTGAAGTAATTTTCAAAACTTGACTTGAGTTCTGGATACTATCAAGTCTAGATTGCCAAAGGAGATGAACCCAATGTTGAATTTCGATAATCGGCCAGGGAAATTTTTTTCTTTTCGGTGAGAGGAAATCGTCGACGGGAGATTGTTGGAAGAAAAATAAAATGCGTAAAATAACAAAGAGAGAGAATGGCTGAAATTTTGTCTGCGCTCAAAATCAGGTTGTTTGATATTCTTAACAGATTTTCTATTTAAATATAAATTATCCTAAAAATGGCTGGAGAGTGGCCAACTAATCTGTGCCACTCCCTACAAAATTGCCGTCTAAAACTTTGGTGATCCATTCGACGTGTTTGTCAAATGGTCAAACGGAGGTATTCTGACATCGTGTGAATCTAAATAAGGAAAAATTAAAAAACTCAGGTGTGGTATATCTACCTTATTTTGTTTGAACTCCGATTTGAGCCCCTATGTCTCGGTGTCCCTGGTGGCGCGGCATGTCCTCCAGACTCCACGTCTTATTCGGCCGCCTCTTTTTCGAGTTGGTGCGCCGCCAGTCCAGGTGGTTCACCTCATCCTAATAGGTCTTCCATCTTCTGGTACCTGGCCGAGAGGTTGACTGGTTGCTCTATCTCCAGCTTTAGGATGTAAAGGCGGTTTACCGTGCACCGAACTTGCGTGAGCAACCGTCGTCGATCATCGCGGATCCTAAGTAGGCCGCGCTTGATGGAAATGTGGCAGTCGGCCTTATCGAGTTGACCAAGGCTCTTCTGGTACCTGGCCGAGAGGTTGACTGGTTGCTCTATCTCCAGCTTTAGGATGTAAAGGCGGTTTGCCGTGCACCGAACTTGCGTGTGCAACCGTCGTCGATCATCGCGGATCCTAAGTAGCCCGCGCTTGATGGAAATGTGGCAGCCGGCCTTATCGAGTTGACCCAGGCTCACAATATTAGCCTTGAGTCTCGGGATGAAGTAGACGTCGGTCAGCTTGTGATGATTGCCTCCCTTGCCGACGAACAGGATGGTGTCGTGCTCTTCAATCTTCGACGACGGAGCCATCTCTGAATTTCACCGTCCCGCGAATCCCCGAGTCAAGCTCGAAGAACGTAAACTTGGCCTCGGTCATCCGGTACTCGATTTGAGCGAACACTCGCTCCTTCTTCAGTTAAATTGGCTCCCTAGTCGGTGCCCCTTTGTTATGCACAATTGGAACTCTTCCTCGGGTTCGAGGCTCAACGGAGCAGTTATGCCGGCGTCGATTACCTGGGCCGGCTCATCCTCCTCGGATTGAGCCACATGGGCCTTCTCGGCCGTCTCCTTGTTCCTGAGCTTGCTCCAGCAATTCTTGCTCAGGTGACCTCTCTTCCCACAATACGAGCACTGGATTGGCCCGTCATCAGTCGGCTCCTCCTTCTATTGATCCGCCTCTTTCCCGTGCATGCGCCGGCGAGATTTCCACGGAGCTTTAGGTGTGCAAGCCATTCTCCTTCTCAGTGAAGAGTAGACGACCCTCCTTGTCGACAGCTGAAATGGTATTTTTCTTCCGCTGCTCGACGTTACGCAGTCTTCCGGTCACCTCTTCCACCGTTAGGTCGTTCACGTCAAGCAACGTCTCAATTAAAATCGCAACTTGCTCGAGGTGATCGGGGACGACCTGCAGCATCTTCTTCACGATTTCTGTCTCGCTGATGCTGGCCACCGAGTCGGCTCCTCCTTCTTTTGATTCGCCTCTTTCCCGTGCATGCACCGGCGAGATTTCCATGGAGCTTTTGGTGTGCAAGCCATTCTCCTCCTCAGTGAGAAGTAGACGACCCTCCTTGTCGATAGCTGAAATGATATTTTTCTTCCGCTGCTCGACGTTACGCAGTCTTCCGGTCACCTCTTCCACCGTTAGGTCGTTCACGTCAAGCAACGTCTCGATTGAAATTGCAACTTGCTCGAGGTGATCGGGGACGACCTGCAGCATCTTCTTCATGATTTCTGTCTCGCTGATGCTGGCCACCAAGTGTGGTGATGCTGTTGGCGAGCCCCATGATCGCCGTCCTTAAAGCGGATCTCGGGACGACCTGCAGCATCTTCTTCACGATTTCTGTCTCGCTGATGCTGGCCACCGAGTGTGGTGATGCTGTTGGCGAGCCCCGTGATCGCCGTCCTTAAAGCGAATCTCTGAGAGCTCCTTCCGCAACTGCTCGATGTTGGATTCCAGCACTCGCTGTACACCGACCCGATGGGATTTGATTCCCTCCTAGGCCGATTGCGCGGTGCGCTTGGTGGAGAGAGATGTCAGCATCTCTAGGGTCACAGATCATAATATATGGCGGCGAACGCTAGCCGATTCCTCCCGGTACTCAATTGTTTCTCCTTCCTCTAGCTCGACATCATGCCATAACACTTGCGCCTGTAGGTTGACGCGCATCAACAAGGTCCATTCGTTATAGTTGGACCTTGTCAATATCGGATACTGAACGACAACAGGTCTTAGGTTCGAGTAGAAGAAAATGCAAAGTGCAAAAATAAGCACATCGTGGGGTCCATCCCGAGCAGGCTCACTCACTCCTCCACGCCGCCGCCAAGTGCCGACATCTCCATCACCACCACGAAGAGGCCGACGCTGTGATGACGGGCGTCGAGGTGTCATTGAGCGAGTGATTAGGGAGACAACGACAGCCGTAGTTTAGTATCCGATATTGACAAGGTCCAACTATAACGAGTGGACCTTGTTGATGCGCGTCAACCTAGAGGCGCAAGGGTTATGGCACGCTGTCGAGCCAGAGGAAGGAGCTCTTGGAGATTCACTTTAAAGATGGCGAATCCGTCGATGATTTTTCAATGCGGATCACGGGGCTCGCCAACAGCATCACCACACTTGGTGGCCAGCATCAGCGAGACAGAAATCGTGAAGAAGATGCTGCAGGTCGTCCCCGATCACCTCGAGCAAGTCGCGATTTCAATCGAGACATTGCTTGACGTGAACGACCTAACGGTGGAAGAGGTGACCGGAAGACTGCGTAATGTCGAGCAGCGGAAGAAAAATATCATTTCAGCTCTCGACAACGAGGGTCGTCTACTCCTCACTGAGGAGGAATGGCTTGCACGCCTAACCACTTGAACTATTCAACTTGATTGTTGATAGGTTGGCTCCTCCGCAATGATATACACTGATGGCTTCAACCGGGCTCTCGACAACGAGGGTCGTCTACTCCTCACTGAGGAGGAATGGCTTGCACGCCTAACCACTTGAACTATTCAACTTGATTGTTGATAGGTTGGCTCTTCCGCAATGATATACACTGATGGCTTCAACTGGGCTCTGATACCACTTGTTGGATTTCGATAATCGGCCAGGGAAATTCTTTTCTTTTCGGTGAGAGGAAATCGTCGACGGGAGGTTGTTGGAAGAAAGATAAAATGCATGAAATAACAAAGAGAGAGAATGGCTGAAATTTTGTCTCCGCTCAAAATCAGGTTCGTTTGATATTCTGAACAGATTTCCTATTTAAATATAAATTATCCTAAAAATGGCTGGAGAGTGGCCAACTAAATCTGTGCCACTCCCTACAAAATTGCCGTCTAAAACTTTGGTGATCTATTCGACGTGTTTGTCAAATGGTCAAACAGAGGTATTCTAAAATCGTGTGAATCTAAATAAGGAAAAACTGAAAAACTCAGGTTTTATCTAACACCCAAAATGACTTGCGTCACTACATATGGGGCCTTTGAATTCCGAGTCATGCCTTTTGGTCTGATTAATGCCCCTGCCACATTTTGTACATTGATGAACCAAGTCTTCCACGAGTACCTCGTAAATTCGTGGTAGTCTACTTGGACGACATAGTGGTTTACAGCTCTACCATGGAGGAGCGTCAAAGCCATTTACAGTTAGTTTTCGAAAAGTTGAGAGAACACCAACTGTATATGAATCTACTTTCTCAGACACGTAATCGAAGCAGACAGGGTGGGTATGGAAGAAGAGAAATTCAAGGCCATCAAGGACTGGAAGATCGCTCTTCAATGACAGAAGTGCACTCCTTCCTTAGGTTAGCAAATTATCACCGACGGTTCGTATATGGATTCTCGAAGCGCGCAAGTCCCTTGAATGAACTATTAAAGAAGGAATCAAGTGGAATTGGACTCCACGTTTTCAAGAAGTCTTTGACAACTTAAAGAACGCCATGATAGAGGGCCAGTTTGGGGATCGTCAACGTGACAAAACCCTTCGAAGTTAAAACAGATGCGTCAGATTTTACCCTAGCGCGTCCTACTGCAAGAGGGACACCCCTGTGAGTTAATAAGCTTGGCTTAGCAACATAAGTTATTAACCTAGAGAAATTTTAGGATAATTGTTTAGTAGTTATTGATTTGAATAGGCTTAGGGAAATTGTTAGTTAAGAAGAATTGTTAGAAGTTGCTCAACTTGAGGAGAAAGTTTAGGAACTTGAGGAGAAGGACTCGACAAAGAGAGCATGGGAGACGCTACAAACAATGCATGTGGGTATGGAACGTGTCAAGGAAGCAAAGGTGCAGACCTTGAAGAGTGAGTTCGAGGCTATCTACATGAAGAACATTGATTCAATAGATGACTTTGCCATGAAGTTGGCGATGATCGTCAGTGGCTGTTAGATAAATCCCTAGGTTGAAAATCATTCCTAGTTTTTAGTTACTATTTTTTTAGGTAACTATTTTTTTGTTAAACCCACACAATTAAAGTGAGTGGGAATCCACGTCGAGTGGAAGCACTTTAATGAAGTTGCCCACTTCTTTCCATTTTAGGATGTAATTTTCTATTTAAATATCCAAACTGAATGAGAAATAAGACCATCGGGTCTTCAGCACAAATATTCTCTCCTTTCTTCGGTTATTTTTTTCTCCCAATAATTTCTTCGGCTTTTTCCTCCGAAAACGATTTCCTAACGCTCAGTCAAAGACAACAAGTGGTATCAGAGCCAGATTCGTGATATATCATTGTGGAGAAGCCAAGTCTATCAAAAGTCAACTCGATTAGCTCAATTGTTTATAATGTTGACCTAACAACATAGGACTCAGGTTCAAGTAGAAGAAAATGCAAAGCGTGAAAATACACACATCATGGGGTCCATCCCCGGGCAGGCTCACACTCACTCCCACGACGAGATCGGCATGCCAGCAGTGAGTGGAACAACATGACCGAGGCGGACCAACCTTTATCAGCAGTCGAAAATTGTCATCGCCCTTAGCAGTTACACCAGGGCACGCTTACGCCAACACCAACCACAACTTCGGCTTCACCCCCTAACCCAGTGGAGTTAGAAAGGTGCTGGAGGAGGGAGGATGGAAGACCTAGTGGGAATGTGAACCATTTGGACTGGCGACGCGCGAGCTCGAACAACAGGTTGAAGAGGCAATGCAGGAAGAGATGGCGTGAGATCGTCTATGTCCCGAAAACCACCGGGCAGAAGCCCTAAATGAGTAAAGAAAAGGGGCCAGGAGCAGACCACCTATGGATCATCCCGTGACTATGAGCTTGATTTGATTAGTATTTGGACTGGTGGCGACGTGCGAGCTCGAACAAGAGGCTGAAGGCGGAAATGTAGGAAGAGATGGCGTGAGACTGTCTATGTCCGTCCGACAATCACTGGGCTTCTTGGACAATGACACTCTCGCAAGGTATTGCGCCTGAACAAGGCACTTTAAAGCATGACATGTACATGCACGGCGCATCCTGCGCTATGTGGCCGAAACCGCTTATTCCGTTGGATACGTGAGGTAGGTTTATGGAAGCACCTAGGGGGGAGCATCTTGTGGCTGTCAAGCGCATCCGAGGGGGATTAGTATTTGGACTGGCAGCGACGTGCGAGCTCGAACAAGAGGCTGAAGGCGGAAATGCAGGAAGAGATGGCGTGAGACCGTCTATGTCCGTCCGACAATCACTGGGCTTCTTGGACAATGACACTCTCGCAAGGTATTGCGCCTGAACAATGCACTTTAAAGCATGACATGTACACGCACGGCACATCCTGCGCTATGCGGCTGAAACCGCTTATTCCGTTGGATACGTGAGGTAGGTTTATGGAAGCAACTAGGGGGGAGCATCTTGTGGCTGTCAAGCGCATCCGAGGGGGTCTGCTGGCAATCAACTGAGCAAAAGGTAGTTGCTTTATCTTCTTGCGAAGGAAAGTACATTGCCGCTCCCTAGATTTATGGAAGCACCTAGGGAGGAGCATCTTGTGGTTGTCAAACGCATCCTGCGCTATGTGTCCGGAACCAGAAGGGGTCTGCTGGCAATCAACTAAGCAAAAGGTAGTTGCTTTATCTTCTTGCGAAGCAAAGTACATTGCAGCTTCGACGACAGCAACACAGGGGGTCTGGCTTGCGCGACTAATAGAAAAACTCATCGGAAAAGAAGGCGATCCACCAATGCTTTAAGTGGACAACAAAGCTACGATCTCCCAGATTCCACTACATTCGGGACTGTGCAGATCGAGGCCTCATTAACATTGATTTCATCCAAAATGCTTTAAGTGGACAACAAAGCTACGATCTCCCAAATTCCACTACATCCGGGACTACGCAGATCGAGGCCTCATCAACATTGATTTCATCCAAATATAGGAACAGCTAGGAGACATCTTCACCAAATCTCTGGCGTGGGTGAATTTGAAGAACCGAAGTTCAAACAATAAGGTTCTACCATAAGGCTTTAGGAGGAAATTGTTAAATAAATCCCTAGGTTGAAAATCATTCATAGTTTTTAGTTACTATTTTTTAGGTAACTATTTTTCTGTTAAACCCACGCAATTAAAGTGAGTGGGAAGTCCACGTCGAGTGGAAGCGCTTTAGTTAAGTTGCCCGCTTCTTTCTATTTTTAGAATGAAATTTGTTATTTAAATATCCAAACAAAATGAGAAATAAGATCATCGGGTCTTCAGCACAAATATTGTCTCTCTCTTGTTTTCCGTTATTTTCTTCTCCTAACAATTTCTTCGGCTTTTTCCTCCGTCAACGATTTTCTCACGCTCGGTCAAAGACAACAGCGGCATCCGTTCATTAGGCAATGTGGTGGAGGAGATCTTCGTCGTCAAGAAGTTGCTTTGAGCTATTCCCCCAAGATTCATGCACAATGTTACCTCTATCGAGCAGTTCGACGACCTCAAAAACATGTCAGTTGAGGAGGTCATTGGTCGCCTTAAGGTCCATTAGGATAGACTTTGTGGCTGCGAAGACAAAGAGGAGGAGAAATACCTCTTACTCACACATGAGAAGTGACTCGCATGGTCGAAAAAGAAAGATACAGATGACTCTTCTTCTTCAGATATGAGCGAACATGGCAGCCATAACAAAGGAAAAAGAGTTCGTGGTCGTCGCCGCAAACGTGCTGGCAGAGGAGTTCATGACAATACTACACAAACCCATGAAAGTGCCAACCCTCGGAAGGACAAGAGTATTATCAAGTGTTACTCTTGGGAAAAATATGGGCATTATGCAGTAGAGTGCCACGACAAGGAGTGCGATGAGGAGGCTGTTAGATAAAACCTTTGTTTTTTCCTTATTTAGATTCACACGTTTACATTTAATTTACCTTTGACCATTTGACAAACACATCGAATGGATTAGCGAATTCTTAGACGTCAATTTTCTAGGAAGTGGCACAGATTCAGTTGGCCACTCTCCACCCATTTTTAGGATAGGTTGTATTTAAATAGAAAATCTGTTTACAAGATTTCACAACCGGATTTTAAAGAGCAGTCAAACTTTCAGTCCTTCTCTCTCTCTTATTTTAGGCATTTTATCTTTCTTCCAACAACCTCCTATCGACAATATCCTCTCGGTGATTTCCCTGGCCGATTATCGAAATCCAACAAGTGCTCGTACTGTGGGCCCTCCAGCCGCAATGGGCCCTCCAGCCGCAAAGGCAGTAAGAAGCCGTGGAAATCTCGATGGCGCATGCACAGGAAAGAGGCGGATCAAAAGAAGGAGGAGTCGACTGATGACGGGCCAATCCAGTGCTCGTACTGTGGGAAGAGAGGTCACTTGAGCAAGAATTGCTGGAGCAAGCTCAGGAACAAGGAGACGGCCGAAAAGGCCCATGTGGCTCAATCCGAGGAGGATGAGCCGACCCTTTTCATGGTGACTGCATCAGTCCTACCTGACCTCAAACCCGAGGAAGAGCTCCCCAAATCCACAGAGGTAATCGACGACGGCATAACTGCTCCGGTGAACGTCGAACCCGAGGAAGAGCTCACCAAATCCACAGAGGTAATCAGCGACGGCATAACTGCTCCGGTGAACGTCGAACCCGAGGAAGAGCTCCCCAAATCCACAGAGGTAATCGACGACGGCATAACTGCTCCGGTGAACGTCGAACCCGAGGAAGAACTCCAACTGTGCATAACAAATGCACCTGGGGAGCCAATTCGACTAAAGGAGGAGCGAGTGCTCGCTCAAATCGGTGAAAGAGGCGAGCAGCAAGAGCACCGGTGATGGGTCCTCGACACGGGGGCAACAAACCATATGACCGGGGCCAAGTCTGCGTTCTCCGAGCTTGACTCGGGGATTCGCGGGACGGTAAAATTCGGCGATGGCTCCGTCGTCGAAATCGAAGGGCACGGCACCATCCTATTCGTCGGCAAGGGAGGCAATCATCACAAGCTGATCGGCGTCTACTTCATCCCGAGACTCAAGGCTAATATTGTGAGCCTGGGCCAACTCGATAAGGCCGGCTGCCACATTTCCATCAAACGCGGGCTACTTAGGATCCGCGATGATCGACGACGGTTGCTCACGCAAGTTCGGTGCACGACAAACTGCCTTTACATCCTAAAGCTAGAGATAGAGCAACCAGTCAACTTCTCAGCCAGGTACCGGAAGATGGAAGACCTATTAGGAAGAGGTGAACCACCTGGACTGGCGGCGCGCCAACTCGAAGAAGAGGCGGCCGAACAAGACGTGGAGTCTGGAGGACATGCCGCCAGGGACACCGAGCAACCGGTCAACCTCTCGGCCAGGTACCGGAAGATGGAAGACCTATTAGGGAGAGGTGAACCACCTGGACTGGCGGCGCGCCAACTCGAAGAAGAGGCGGCCGAACAAGACATGGAGTCTGGAGGACATGCCGCCAGGGACACCGAACAAGACGTGGAGTCTGGAGGACATGCCGCCAGGGACACCGAGCCATAGGGCTCAAAACGGAGTTCAAACGAAACGAAATAAGTCAGATATAACACAGGTTTTAGGAGGAGATTGTTAGATAAAACTGTTAGGATCGATACCAGTTGTTAGGATCGCACAACAACGCACACGCTCGATCTAGATGAACACAAAGAGAAGGATAGAGAGAAGTTGCAAGGAGAACTCTGGCTAAAAGGATTTTTATTGATGACTTCAAACATGTACAACAAGAGAGTACAGAGAATAGAAAAGTACCTTTAAGAGCTTTACTGGACGGGATATATATATGGTTCAGTCTACTAAATATAGCTTTACCAGATTTAACCATCTACTATATATAGCTATGTACCATATATAGCTTTACCGGATATAGCCATTGACCAAGCTATAAATACAGGGAGCAGACTCCATAACTCAACAATTCTCCCACTTGGAGACTGATCCTACACCATACCAATTAGGGCTTTGCATAGCTTTAATTTTCCAACATCAACACATTTTGTCAACATGTCTGCTGGATTCTTTGCACCCTCTATCTTCTCCAAACACATATCGCCTTCTTCCACTAACCTGCGAGTGAAATGGTACCGTCTTCTAATGTGTTTTGTTCTTGAATGATAGACTGGGTTTTTCACCAACTGTATGGCACTCTGACTATCTGTATAAAGGATCTTCTTGCACTGCTTCCGGCCTAATTCTTCTAGATAGTCTGTCATCCATATCATCTCCTTTCCAGCTTCAGCTATGGCCACGTACTCAGCTTCAGTAGATGAAAGAGCAACGCATTTCTGAAGCTTAGACATCCAACTCACTGCTGTTCCATCTATAGTGTAGATATACCCAGATGTGCTCTTGCTGGAGTCTACATCTCCACTCAGATCAGCATCCACAAAACCTTGCAGAACTACTTTGTCATTGCCATAACAAAGTGTAGTATTGGATGTACCTCTCAGATATCTTAGAAGCCACTTCACAGCTTCCCAATGTTCCTTCCCTGGATTTGCCATGTACTTGCTAACAACTCCCACTGCATGTGTTATGTCAGGTCTAGTGCAGACCATAGCATACATCAAACTCCCAACTGCAGAAGCGTACGGAACTGATGCCATGTGCTCACGTTCCTCAACTGTCTTGGGAGATTGCCCCTTTGACAATTTAATATGATTTGCCAAGGGGGTAGTCCTGGGTTTAGCGTTATTCATCTTGAATTTGGACAACACCTTCTCAATGTACTGCTCTTGGGATAGATTTAATGTGCCAGCAGATCTATCTCGAGAAATCCTCATCCCAAGGATCTGCTTCGCTGCACCTAAATCTTTCATCTCAAATACTGAAGACAAGCTTGCCTTCAGGTGGTTTATCTCCCTCATACTTGATCCAGCAATTAGTATATCATCCACATACAGGAGTAGAAACACATAAGAATCAGTGTATTTCTTGAGGTAGCAACACTGATCCTTTTCACTTCTGTGGAAACCACTCTTGCTCATGAAGGAGTCAAACTTCTTGTACCATTGTCTCGGTGCTTGTTTCAGTCCATACAAGCTCTTATTGAGCTTACACACCATGTGCTCCTTGCTTGGAGCTGCAAATCCTTCGGGTTGTTGCATATAGATCTCCTCGTCTAGATCTCCATGTAAAAATGCCGTTTTTACATCCATTTGCTCAAGGTGCAAATTCTCCGATGCAACAATACTCAGTAGAATTCGGATAGTAGTTAATTTCACAACTGGAGAAAAGATCTCAGCATAATCAATGCCTTTTCTTTGTGAATATCCTTTAACTACTAACCGAGCCTTAAACCTCCTTCTGCCATCTGGTTCAACCTTGATTTTGAACACCCATTTGTTCAACAGAGCTCTCTTTCCTGTAGGCAACTCAGTCAGCACCCACGTATTATTCCTTTCAAGTGAGCTCATCTCATCATCCATGGCTTGCTCCCACTTAGTTGAATCTTCCACTTGTAGGGCCTCATCAAAGGACTCTGGTTCTCCTTCGTCAGTCAGCAACAGATAGTGTAATGAGGTTGAATATCTGTCTGGTGCTCTGGTAGTTCTGGATGATCTTCTCAACACCTGTTCAGGTGCAACTTGCTCCACGTCTGGTTCTTCAGCAATAGGATCAGCCACGTCTGGTTCTTCAGCAATAGGATCAGGAGTTTCTTGAGCTTCTGTTGTACCATCACTGTGTGAATTTTCTTGCCACTCAAATTCAACTCCCACTTGCTTCGTAGTCTCAGAGTTTATCTTCTCTCTATCCTTGTACATGACATTTTCATCAAAGGTCACATCACAGTGTCTTAGGATCTTCATATTTTTCTCATCCCAAAACCTATACCCGAACATGTCAGAGCCATAGCCTATGAAGTAGCATTTCACAGCCTTAGCATCAAGCTTATCTCTCTTCTCTGGATCAACATGAACATATGCAGTACAGCCAAAGGTTCTCAAGTGAGAGTACTTGAGTTCTTTTCCTGTCCATACTTCTTCGGGCAATTTGAACTTCAAGGGTACTGACGGCCCTCTATTAATCAAATATGCTGCTGTGTTCACAGCATCAGCCCAGAATGCCTTTGGCAATCCAGAATGAATCCTCATGCTTCTTGCTCGCTCATTCAAGGTTCTGTTCATCCTTTCTGCAATACCATTTTGTCTTGCCTTACCGGGAATTGTTCTTATTAATCTAATTCCCTCAGCTGCACAAAATGTTATAAACTCTGATTTGTTGTACTCTCCTCCATTGTCAGACCTCAGGCATTTGATCTTCAAGCCGGTCTGATTTTCAACTTCAGCTTTCCACTTCTTGAAGGTGGTAAACACATCTGACTTATGTTTCAGAAAGTAAACCCATACCTTCCTGCTGAAGTCATCGATGAAGGTGACGTAGTACCTTGATCCACCAAGTGATGAAACTGGAGATGGTCCCCAGACGTCTGTATGGACCATTTCCAACCGCACTTTCTTCGGTTCTCTGGCAGCCTTTGTGAAACTAACTCGTTTCTGTTTGCCCATAACGCAGCTCTCACAAAGACCCATATCAACAGATTTTAAGCCTTCTAAAGCTCCTTTCGCAGTGAGCATCTTCATTCCTTTGACGCTCATATGTCCAAGTCTATTGTGCCATAGACTTGAATTGGAAGCACTCTCAGCAGCAGCAGTCATGTTTATACACTCTGCAGTAGTGTATAAGGTTCCAGATTTTGTGCCACGCGCAACAACCATGGCGCCCTTCACAATCTTCCAGGAACTCTTTCCAAACTCTGCTGCATAGCCTGTGCTATCCAACTGACCAATAGAGATCAGGTTCTTCTTGAGACCAGGAATGTATCTGACATCTTGTAATGTCCATTGATTTCCTGCTGGAGTTTGTATGGACACATCTCCCTTTCCTTCAATCTCCAAGGTTTTATTGTCGGCAAGATACACCTTCCCGAAATTTCCTGATTTGAAATTTCGAAACAATTCCTTACTTGGAGACGAATGGAACGATGCACCTGAATCCAAAATCCAGGATTCAGCTGGGCTATCCACACTAAGGATTAAAACGTCCTCAGCATCTTCTGTTGTGTATATAGAATCATCATCATCTTCAGATTTATGATTCTGCTTCTTCTTTAGCTTTGTACAATCTGTCCGAAAGTGTCCTTTTCCCCCACAGCTCCAACACGTTACGTTGGGTTTGTTTGGAGATTTTCCCCGGTTCTTTGATTTTGAACGCCCATGTTTGTTTGAGCTCTTTGATTTGCTTCTTCCCCTTCGATCAACACTGAGAGCATTGCCTGATGAATCTCCAGTTTCCCGTTTGCGAATACTTTCGCTGAGAACTACATCTCGAATTTCATCAAACTTCAGTTTATCAGATCCTCGGGAACTGCTGATTGCGGCAACAACAGTATCCCATGACTCGGGTAAGGATGACATCAAAATCAACGCTTTAATTTCATCTTCGAAATTAATTTCCACCGAACCCAGTTGACTTATGATCATATTGAATTCATTTATATGATCCGCAACACGTCCACCTTCAGACATCTGTAGATTGAACAATCTACGCATCAAATACACCTTGTTCATAGCCGACGGTTTTTCATACATATTTGACAGCGCCTTCATCAGATCTGACGTTGTCTTCTCCTTGATGATGTTAAACGCCACGTTTCTGGATAGCGTCAACCGGATCATCCCTAAGGCTTGTCGATCCTTGAGCTTCCACTGTTCCGTGGTCATGGTATCCGGCTTCACCCCCAACAGAGGTTCGTGAAGATCTTTCTGGTACAAATAATCTTCAATCTGCATCTTCCAGAAACCGAAATCGGATCCATCGAACTTCTCAATTCCAATCTTTGAACTTTCCATCTTCACAGATCGTGGTGAATTTTGCCTTGCTCTGATACCAGTTGTTAGGATCGATACCAGTTGTTAGGATCGCACAACAACGCACACGCTCGATCTAGATGAACACAAAGAGAAGGATAGAGAGAAGTTGCAAGGAGAACTCTGGCTAAAAGGATTTTTATTGATGACTTCAGGCATGTACAACAAGAGAGTACAGAGAATAGAAAAGTACCTTTAAGAGCTTTACTGGACGGGATATATATATGGTTCAGTCTACTAAATATAGCTTTACCAGATTTAACCATCTACTATATATAGCTATGTACCATATATAGCTTTACCGGATATAGCCATTGACCAAGCTATAAATACAGGGAGCAGACTCCATAACTCAACAAAAACCTTTGTTTTTTCCTTATTTAGATTCACACGTTTACATTTAATTTACCTTTGACCATTTGACAAACACGTCGAATGGATTAGCGAATTCTTAGACGTCAATTTTCTAGGAAGTGGCACAGATTCAGTTGGCCACTCTCCACCCATTTTGAGGATAGGTTGTATATAAATAGGAAATCTGTTTACAAGATTTCACAACCGGATTTTGAAGAGCAGTCAAACTTTCAGTCCTTCTCTCTCTCTTATTTTAGGCATTTTATCTTTCTTCCAACAACCTCCTATCGACAATATCCTCTCGGTGATTTCCCTGGCCGATTATCGAAATCCAACAGAGGCAAACCTCGTGTTCTCGAATGATGAAGAGCCCACATTGATGTTGACTGAAAAAATGCCCAACCTGTTGATGCTCAATGAAGAGAGGGTTATGGCGAACCCCTTCATAAATGGGGAAGACCAAGTGGAGACCAGCATGTGGTACCTAGACAATGGAGCGAGCAACCACATGAACAGAGATCGAGCAAAGTTCAAGGAACTTCATGAGAAGTGCACTGGAAACGTGAAGCTTTGCGACAGATCAATTGTATCGATCCAAGGCAAGAGATCTATCTTGTTCCAGTGTAAGAATGGCAATAAACGTCTATTGAACAATGTGTAAGAATGGCGATAAACGTCTATTGACCAATGTGTATTACATCCTGAGTTTGAAGAGCAATATTATTAGCCTTGGTAAAATGACAGAAGAAGGTAGCGGAGTGAAGATAGTTGGCCTGATCCTCAAGATATACGACCAAAATGGAGTCCTGTTGATGAAGGTAAAATGATCGTGAAATCGCCTAGATAAGGTACTATTGAAAGACTATCAACATCTTCCATAAGTATCTATTCGCGTTGGCAGCAAGAAAGTGAAGAAGAAATCAACGGATCAAGAGAAAAAGAAACCAAAAAATAAATTCAAGAAGCAACTTAGAGGCTGCTTCAATCAGCAAAGTGCAACCTACAAGTCAATATGTTTCATCAGACTTATCATCTCAACCGAGGAGGCCTGGAGGACGACCCCAAGGGCGTAACAAAAATGAAATTTCAAACTTGTCATCTCAACCAAAGAAACGAGGTAGGCCTAAAAAGAAGGTTGGAAAAACAAAGGAGTATGTCACAATAATTTTCTAGATGTAAGCTTGATGATAAAATCTTTGCAGAGAGGAGTGGAAGAAAATGCATGTTGCAAAATTAAAATTTATTTATGAAGAAGACAGAGTTGACCAAGGCCAAGCAAAGTTGAAACTAGAGAGTAACGTGCAAACATTCTCACCAATACCCTAGCAAGGGTTAAAGTTGTAGACATACAAGAGTTTCTCAAAGTGAAGAATTTTGAACATAGTCAAGCTTACTAGGGAGAAAGTGAGTTAATTAGTTTGACTTACCAAGAGAAGTTATTAACCTAGAGGAATTTTAGGATAATTGTTTTAGTAGTTATTGATTTTAATATGTTTAGGAGAATTGTTAATCTTTAATTAGAAATAATTGTTAGTAGTTGATTAACTTAGGAGAAAATTTAGGAACTATAGTAGAAAATTTAGGAGATGAGTTTTGCTTTCTCCACCCTAAGTACTCATGAGATGTATGATCCATAACAACAAAGAGAATTGAAAAACAAGTGCTTAAGATTTCTGTATTCAAAAGCTCTTTCCCCTCAAGTTGTTCTTGGTTCTTTTATTTGTTTTGACATATTTTGATTGTGGGCCATTTCTAACAACCCCATCACAAACTAGAGTCAGAAGCTGAATGAGACAGAAAGTGTTAGGCTATGGAGCCTGATACTTATTTATAGCTTGGTCAACGGTTATATCCGGTAAAGCTATATTTGGTAAAGCTATATATAGTAAAGCTATATATGGTAAAGCTAAATCCGGTAAAGCTATATATGGTAAATAACTATATATAGTAGATGGCTAAATCTGGTAAAGCTATATATAGTAAAATATACCCTATATATATCTGGTCCGGTATAGCTTTGAGAATGTACTTTCTATTCTCTGTACTCTCTTGTTGTACATGCCTGAAGTCATCAATAAAAATCCTTTTAGCCAGAGTTCTCCTTGCAACTTCTCTCTATCCTTCTCTTTGTGTTCATCTAGATCGAGCGTGTGCGTTGTTGTGCGATCCTAACAACTGGTATCGATCCTAACAACTGGTATCAGAGCCAGGCGAAAGTCAGAGCCAGGCGGAAGTCAGAGCCAGGCGGAAGTCAGAGCAAGGCAAAATTCACCACGATCTGTGAAGATGGAAAGTTCAAAGATTGGAATTGAGAAGTTCGATGGATCCGATTTCGGTTTCTGGAAAATGCAGATTGAAGATTTTCTGTACCAGAAAGATCTTCACGAACCTCTGTTGGGGGTGAAGCCGGATACCATGACCACGGAACAGTGGAAGCTCAAGGATCGACAAGCCTTGGGGCTGATCCGGTTGACGCTATCCAGAAACGTGGCGTTCAACATTATCAAGGAGAAGACAACGTCAGGTCTGTTGAAGACGCTGTCGAATATGTACGAAAAACCGTTGGCTATGAACAAGGTGTATTTGATGCAGAGATTGTTATAAGTCCTTGTGAGAACTTCGTTACGAGCAAACAGAAACGAGTTAGCTTCACAAAGACTGTTAGAGAATTGAAGAGAAAAGTACCGGAGGGAGCTCCCTTGATCATTAGCATTGCTGAAACCCCGGAGGGGGCTCCGTCGGCCGGAAGCATTGCTGAAACCCAGAGGGGGTTGCGTCTGCTGGAAGCGTCGCTGAAGCTCCTGAGGGGGTTGCGTCGTCCGGAAGCATCGCTGAAACTCCAGAGGGGGTTGCAGCTGCCGGAAGCGTCGCTGAAGCTCCAGAGGGGGTTGCGTCGACCGGCAGCGTCGCTGGCTGAAACTCCAGAGGAGGTTGCATTTGCCGGATGCGTCGCTGAAACCCAGAGGGGGTTGCGTCTGCCGGAAGCGTCGCTGAAGCTCCAGAGGGGGTTGCGTCGGCCGGAAGCGTCGCTGAAGCTCCAGAGGGGGTTGCGTCGCCCGGAAGCGTCGCTGAAGCTCCAGAGGGGGTTGCGTCGCCCGGAAGCGTCGCTGAAGCTCCAGAGGGGGTTGCGTCGCCCGGAAGCGTCGCTGAAGCTCCAGAGGGGGTTGCGTCGCCCGGAAGCGTCGCTGAACCTCCAGAGGAGGTTGCGTCGGCTGGAAGCGTCGCTGAAACTCCAGAGGAGGTTGCATGGGTCGGAAGACTCTTGCTGAAACACTAGAGGTGAAGCAAGTGGGAGTTGAGGTTGAGTTGCTCAAAGATTCACAGAGTGATGTTGTAGCGGATACTCAAGAAACTCCTAAGACTCTTGCTGAGAAACCAGAGGTGAAGCAAGTGGGAGTTGAGGTTGAGTTGCTCAAAGATTCACAGAGTGATGTTGTAGCGGATACTCAAGAAACTCCTGGGACTCTTGCTGAGAAACCAGAGGTGAAGCAAGTGGGAGTTGAGGTTGAGTTGCTCAAAGATTCACAGAGTGATGTTGTAGCGGATACTCAAGAAACTCCTGGGACTCTTGCTGAGAAACCAGAGGTGAAGCAAGTGGGAGTTGAGGTTGAGGTTGAGTTGCTCAAAGATTCACAGAGTGATGTTGTAGCGGATACTCAAGAAACTCCTGAGACTCTTGCTGAGAAACTAGAGGTGAAGCAAGTGGGAGTTGAGGTTGAGTTGCTAAAAGATTCACATAGTGATGTTGTAGCAGATACTCAAGAAACTCCTGAGACTCATGCTGTTGGCGAGGAACCCGGTCTATCATTCAAAACACAGAAGGCGATACCATTTCACTCGGAGGTTAGTTGAAGATGGTGATGTGTTTTGAGAAGATAGAGGGTGCAAAGAATCCAGCAAACATGTTAACAAAATGTGTTGATGTTGGAATATTGAGATTGTGCAAAACCTCAATTGGTATGGTGCAGTGGATGCTCATGGTCGTTTGAGAGTGAAATTCTTGGTTGACTAGATCAGTCTCCAAGTGGGAGAATTGTTAGGCTATGGAGCCTGATACTTATTTATAGCTTGGTCAACGGTTATATCCGGTAAAGCTATATTTGGTAAAGCTATATATAGTAAAGCTATATATGGTAAAGCTAAATCCGGTAAAGCTATATATGGTAAATAACTATATATAGTAGATGGCTAAATCTGGTAAAGCTATATATAGTAAAATATACCCTATATATATCTGGTCCGGTATAGCTTTGAGAATGTACTTTCTATTCTCTGTACTCTCTTGTTGTACATGCCTGAAGTCATCAATAAAAATCCTTTTAGCCAGAGTTCTCCTTGCAACTTCTCTCTATCCTTCTCTTTGTGTTCATCTAGATCGAGCGTGTGCGTTGTTGTGCGATCCTAACAACTGGTATCGATCCTAACAGAAAGAAGATATGCATCGTCTGAGAAGAAAATGCTAGCAGTAATCCACTATTTATGAGCTTGGAGGCAATACCTCCTCGAAGCTAAGTTTGTAGTCAAGGCAGACAATAGGTCCATATGCCACTTCTTTGACCAACCCAAGTTATCATCGAAACAAGCACATTGGCAAGAATGTGTGGCAGAATTTGACTTTCAGTTTGAACACAGGCTAGGTAAGGCGAACCAAGCTGCAGACGCCCTAAGTCGGAAAAGAGAGCATGTTGCCTTATGCATGCTAGCTCATCTACAAGCAAGTAAGTTGAGCGGAAAAATATAAGGAAGTATTGATTAACACTTAACCAAAGATTTGGCCGCCCAGGCCATCATGCAGCTAGCCAGAGAGGGGACGACCCGCCAGTTTCAGGTCGAAAACAATCTACTTCTCACCAAGGGAAATCATTTGTACGTTCCCCATTCGGGGAACCTAAGGAAACTCCTACATAAGGAATGCCACGACACACTATAGGCAGGCCACAAGAGGTGACAGAGAACCTATGCCCTCCTAAAAATGGGGTACTACTGGCTGAACCTATGCGACGATGTGACACAGTTCTCAAGGACTTGTCTTATCTGCCAACAAGACAAGGTTGAACAAAGCAAAATTGCGAGACTACTGAAACCTCTATCGGTCTCTTCCCGACCGTGGGAAAGTTTTTCACTAGATTTTATTACATACCTTTCCAAGGTAGGGGAAATGGAATCCATCTTGGTCATCGTCGAAAGGTTTTCCAAATATACCACATTTGTCCCAACTCCCAAGTCATGCAATGGCAAAACGACCACACAACTCTTCTTTCAACATGTTGCTAAGTTGTGGGGCATTCCCATGAGCATTATCAATGATCACAATGCGAGATTCACAAGGACCTTTAGGACCGAGTTATTCAAGCTATTGGGGTTGAGACTAAACATCTCTTCAAACTATCATCCCAAAATCGATAGACAAACCTAAAGGTTTAGCAGCATGCTCGAAAATTCCTTACGTCACTTCATAAATGCGCAATAGAAGAACTCGGTTACAGATGCTTGACGTTGCTCAGTTTAGTTTCAATTGCTAGCACAGCTTGTCGATAGGGAAAACCCATTTCGAATAGTATGTCGTCGAAAACCACTCTTCCCCCATGTCATTGATCACCCCTATGCTGGGAGAAGCCCTCAAGCGTACAACTTCACCAAAGAGAGGAAGCAAATCTCTAAAGTAGCACGAGCGTACTTGGAGGAAGCTTCCCGACGAATGAAGAAGTGAGCAAACCAATAACGAAGATTATTAGAGTTCTAGGCTAGTTACCAAGTTATGATCAAGCTGAGGCCAAAACAGTTTAGATTCCGTGGGAATAGGGACCAACGACTAGTGCAAAAATAAGAAGGACCAGTCGAAGTCATCGAGAAAGTCGGGAGGACTTCATATCTTCTTCACTACCTATATGGATTAGGATTCATCTAGTCATCCATGCAAGTAACTTAAAACCGTAACACCCAGATGATGACAACCATCTGTGCAACTAAGTGGCACGACCCCTAGTTTCGATGAAGGACTCAAGTAAAAAGGAAGTACAAGAGATTTTGGCTGAGCGAACCCGTTGAATCGGCAATCCAAAGCACAACTTACAGGAATTTTTAGTCAAGTGGAAAGGACTCCCAAAGCAGAAATCAACTAGAAACGTGCTGACAACCTGAAGTCAGCTGCACCTCAGTTGGGAATGGTTTACAGGGACGTCAACTAATTAAGTGGGGATGTCACTGTCATGCTTGTTCAAGACGTGTTGCACATGGCCACATGCCCGTTATATGCTGAAACCCTTTCCTTGTACTACTTTATCGCTTCCTTTACTATTTTCATGTTGCATAATTTTCTTCTTGCTTTTTCTAAAAGTATGACATTTCGGAAAAATCATGTATACACCTAGTAGACATGAAATGCCCCAAAATTTACTATAGGAGAATGCGACTAGTTGTCAAATTCTCCCTACTCGAAAAGTTATATATTGTTTAAGTCGTTGTTGTTGCCTTTTGCTTGCATGCTATATAACACCATTTTTTATCTTTCACTCAATCTTGCTTTCAAACTCTTTTTTTAAAAATCTCTCTGCCCCTATTTTTCAAAAACATTTTCTTAAATCGAGGCCAAAGGCTTGAGCATATGTTGCCCGGTCTTAGGGGACGCAATCTGAAGTTGGCTTGACTCACTCAGTGCTGAGAGTGAGTACCACTCAATCACCAAATCCACTGCAAAAAAAAAAAAAAAAAAAAAAAAAGCGATTGTGACACTGTGCATTTGGTCCACTGAAGGACACCTGGTGACATCCGGTTGGAGTGAAACATCTGATGTCCCACAGTGACATGCATCACCTGAATCTAACCTAAGAACCGACCCACAATCTAACCCAAATTGTCTGCCCAAATCGCTAACCATGATCCATTGGTGCTAAATTGACTCGACCCAACCGCTTATATATCCATGATTACACCTCTAGGCGCGTGAAATCTATATGTGGAACTCTCCTTGAGCATGTGCAAGGGCAATAAGAGTGAGTGATTTCTCATTTTTTATCTCGTTCGACCTCTATTCATCTGTTTTCCACTCCAAATTCGATACTAACCTTAATTTCACTTAAAATAAGTACTTACCAGTGAACTTTCAGGAAAGGTAGAGCTTCCAACAAGTGAAAAAACAAGTTTAGAATGGCACATTTTATCAAGTAAGTAGCCATTCGAACTTTTCTCAAGAAATACTTAAGGTATTGCTAGGAAGTGCTAGCTTGGGAGCATATATGCATATTTAGGACTTTAGAATGGCAATTTTCATGAGATTACTATTTATGTTAAGAAAAATTACCAAAATACCTCTATGAAGTGATTTTATGATGCATGCCAAATTTTATGCTTTTAGTTGTGCTGGAATGGAAAATGAGATGTGTTATATACTTGAGACGATTGATAGTGTTATCTCCTAATTGAGCTTGCTTGGGTATTTATATTATAATTTATGTACTTTACGTAATTGATAGGAATATCTCCCTAATAAGCATGCATGAATAATTAGAATATGATTCTCATGCTTTAGGTGGGCGACATGAATATCTCTCTAACAAAGCATGCATGAGTGAACCAAAGCTAAGATTAGACGCTAGAGATAAAGCGGTTTTCACGTTGACCAAAGACAATATGTTTTCAATAGACCTAGTACTCTAGGATCATGATGAACGATTAGAGGTCTAGACGAAAGAGCACCTAGAGATTGAATTAGCCCAGAATAGTTGGTTCCAAGCATCCTTGAAATGCAAGATGAGGCTTCAACCGCCTAGACGCCCTAAGAACTCAGTAGACCTCCATGACACGGATGACTTAGAAAGCCTAACAGGTCTAATAGTAGTATGAACGGTTTCATCGGAAGCCCTGAGACCATTTGAGTTACTTTTGGGTGTGGAGATAGATCAAGGTTGATACCGCAATTTCGTAAACTGGTGTTGAAGAGGAACTTGAGACCACATGGGTAGTTACTTCTATTGTGTGAAGAAATGAGTCAAGACTCATGCTGCAATTCTAAAAGCTGGTTTTGGAGAGTGTTTGGGACTACAGTGGTAGTTATCTTAACGTGAGTGTTTTTATTGGGTGTAGAAACGGGAAAAGGCTGATACCATAATTTCGTAAATCAGTCTAGAAATGGGACTTGGAACTATACGAGCGGTTAGCTCTTCTATTGTATGTAGAAACAGGTCAAGTATGACGAGTGATTCCATAAAATGGTCTTGGAAGGAGACTTGGGACTACACAGGTAACTGTTAGGGTGAGTGCTTCTAATGAATGTAAGGATGGGTCAAAGGTTGAGATTCGATTCCGTAAACCAGTCTTGAAAAAGGACTTGAAATTACATAGGTAGTTGACTCATGATAGTTGCTTCTCGAACTTCGGTACCTACACAAAAACTCAGATAATTGAAGGAATAGGCCCAAACTTCCTTAAGTCCGAGAAAGTTTGTGGTAACCTATTCGAAATTGGATGCCATGATACTCTATAAGTAGGTTGCTTACTGAGTATTTTTATACTCATCGCTTTCCTCATTTCTTTTTCCAGTGTTCTTTGGTTGCCAATCAAGAAGAGGGAGTGTTCAAGAGCTCCACCATCACAAATTGGGTCTTCTCAGAGCGTCAATTCGTACGTAAATTTTGAGTCTTTTGTATTTTGTTTTGAAATTTGTATCTCGAACCCTTTTTCCATTTTCTAATAAACTTGAACAATATTAGATGGGAATTAGTTTTCCATTTGTTGGTTCTAATTTGATTTAAATTTTATAGTATTTTTATATTTTATTCTATTTATTTTTGCTTTCGTCTTTTTGTTGTGAATCGAGTTTTGAAACTTCAAAATTTGAGTCGTGATAACAATAAATTTACCTTTTTTAATTTGTTTTCACGATAAATATATTATAAACTTAGTGATGATCATGCAAACAAGATAAAAACAATTTCAAATATTAGCAATATATTATTTTTAATTCTATTGATATGTTATATCATGTAAAATAATTGAATATGCAAATAATCATAGACATAAAACAAAACAAAAGTAAAAAGCATTCCCATTGTATTTTTATTTTATTGATAATATATATTTTTTAAAAAAAAATTAAAATGATTACGCAAGCAATCACGTAATGGTAAATAATGAAGTAAAATATCACTTACAATCGTAATAAAACTTAAAATTAATAAACCATTAGTGATAGGTCTATAAGGGTTTTAATTTATCAATTATATATTCATATGCTCATACAATTAAATATTAAAAAAATCAATGCATTTAAATAAGGTGTTCAAATGACTTGAGAATCCGACCAGGTCGACTATCTAATCTAAATTATAAAAGCGGGTTGAGTTAAATTTCTTTTTTTCGATTTCAGTTCACTGACTTTTTTAAAAACAAAAAATTTGGATCAGTTTGTAGTGGTAGTGTCAACTCGAACAACTCGTCTATTATTACAATCCAACCCTAGTTTTAAACTTACTATAAAAATTAAGAATATTTTACGTACCTTTGATATTTGAGTTTTCTGAGATTTTAGTTATTAATGTAATTTCTACCGTAGATAAGTATAATTTTTTAAAAATAACCCAACAATCCAAACTAACCCAATCCATAAAGTAGATGGTTGAGTTGGGTTTGAACTCTAGTTGGATATATCCCATCACCAATCTAATAACTCATACTTTTAAGTTTAGGGAAGAGAAGAAAACATTTTTTTTTTAAATAACCCAACAATCCAAACTAACCCAATCAGTAAAGTAGATGTTGAATTGAGTTATGAACTCTAGTCGGGTATATCCCGTCACCAATCTAATCAACTCGTACTTTTAGGTTTAGGGAAGAGAAGAAAACATTTTTTTTTTAAAATAACTCAACAATCCAAACTAACCCAATCAGTAAATGGTTGAGTTGGGTTATGAACTCTAGTCAGGTATATCTCGTCACCAATCCAATCAACTCGTACTTTTAGGTTTAGGGAAGAGAAGAAAACATTCTTTATAAACGTGCCGAAACCTCTCTGTAGCCTACCCGATTCAAAACAATATCCTAAAATTAATATTTGAATTAGAGAAAAAGAAAAAAAGAAAAAAGAAGAGAGAGAGAGAGAAGAAGAGAAAAGTAGGGCGACAGAGTTGAGGAATGAGTGATTGATATGATAGAAAAGAGTGAGTTGGAAATATCAGCAGATATTGCCGTTGTCTCCAATAAAGCTGCTAAAGGAGGAGGAGGGAGGGGGTGGGGGTGGGGTGGTGGTGGTGGTGGTGGTGGTGGTGGTGGTCGGGGCAGACGGCAGAGGGAGGAATCCAATCCAGTCCACTGCCCAAAGGCCTCCCCCCAAGCTCCCCCAACCACACGCCTTTGTCGTCTCACTTTACACAAAAGCCTTGATGAGGAGCCCCATCTTCTTCTTTTAAGCTGTTTTCCTCAGTTTAATTATTGCCCTTTTCACGTGCCTTTGTTTTCTTGGCTTCCTTTCTTTCCTTCACTCCTCCATTTGTACACATTTCTATGACAACCATTCTTACCTTCATGTGCCATGCCATCCCCTCCACTGCTGCTTGTGGGTCTCTCCCTCTCTCTCTCTCTCTCTCTAATATCACTCTATTCACTCCCTCCTCTTCCACTAAATTAGCTTCTTTTTTATTATGGGTTTATGATAGTTTAACGTTTTATCTGACACTCGAGTCAAAGAGGGATATATGTGTAATAGCTCACTGCTAGCAGATATTGTCCGCTTTGATCCGTTACGTTAGTCGTTAGCGTTATAGTTTTTAAAACGTGTCTGTTAAGGAGAGACTTACATACCCTTTTTAGTAAGGCTTTGTTATTATCTCTAACCGATGTGAGATCTCACAACATGAATAAACTAAGGTCACATCGGAGATAAGATGGTTAAAAAAGAATAAAAGAAATTAGTAGTCATGAAACGACTTAAGCTCACCACTAGCAGATATTGTCCTCTTTGAATTTTCCTTTTCAAGTTTTCCTTTAAAGCTTTGAAACACGTCTGTTAGGGAGAAGTTTCAACACCCTTATAAAAAGTGTTTTGTTCTTCTCTCCAACTCCAACTGATGTAAGTTCTCACTATCCACCCCTCCCCCCTCTTTGGGCCCAGCGAGCCTTTAAGGACCAACATCCTCGTTAACACTTGTTCCCTTCTCCATTTGATATGAGACCCGCATTCGGGACACAACGTCCTTACTGGCACACCGTCTCGTGTCCACCCCCCTTCGGAGTTTAGCCTCCTTACCAGGCATATCGCCCAGTGTCTAGCTCTAATACCATTTGTAATAACTCAAGCCCATAAAGGTTTCTACACCTTTATAAAGGGGGTTACGTTCTCCTCCCCAACCAATGTGGAATCTTACAAGTCATTACTTATACTAACAAAGTGCATATTCCTTTTCCATGACTCAATCGTAAGAACTCCATAATAAAGCGTGTTTTATTTGAAACAATTCTATATTGGGTGACCTATTATGAATTTTCCTGAAATGCATGTGAGTGAAGACAAAGTATATTGGAATGACTCGTGTTGGTCTGTGAAGATAGTATTCACTCTTAAGAAGAGAGGAGTAGGTAGAATCATCAAGTATCAAATCTAGCTTTCGAATCTTGGACATTAGTCGTACACTTTATCAATAAAATAAAAAATAACAGAGCTTCACTTAAAATATGGAATCAATGGTCATAATTTTCTTTATTCCTTGAGAGAGAAAACCAACTTTAAAGATCGTTAGAAGACGTCCACGATTTTAAAACGAATTTTTATGTTTGAGATTGAAGTGAGAGTTTCTTTTGTGAGTTTCGAGTTGAAGGATAGGTGGTAATAGTTACGAGAATATAAGTTTTTATATGTTAAAGTATAGTTTTTCTAACAATAATCAAAAGAAAGCATAAGAAATTGGTAGAAATGAGAGGATGTGTTTCAGTCTTTGAGTGGATCAAGTTTGAGCTTTGAAGTACACTCAAACTTGTGTTTGTCCATCAAACTCGCTGTCCCAAAGGGGGCCACAGCTACCCCTCTCCCCAAAAATCTAGGGTTATAACTGTGGATGATCTTTTCGAAATTGATACAAATTCAAACTCGGCTATTAGATATTCTATGTTTTGGCCTGTTATCCGTCATCCTCACGATTTTAAAATGTGTTTATTAAAGAGAAGTTTCCACACACTTATAAAGAATGTTTCTTCCCCTCTCCGACTAATGTTAGATCTCACAATCCAGTCCCCTCCAACCGATATGGGATCTCACAAGATTTATTTTAGCGATATTAAAAAAACTCGGTGGTCGAAAAAATTCAATTAATTCAACCCAACTTGTGTAGATTAGGTTGGATTATGAACTTATTTAGGTTGAATATAAATATGGTTTATAAATTTCTAACCCGATCCAATTTAACCCATGAGCACCCCTAATCGACTCTTTTAAAACTCTTTTTCTTACTTTTATGAAAAGAAAACTGAATTAATTAAAAAAACACATCCCAAGATGATGTTTCTTTTGATTCGAATGTTTTTTTCTACTCAAAAACGTCGTAAAAGAAGCTAGAGATATCTACTTGGCCACGAGGGCTAAGAAGGTGGTATCATGAGAAATCATCGAGGTCACATGTCTATCACACCTGATACTGTACACGGGCCTACATCACATCTAAATCATAAACTTTTAAACATTTATATTCCATACTATCCATTTTATTTTAACTTTTGTATTCATAAATATTTAATTTTAGTTTCAGATTTGAATGAATCTTATGTAGATATTTTTTATTTTATATTATAAAGAAAATATATTAATCTACTTTTTTTTTTTTTTTTTCAGAAAAATTATTATTATTACTTAAATAATTCCAATAAAAATCAACGAAGAAGAATTAAATTTAAAATTTATAGAAATTACATATTTTAATGAAATACATATTCTAAATTATAAAATGTTGTGGTTATTTAGGGGAAAAAAGTTTATATTTTAGGTTAATACATTATTTTATTTATACCGTAATACATTTAAATACCAAATATTTATAACAACAAATCATTTTGAAAAAAAAAATCAATATAGGAACAAATTTTGATCATATCTAACGATCTATGCTCAGAATTTGGAATTCGGATTCGGTACCTATGTGCCATGACAATCATCTACATACTCTATGATATGGTCACGTTACTTACTCTTTACTTTTAAAAGTGAAAACTATCCCCACAAACCAACAGGAGCCGTTCCAAGCATGTTTTGTCTTCAAACACATGCATCATAGAAAAAATTTCAAGAGCTCACCCGACATAAAATTGTTCCAGACAAAACACGCTTTACTTTGAACTTTGAAGTTTCTATGATTGAGCCACTGCAAAGAAAGACACACATGGTTAGTATAGGTAGTAACTTTCAATTCTTTTAAGTCTTCCTCTTATCACTTGACTCTCTCTCATTTTGATGTGGTCATAGTTCATTAACGTACCCCTCATTTAATTGGCTGTCACATGCCCACCAACTTCCGTCTTAGTTCGTCTCTGAACTAAATCTTACTAGGAGAGGTATTACTCTGATATCAACAGTAACGACTCATACCCAGGATTCGAAATCCAGATTTGGTACCTATGTGCCCCAACATTTTGCTTCTAAGAATGAAAACTATCTCCACAAACCAACACGAGTTATTCCAACAAGTTCTTGCCTCACTCACATATATATTAGGAAAATTTCCCTAAGGTCACCAACATACAATTGCTCTAAGCAAAGCATACTTAACTATAAAATCCTTACGATTGAGCCATCAAGAAAAAAAAAAAAATCTTGTTAGTATAGGTAGTAACTTTCAATTCTTTTAAGCGTTTTTTTATACATCATATCATTAAGATCTCTCTCATTTGAATGTAATAACAGCTTATTCATGTACCATTCCTTTACTTAGTTGTCACAGAAACTATTCTCATGTGTTTTATTGATTTGTCCTTAATTACATGCTTTTTAAGAAAAATCTCGAACATATTGCTCCAAGCAAAGCAATAAAACACGTTTAACTTTACAGTTCTTATAATTGAGCTACCGAGAAGGAAAATGTATCTTGTTGATATAAGTAGTGACTATATCTTCAAAATCGCTCTCATTCAGACGTAATTTCAGTTCATTCATATACTTCTCATTTACTCGAACATCACTTAAAAAAACTTTTAATTAAAAAGAAAAAAAAAGTAGACAATATATTTGGAAAAATAATTAAAGTAAGAAATGAATGTCAATTCTATCTTTTTTAGTACAATAATTTGTACCAAACAAATACGTACCAAGATTTGCTAAGCAGCATCAGCCGCAGTTTAGGGGATATTGTTGCCGATGCATTAATATCATCAACAGTTTAGTACATATAGCCAATGTCACAACAAACATGATATTAATACCAAGGATTGGGAATCTATCTGCTACTTTGACCAATCTCTCCCTCCACCAGACACCCAATGCCTGTTCACCATCTGTCTTCCTATTTCATTTGTCTTATTTTATATAAATAATATTATTATTATTATATAATGAAAAGGGTGTTTGGTTGTTATTGTTACACGAACACGACTCTCCACAATGGTATGATATTGTCCACTTTGAGCATAAGCTCTCATGGCTTTGCTTTGGACTTCTCCAAAAGGCCTCGTACGAACGAAGAATGTATTCTTTGTTTATAAACACATGATCATTCCCTAAATTAATGAGACACTTTCATCCAACGGTTATAATTTCTTTTTCTTTCTTCACTTGCGAGAGTGTCGTTGTCATATGGGGTTGTGATAAGGCCAAAAAATAAAATAAGTAAATAAAAGAAAAAGAAAAAAAGAACAAAAAGAAAAAGAGTCACTTTATTAGTTTTCTTGGGGTCAAAGCAAAGGCAAATAAAAAAAAAGAAAAAAAAAAAAAAAACAAAGTGGACAAAGGTACTTTATTAGTTCAGAAATTTGTTGGATGTTTCTGTTGCTCAGGTGTTGGAAAGATGAGATGTGCATGAGGATCTATCAAATCAACTACTCAGCCTTATCAATATCATGATATCAAATATATATATATATATTTCTTTTACATTTTGTGTATATTTGTCTTGAATTTGTTTTCATTAACTAATATAATCTATAATTAATTGGAACGATCGATCAAAATAAGGGTTTCGGTCCATTTTTGTTGTAAAGTAAGTTGTTCGTGAAAACAATGCTATGACAAAGTTAATATCGAAGGGGTAAAATGGTCTTTTCTGCTCCTTCCTATTTACGGGTGTATGTTTACACTAATGTGTAGGCTTAATTGGGGAAGGAATAGAAAAAAAGAGATGGAGTTTCTTGGAGATCGAACATCGGAAATCGTCCATAATGATGTTCTTGATTGATCTAGCTCTTGAGTCACCCAAATGGTTAAGAAATAAGAAAAAAATAAAAGTTATGATTTATGGATTCAAGAATATAGTTTTTTTTTTTTTTTTGTATATTCGATTATTTATGTAACGGTTCAAAAATGATAAAATAAGTTAATTAATTAAATAATTCAAATAAAAAAAATAAAAACAAGATAATTGATTTTCCGTCTCTCTAAAATACCTCAACCAACTCCTTCGAAAAAGGTATCGGGATGGTATTAATTTTATGTGTAGTTATTTAGTTTTGAGTTATAAATTAAATGTTAAAGAATTTTGTATGAGTTTTAGGAATCTATATTCGGGATCAAAAATTATAACTAAATAATTCTCAAATATACTATGAAATTATAATATCTAATAAGTAATATGTTATTTGGCATTGTATTCGTTAAGCATATTTATATCCCAAGAAATATTAAATCTAAAGCTAATTATTTAGGCTAATTTTAAATATGAACTATTAATTTTTAGAATAATTGAAATTATACGAAACGTACTACACACGATGTTTTTTATTGGGGGTCAAGGAATGCAAACACATGCAACTCATGATTAGGGACCTATCGTTAAAATCATCATAAAAGTAGCTTCTAGTCAGTATAAAATTGGATGTGTAGTACTTCCCTACACACGATCCATGCATGCGAGCATGAATCCATCAGGTGATTTGCACACCCCCTAGGCCCATCATAGTTAGATTAGTTTTCTGTGGTCAGGCGTCCTAAGGTTAGCAAACCCTCGAATATCATGCAAGACATGATCATCATCATCGTCATAGAGTACAACATCCGTACTCATCCTCATAAATGGAAAGTAACCTGATGTAAATGAACAAACAATACGCATGAGGTCCCTAAAGTTCTCAACTTAAAGTCATCATGCAATACAACCTCACATATTCTTCTCATATTACTCTAAGTAATATGTATGCATAAGCTTTTATACATTCATCATCAATAACATTGTAACAAAAAAAAAAAAAAAAAAAAAAAAAATTGTCCCATATTACTTAAGTTGAGAACGGAGGAGTTGGTCTCCATTATAAGAGGAAGATCACTCCCTTCATTTTATCAACCCACTTGAACGGTTCGATACGCTCAGACTCTTTCCTTCTAGTTTCAACTTTTTGGAAACGTTTAAGGTTAGTATGAATACCTTTTAGATAGTTTAAATTTTTTTTAGTTCAGTTTAAATTATTTAAAGCAAAATCAAGTTTAGTTAGTTTAAATTATTTTACGTTAAATTAGGTGAATCAATTCCCATAGTAGAATGCTAACTTATAATTGTAGAACTCCGTAGGAAGAATTAAATTTCAGAGACCATCGTTAAGCTAGCATCAAGGGGTTATATTAGCTTCAGCCTAGGCCAACCAAGCAAGTGACCTTACTATCAATTTGGTTAAAAGTTGATGTTTTTACGATGACATGTGCCCCGTGGTTATGCACCTGTTATATGCTTGATATGTGTGATATGTTTATGAAACAATATGTCTATGATATATTTATGAAACAATATGAGTATGATATATTTATGAAACGATATGACTATGATATGTTTACGAAAATATATGAATATGATATGTATATGAAACGATTTGATTATGCTATGTTTTTTAAACGATATGAAAGGATAAGTCCATGATATGTACATGATACGATGTAACTATGAGATGATGCGTGAACGTTATGTCACGTGTTATGAGGAGATGTACTGATGATATGATAAATGTTATGGTGTAATGCGTTTGACGATATAATATATGTTGTTACGTGATATGCCAATGATATGATATGACATGATATAAAACGATACATGATATGAATGATATACGATAAAATGTGTCGACATGATGCACAACCCTGAAATTTGCATGGAAATTTAAGATAATGATATGATATGATATGAAGGATAATGGAAGGGGGTTGTTTTACATGATAATGAATGAAAATATTGGGACCTCATACACCATTGTATTTTCATGCATCGGGGAATACCCCTCTTCTATGATGGTACGGACGCATACACTATGAAGCTCATAATGCTGCGACGGTCGTTATACCTAACGGGAGTTTAGCATAAACAGCTCCTAGAGAATGCTCATCTGACCATGAAAGGGGCCAAGGAGGTGTGCGAACAGCGGGTGGGTCCATACTCACACGTAGGGACCATATGTAGAACAGTAAATACACACCAAATTAACCTGTTCAGGATAGCTGCCTAAGGAAACATAGACTGATATGATAGGTTTCACTCATAATTGTATGTGTGTGCATTTAACCCCAATAGTGGGGTTCACTCACTAAGTATTTTTTCAAATACTCAAAACACATGTTACTTCTATTTCAAGTAAAGTCAAGACATTCCTATACAGCTAATGACGACATCGCAACTCGAGACCATGCCACATGCATAGGATGAGTGTTTTTAATTTTAAGTTTAGAATAGGGTTTTAATTTTCACATTATTTATTTCGTTTTGACATTTTAAAGATATTTTCGAACATGTAAATCTATGGTAGTGTTTTTAGATGAAGTTTATATTTCATGTTGAAGTTTCAAATGATTATTTCTGCACAAAATAATTACGCTTTGATGACAGTAGAAACTCTAGGTACTTTAGGTAAGTAGAAATCTAGGGTCGTTACAGTTGGTATCAGAGCTCTAGGTTATAGATTGTATAAACTAGCCTACCTCGGTTGACATGTTTCATGGTTTCACCGTCGATGTCTCATCACCATCAGGTATGTCCTGCATAAGATAAGAAAAAAGAACTTTTATTAATTCGTTATACTATGATCACTTACTATGATTAAATGTAACTAAACATGGGATTTTTATGTAGATACTACTAGAGTGTAACATAATGATTGACGTAGTGTTGTGCTTATTAATATGTTATGTTGCCAAATTTTATGTTTATGATGATAAGTAATATGATGTGAGCTTCGTATTAAGTAGACTTAAGAAAAATTACAATAAGGGGGCTAAATCAAAGGTAGTTGTAAAATGACTAAAACGGCCCTATGATTATGTACGGTTTGTCTTAGGACCAAAGTGACCTCTAAATAGTATGAAATTTAATGAGGAGTCTTATGTCATGGTTTAAAGGTATTATACAAAGTTAAAGACCATTGAAATATGTTGAGGATTTAAACCAAGATTTGGGGTGGTAAATTACCAAAATACTCTTAGAAGAATGATGTTTTCAAGATTCTAAAAGACTCAAAATACTACAAAAATTTATATGACACTCATTTATGATAATAAGGGTAAGTATGCAAGATTTTAAGGGGATTGGGACAACTTTAGAATGTGAATCAAGAGAAAAAAGTATAAAACTATCCCCCAAGACACTTTGTAAGAAATCAACGTTTTCTATGAATACCAAGTGACAAAATACTTAAGAAAGATTTATGCAAGCGATAGTAAGGTCACTTCGTTTAGAATTGCATAAAGTATTATTTTGTTTCGGCTACTGTAACAACCCTAAATTTTCTACTTAATCTAAGGTTTCTATTATATACATATCATGAACACTGAATGTGAAAATGCTTCATTTAAACTTCATAAAACATAAGTTTCATCTTAAAATACTACCATTGACTTGCGTGTTTGAAAACTCCTTAACCATAGAGTGAAAGACTAAATAAAGATAAATAAACATTTAAATTTAAAATATCATATTCTAGCTTAAGTCTAAGAAAATAATTGCATCTACCCCATGCACATGTCATGGTCTCGAGTAGCGATGACATGGTCAGCCGTACAGGAATGTCTTGCTTTTACTTGAAATAAAAGTAGCACGTGGCTTGAATATTTCAAGAAATACTCAGTAAATTACCTCACGGTTGGAGATAAATGAAAACACATACAATTTCATGAAATATTCCTTAGGCGGCTATCCTAAATAGGCTGATTGGATGTGTATTTATTGTTCTACACATGGTCCATATGTGCGAGTATGGATCCATCAGTCGGTTCGCACACCTCTTGGGTTTCTTTCTTGTCGAGCGAACATTCTCTAGTAGTTGTTGATGCTAGACACCCGTTTATGAATACCGACTACCGCAGCATTAGAATAAACATAATGATCATTTTCCTACTTGACCGTCACATCATTATGATAAACATAATGATCATTTTCCTGCCTTGTCACCGTAGCATTATGATAACCATAATAATCGTTTTCCTGCCTTGTAACGTACGCGTCTGTACCATCGTAAAAAGATAAGGGGTATTCCCCAATGCAGGAACACACATTAATGCATGAGGTCCCAACATTTTTCCCTTTTCATGATCATTTAATACAACTCCGCTAGTGTCTTCCTTCGTATCATATCATTTCTCATATCGTTTATCATATCACTTATCGTATCTGCGTATATCGGGGTTGTATTTCTTGCTAGTTCGTCATTTTGCATGTCAAACATATCATTCATGTCACACATATATAATATCATAACATTTTCATGTTTTCAGACATAACGATCCACATCATGTACATATCATATCATATCATATCATATCATAAATCATAATAGTCACATAGCATATCCCGGGCGTGCCTTCAACATATCTTATCATAGCTATATCAATTCATCAAACCTACCGTACAATAACATATATCATATCATTCTCATATTCTATCCTAATATATATAAATGTATACATTGTTCCCATATCCTAACCATTTCGTAAATGTTTCGTAGTCATATCGTTACATATGCATATCATGGTCATATCATTTCCTAAACTTATCCTAACCATATTGTTTCATCAGTCTATCATAACCATATCCTTTTCGATACATAACTTACCATATTGTTTTATCAATCTAACATAACAATAACATTTTTCTATACATAACCTCATCATATCGTTTTATCAATTTATCATAACTATAGTGTTTTCTATACATAACCTTATCACATCGTTTGATCAATTTATCATAACCATAATGTTTTCTATACATAACCTTATTGTATTGTTTATCATCAATCTATCATAACCATAACGTTTTTCTATACATAACCTTATCGTATCATTTTACCGATCTATCATAATCATATACATATCATATCATAGTCATGTCGATTCATAAGCAATTCACACATATCAAATATATGATACGTGCAGACCTACGGGGTACGTGTCAGCACAAATTATTAAATTATAACCATATTGATAGTTAAGTCACTTACTTGATTGACCTTAGTCAATGTTCTATCCTATTTCTGAGATTGCTTTGAGACTTGAAGTTTGTAACCATCTCCACCAAAGTATCATATTAAGAACTTCAGTCTAATTCTGGAAGAAAAGTACAGAATTGAAGGGAAGAACTAACAAAACCTTGTAGTGGAGTGGGGGACGAATAACTCACTTTCAAATCAAGTTTTGAGAGCTCTCGGCTAAAAAAATGGAGATTCTAACAATTCTCCTTTTATTTTATTTTTAGTTTTTTTTTTTTTTTTTTTTTTTTTTTTTTTTTTTTTTCTTCTTTTTTATTTTTGAATCCTAAAGAAGATAATGTCTACTGGCGTGTACTTGGGCCATTACAAATGGTATCAGAAGTAAACACTGGGCTATGTGCGTGAGAAGGTTGAGCCTCGAAGGGGGTAGACACGAGGCGGTGTGCCATCAAGAACGCTAGACCCCGAAGGAGGGTGGATTTGGGAGATCCCACATCGATTGGAGAAGAGAACGAGTGTCAGCGAGGATGCTGGGCCCTTCCCACGTCAGTTAGTGAGGATTACAAAAAAAACTGATTATAAGGGTGTGAAAACCTCTTCCTAGCAAACATGTTTTAAAAACCTTGAGGGGAAGCCCGAAAGAAAAAGTTCAAAGAGGAGAATATCGGCTAGCGGTGAGCTTGAACCGTTACACCTACACAAAGCCATATCTTTGAACATATTCAACATTTTTGGATTTTTTACAACCTATATGCTTAACAATTTCAATTATTGAAGTGTTGGAAACTAAATTTACTATTCTTCTATAATTCCAAAATTGTCTCATAGACAATTTTAAAAGCAATCATGTTGGTTATGTAATTCCTGTTACATATCCTAACAAGAATTAGGGGATGGAATATGTGATGTCCCACATTGGTTGGGGAGGAGAACAAATCACTCTTTATAAGGGTGTGAAAACCTTCTCCGAGCAGACGCGTTTTAAAGCCTTGAGGGGAACCCGAAAGGGAAAGCCCAAAGAGGACAATGTCTACTAGCGGTGGATCTGGGTCGTTACAGAATATAACTCATTTCGTAATATCACCCTATTTAACAAGGTCTTTCTCTTCTTACATCACAATTTTAAATTGTACTAATGCTTAGAGTTGGAATATAATTTCACTTTCGATCCATTAATCTTAGTATACAAGATTCTTGTACTATCCGTTTTGATATGATCATAATGTCTTAATAGATTTACCTAAATGAATTTAAACTTTAGTCTCATTTTCTTGAACTTTTATATATATATATATATATATTTTGCATTTGGTTTCGAAATTGAATTTCTCTTATAGTTAATAGAAACACAATATTCAGCATTAAGTAACCATCTTTATTTGATGAAATCTACTACACCAATTGAGATTGATTTCTCAAGTGCCAACACGTAGATATGGTTGTATATCATTAAATATTTTTTCAAGAATTACGTATCAAATGTAATGAAGAACAAATCTCGATAATGAACCTTATATTAACAAGTGATGGAGACTATAGGATATGTTGACACATTTCCTTCTCCCACTCGCTATAAATACTTTTTCAAGCAATTTATCTTGATACTAACTCATGCAAACATCTTGTGTAGGAGTAGTCCAAATGTCACCACGAGGCCCACATGAATCTCACTGTGAATCAATAATAAAAAAAAAAACATATAATATCTTAACATGTGTCATCAATATCTTGATATCTTTACATTGTTGTTCTCCCACTTAGTATTTTGAAATAAAGTTTCCTATTAATTAGACAAATTAGGCTGATCTTATTTATTTAAGTTTTCCAACCTATCATTTTATAACAGCCAAGTTTTTAAACTAATAATGATTCCGTTTAAATAGTAACATTAAAAGGTTCAATTTAATTTAAAGAAAATGTGATATGGATCAAATTAATATTTAATATATTAGATATATTAAATGGAAAGAAGAAAATAAATTTAATGTACAATATCCCAATTAATATTTAAATGTCAATAATTTTAGATGAATTAGCTCAAATGCAGAGAAAAAAGGTAAGATTGAAATACATAATCAATTAAAAATTGGATTAATTCTCGTAAAATAAAAATATAAATAAGAATTGATTAACAAAATTGGTCAATAGTACTAAAGGAGGATAAGTTCATTGGCACATTATTAGAGTAGTGAACATAAACAATTAGACTTCAAGTGCACTTCTATTAATTCTAAGCATGACAATAGCTTTTACAGAAAGATAGAAACACAAATAACTCGTTGAATAGAAAAATTCTAAGAATCCCAGAAGAAGAGGACTCCTAAAGACGGAACTTTTTGAAACAGAAGTTGCCTAGACCAATAACTCCTAACATTTCCTCCCTTCAACTTATCCCCGTTTTTGTTTTTTTTTTACAAGAATCAGGTTAAGTAAAATATCACATACACCAAGCTCTTTATGCTTGAGAGGTTTGGTAAACAAATCAGCAAGTTTATCTTGAATACCACAGAACGCTAAGTTGACAGGGTCTTCTTGTATAAGATCTCTAAGAAAATGAAATCTCACGCTTACGTGCTTAGAACGACCATGTAGAAATGGGTTTTTTTGACAACTTAATAGTTGAAGCATTATCACATATAAGTTTGGTCCTTCTGTATGTAAAGAACCTATCTCCTTGAGTATTCTTGTCATCCAAACAGCTTCTGCCTCTGTGGTTGATAAAGTGATTATAGGCTGCTTCCTAAATGACCAAGTCACTGCTCCTTCACTTATCATGAACACATAGTTTGAAGTGCTTTTGTAGTCTTCTATGTCGCCGACATAGTCACTATCAGTAAAACTGATTAGTTCACTCACTCCTCCCCTTTTGTAGAATACATCATAGTTAACTGTACCTTTCAAGTACCTCAAAACTCTTTTTGCTATTGCAAAATGTTGTTGCGATGGACAAGCGATAAAATGTTGTTGCGATGAACCATGCTCTAGGTGCCTGTTTTAACCCGTAGAGTGCTTTGTTGAGCTTATACACCATATGTTCACTCCCCCTTTTTTCATAGCCTCTTGGTTGTACTACAAAGACGTCTTCTTTCAATTCTCCATGTAGAAAAGCTGATTTTAGATCTAACTGATAAAATTTCCAACCTTTCTGAGCGGCAAAAGTTATGATCATCCTCACAGTATCCATTCTATCTACCAACGCAGAACTTCAGTGATCAATTTCATGCACACACATTGTCTAACCAAATCCAATTCTCCAGTGGAACCTGTGTTCAGTCTATGAATAGTGGGACGTTCCTCACCCGCAGCAAGAGGAAGGACTGAGTTTTCTTTCTTTTTGTTACCTGAATTCTCAAATTCTATCCCCATATAACTGTCAAACCTTAAAAGAGCTTGTGTGTATCCTTTTACCACTAATCTTGTCTTGCATTTGTCAACCTCTCCAAGCTCATTTAGTTTAATTTTATAATTCCATTTTACCCCAATTTTCTTAGCACAGTAGGTAGAGCTACTAAGTGTAAGTCTGATTTTTTTTCAATGAATATAATCTTCTCCTACATGGCAAATCCTCCACTTTGAGTTTTTGACTACTTCCTCGTGCTTTACAGGATCTGAATTTGTAAAAAATGTCATGGTAACATCATCTTCTTCGGATAAACCTTCACCGGAAACATAATCAGTTGACCATATAGGTGGGCATCGACTTTTGCCCTCCCTTATAACCAAACCTGGTTCGATTTCAGCCGCAGGTACAACAGCAGGTTCAATTTCACCGTCTGAGTTAATTGATGAAGTTGAACCTGTGTGTTGTATTATGTCTTCTTCCGTTGCAGTTGAAATTTTAAAGCTTTCTCCCCAATCTAAATCATCTTCATTTTCAGAATTTTTCTATTCCCATTCACGATCCTCATAAAAAATTACATCGCGGCTAACTATGATTTTATTTGCAACAGGATCAAACATTCTGTACCTTTGGATTCACCACATGATTCCAAATGAAACACAACTTACACTTTTATCTTCAAGCTTTTTCCTCTTGGCAACGGGAATATGAACATATCCCACACATTCGAAAACTCGAAAATAGTCAACTGATGGTTTTACTCCACTCCAAGCCTCTTCTGGTGTCACATCTTTTACTTCAAGAGTTGGATATCGATTTAAGATATGATTCACCCACATAACAGCTTCAAGCCAGAATCTCTTTGTTACTTTGGGCCTTGTTTAGGCGCAAGATTTGTTGGCTACTTCGGTCAGTTTTAGAATATAGTTTGTTTTAAATAGTCCAATCAAATGAGAAACACTTCGGCCAGTTTTAGAATATAGTACGTGAAGAAGTTGTGAAGTACGAGGCCTGTGTGGTGGCGAAGGGGCTACGTCCAGAAGAAAGGGGTGGACTTCGAAGAGGTGTTCGCGCCGATGGCAAGGTGGGAATTTATCCGCCTGTTGCTGGGCGATCGTGGCACATCATTCCTAGGAGGTCCACCACATGGACGTGAAGAACACATTCCTCAACGAAGGTCTGAAGGAGACAGTCAATGTCCGACAACCACCTGGCTTCCTAGACAACGACAATCTCGGCAAGGTACTGCGCTGCACAAGGCACTCTACGGGCTTCGACAATCACCACGAGCTTGGAACGTGAAGCTCGACAGTACCCTATTGTCGCTAAAGTTCAAGCGTTGTGCCTCTAAGCATGACATGTACACGCACGGCCACGGCGAGTAGCAGCTGATCATGGGAGTGTACGTCGACAACCTCATAATCACTGGAGGTGACATGGAAGTTCTTGAAAGATTCAAGATGGAGATGTCAAAGAACTTCAAGATGAGCAATCTCAGCGTGCTCAGCTACTACCTCGGCATCGAAGTGCAACAGAGTACTGCCGACATCACCATCTATCAAGGTATGTACGTGAAGAAGTTTATGGATACAGCTGAGCTAGCGGACAGTAACCGTATAAGAACACCAATGGAGGCTTGGTTCCAACTAAGGAAGGCCAGCACTACAACGGCAGTCGATGCCACCAATTACCGCAGCATTGTCGAGAGTCTGTGCTATCTGGTAAACACACGCCCTAACCTCGCATATTCCATTGGATACGTGAATAGGTTTATGGAAGCACCTAGGGAGGAGCATCTTGTGGCTATCAAGCGCATCCTGCGCTATGTGGCCGGAACCAGATGCTGGGGCGTGAGATACTGTGCAGGGAGAGGAAAGAAGAAGATTGAGCTGATCGGCTACAATGATAGTGACATGGCTAGTGACGTTGATGATCGTAAGAGCACCAGCGGGATAATTTACTTTCTCTTAGGTGGCGCGATCTGCTAGCAATCAACTAAACAGAAGGTAGTTGCTCTGTCTTCTTGCGAAGCAGAGTACATCGCCGCTTCGACGGCGACCACACAGAAAGAGAAGGCGATCCACCAATGCTATACGTGGACAACAAAGCTACGATCTCTCTGATCAAAGATCCAGTTTTGCACGACTCAAGCAAGTACATAGAGATCAGGTTCCATTACATTCGGGAGTGTGCAGATCGGAGGCTTATCGAGATTGACTTGCAGATTGGAGGCCTTCATCCCAATAGAAGAACAGCTTGGAGATATTTTTACCAAGTCTCGGAGGCTTATCAAGATTGACTTGCAGATCGGAGGCCTTCATCCGAATAGAGTAACAGCTTGGAGACATTTTTACCAAGTCTCTAGCGCGGGTAAAAGCTCGCAGATTGGAGGCGGACAACAAAGCTACGATCTCCCTGATCAAAGATCCAGTTTTGCACGACCAAAGCAAGCATAGAGATCAGGTTCCATTACTTTCGGGAGTGTGCAGATCGGAGGCTTATCAAGATTGACTTGCAGATTGGAGGCCTTCATCCGAATAGAGGAACAGCTTTGAGACATTTTTACCAAGTCTCGGAGGCTTATCAAGATTGACTTGCAGATCGGAGGCCTTCATCCGAATAGAGTAACAGCTTGGAGACATTTTTACCAAGTCTCTAGCGCTGGTAAAAGCTCGCAGATTGGAGGCGGACAACAAAGCTACGATCTCCCTAATCAAAGATCCAATTTTGCACGACCAAAGCAAGCATGGAGATCAGGTTCCATTACATTTGGGAAGCTACAATCTCCCTAATCAAAGATCCAATTTTTCACGACCAAAGCAAGCATGGAGATCAGGTTCCATTACATTTGGGAGTGTGCAGATCGAAGGCTTATCAAGATTAACTTGCAGATTGGAGGCCTTCATACCAAGTCTCTAGCGGGTAAAAACTCAAATATGGGAGTTCAAATAATAAGGTAGATATACCAAAAATTTCGTTATCTTCCTCCTCTGTTATTTTATTGTGCTTTCTGCTTTTGTATTCTTCCAACAATTTTCTTCAGCTATTTTTTCTCTGTCCAAAGATTTCCTCCCAAAAGACATCAAAGCTCTCATGTCATTGCTTTGGGCTTCCCAAAAGGCCTCGTATCAATGAAAATGTATTCTTTTACTTATAAACCCGTGATCATTCCCTAAATTAACTAATGTGGGACTCACTCCCAACCATCCTCCCCTCGAACAAAGTACACTATAAGCCTCCCCTGAGGCTTATGGAGCTCTTGAACAACCTCCCCTTAATCGATAATCGAGGCTCGACTCCTTTCTTTGGAGCCCTCGTATAAAGTACACCTTTTGTTCGACACTTTAGTCACTTTTGACTACCCCTTCGAGGCTCACAATTCTTTGTTCGATATTTGAGGATTCTATTGTCATGGCTAAGTTTAGGGCATGACTATAATACCCATGGATTTCATCAACAGATTGTTAGAGTAGAGAACATAAACAATTGGATTTCAAATGCAATTCTAAGCATGACAATATATAACCTTTACAAAAAAAAAAAAAAAAAAAAAAAAGATAGACACTACAAATAATGTAAAGTGGTTTAACAGAAAAATATCAAGAAAAATAAGAAAATTTTGAAAGAGTCACACAAGAATAGAACTCCATAAATACTAGGAACTTTTTGAAACAGAAGTTGACTAGACCTGCTAAGAAAGAAGATAGAGAAAAAGAGGTAAGATTGACATATGGAGAGTAAAATCAATTACAAATTGGGATTAACCCAATTAAAAGGCAAAACAACAACTCCACACATAAAGAAAAAAAAAAGATTTGTAAATAAAAATTGAATAACAAAATTAGTTAACTAAAAGAAGTATTGACCAATAATAGGGAGAAAAAGGGTAAGATTTGGTGAACAATTAAAAGATAAAAAACAATTGGTAAGATTTGGTGAACAAAATTAAAAGATAAAACACACATATCAAAGTGCAAGAGTAAATACAAAAATAGATTTAGTGAACAAAATTAAAGAATAAAACACACCTATCCGAGTGCAAGAATAAATAGAGATGAAGAGAAATATCAGAGGTCAAATTCTTTGCCGTAACAATATCTTTCCTAGAACATTAATAATAGAAAATGAAATCCTAATGAAATATATATATAAATTATAACATTACAAGACTCTACTCATGCAAAGTCTTTAATGCTCGTATCAAGTTTAACACATGGACCATTGTAAAATTTAGAGAATTGAGCGTGAAATTGAAGTCATGGGTTCATATAGCTTGACTTGGATACAAATGACAAAAATCAAACATTCATTATGGATAAATTTGTGACATCAGCTTATGCTAATCAGGTAAGACTATAGGATAGCCTATAAAATTGTATGAGTTACAATTTATGATGTATGAGTTGTATCATATGATGTCGTATACTAGTATATGATGATGTATGAGTTATGATGTTTGAGTTATGATGCATGATGATGTGCGTAATATATATATTTCGATGTATGACGTACTTGATATGTTTGATGCACTTTATGGCGATATGATGAGTATGATGATTGCACGATGTTTATCTTAATATGTTGATGTTTTCCATATTAAGCATGTTTTATGATGATGAGTACCATATTACATCATGTCGATAGACCATAGGACACAACCTTAAGAGCATGAAAATGATATTAATACAAATATCCACGAGCATGTGTTATTTAATGTAACAAAGAGATGAGATGAGAAGGTTGTGTCAGAAGAGACATTATGATGGGATTTAGAGAGACCTCATGCATGTTGTATGTTCATAAGCATAGGGTTACTTCCCTAGATATGAAGAGTGCGGACACGCACAGTATAATGATGAGGGTGATCATGAGGCGCATGATACTAGGGGTTCCGCTGACCTTCGGACGTCACTATAGATTAGCTTAACAAGAGAGGGTCCAGGGGGTGTGCGAGCCCACCTAGGGATTCACACTCGCACGTGTGGGTCGTGTGTAGGGAAGTACTACACATCCATAGTTGTCCAAGACTAGAGGCCACCCCTAGATGAGATCAAGATAGGTCCCAAGAACATGATTGCATGTGTTTGCATTTGCATGACCCCTATAGTAGGGCCACTTACTGCGTATTTTTCGAAATACTCATGTCGTGTGCCACATCATTTTTTTTAGGTAAAGGCAAAGTGCACATGTACAGAGAACGGCGGCATCGCAAGCAGAGACTGTGGCACATGCATAGGGTAGACTCATTTAAATTCCTAGTCTTAGGTTAGAATGGGTTGTTTTGCATTTCATCATTTTAAATTATTTTGTATTTTTTTATTTCTCTAAATTTAAGCGTTTTGTATTTAAACACGTAAGACCATAGCTGTGTTTTCAAGAGATAAAAGATGTTTTACATGTTGCAACATTTAGATTATAGATGATGTTTTCTTTTAAGAGTTATATTTCCACATTAGAGATGAGCATAAGACGTTAATAGCGATTCTGAGTATGTAGAAATTTTGAGTCGTTACAATGGTTCTCAATACTTCCGCTATAAGGATGAGGAGTTCATTTCGTTCAATAGTATATCTCATAATTACAACATAATATAACATAACATATCAAGTATGATAACACAACATACTCACATTGCAGTAATAACATACTAAACAAATATCAAACAATTACAAGGCGCGACACGACAAAGGCCCATAGGGCACACGCTATTCATACTTCAAACAATTCATCCAACCGAGCCAATCGTAGAGTCACTTACTCGGTGGCCTAAGCCAACGTCACTAAATTTCATAACTTGGTGTTTATTTGATCTTACTCGTCAAGGTCTAGTTCCGAAGCTAATTCCAAACTGGCTTCCTCCACTTTCTTTCTTCTTATTATTCTCCAAATTAGCATTGTGGTGAAAATGAGGGATCGTAGGAGATGGAGAGTAAAAAGGGAAAGAAAGAAAGTCGGGTGTATATTTTTATTTTTATTTCTTTACGATAACATTTCAAGCAGGTAAAACTATTATTTGCGAATGAATAATATATTTAGAGTTGCTTTGGATCAATTAGGAGAGTCAGGTAACATTAGTTTCTTATACGTATTCTTAGTTCAATGTCATCAAATGTTACAGGTGGAATCGAATCACAACGAACAAGATTAAGCTACTATTAAGGAAATTTAGTCACATCGGCTTAGCTCAATACTGTAAGTGGACTAAGTTACTACTAATGTTTTTTTTCGTGATGCAAGTACTTTTAGACTTTTGCTCATTTTATTATATTGTTGTGATGATTACGTTATGCCCTATAAAATACTATTATACACCACGTATTACAAATATAAATCAATATAGAAGCACGTTATATATTTAAATTCATTGTGTATGAGAATTAAATATCGTACCATTAAAATATTATAACAAAATCGAGATTCCATATTCTCTAAAAAAAAAAAAAATGAAGATTCCATTCAACACCCGTAATCAAACAAGTTGCCCAAAATATATAATATTTGTTGAATTCAAAACAAAAAAAAATATATAATATTTGATGACGTATGATTGAAAATAAAATAACGTTGTATTAATTAATTTATTTATTTCAATTTTATTTGCTTCCTCTCGCTTTCGTCCTTATATTTTTATTTTTTATTTTATTTAAAATTTATGTACTTGTTTCAAATAATTATAATAATTCAAAGACATAAAATAAAATTAATTATCATGTTGTACTTAAATTTATTGTAGAAATTTAATAGCAATGCAAATAAATAAATAAATAAATATAAAAATATAAAATAATTTAGCGAAGATTTGTAATGTTTAAAGTATCACGATAATATTCATACTTCGATAATTAAATTATGTTCGATTAAGAATTGTTCTTCTGATAAAAAAATAAATCGTTTTTTTTAATTATTAAATAATTTATTTTAAGATAAACACGTGAAAGTAATTACAACCGACTAATATCACTATCTATTGTTGGCGAGCAATCCACCAACCACGACGGTAATTTGAAATTATTAATTTGGAACAGACCAATAATACTTGTATCAAACCATAAAATATTATATGAGTATTTAAATTTTAAATCAATTATTAAAAAAATACTTTTTTATATGGTCAACCTAAACTAACCCAAAAATACTAAAATGGGTTAGGTTACAACTTTCTTAAAAAAAGGAAAAATGTTTGATTTACAACTAAAACTTAGTTTTCATATTCCCCTCTCGTCATCTTACCACATTTTGTTTTTAGTATTATAACCTTAAAAAAACAACGATTATCCATAATGTCCCATGTCTAAGATGTGATCTCGGTAATGTCTCATGTTTAAGATGTGACATCCGTAATGTCTCGTGTCTAACATGTCAGATCCTATATTGATTGGAGAGAGGACTGAAGCATTATTTAAAAATCGTGAAGGTGACAACAATAAATAACGGGCTAAAGCGAACAATGTCTACTAGCGATGGGGTTGAGCTATTACAAATGGTATCAAAGTCAAGCACCGGACAATGTGTCAGCCTGGATATTGGGCTTCGAAGGGGAATGGATTCCTGCATCAGTTGAAGAGGGGAGCCATTACGAATGGTATAGAGCCAATCACTGGATAGTGTGTCAGCGTCAACACTGAGCCCCTAAGGAGGTGGATTGTGAGATCAATAAGTCATTCCTTATAAGGGTGAGCGTTTTAAAACTGTGAAACTGACGGCGATACGTAACGAGGCAAAGCGGACAATATCTGTTAACAGTGGGGTTGGGCTTTTATATAAGACTTGGATCAGGATTCGAAGCATATTTTGTTCTAAGTCGTTGTATCTTTTGATTTCTCTCGTTTGGATATAATCTCAGTTCATTCATTTACTCCTCTATTCCCGGGTGTCACAAATTTAAACAATAACTAATTACAAAAACATTTGCTTTTAATTGTTAACCATAATGGAAGAAATTTGTATTTGTTACCAAATTACAATCATGAGAAAAACGTTTTGTACCTTAAAATAAGCGAAGCACAATTCATGCTTTGTGGATTGTTATCTCTAATTTAACGCTGCTTCAATGTGGAACACAACCAATTCAATATATTAATTAATATTAAATTAACAAGGAATCTCCCAAAGAATATTCCATAATTTTTTTTTTCCCTTAAAAAAAAACCAATTAAATAAATAATAAATGGTTGTTAGAAGATTTGAAAAAAAGATTTCTCATATGTTCTTTAATGTCTTATATTTATTTTATTTTTTTGAAAATTTTAATTTTATATTTATAAATCCTAAACTTTAAACCTTATCGTATCGAAACCTTAAATATTTTCTTAAAAAATTAAAAAAAAAAATTTATTTGAATATATATATATATATATATGAGCTCTTACTCGAGAGTTAGTCTAAGGCTTCTCGAAAAGCGTATAATGTGTATGAATAACATTTAAGAGCGTCAAAGGAAGATAGATACTGAGTAATTTTTCATGTTATTTTTGTTTTCAAATGGAAACAAAGTTGCACGGTGAGGTTAGGATGTGTACGAGTTGTGGAGATTTAAGAGTCGAGATAAGTCGGAGGCTCAATTCTACACGTTCCCTTCATCCACGTTATAAATATTACTTTATTCATTAATGTGTTTAATACGATTAATCTCCACGTCATTCTTAAATAATGCTAATGTGACTTATACTAAACGAGAGTTGTACCTGTACTCCCGTAATATTGGAACCCTACTTTTCATTTAATGATAGGTATATTATACCGTTTTGTTCTTTAGCGGTTGACCATTATGCAATTTAGTCTTGACCGTTATTTTTAACGAATAACAATCTTATTTTGAAAAGTACGTTATCTATATCTTTATATATGGAAACTCAATAATTATGAACGTTCAGCGTAACATGCTTATCACACGATTATTTTTATTACTTACGTGCGCTTGAATTGTAGCACAAAATCTAAGCATTGAATAATAACATTAAATCTAACTATGATCGAGAAAATTAATAATTCTCACAAAAAAGAAATATTAACTTTTTTTTAAATTAAAAAAAAAATGTTATATTATACCGAAACTTTCTTCCAATATTTTAAAAGGATTTTTAATAAGTTCCCTCTTTAATTTTTTTTGAAACTTTATATAATCGAGTTGGCTATCTTTGTGACATCCAGTTTGTGAAGAAGGTTGGACGAGTGGAATAAGGAAAAGTGTCTCAATGGACAAAAGAAAAAAAAAAAAGGAACCCTAAAAGCCAGCAGAATCATCGTTAGTGAATTCTCGAGCAATTTTATCAGTAGAATGAGGGGAATTGTCTGGATCGACAAAAGGAAGAAGAAAACTCCTAAAATCCAGCAGCAAAATCACTAGGGTTTTAGGAGTTTCCTTCTTCCTTTTGTCGATCTAGACACTTTCGCTCATTCTACTGATAGAATTGCTCGATAATTCACTAATTGTGGTTCTGCCGAGTTTTAGGAGTTCTCTTTTTTTTTTTTTTTTTTTTTTATTGAGACATTTTTCCTCATTCCAAAATAGAAATGTTCGAGAATGAGGGAAAGTGTCACGATCGATAAAAAGAACGAAACTCCTAAAACCCAGTAGCAAAATCACGATCAATGAATTGTCAAGCATTTCTATCATTGGAAAGAGGAAAAGTGTCTCGATAAAAAACAATAAGAAGAGAACTCCTAAAACCCAGCAGTAAAATCACAATCACTGAATTCTCGAGCAATTATATCAGTGGAATGAGGGAAGTGTCTCGATCGATAAAAAAAAAAAAAAAAAAAAAAAAAAAACTCCTAAAACCCAGTAACAAAATCACGATCAATGAATTCTCGAGCATTTCTATCATTGGAAAGAGGAAAAGTGTCTCGATAAAAAACAATAAGAAGAGAACTCTTAAAACCCAGCAGCAAAATCACAATCAGTGAACTCTCGAGCAATTCTATCAGTGAAATGAAGGAACGTGTCTCGATCGACAAAAAGAAGACGGGAAGCCCTAAAACCCAGCAGAGTCACAATCAGTAAATTCTCGATTGATTCCCGAGAAGTAAAAAATTGAGTGGGGTTCGAGTTCGGAAACAAAATAGAAGAGGCATAGATACAAAAAGAAAAGAAAAAAGACTCCTTACAAGAGAGGTTCAAAAATGGAGTCTTTTCTTCACTTAATAATAATTCCACAAACATACACATTCTAAACCCAAACCCTAACCATTGGGCTTAAACACAAAACGACAATGACAAAAATTAACGAAACAAAAAACATAAAGACACCCAAACAAACTCAAAACACCTAAAATCCATTTCTTGTCACTGCCACCGCACTTAGAGGATGCTTCATCTCACACGAGAGCTTCAGCACCTCACTCAGCTCCACTGGGGCGGCTGGGTCCGGACCCCATTTGAAGTGATGGACCAGCTTAGCCACCCACAGTGTGACAGTCACCAGCCCCAGATTCTTCCCTGGGCACACCCTCCGCCCTGCTCCGAACGGCGCTAGTCGGAGGTCGCACCCTCTGATGTCCACGTCAGCACCCACGAACCTCCCTGGGTTGAACACGTGTGGATCTTCCCATACGTGGGGGTCGTGCGTTATGGCCCACATGTTGACCATGGCGGTTGTGTTCTCTGGGATAAGCATGCCGTTGCTGAGGTGGACATCCGACGAAGAGAGGCGGGCCCACGAGAGTAGTGGACCTGGTGGGTGTAGCCGCAGTGTCTCCTTCACCACCGCCTGTAAGTACGGCAGATTCGCCACGTCAGCGTCTGAGAGGCTACTTCCGTCCACAGCGGTGGCGATTTCCGTCGCGACTTGTCCCTGTATCTCCGGATGTAAAATTAACTCCGCCACCACCCACTCCGTCAGCAGCGCCGTCGTGTCCGTACCCCGGAAAATCATTTCCTTCACCCAAAAAAAAAAAAAAAAACCCTCAATCCAAAATTGAATTTTTTAATTAAAAATTAATTAAATTTACGTACCCATAAGACAGCCACCATGTCATCCTCGTTGAGCTTTTCATCGCCGTCGAGAGACAGCAAAACGTCGACGAAATCGGAATCATCCGACGGAGCTTGACCGCGGCGGTGCTCATCAATTACGCCGCGGACAAATTCATTAACTTTAGGGACGAGTTGGGCGCAGCGGTGGCGGATACGACCCGGGTCGTAGAATCCACTAAGCCAGGGGAGATAATCCGACCAATTAAACGCACCGAGCAGCTCGAACCCTTCACGAACCAACTCGCGAACCGTTTCTAATTTGGAATCGGTCGGGTCGAACCGCTTTCCAAATACGCTCCACATCACGTTGTTCAAGGCAGCGGCTTGGAGGTGTTTTCGTAAGGAAACGGCTCCGTTAAGGGTTTGTTGGTTGTGAATGGTTTGTAACATGGCGGCGCATTCGAGCTGGCGAGCGGGTTCGTGGGCGGCGATACGTTTGGGAGAGAATAAGTGGGTCGATGCGATTCGCCTCAGTAGACGCCAGTAGGTGCCGTTTGGGGCGAACCCTATGGCTCGCCCGAACATTAGACTCTTGGCGGACTGCTTGAGGGGGCGGTTAGCGAAGTGGGGTGAGGTTAGAATCTCCTTGGCTGTATGAGGGTCGGAGGTAACCACAACAGGGGTGGAGCCTAGACTGAAGGCCATTAGCTGAGACCTGCCTGTGGCTGCAGCCATGGCAGCCAGAGTCCGGTGGGGTAGGCCGTGGGTGAGAGAGAACAAGCTGCCGAGAATTGGAAGGCCGCGGGCGCCGGGGATGGGACGTTGGCCTCTATGGTTCCTTCCATTGGGCCAGGCAGTGCCGGCGGTAGCGAGAAGGGCGGAGAGGAAGGCGAGGGAGAGAAAGGCGAGGAGGAGGAGGAGCGGAGAGAATTGGGAGGGGAGGAAGTGAGGTAGGGTGAAGAGCCACCAAGTGGTGTCTTTGGAGGGGAGGGAAGAGAGGTCCATGGGGGAGAGAAGGGGGAGGGTTGTGAGTGGGTGTTGCAGGGGGAGGAGGGCGGAGAGGGGGGGTTTTATAGGGAGAGGGAGAGGGCGAGAGGGCGGAGAGGATGATTTTCACGTGGAGAGAGAGAGATTGGGATTTGCATGAAAGAGAGAGAGAGAGAGATTGTGATAAGGGCGTTAAGGGCGTTATGGAGAGGCAGAGAGAAAGGGAGGGGGAGAGATGATCGTGGGGTGGGGGTTACACTTTGGATTCATATAAACTCATTGAGACCTGTGAATGTTATTATTAATTTAACTTCACACTCTCACTATGGACTCTAAACCACACATCCCACCACTACTTACTTCCATTTCTTTTTCATATAATAATATCTCTTCCCCCGTCTATACTAGATATTGTTCTCTTTGGATATTCATTCTCAGATACTCGGGCTTTTCCAAATCTGGTAAGAAGCGAGAGGGTTTCATACTATTATAAGAATGTTTTGTTCTCTTCTCTAAGAGACGTGGGATCTCACGTATTTTGAACCCATTCGAAATGTTGAGTTGGTTGGGTTAGTGATACAAGCAATTTGGGTGATGGGTTATGCATGTAATCCACGGCTAGCAGATATTGTACTCTTTGGACTTTCATTTGTCTACTGGGGAGAGGTGTCCACACTCTTATAAAAAAATGTTTTGTTGACTCTCTCTAACTAATGTTGGATCTCACGTATTTTGAACCAATTTGAAATGTCGAGTTGGTTGGGTTAGTGATACAAACAATTTGGGTGATGGGTTATGTATGTAATCCACGGCTACCAGATATTGTACTCTTTGGACTTTCATTTGTCTACTAGGGAGAAGTTTCCACACTCTTGTAAAAAATGTTTTGTTAACTCTCTCTAACTGATGTGGGATCTCACGTATTTTGAACCAATTTGAAATGTCGAGTTGGTTGGGTTAGTGATACAAGCAATTTGAGTGTTGGGTTATGTAGTCCGCCGCTAGCCGATATTGTCCTCTCTGGACTTTCTTTTCATGCTAGGAAGAGGTTTTCACACTTTTATAAATAATATTTCGTTTCACTCTTTAACTAATGTGGAATCTCACATTTTTTGAACCAATTCAAAATGTCTAGTTGGTTGGGTTAGTGATACAAGCAATTTGGGTTTTAGGTTATGTAGTCCACCGCTAGCGGATATTGTCCTATTTGTACTTTCCTTTATCTGCCTGGGAGAAGTTTTCACACTCTTATAAAAAAATGTTTTGTTTCACTCTTTGACTGATGTGGGATCTCACGTATTTTGAACCAATTTGAAATGTCGAGTTCGTTGGTTTAATGACACAAACAATTTGGGTGTTGGGTTGGGTTATCACCTCATTATTTTTTAAATTAGTTTTAAAAAAATATATTGATTCACAGTACATATTACATTAATGATTAATATCTCTACAGTTCAAATATCAAACATTTACAAGTTACCGTGCATCACTAACCTCGATTACAAAATGTTAAAATAAATTATAATAATATTATTGGATTGAAATTGTAAATTTCATGAAATGTCTCACCATATTATAAAATAAATTATTTGATGGATTGGGATTTATTTATTTATTTTGGAACCTTAAAATTTGAATGTTCATATAGTGGATCATAATAAATGGATTTTATAATCATAAAAGAAGTAATTAATGAGTTGATTAACAAGGTTTGATACCTATGTGTATGTCCATGGTGGGAAAGTGTACCTAATGGAGCTGTCATGTCAACATGTTTGATACGAATAATGGAGGGAGAAGACAAATCTCTCGTACAAAATTTGTGTGTTTATATGAGGGCATCAATTCATTTGGCCTTTACTATCGATGCTCTTTAAACCCGGTTCACTTCAAGGGAACGAGAACGAATGAAAATGAATAAAGTTTCGTTCTTTATTATGATGTTTACGGAGCACTAGAATCAAACAAGGGACTTACCGACTAGGCAGGGCGTATTTTGTACTTAGAATATTCACATGTTTGAATACGGGAACAGGGTTTAGCCTACGAAAATCGGAGCGAGAAACTTAATTTGAAGAACAAAATTCTTCTTCAAGAATCAATATATTGTTGAGTGTGCTCGTCCGTGTTGAACATAACTCTTTGTGAGAAACACTTGCACTCTTTATTAAGATTAATCAAGAAGAGATTGCAAGACACTTTGTAGAATACTACTACATTTTGCTACTTGAGACTGGTTGGGATTTCTCGGGGTGAAAACCTAGTTAGGGTGTGTTGGATGATGGAAGTCCCACATCGACTAATAAGTGAGGAATGCTAACTCCATTGGTATGAGGCCTTTTGGGGAAGCCCAAAGCAAAGCCATGAGAGCTTATGCTCAAAGTGGACAATATCATACCATTGTGGAGAGTCGTGTTCGTCTAACATGGTATCAGAGCCAAGGTTTATTTTTTAAACAATATCCAATCCCTCTACACCATGTTGTCACAATTCGTCTAACCAAAAACAACTTCATCATATGGCGTGCCCAGCTCCTCCCCTACCTACGGAGTACGAAGCTTATGGGCTACCTCGATGGCACCAATGTTGCACCTGCCAAGTTGATCCCTTCCTCAACTGCTGCTGGTGCTGAGCTGGTCTCTAATCCGGCCTATAATCAGTGGTATGATCAGGATCAACAAGTCCTTAGCGGCCTTCTCTCCTCCATGTCTGAGGAGATTCTTCATGATGTGGTTGCCGCTACTACGTCCAAGGAGGCGTGGGATACCCTGCAGCGGATGTTTTCATCGTCAACTCGTGCTCGCACTACTCAGATTCGTGTTGAGCTCGCCACGTCCAAGAAACGAGATCAATCTGCTGCAAATTATTTTTGCAAGATCAAAGGGCTAGCCACCGAGCTGGCCGCCGCCGGCTCTGCCTTGCAGGATGATGATGTGATCGCGTATCTTCTCGCTGGTCTTGGCCCTGACTATGATCCCTTCGTCACCTCAATGACTACCAAGAGTGAAGCCCTCACCCTTGATGATGTGTTTGCACATCTAATGACGTATGAAGCTCGCCAACTACAACACCAGGCTGAACTTCAGTTAAATCTTGGATCTTCTGCCAATTATGCTAGTCGTGGTGGTCAGCAGAAGAATCGTGGGCGTAGGGATCGCGGTCGTGGTCGTTCTCAAGGTTATGCACCCTCTCGTCCTGCTGGTGATCGTCGTGGCCCTTCTGCTCGTCCTTCCTGCCAGATCTGCGGCAAAGTGGGGCATACTGCTATCCGCTGCTGGCATAGGATGGATGAGTCCTATCAAGATGAACCTTCTTCTGCTCCTCCTACGGCACTGGCGGCTACTTCCTCTTACAAGATTGACCCAAATTGGTACAGCGACACAGGCGCTACGGACCATATCACTAGTGACCTGGATCGTCTCGCTGTGCGTGAACGTTATCATGGAGGTGAACAAGTTCAAGTCGGCAATGGAGCAGGTTTGCGTGTTTTGCATACTGGTCATTCTCTAATTAATACTGCTACTCGTCCTCTTGCGTTGCGTAATATTTTGCATGTGCCTGAAATTTCCAAACATCTTCTTTCTGTTCATAAATTTTCTCGTGATAATGACGTATTTTTTGAATTCCATCCTTGGCATTTTTCTATAAAGGATCGACAGTCGAGGAAAAGTCTCCTAAATGGGAGGTGTGAATCTGGTCTTTATCCTATTAAGCCATCCGATGTCGATAATCTCAAGCACGCCTTGGTGAGCAGATCTACTACTCACGCCCAATGGCATGCTCGTCTTGGACATCCTTCATCTCAAGTAATAAAATCCATTTTGCGTCTAAATAATATTTCGTGTGCTAGTGAGTCATCTTTGTCAGTTTGTAATGCGTGTCAGTTAGCAAAGAGTCATCGATTACCATATACTAGTTCTTCCAATAGGTCTTCGTCACCTTTGGAACTTATTTGTTACCAAATCTATGATTTTATGGTTTGTTACCAAATCATAGATTTGGAATGTAATCTTCATTATACGCATCTATAAATACATGAGGTCGTGACCCATATAGGTCATCGTGCCATTCAATCTAACATGGTATCAGAGCCATGCCCTAAACTTAGTCGTGCCAATAAATTGGTAAATCCTCAAATATCGAACAAAGAACTCCTAAAGAAAAGGAGCCAAGCCCCTCCTCGAAGGCAGTCAAAAATGACTAAGACTCCAAAGGAGTCGAGCCTCGATTAAGGGGAGGCGCACTTTGTTCGAGGGGAGGTGTTGGATGATGGAAGTCCCACATCGACTAATAAGTGAGGAATGCTAACTCCATTGGTATGAGGCCTTTTGGGGAAGCCCAAAGCAAAGCCATGAGAGCTTATGCTCAAAGTGGACAATATCATACCATTGTGGAGAGTCGTGTTCGTCTAACAGGGTGTACGGGTATTTATGGTAGATACCAGAAAATCTATTTCTAAAATATCTCGATTTTTTTTCTAAAATATCTAGTATCTTTATTCTAAAATACCTATAAGGGTTACATACAATTACGGGGCTCGACCATATTGTGGTAATGATGATATTTTAAAATAATTGTTGAGGATTGTTGGGAGAAGAGTCTCACATAAACTAATTAAGGGGTTGATCATACGTTTATAAGGAATACATAATATTAGTACGAGGCCTTTTGGGGAAATTAAAAGCAAAGTTACGAGAGCTTATGCCCTAAGTGGACAATATCATACCATGCTTTTAACTTAGTCGTGTGAATAGAATTATCAAATGTCGAACAATGAAGTTGTGAGCCTCGAAGGTGCAGTCAAAAGTGACTAAGTGTTGAACAAATTGTGTACTTTATTCAAGGGCTCTAGAGAAGGAGTTGAGTCTTGATTGAACAAAGGGTGTACTTTGTTCGAGGGCTTCAGAGAAGGAGTCGAGCCTCGATTAAGAGGAGGTTGTTTGAGGGCTCCATAGGCCTCAGGAGAGGTTTTATGATGTACTTTGTTCAAGGGCTTCAGAGAAAGAGTCGAGCCTCGATTAAGGGGAGTCTGTTCGAGGGCTCCATAGGCCTCCGGGGAGGCTCTATGATGTACTTTGTTTGAGGGGAGGATCGTTGGGAGAAGAGTCCCACATCGACTAATTAAGGGGTTGATCATAGGTTTATAGAATACATCTCCATTTTGAGGAAACCAAAAGCAAAACACGAGAGCTTATGCCCAAGTCGACAATACCATATAATTGTGGAGGTCCCTAATTCGAGCACTCCAGATATTTTTGGCAAACAATCATATAAAATTTTACATGAACTAAAATCATATAACATCATAATCAAGATCCAAAACGAAAATATTATAGAATAAGTGTTGTTCAAGTTATTTACAAATGGGAAACGGGAATGGGATACAAAATATGTACAAATACAACCCATGAGGATACAGACTAACCCGACATCACAAGTCGATACCCTTATGTGACAGCGCAGCTCTCGAGCACCCCTCCACCTTGACCAGCAACATCCTTCACTTGAAAAAGAAAAAGTAGAATCTAGTCTATACACATCCATGTAAGGTTAACTGGTGGCCTTTTCATATAACAAACTATACCGTCAACATCTAGGGGAGAGACTCGTGTGTGTCTACCAGCTACTTGGTTTACCCATGTGATCCCATGCCCCTCTCAAAGCGGGTTTACAGTACAACGAGTTTGTTCAAGAGACCCCTAACTATTTCTACACAGGATAGTGACACCTATCATGAGCTAAACTATTTATGTAATCCATCGTCCCCTCTCAAGGCTAGTGTATGGGCTCTCGACACGCTTCTACACATAATTTAAAGAAAAAATATGCTTGCATATTAGCACGTTCAAGCGATTCCTACAAGTATTACTTAAGAAAGTCTAAGAGGTTACTGACTTGGATGTCGCGTGCCTTTTCAAATTATCTTTTCCATGTGTTAAAAGCTCCAATTTTTTTGAAAATTTACCGATAGGCCCTAATTCAAGTATAATTAAGGTTATTATTGAAATCAGGATGAAAAATAGTCGAACGGAGGTCAAACAGGACAAAAAGGAACTCACCATGCGCACTCACGCGACTCCATACACAAGGAGGGAGTCCAACACGCGGATTCACGAGCGCAATAGAGGAAGGATACTCATGCTCCTTGCGCAACGATAGAGTCGGGTTGGATCAAGCGTTAGTTCGGGCCGCAGGTCGCAAATCTTGGATTGGTCAAGTCGCTGCGAGTCTACTTCTACCTTAGATGTGTGTCGTTGCCAATGGACTATGTCACCTCCGATCCTAGATGCATACGCCTCCCCTCCACACAACACGTGTCCACTTCTGGTTCGTCTTCTTCATGCGTTTTGCAAATGAATTTTTTTTTCTAGCTCGAATCAACTTGGTTCATTCACCAAAGTCGTATTAATCCATATTTCAAAAAAAAAAAATCATCTTCTTCAGTCAACTATATAGAAAAATAAACGAGTTGGGCCAAAAATTAACTTCTTACCCTTTTTTGAGGTTGGTTAGAACTTTGCCTTCGAGTCCAACTTGAATGTGAGAAGATGTACACAAATTTGAACTTCGAAAAACAATCGAAGAACGAATTACAAATGAGAAAACTTGAAGAGAAACCCTAAGTTTTTCTCAATCTAACCTGATTCTACATTACTAAACAGAATCAAGTTGTTACAATCATGGACCTTCGAATGGAAAAAGCTCCCATTTATTTCGTTAGAATCGATGTGGGCAGCCAACAATTGAACATGCACGCACAAACAGCGTGTGTGGCCAAACAAACTTGGATTCCGCACAAACGATGTTCGCAAACGGTCCAACGAAGCTACAAAGCTGGACTAAAAATGTGAATGAGACTTGAGTTCCCCCTTTAAGGCTTGTTGTGAGCATGTGAAAATCACGACGCTGCACGATTGAAGATGTACAATCAATGAATTCAAACCACTTTAAGCTTGTGCGTTGAAGAAATGCATCATTAACATCTAGCTGAATCAATGGTGAATGTCAAGAGACATAATGGAAAGAAGAACCTTTAAGAGTCTCAAGTTTGGTCAGAAGTGTTGGTGTTGGTGTTTGGAAGGCTACGAAGTAAACCTCCAGCCCACTGGCGGCATACATAAACTAATTATAAGATCGCCAAAGACAATCAAACTCTTTCCTGTAACGTAACTAATTCAAATCTAAGTATTGTCTTTTGATTCTATGTGGGCTCTCCGGTTTGCAGATGATCCCTTGCTGCATTTGATCAACAATTGTGAGCTAGATTTCACAAATTTCGTCTTTTAAGACTCCGAACCGAACACGTTGCACCCAGCATTCTAGATTCTCTCATAGAACAGCAAGGTAGCTTCAGCTGCAAGAACTTCTTCTTCAGAAACAAGATGAACTTCTGAATCTGATACATGAAACCATTCTGTAGAGACATCCTGCAAACGTGCATCGCTATCTTGAACTCTTCGGTAAACGGTGTAATGGCCACCCCCGGCTCTACCGAAATGCTGAACAACTGAAACGACTCGATACAAATAAGTTTCTGACGGTTCTATTTGGCTAGTCCTAGTGTCCTGTATGATAAGAGAATACACAAGCACCACAGAGGCTCAAAAGTGAACTAAATCAGACTTCAAGAATCCATGCTGTGAAAGCAATTAGAAGTTTAGACGTACCAGGGAATCCCAGGTTTCCGAGCTCACTCGAGTTTCAGAAGAACTGGTTTCTTCGGCGGAAGGTTTTAATTGTTTTGAGCAAAAGGGCTCACCTGAGGCGAGATTCGTAGGGTAGTCATCCTCTCCTGTTAGTCCGTTTATGTAATTTAGCATTGTGGTATCGAACTGTCTTCTGAAGAAATCGAGACCGTGGCTCGGTTTTTTATTTGATGAATGTTGCTTTCCGAGTTGTTTTTCTATGTCTTTTATTTCTACTCCCGTCAACATGAACGGCGACATGTCCAAAATCAGCGGGAAAGAAATGTGGCCCTAAGGAAGGAGATTGCAAAACGTTAATAAAAGGCTATGCAACCTTTCACCATGGAGCTCACACCAGAAAAATCATACAAGGAAAAGAATAGAAGATGAAGACATTTCACATTCTACAACATATTTGTCAATTTAGGGGTCAAAAGTCAGTACTAATGAAAAATTTGATACCTGAAGTTTGAGTGCGTCACCGAACATGTTCGTTGAAACACGTTTTAGATGGATGCATAGAATCTGCAAGTAAAATAAATATTGATGAGAACAATTAGCTATGGGTAATTGTGATAGTATCATGCTAAATCCATCCTATACGTTTTTTAAAGAAAAAAATCGAGCTTTCATTCGGACAGTTGAAAGAAAAATAAGGGCATACAAAAAAACAGGAAAAAAAAAAGATTGTGAGATCCCACATTGGTTGGGGAGGAGAACGACATTCTTTATAAGGGTGTGGAAATCTCTCCCTAGGAGACGCGTTTTAAGAACCTTGAGGGGAAGCCCGAAAGGGAAAGCCCAAAGCGGATTCCCTAAGCGGACAATATCTGCTAGTGGTGGGCTTGGGCCGTTGCAAATAGTATCAAAGTCAAACATCGGGCGATGTGACAGCGAGGAGGTTGAGCCCTGAAGGGGTTGGACATGAGGCGGTGTGCTAGCAAGGACGCTGGGCCCCAAAGGGGGTGGATTGTGAGATCCCACGTCGATTGGGGAGAAGAACAAAACATTTTTTATAAAGGTGTGGAAACCTCTCCCTAGGAGACGCATTTTAAGAACCTTGAGGGGAAGCCCGAAAGAAAAAGCTCAGAGAGGACAATATCTGCAAGCGGGGGCTTGGGCTATTACAATACATATATTATGATACTCTTCCTCAAGCCGAGCAAATATGTCAATCAAACTCAGCTTCTTGCAATGATAGTTTATTCTTGCTTCGTTAAAGGCTTTGGTAAGGATATCTCCCAATTGTTCTCGAGTCACATATCCTATGGCACGGACCCTTTCTGTATTTTCTCACAAATAAACGACAATCTAATTCAATGTGTTTAGTCGACTCATGGAACAGTAGATTGAACACTAGATGAAGGAAGCCACAACCACTTAGCCAGTAGTGCTGACTCCCAATCCCTAAACCTCCTAATTCTAAGCTTCACCACTAACTCTCACTTAACCAAATGAGACCCTCCCCTCATCAACTCTTTACCACAAGAAATTCCTTATCACCCTCAAGGGATTAATTCATAGACATCGTAAACAACTACATTGTTGTGTTGGGCGATCAACCAGGTGCTCCTATCCAAGCGGACTAATGAATGTCAACTAGAACAACTCACTTTCCTATCGTTTAGTAGGAGAACCTTGATTGTTTGTGGCTGGAAAATGATGACCTCTTGCTAATGGGGGATCTCACAATCCACTCCCCCCCCCCCCCCTCCCCCCTCCCTCGGGGCCCAGCGCCCTCGCTGGCACTCGTTCTCTTCTCTAATCGATGTGGGACCCCCAAATCCACCCCACTTCGGGACCCAACGTCCTTGCTGACACATTGCCTCATGTCCACCCCCTTCGGGGCTCAACCTCCTCACTAGTACATCGTCCGGCGTCTAGCTCTGATACCATTTGTAACTATCCAAGCCCACCGTTAGCAAATATTATCTTCTTCAGGTTCTCTTTCGGGCTTCCCCTCAAGGTTTTTAAAACGTGTCTGCTAGAGAGAGGTTTCTACACTCTTATAAAGAATGTTTCGTTCTCCTACCCAACTGATGTGAGATCTCACAATCTTGAATATCAATGATTCGTTTCTTACTTGAAAATAAAAATAAATAAACAAAATTTTAGCCGACATACCTTTGGACAGTGAGCAATACTGAGTTGCTTTAAGGTGAATGAAAACTTATTTGACCATGGAACTTTATATAAATCAAAAAGTCTGTCACAAACACAAGAATCTTGCCCATCACACTTCATAAGTTCTTCAATCTCCATCTAAGAATTTCAAAAGAATAACACCAATTATTAAGACGTTAAACTCACGTAGACCAAAAACGAGGCTATTGTATAATGAGGAGTCCGCAGCAGTTCATAAGTCAAAACAATTGAAAAAAATAACACCTTAGCTTAAAACAGGGGAAGCGAGGTAGAAATCCATGTAGAAAGAGAAATGAAATTCCAAGTCAAAGAATTACTTTAGATGCTCCCATTGAGGACAGATACTTCAAGCCAGCATCATGCCAACAAGAGCTGCAACGATAATTCTCAACCTTTTCAGCAGTAAAGAACTGCTTTAAGCAATCCATCAACGTACAGCCGAAAACCTACTATTGCATTTGAAAAGGCCTATGAGTACAGGAAAAACATTATGTAGCTGTGTTATACAAGAATAATGGGGCATGATATTTTAAGAAATGGTCTCCAATACCAAAGAGTAAAATGGTTAACAGACGTACAATAGTAGAATCACCCCTAAGCACTGGTGAAAGGGGCAAATTGTGAAAGGATTCAAAACTCAGTGAGATCTGCAAAAAAAAAAAAAAAAAAAAAAAAAAGCCAGTTAATGAACAAAGAAATCAAATGCCCAAATAAAAAATATAGAGAAATGAAACTACTAGAACAGAAATGTGAGATGCCACATCCATTGGAGAAGGGAACGAGTGTCAGTGAGGACGCTGGGTCCCGCAAGGGGTAGGTTGTGAGATCCCACATCGGCGGGGGAGGAGAATGGAGCATTCTTTAGAAGGGTGTGGAAACCTCTCTCTAGTAGATGCATTTTGAAAACCTTGAGGGAAAGCCCAAAGAGGACAATTCTGCTAGCGGTGGGCTTGAGTAGTTACAAATGATATCAGAGCTAGACACCAAACGATGTGCCAGTAAGGAGACTGAGCCCCGAAAGGGGTGGACACGAGGCGATGTGCCAGCAAGAACGCTAGGCCCTGAAGGGGTGGAATGGAGGGTCCCACATCAATTAGAGAAGGGAATGAGTGCCAGCGAGAACACTGGACCCTGAAGGGGGTGGATTGTGAGATTCCACATCGGCTGGGGAGAAGAACGAAGCATTCTTTATAAGGGTATGAAAATCTCTCCCTAACGGACGCGTTTTAAAAACCTTGAGGGGAAACTCAAAAAGAAAAGCCCGAAGAGGAAAATATCTACTAGCGGTCGCTGAGCCGTTATAGATAAATAAACTGAGTATGTAAAAAGTAAGATAAATCCACCATGAGTTAAAGTTTTCCAACTTAATTAAACGTTTCATTTCCAGTAACATGCAGAGAAATTCGCCCCTTATAAATTTAGAGACAAGGGAGTCACACAATAGTTTATACAAGAATAAAGAAATAACAAGAAAGTATGACCCAGAAGACCTACGAATTTAATATTATGAAGTCAGAATAAACCTGAGAAGAACAACTTTGACAAGTTAAGATGCTACCAAGAATACCATCAAATGGTACAAGGAAGTGACCTTGCCATCTTTCAAGCTCACTGGGGCTCTTACTCCTGGAAGTAATAATCCTACCATTAGAAGCCAACACATCGACTAACGAACACTGCGGTGGATGATTATAATCCGAAATCTCTTCTTTTAATGAAGAAAGGAGATGAAGGAATGCTTCTGCTGCATCCTACAAACCGACAGTAACACAATACGACATGAAACACATAGTTGAATTCTGAAAACAATTAAAAGAAATAACTGCCACTGCGCCACACCTGCTGGCTTGTTAGATTGAAATTCGGAGCGTAATAAGCCATTGCAAGCATTACTTTCCTCGGGCTCAACACGACTCTCTCCGAAGAGATTGCACTTAGCTCTGCAGAAATGATTTTCATAGCATAACCGAATGAAGAGAACAAAGAATACTTATTAATACTTCTTACAGGTCCTTTTATTTATCAAAGAAAAGATTATTTCTTGTTAGAAATACTTCATAAAGCAAGCATAAGTGATTTTTTTTTCTTTTTGATATTCGTGTGTGTCTAGTGTCACAGTCATGCTCGTCCAGGGCGTGTTGCCTATGGCCGCATACCCATGTCACGCCGAACCCTTTACTTAATTTGTTGTATTGCCTCACCATTGTATTTCCTATTTGTATGACTACTCGACGAAATTATGTCTAAGCCTGCCAGACCTGAATCACCTCAAAATGTACTATAAGGGGGTGTGACTAGTTGTCAACTCTTCTTCTGATTTTGTATGACCGTTCAGCGAAATCACGTCTAGGCCTGCCAGACCAGAATCGCCTCTAAATGTACTATAGGGTGATGCGACTAGTTGTCAAATTCTCCCTACCCGAAAAGTTAAATGTTATTTAAGCAATTGTGTTGCTTTTTCTTATAGCTATATAACGTTGCTTTTAAAATCTTCTCTAATACTTACTTGCTTTTAAAATCTTCTCTAATACTTACTTTCAAACTCGCTTTCAAAAATCTATTTGTCCCTGTTTTCTAAAACCTTCTTCTCAAACGGGGCCAACGGCTTGAGCATGCCCGGCCGTAGGCGACTCAAATACACATTGGCTTGACTCACTTGGTGTTGAGAGTGAGTTTCGCACAATCGCAAAGTCCACATCCAAGAAAAGTGATTTGTGACATCCAGCACAGCTCAACTATTCTCACTTTATAACTCTCTTACCCTACTACATTTCGTTGAAAAGAAAACTCGTACGATACTAAATGTTCCCAAAGTCATTCATTACTTCTAAATCTTTATCATTTACATATGTAGAAGCATACTTAATGATTAGGAAACTACATGGAATTACAGTAGCTTCTCAAAGATAAACGTTGCATCAAAGATTTCCATAACATCAATTCCGAAAAATGATTCGCGGAAACTGAATTGCATCTAAACATGTCAAATTGAGCACCATTCCCTTCTAATTTGCGAAAAACTACTTCAAATGAATAGCGAATTAAGTGATGGTACCTTCTAATAGTGCAGCTAAAGAGATCGTAAGTGGTAAGGCATCACTCATTTCCTCGTGAAGTTCAAATTCCTCCATAAGCTTATGAAGAAAAGGTTGAAAAAACACACAGCTAGCTAAAGCCTGACGAAATTTCAACATTCAGATGAATATGAGTACAATTCATAGATAAAACTCGTAGAAAAAGAAAATCCATGAGCTGAAAGTAATAATACCTGTAAAATCACATTGAAAAAGCAATTGTTCCCGAGATTCTGCAATCCAGGAACTAGGCGAAGATTCTGGGACGAACTTGCACCCGCCGTCCAGGATAAAAGGCCTATATTGTTGAGTTTACCATCTCTAATGACCGAAAACAGAGCGGCGGCGCTGAGAAGTCCAGCAACAAACACGTAAAACCCCGCTGGTTGTAATCGCCGGAGGAAGTTCTTCATAGATGCTTCTTTTACCCGCTTCATTTGGTAAGACGGCGACCGAAGGAGAACTATCGACTTCGTGCCCACATCGTCGGCTTTTAAAGAAGAAAAAATTTAAATTAGAAAATCGTTTCAATTTTGCCCCAAAGTTTCAATAGTGTGGATAGGTTGCTTCATTAACTATTTGGTGTAGGGCTTCCAGAGATCCAACGCGATCTGTGAAGATCAAAAGTTCAAATATTAGGATCGAGAAGTTTGATGGATCCGATTTCGATTTTAAAAGATAAGATTATATTTACTAGAAAAATCTTCACAAACCCTTATTTGGGGCAAAGCCGGATTTCAGGTCCATGGAGCATTATATTTACTAGAAAAATCTTCACAAACCCTTATTTGGGGCAAAGCTGGATTTCAGGTCCATGGAGCAGTGAAAGCTCAAGATAGAAAGATCTTCACAAACCCTTATCTGGGGCGAAGCCGGATAAAATCTTCACAAACCCTTATTTGGGGCAAAGCCGGATTTCAGGTCCATGGAGCAGTGAAAGCTCAAGATAGAAAGATCTTCACAAACCCTTATCTGGGGCGAAGCCGGATTTCATGTCCATGGAGCAGTGAAAGCTCAAGAATGGACTCTAAGGTTGATCCGATTGACGTTGTCTAGAAACAGGAAAGGATTTCATGTCCATAGAAGGATTTCAGGTCCATGGAGCAATGAAAGCTCAAGATAGAAAGATCTTCACAAACCCTTATCTAGGAAAGGATTTCATGTCCATAGAAGGATTTCAACAAACCCTTATCCAGGAAAGGATTTCATGTCCATAGAAGGATTTCAGGTCCATGGAGCAGTGAAAGCTCAAGATAGAAAGATCTTCACAAACCCTTATCTGGGGCGAAGCCGGATTTCATGTCCATGGAGCAGTGAAAGCTCAAGAATGGACTCTAAGGTTGATCCGATTGACGTTGTAACAAATGTGTTCTTGAAAATGTATGAAAAATCGTCGGCTATGAACCATGTATATTTGATGCAAATATTGTTCAATTTACAAATGTCTAAAGGTGATCTACTTTGATGTCATCATGTTAGATGAACACGACTCTCCACAATGGTATAATATTGTCCACTTTGAGTATAAGCTCTCAAGGCTTTGCTTTAGGCTTCCCCAAAAGGCCTCATACCAATGGAGATAATATTCCTTGATTATAAATTCATGATCATTCCCTAAATTAACTGATGTGGGACTTTCATCCAACAATGTTGTCAATATATCAGCTTACTTGATCAATAGAGGGTTGTCGGTACCTTTGGAGTTCAAGATGACAGAAGACGTATGGATAGAAAAAGAATTCAAACACTATCACTTTTGCACTACATATGTTCATATTGATCTAAAGAAGAGAGACGAACTTGATGCTATGGTTATTAAGTGATACTTCATAGGCTATGGTTCTAACATGCTTAGCTACAGGTTTTTGGATGGCAAAGAAATCCTGAGGTATTGTGACGTGACATTTAAAGAGAATGTCATGTACCATATAAGTTCTCTTTAAATCAGTGACCTTGTTCTTCTTTACCATTGTGTTTTGGTTGGAATCTCGATTTCGATAGGAAGTCTCGATTTCATCGTAGTTGTTTCTATGTAAGTCGACTCCGTCTAAATCTATAAAGGAATTTGGACTCACTAGTCAACAGAGGCATGTGGGTCGTTGTTGAAAAGGTCGAATGGGTTAGAGAGATAGAAATCACATTAGGATTTTTGCAAAACGAGCGAGGAAGGAGTTCTCAGGTCAAAGTCGAGTTGGATTTTGCTTTCGGGTTGTCCATCACCCATAGAGATTTTGCAGCATCCCAACCCACCTACACGACCCATTACAAGGCCACAACCGAACCCATACGCACGAACCGAGTCCACGTTACTCCCATCCACACACGTCCCTATGCATGGCTCCGATGCAATATAGGGTATTTGGTATCATTTCCTACGTTCTCGACCCTTTCGGATATGATTTAGTCCTTGTTGGAGGCATTTAACGCCCATATAAACTCCATGTGCTCAATTGAAACTATTTTGAGCTAGAATTCGAAAATTGTTTGAGAGTTAAGTAAGTTAAAGCTCGTTAGAATATTTCTAATAAAATTTCATCTTTCTACCTAGGTTGAAACAAACCTTGTGGGACGAATTGTATGACGTATGATGACGCATGTCCCGTAACCCCTATATGCGTCATAATGTTATGCTTATGCTTATGTATGCTATGTGATGATGTATGATGTCATGTTATGTATGTATGTGATGTCCTATTATGCTATGATAAGAATCATATGAAATGTTATGTATGTAATGTTATGTCTTGCCATGTGAAGCCATGTTATAGATTATATGATGATGCAAGATGAAACCCATGATGATAACTATGAATACATGACTCATGTGTGTAGTATGACATGGATGAAAGGAAGAACAGATTATTCCTATTATATGCAGCAATCGAAAGGGTTTGTAATTCCAAGCAAGGAGCACCGAGACAGTGGTACAAGAAGTTTGGCTCCTTAATGAGTCGGTGTTAAGAACGAGAAATAGAATTGGGATTGAAGGTATGTTCTCATTGATATTCATATCATTTAGGGTACCGGCTAACAACTAATACCTATGAATAAGGGAAAATATATAACTAACTAAATCTCGTAAATAAAATAAAATATACTATAAATCAAATCATATAGGAAAAAATATTAAGATATAATATCTAAGATATATTCCATAAATAATATATTCTCTAAATATTATATCTCAACACTCCCACTCAAGTTGGAGAGTGTATATTAATCACATCCAACTTGTCTTTACGAGAGTGTAGGTCAATAACACTCAAGTTGTCTTTACGAGTGTAGGTCAATGACACCCATGTTGTCTTTACGAGTATAGGTCAATGACACCCATGTTGTCTTTACGAGTGTAGGTCAATGACACTCGAGTTGTCTTTGAGAAGAGAGTGTAGGTCAGTGTAGGTCAATAACACTTTTGTCTTCCCAATAGTGAAAATATCCGTCAAGTTAACTCTAAACAAGTATTTGCTGATGATTTGAACACATTGGTATACTTTTTAGACTTCTCAGGAAATTATTGAATTTCCCAAAAAGATGCAAAACTCAGAAATAGTCCGCCTTTGATGTATCTCAGATCTTGAAGAGCTGCTTCTTGATTTATGCATTTATGCATAAATGATTTACTCAAGGATTGGTAATTTGTTCCATTTAATTTGATTGGAACAAGTGAATATCCTGGCTGATCAGAGTGATGAATATAATAAGAATGTGTTAAATAAACATCTGAAGTTTTGAAGTTGGATAATAACACCAAGATCGGTGCTCTGGATCACTTGAGAGGTTGTGAAAGAATATACGAACATCTTAAATATGCCACCTTTGAGCTTGGTGAGAAATTTGAAGATGCTTATAATGTATTCTTGATATTGGATGATCGAGAACAGTTTGCCAACCACAGTTCTTGGTCTAGTAGAATGATTGAGATTCGGAAGCAATGGCAATGGTTTGGAAGCTGTTGAAAGCAAAAAGTTGTGGTTGTTGTGATACTCGATTGGACTTATCACGATGGATGATCAGCGGCTGTAAAAACTTCACTAATTGAGTTAGGGTTTGGCTTTGGCTCTGATATCAAACCCTAACTCAAGAGGAATATTATCTCTCAAGAGGAGTGATTTTCACAAGAGTGAAAAAGATCAGTGTTGTTCTTTAAGAATTATACTTAATGATATATTGACTGCAAGATTCAGTATGCGGGAAATAAACAATCTGATTGCAAGAATGTCTACAGTATTTAAGACGAAAGATTTCAGTGCAGCGAAGCAAATTCTTGGGATGAGGATTTCTCGAGATAGGCCTGTTGACACATTAAATCTATCCCAGGAGCAGTACATTGAAAAAGTGTTGTCCAATTTCAGAACGAATGATGCTAAACCTAAGACTACTTGACAAATCTTGTTAAACTGTCAAAGGAACAATCGCCCAAGACAGGTGAGGAGCGTGAATACATGATATTAGTTCCATATGCTTCTATAGTTGAGAGCTCGATGTATATTATGGTTTGCACCAAACTTGATTAGCACGTGTAATGAGAATTGTTAGTAAGTACATGACAAATACATGGAAAGAACATTGGTAAACTGTGGAGTGATTTATAAGTAGGGTGTACATGGTCCGGGTTGGGTTGGGTTGAGGGATTTTTTTGACCCAACCATAAAGTTCGGATTGGTTGGATTAGTAACCCAACCCAACCCAACCCGACCCAACCCAACCCTCTATTTTCGGGTTGAGTTCGGTTTGGGTTCGGGTTGCGTTGTAATTTTTTTTTTTTAAGTTTTATTAATCCACAATTTATAATTATTCAGATACAATCTTAGATAAAATATATTAAAAATTCATAAATAAACACAAATCAATCTATAATTATTAAAAAAAAAAATTCAATAAAAAATAAGAGCCAAAATTCTAACATATTAATTTGTTATAAAACTAAAGAAAATTAAATATGAATATTTTTTAGAATTGGTTCAAGTATCCAAAATATAAGGATAAATCATTAAAGGAGATGATATAGTAGGTGGCAATAATTCAATTTTTAACATCTCATAAGAAATAATTAAACGGGCTAAATTGAATAGCTATTTACATGTATTGATATTCCATTTTTAAGCCAAATCAGCTCCTAACTTGATCCAATTTCTTCTAAATTTCTCGAGTATGACCTACAATAAGAGAAATTGAATGCGTATCAGTTGTGATTGAATTAGTAAGCGTAACTATATCTCAATTATGCAACTAGTCGAGCAACATACTGATCTCATCTCGATCATCACAGTTCAAGCTACGCATGGTTGGCGGCATCCCACCAATCCTGTTCGAAAAGGGTGAGGAACTGCCATTAAACAACTTATTAGCTTAGGAATGAGATTGAAATCAGATTAAAAAACGTACAAATAGAGGTCGAACGAACGAAAAACTCAACCTCATGCGCTTCAACCGTGTGAATGTGCGACACCAACATGCCCACTCGCGCCCGTCACATGCTCTTTATTCCTTCAACACGGTTTCGATGGACACCCTTAAGAATAACATGTAACGATTGAATCAGTAAGAGAAATTGAATGCGTATCAGTTATGATTGAATCAGTAAGCGTAACTATATACCGATTATGCAAGTAGTCGAGCAACATACTGATCTCATCTCGATCATCACAGTTCAAGCTATGTTAGGTTATGGAGCCTACCCCTTATTTATAGCTTGGTCAACTGTTATATCCGGTAAAGCTATATTTGGTAAAGCTATATTCGATAAAGCTATATATGGTAAATAGCTATATATAGTAGATTGCTAAATCTGGTAAAGCTATATATAGTAAACTAAACCATATATATATCCCGTCCGGTAGAGCTTTGAATATGTACTTTTCTATTCTCTGTACTTCTCTGTACTCTCTTGTTATACATACCTGAAGTCATCAATAAAAAAAAATCCTTTTAGCCAGAGTTCTCCTTACAATTTTCTCTATCCCATTCTTTGTGTTCATCTAGATCGAGCGTGTGCGTTGTTGTGTGATCCTAACAACTGGTATCAGAGCTAACGACTGATATCGATCCTAACAACTGGTATCAGAGCTAGGCAAAATTCAGAGCCAGGCGGAAGTCAGAGCCAGGCGGAGGTCAGAGCTAGGCGGAAGTCAGAGCCAGGCGGAGGTCAGAGCCAGGTGGAGGTCAGAGCCAGGCGGAAGTCAGAGCCAGGCGGAACTCAGAGCCAGGCGGAACTCAGAGCCAGGCGGAACTCAGAGCCAGGCGGAAGTCAGAGCCAGAGCCAGGCGGAAGTCAGAGCCAGAGCCAGGCGGAAGTCAGAGCCAGGCGGAAATCAGAGCCAAGCGGAAATCAGAGCCAGGAAAAATTCACCACGATCTGTGAAGATGGAAAGTTCAAAGATTGGAATTGAGAAGTTCGATGGATCCAATTTCGGTTTCTGGAAGATGCAGATTGAAGATTATCTATACCAGAAAGATCTTCACGAACCTCTGTTGGGGGTGAAGCCGGATACCATGACCACGGAACAGTGGAAGCTCAAGGATCGACAAGCCTTAGGGATGATCCGGTTGACGCTATCCAGAAACGTGGCGTTTAACATCATCAAGGAGAAGACAACGTCAGATCTATTGAAGACACTGTCGAATATGTACGAAAAACCGTCGGCTATGAATAAGGTGTATTTGATGCGGAGATTGTTATGAGTCCTTGTGAGAACTGCGTTACGAGCAAACAGAAACGAGTTAGCTTCACAAAGACTGTTAGAGAATTGAAGAAAAGTACCGGAAGCGTCGTTGAACCTCCAGAGGGGGTTGCGTCGGCCAAAAGTGTCGCTGAAACTCCAAAGGGGGTTGTGTCGGCCAGAAGCATCGCTGAAACTCTAGAGGGGGTTGTGTCGGCCAGAAGCGTCGTTGAAACTCTAGAGGGGGTTGCGTCGGCCGGAAGCGTCGCTGAAACTCCAGAGGGGGTTGCGTCGGCCGGAAGCGTCGCTGAAACTCCAGAGGGGGTTGCGTCGGCCGGAAGCGTTGCTGAAACTCCAGAGGGGGTTGTGTCGGCCAGCGTCGCTGAAACTCCAGAGGTGAAGCAAGTGGGAGTTGAGGTTGAGTTGCTCAAAGATTCACAGAGTGATGTTGTAGCGGATACTCAAGAAACTCCTGAGACTCATGCTGTTGGCGAGGAACCCGGTCTATCATTCAAAACACAGAAGGCGATACCATTTCACTCGGAGGTTAGTTGAAGATGGTGACGTGTTTGGAGAAGATAGAGGGTGCAAAGAATCCAGCAAACATGTTGACAAAATGTGTTGATGTTGGAATATTGAGGTTGTGCAAAACCTCAATTGGTATGGTGCAGTGAAGACATTCATGATCGTTTGAGAGTGAAATTCTTGGTTGACTGGATCAGTCTCCAAGTGGGAGAATTGTTAGGTTATGGAGCCTGCTCCTTATTTATAGCTTGGTAAACGGTTATATCCGGTAAAGCTATATATGGTAAATAGCTATCTATAGTAGATTGCTAAATCTGGTAAAGCTATATATAGTAAACTAAACCATATATATATCCCGTCGGTAGAGCTTTGAATATGTACTTCTCTATTCTCTGTACAATCTCTCTTGTTGTACATACCTGAAGCCATCAATAAAAAAAAATCCTTTTAGTCAGAGTTATCCTTGCAATTTTCTCTATCCCATTCTTTGTGTTCATCTAGATCGAGCGTGTGCGTTGTTGTGTGATCCTAACAACTGGTATCAGAGCTAACGACTGATATCAATCCTAACAAGCTACACATGGTTGGCGGCATCCCACCAATCCTATTCGAAAAGGGTGAGGAACTGCCATTAAACGACTTATTAGCTTAGGAATGAGATTGAAATCAGATTAAAAAACTTACAAATAGAGGTCGAACGAACGAAAAACTCAACCTCATGCGCTTTCACTCGTGTGGACGTGCGACACCAACATGCCCACTCGCGCCCGTCACATGCTCTTTATTCCTTCAGCACGGTTTGTGTGGACACCCTTAAGAATAACATGTAACGTTTGATGATTTAAGTATTAAACGATGTAGACTTAAAAGACTAAAAGTTTAATAATAATAATAATAATAATAATAATAATAATAAAATTTTAAAAAAAAAAAAGAAAAAAAAAAAAAACTGCTCATAAGGGCAAATTTGTAAAACCACAGGGTGCACTCGTAAAGAAGAATTCTTCGTGCGCAAGAAATCAGTCTTACTCCTTCAATTAGGGTTCAACTTTGCAGTGACGAGGGTTCGCTGTGTAATTCACGGTTCTCTCTAATCCGTCTCTAACAGTGTTCAAACAAGAAGATCAATTGGTTAATTTTCCAAATCCACTTGAAGAAATGGTACTTTTTCGTAGTTGCACTTGTAAATTCATTTCAGATCTGAATCTTTCGGTGTTCTTGTTGCCTTGACTTCCGATTATGATACGCATTCGATGTTGGTTCTTGTGGAATTTCAGGAGGGTGAACGTAATATAGAGGCAACCATAGAGCAACTGCTCAATGTCGAGAAGCAGATGCGGCTCGCCGGAGATGTGGCCGGCACCAAGAAGGCAGCCACTGACATTTTACAGCTCTGCTTTGAAGCGAAAGCATGGAGTACTCTCAATGACCAGATTGTGCTCTTATCCAAACGCCGTGGACAACTCAAACAGGTTTGCGAGAAAAGAAACTGCGTCTTTTTACATGCCACTTTTAACCATTTCGCGTGAGAGGAGATGTGTTACCTTTTAGCTCCTGGTGTTGCAGCTTCTATCGTCTTCATCTTTCATTTCCGATTTGAACTATTTTGCACATATGTTTCTTGTTTATCTCCATTGTTTTCGTTCAAGCATCGTTCTAAGCATTAGTTAAGTTGTGCATTGAATTCCACCGAAGAGACCTCCCAGTCAGATACTCTTTATTCTTTGAGATTTGAACTTCCTACATCTGGCTTTCTAATTTTTCATTTAGGCTGTTACTGCAATGGTTCAACAAGCAATGCAATACATTGATGAAACACCAGACATTGAGACCAAAATACAGCTTATCAAGACGCTTAACAATGTGTCGGCAGGAAAGGTAAATTTGTTGTTTTAGCTTCAAAATTTTCTTGAACGAGGCAATACTCTTCCCTCAGCCGTGCCTAGTTTAGAATTTTAGATTTCAGTTTATTGGTTTGTAGATATACGTGGAAATTGAGAGAGCCCGGTTAATCAAGAAATTAGCAAAGATCAAAGAAGAACAGGGGCTTATTGCAGAAGCTGCTGACTTGATGCAAGAAGTTGCTGTATGTGTTATATAGTTTGATGACTACCAGAATGTTTTCATTTCTTTCTTCCAATTTTCGGTTGTTTATGTTTCTGATGAGTAAGATCACAGGTGGAAACCTTTGGTGCCATGGCTAAAACTGAGAAAATTGCATTCATTCTTGAACAAGTATGCTCCTTTTTTGTTGGTTTTAGGTTATTCTTGCACTCATCTGTGTCTAGAATTCTTTGTTTTGAATGTTGGTACAAATATTTATTTATTTTTGACAAGACTATATGTTGAAACTTAATTACAGGTTCGTCTATGTTTAGACCGTCAGGATTATGTTCGTGCTCAGATCCTATCAAGGAAAATTAGTCCAAGAGTTTTTGATGCGGATCCTACAAAGGAGAAGAAAAAACCTAAGGAAGGTGATAATATTGTTGAGGAGGCTCCAGCCGATATCCCATCGTTAATGGAGTTGAAGCGCTTTTACTATGAATTGATGATAAGGTAAATGGTAACTTACATTCTGATGTGTAGGTTCGCTTAAATTTTTACAAATAGCTTTTTAGAATTAATGAATGGTATGCTTTCCATAGTGGATTTCAGGAGAGTCTGCTGTGAGAGTATTTCTTTGAATTTGAGAGTCTGCTGTGAGAGTATTTCTTTGAATTTGTTTTATGTTTGTTCAGTGCACTATTTTGCAATGTCCCATCCTAATTGACCTTTCGACTTCAAGCAACTACAACTATGTAAAGTTTTGTTGACAAATTTTTTTAGTTCTACCATTGCGTGGGTGGGGGATAGATTGAACCATCGATATTTGAAATGGAAGCTGATACCTTATCCATCGGCTATTCTCCTGAGCAAACCTTAGATCTCTGTTGCTTCAATTGAGACGTAGCTTGGGTAGATATACAGAGGCTTGACCTCTTGGGCTCCTTCTGAGTCCTACACAAGGGCCTTGTCCTCCTTGAGCCTTTTAGATATCCTTCTCCTTGTATTTTTTTGTTCAATAATTGTGGAGTGGAGGATGAAACCCTCAATCGTTTGAATGGTAATTTATGCTTGAGTTACGTTTGAATTGATAATGTCTTCCTTGTTTGAGGATCTAGAATGTGATATCTAATAATGGAATACAGAACAATTAATCATTCTAATGTGTAGGTTTATTTAAATTTTTTTTGGTTGTAGGCTATTATTTTAAAATAGGATTTTTTTTTTTTTTTTTGCCATACAAAGGGAAGCTTTTAAACAAATTAATAAGAATTTCTTTTGGATAAGTCCTCTTCTTCTTTGGCTTTCCATAAAAAGGTGAAATTGGCTGATTTTCCTGGGGTTAATGGGTTGGTGAATTCAATAGATGTAGTTCGGAGGAGGGCTTGAATTAGTAAGATTATTTGTTGGTTTTGACCTTCAAATGTCAGGCAGCTGCTTTATTTTGGTAAGTGATGCTTATTCTTCCTACTCCTGGAAGAGAAAAATGCTTTGCAAATCTAGGGTGGATGCCTTGTCTTGAGGCATTTGGTTTGATGATAATAAGAGAACTTTTGAGGACAAAGTTTTGAGAGGTTTGAGGATTTATTTAGAGTAATGTTTTAACTCCAGGGTTCTCTCTAGTTTCCTTCATCCTTGATCTTCAATCATTGGGACACAACTGGAATTTAGTAATTTCTTATTTTGACTTTTGTTATTTAGGCTTGATTCTTGTTATGCTTTTTGCAATTCCCTTTAACTCTTACATGGATGATTCCCTTACTAATAAGTTCTTAACGAAGGTTGCTTTCCTTCAAAAAATAGACCACAATAGTTCATACGTGAACAAATATTGACCGCTCTAATTTGTTTATAAAAATGTCCACTACCTACATGGTTCTATTTTTGTTATATGAGCTAATTTCTGATCAAATAGGCGGTTACTGTTTTCCCCTTCTTGTTATGGTCGTTGTTGATGTTTTCTTTCTTTCTTTCTTATTTACCTTTTTTTAAAAAAATGTTTTTAATGGATTGAAGATTCTAGCATGTCCATAACCTCATGCTTAAAATGCTTTATGAAATTCTTCTATTTTCATATTTTTATTTCTATTCTTAAAGAAGTTATAAACAAGCATATTACTTAGGTCATTTATTTTCACAATCCATCATTTCCAACTCTGTGTTACCTTTGAATTTAAGTCAGATGATGTGCTGTCTCACAAAAGTATTGATATTTTTCACACTTTTTTTTCTGTTAGGTTTGAACTCCCTCCCATTTCACAGAAATTTCCTCATAAGATTTACTATTTATCTTCTATTAAAAATAATTTTGTTGCTTATTTTTTGATGCATTCAGGCAGCGCTTCCTCTCTTTCGTTTGGGCTTCGTTGTCCATTTTGTCCAATAGAAAAACGACGGAGGTTATGACTCCTTTCTTTATTGGGAGATGTCGAGCTTAAACATGGGAGAAGGCATATTCATTTTTTAGACCTAGTTTTTTTATAGATCCTTCTGGACCCTTACCCTTTAGTGGGAGTCTGTTTTATAGATTCTCTGGAAGGTGAAAATCTAAAAGAAGTGAAGTTCTTTATTTGGTGGGTTATTCATGGAAGAATCAATAAATTGGATAGGCTCTTGAGGAAGTTGCCGTCATTGGTTGGGTCCTTTTTCTGTATCCTTTGTCATAGGGCCGGGCAACATTTGGATAATTTATTTTGGAGTTGATTATGCTCTTTGGGTTTTGAACTTCTTGTTTAGAGTATTTGGCCTTCAAATACTCCGACACAGAGCTGTTAGTGATATGATTTTGGAGCTTCCTCTATTTGTCGTTCATGGGGAAATGAAGTTTTTTATAGTTGGATGTGTGCTTTTTTATGGGGTATTTAGGGGGAGAGAAATAATAGAATCTCTAGAGCGATTGAGTGAATCGTTTGATGTATGGTCCCTTGTGAGATTTAATGTTTCTCTTTGGGTGTTGGTGACGAGTTCCTTTTGTAATTATTCGCTAGGTCTCATTTTACTAGATTTGGGGCTCTTTCTCTTGAGTTCTCCTTTCTGTGGATTTCATTTTTTCAGATGCCTCTATATTCTTTCATTTTCTCTCAATAAAAGTTAAATCTCTTAAAAAAGCTGCAAAGAGATGAGTTTTAACCAACTACAACATGCTATGTAATAATTTTCAACTATTGACAAAATTCTAACAAACTGATCTAGAAGTTCCTTTTCCTTTTTTCTTTTCGTGAGAAGGGAAATTTTTTGTGGCAAGTGGGGGTTTGTACTGTGTTAGTAAGATTGTGGGGGAGAGGAACAATAAAACCTTTAGAGGGTTCGAAAGGGACCTTAGAGATGTTTGGTCTCTTGTTAGGTTTTGTCTCTCTTTGGGCTTCGGAGACGAAGGCTTTTTGTAATTATTCTCATGGACTCATTTTACTTGATTGGAGACTCTTCATTTAGTGGGCTTTTTTTGTAGACCGTTTTATTCTTTGGAATGCTTCGGTATTTTTTCATTCTTCTCAATGAAAATCCAGTTCTTTATAAAAAAAGGGAAAGAAAAATAGTAACTGATTGATTTCTTCCCAAGCAAAAATGCTGAAGACTTAGTTTCTTTAATCTGAGAATAAGTTGGAAAGCCTTCAATCAAAGTTTATATTCAAAGAGAGACTAAGGTGACTATTATTTATTCGAAACTGTAAGCACTCAATTACTCATAAAATTCATATTTTTCTTCTATTGGTTTTATAAGACTTTTAGTTTGAGTTATAGTGAGATATTTATAGGGCCAAGAGGTTTTCAGAAGATTTCTTTTTCCTTGCTAGGTTTAATCCATCTCTTTGGTTGCCATTCTCTAAGGATGTTCGTTATTAGGTTTTATTCTTCTAAATTGGAGCTCTTTTTCGGACAGTTCAAATTATGGTTTGGCTTCTTTTGAGTTGTCTCTATGTATACCCTTTTTTATTCTTTCATTTTTCACGATGAAACTCAATGTTCCTTGAAAATAAAAAATTAACTTTGAGTTATACCACAATTTCATTTATTTGAAATTTTGTGCAAACAATGTCGTTTATTCTTTTTCCTAGAACAAAGAAGGGACGGTGGATTTTTACTAGGTGGAATGAGAGAGCATTTTCTGTTGGATGTAAAGCATTCAATCATTTCCATCAATACATTAGTAGTTTAGCTTTGCCCTCTTCATGACTGAATTTAAGGCAAGCATGCATGAATGATAAGAAATTGAGCCCTAGTTGAGAAAAAAATGAAAGAATGTACAAGAATATAAAAAAGACCACAAAAGTCTCAATATTAGTATTCTTGTATATTTTTTAAAACATGCAGGAGTAACAGGGGAATGTCTTAGACATTGACTACTAAGGTTATGCATACTTGCTTTTCTTTTGCAATGAAATCTTTTTACAGGTTTGTTCATCCATCATTGCAGGTATTATTCTCATCACAAGGATTACCTTGAAATTTGTCGCTGCTACAAATCAATATATGACATTCCATCCGTCAAGGAAAGCTCGGCTCACTGGATACCTGTAAAGCTCTTTTCCAATTTAGATTGTCCCCAGTTTTTGTTGTGCTTGTCTAATTTTATCACTGTAGGTCCTGAGGAAAATCTGTTGGTACCTAGTTTTGTCACCACACGATCCCATGCAGTCGAGCCTTCTTAATTCCATCTTGGAAGATAAGAATCTTTCAGAGATCCCAAATTTCAGGCATGTCTTTATTTTTTTTGTGCTTATTTCCATTGACTAGGATGTTATTGTTTAAATTTCATGTCTTGTGAATAGAAACTCAGTCTGATACTCTTTTTTCGTCATTTTGTCATAGATTGTTGTTGAAACAGCTAGTTACTATGGAGGTCATCCAATGGACAGCTTTATGGAATGATTATAAGGATGAGTTTGAGAATGAGAAGAATTTGTTAGGAGGTTCTTTGGTTGAGAAGGCTGCAGAAGATCTTAAACAAAGGATAATCGAGCATGTATTATATATTCCGTTCACTATATCTCTTTACTTCATTTGGCTACTTACATATGGTCATTGTGATTCAACGTGTTTTTTGTTCTTTTATTTAGAATATTCTTGTCGTGTCGAAGTATTACTCGAGGATTACATTGAAGAGACTTGCAGAGCTGCTGTGTCTCAACCTCCAGGTTTGTAGATATGCTACAAATTGTTACATTCTCCTCTAGTTTTGATCGCCTTGATCTGTTTTGTTAATATCGTGCATTTTCTTTTTAATCAGGAAGCAGAGAAGCATCTTTCCGAAATGGTTGTTTCGAAGGCTTTAGTGGCGAAGATCGATAGGCCAATGGGCATTGTCAGCTTCCAGACATCGAAGGACAGCAACGAAATTCTCAATTCTTGGGCATTGAACTTGGAGAAACTGCTTGATCTTGTTGAAAAGAGTTGTCACCAAATACACAAGGAGACCATGGTTCGTAAAGCTTCTCTAGAAGTTTGAGAAGGATGATTACGAGCCACGTGTCATTGGTATATTGTTCGCTCTCTCATATTTTTACACCCGACACGAAAAGAGAATCAAATCGAGGGTTGAAAGTACATTGTACGAAGAAACAATTTAGTCTATGAATGTTAGTATTAAATGATTTAGTTTTTTTGTAGTTTTAAGTTTGTACAATTTAGTCATTGAACTTTAACAAACGGTTTAATCTTTGCTGAAAATTTCATAGATATATAATATGAATTTGATGCGGTAGCCTCTGAATCTCACCAACAGGTCTGTTTTTTTTTTTATTCTACTGTAACACAACCTTTATTATTATACACCTAGAATTCAAGTAGCTACCTCGTTGAACCCTCGTTATATCTTGACGATATCGTTACATACTTTAAAGTTAGTTTAAGGATTAAATTAGGTGGAAGAGTTAAAGGGCCAAATGTGCTATTTTAACCGAACTAAATCAGGTACTTTTCCACGATGTTTTATCTTTATAAATGTTTGGTGCAGGTCAGGTCACCCAGAATTGGGCATGATTGGCTGTTCGGCCTATAACAGAGATCTATCAAGAATTTGGTAAGGAAAAGAACTTTGATGTGTTTTTTTTTTTATTTTTTTATTATTAGAATTGGAAGTTAAGATTGTTGTATAATACCCCGACTAGAGCCTTAATGCAACTTCTCTTATTTTTGCATTTTCGGCATTAATTGGCCTCACCTTGTTTCAATTCTTGGGCTTTGTTTGCTTCATTCACCTACCATTTTGTCCACTTTCGAGGTACTCTTAAAATATTCTTTAAAGGGGTGGAAACCTCTTCCTAATAGACACGGAACAATCAAGAAGGGAAAGTCAAGAGAGGACAATATTTGTTAGCGGTGGGCTTGAGTTTTTACACTTCCCTTTCTAGTGTCTGGAATTGTTCTCTTATACTATCTTAATTTTTGATATTTTCTCTCGTCCACTGTCCACTCGATAACAAGAGTTTTAATGAAGACGAAAGCTATATTTAATGTTTTCAATATTTCTGTATGCGTATTTAGCCACATGTTTAGAAATTGGATTTGTGTTTATTAATTATTTATAAACAATAAACGAAGTTGACAATTTGATTATGACTCGATAAATAAGACATTAATTACCATTTTAAAAATTTTGGCTTAGATCTCAACGTTGGAATTATTAACCTTCTAAAAAAAATTAATGAAAAATATTGAAAAAGATGATTTTAGAATTTCCAATATTACAACAACAAAGTTCCAAGATGGATTGAATCACTAAGTTGAATGAGAGTGTAACGATCCAACATTTTGGAAGAAAGGGTGAAAGTGGAAGCAACAAGCTCAAATACAGAATGGGCAGATGAGGAAGTGTTAGGAACAACGACCCTCCACAATGACATAATATAGTCCACTTTAAACATTAAGCCCTCGTGACTTTGATTTTCTCAAAAGATTTCGTATTAATAATAGTATTACTTCCTTACAACCTATGATATTCTCCTTAATTAACCAATGTGGGACTCCTTCCAACAATTTTCAACAAAGTGAATACTCAGCTTGACGTAATCTGAATAAGATGAACACGTGTATAATCGAGAGAAGGGGAGCAAGTTAAATGCAATCTACAAAATGGACTTGTTAAAAAAGTTGATTAGAAAAGGTTTTGTTTGAACAAAAAGTAGAGACCCATATGGAAAAGAACTTAGAAATTGTGCTGCCACTTACAGAATGAAACCTCTCTTGAGAGATATGAAGGATTAAAGTAATAACTTTAAGGACCTATAGTATATAAATAAATAATGTAGAGTATGACTCATTCATAATTGATTTATATAGTTTATGTGAAGATATTTGAGTGAGGGTATACTAAATAATGAGTTTATACAAGACTAGACTGTAAATGTTTATCTCTCTCTATAAATTCGTTAATAGAGAAGATTAATATTTCACAAGATCTCTCTATAAATTCGTTAATAGAGAAGATTAATATTTCACAAGATCATACATGACTCGATCTTAATCTTCAGTTAGTTGTGAATTTCTGTCTAAAAGAAACTGTCATTTGATTTGCATAGGTGAGTGTGTTTTTTCATAGTCGATTTAATAAGTTTACCATTTTGGAAACTTAACCAAATTGGAATTCGAGAACGAAATTTAACGCGATGAAATTCAGTCCTTTCTATATTAGTTCTTTTAAGTGTAATTTTGGAACTTTAACAATGAGACCCACCCTTTGATTGGATCATAAATAAAATTTAGTTTAGATATAATTATATAGGTAAAACTGACTATTAACCTAACTGTAATCATGAATAACTTATGAAAAGATCAACTTTTCTGTGATGATTATATCCAAATGTTAGGGATTTTGATAAGAATGTTGTTCAAATAACTTGCAATCAATTTCGTGTTACGAAGAATCAAGTCTCATTTATGCAACAAGGGTTTCAAGATCCTTTAAATGCAGTTTCATTTATTATGGTTACAAATTACCATAAGTATTAAGATTTTTTATTAACTAGATTTCAATAATTCATCATAAATGTGTAACCATCTGAGAATAAATGAAACCACATTTAAAGTATCTGAAAGCTCTTGTTTCATAAATGAGACTTGATTTTTCTCGACGTGAAATTGACTGCAACTTGAGTTCAATTTTAATAGAACTTGACTTTATCTTGTGATAATTTAACATTCTTCAAATTTTTTTCAAATTCATATTTTATGATTGAGATATCATCGTTCATATCTTTTTCATTCTCGAAGAAGATTCGTCATCAAATGTTTATATGAAATATGGTTTTAAAAACAAGTGAAAAAAAAAAATTCTCTTGCATACCTAGTCAAAGGGGACAATGGGACATGTCTTTTGAGAACAATTGTGCATTCCAAAAGTCAACGGTCAAGGTTGTTTATGGGCTAACAATCATTGAGTAGAAGCGATGATCATGGGACGTGGTTTTGTTTCACATTCCAAGCAAAGGATTTCATAATACCTTGTCTTTTTCTTTTCAACTCTTATTTTCTTTACTATTTTTTTTAGATATAATTTTGAAATAGTTAATGGTATCAATTGAAATATTAATTTATAAAGTCTCGAACAATAAGAGAAAGAGAAATAAAATCAAGGGTTTGATTAGGCTAGTCGGCAGGTTGAGTTTGATCTATTTTTCAACCCACCGATAAAATCATAATCTTGGGTAAGTTGCTGAAAAATCACTCGAGCTCAACTGTCCATCTACACAGCTCTTATGGGCTATTTTTTTTTTTTTCTGAGTCTCTAAGTCTTGTTGGAGTCGTTGTGAAATTAATATTACATTGTGCTTCGTCATGTCTCGGAGCTGTATCATTGTGCTAGGCCGCCTTGAGGAGGAAAGTGTGGCTACTTGTAGGTGTTAATTTGCACGAGGAAGAAGAAAGATTTAGTTTATTCGGTTTGCGATTTAAACTAGTTTGGTCGATAACTCAGTCAATGATCCATGGTCAATGGTTCAGTCAATTCAACCAATACAATCTAGTTCAACTCCAATCCACGTGGTTCACCTTGATTCTAGTTCAGACAATATTCTCATTGGTTCAGGTTCGAGAGTTATTTTAGCTTTCCTAACCGGATGGAGTAGTTATAAGACAATTACCAACATCTGTGTATAAAAATTGTAGTAATTATTTACATATGTGCATTAGAGTTTCATTTAACTATATGTCGAGAAATTACCTATTTTTTTTTTTTTGTGGCAACCATACCACCTCTCCGTCACCTTTCTGTATGCTTTGAGATTAAACTACTGTATTGTAATTTTTTCTTGGCACATTTATGTGCATGTAAGTTGACCAATTTTGAACGATTTATAGGTCTCTCGATTTTGTAATATTTTCTCTGTAAATGTATGCATATTGAACACCAACATGGGATTTTCCAAAATATTTTAGGTAAGATGGGATTTTCCAAAATATTTTAGGTAAGAGCAAGGACGTACAAAAGTTGTGATGGGAGAGTCTACTCATTGTGAAAACATTGTCATAATATTTTTATTTGTATTTCCATGTATTGTTTTAAAGGGCCACTATGTCTTAGTTGTGCGATGGGTATGTTTTGTCCTTCAACTATAAAATAACATCGACATGCTTATAGTAACGAACTCAGATCATCTAGAATTTTAGAAAATTAGGTCGTTACCAAAGCTCAATCTTTAACTTTTTAGATTGCTTACATTATATGCTTTAGTTTATATCTTCATAGCACAGCAATAAAGTCTCGTCAACGCCTCATACATCGTGTAAAAGAAATATTGTTATATTTTGATTGAATTATGTGCCATATGATATTTATTGTATGTTGGGAGAGAGTTTGCATGTAAATACACATTTATAAGAACTTACATACCGTGTTAGTAAAAGAGGAAGTTATTGAATGGTTGAGAAGAAGATTGAAGTATGAAGAGCAAGAATGCTCTCTATATATACAGGGAATACCAAAAGATATTTAGAAAATCTACTCAAACTCTGCACTATATATACCGGGAATACAAAAAGATATTTAGAAAATCTACCTAAAAATCTGGTAACAAACCAGTAAACAAATCAAAAACTAAATCAAATCAAAACTAAATCTAACTCCTAACGAGATTTAATTAGATACTAACTGTTAACAATCTAAATAAATACGTGATCTTTAACACTCCTCCTTGTTTAGATGCTGTGAACTCTAAGTTTTTTTTTTTTTTTTCTGAACACCCATCTTGCTCCAATTATCTTTCTGTTTAGAGGTCGATCAACCAACTCCCAGATTTTGTTTTTCTCGATCACCGAAAGCTCCTCCTCTGACAGGTGCATCATCAACCAAAGCATCTTGTTGTTCATCTTCAGACTCTTTTAGTCGTTCATCTTCAGACTCTTCTAACATGCTACCAAAGATTAAATTGTTTGGTGCATTAGAAATTTGATTCACCTTCGTTAATTCTTCCTAATTCCATTGCTCATTCCCAGCAAAATGAACATCTTGGCTCACAATAACACGACTAGTGTGTGGTTGAAAAACTTTGTAAGCTTTGGATATAATACTATACCCAACAAATATGTCAGCTTCTGCCTTTTTATCAAGCTTATCACGCTTGACCTGTGAAATGTAAGTGAAGCAAAGACACCCAATACTCTAAGAAATTTTAAAGAAGGTTTGTACCCATACCAAACTTCAAATGGTGTCAGGTCCTTCACATCTTTTGTTGAAATTCGATTTTGAAAGCACACAACAGTGTTTGCTGCTTTTCCCCAAAAACGTTTTGGAAGATCCTTCTCATGAAGCATGCATCTCGTCATCTCCATTATAAATCTATTCCTCCTTTCACTGACGTCTGTTGAGGAGTGTATGGTGCTGTCAATTGATGTTCAATTCCAGTCTCTTCACAAAACCTGTTAAAAGTTTCTAAAGTGTACTCCTTGCCATTATCTGATCTTATAGTCTAAATTAAGCATGCACTTTCATTCTCAACTTTGGCTTTGAATTTCCAAAATACACCCGCAACTTCTGACTTTTGCTTCAGCAAGAAAATCCAACACATTCTTGTTAGTTTCTCAATAAAAACAATGTAATAAAAATTACCATTTAATGACAGTGTTCGCTGAGGACAACAAAGATTAGTATGAACCAGCTGCAGCTTTTTTGAGGCTCTCCAAGCCTGTTTAGGAAATGGTTGCCTATGTTGCTTCCCAAAATTACAAGCATGGCAAGGAGGCATGTCATCATCAATGTCAACGAGTCCTTCTACCAGCTTTTTTGACTGCATCTGAAGCAAACCTCGATGATGAAAGTGTCTAAGTCTTTTGTGCCAAATCTCAGTGGCACTAACTCTGGATATAAAGGCCGTCGGATTTAGAGCAAAACTTTTTCCTTTCATTTTGACATTGAACAAGTCTTTGCCACTAGCATCTTTGATCAAGCACTGCTTATTCTCAAACAACACTTTATAGCCTTTATCAAATAACTGACCAACGCTTAACAAATTTTGATCAATTTTAGGTACAAATAAAACATCTGGAATAAATTTTGTACCTTCATAGCTTGTTACCGCTACTGTGTCTTTTCCCTTGACTTCCAAGTGTTCACCATTGTCAATCCTCACTCTCTTGACTTCAGTGTCTCTTAATTCCTCAAAAAACTCCTTGTCATATGTCATGTGATTTGTGCACCCACTGTCAATCAACTAGCTCTCGCTTGATTCTTTGCCTGAGGAAGAAGTGACCATAAAAAAATTGTTGTTGTTATTCTTCTTCTTGATCAACTACCTGTGCATCTACTTCTTTCACCTGATCTTTGGCTTTGCAGATCACAGCTTCATGTCCAAGTTGATTGCATTTGGAGCAGAAGGCGTCGGGTCTTCTCCAACACTTGTATGGTGGATGACCTTTCTTCTCAAAATGGCGGCAAGGTGGATAGGATTTTTTGAAAGTTCCTCCTTTTGTCTTCTGATAATTGGCAGATGGATCTCCATTCGTCGATTGGTTTTTGAAAATTTTCTTGTTTTTATACCTGCGTTGTTTTGATGCTTGACATGTAAGGCACCTTCAATCACCCCTTCTTGCCTCATAGACCTCCTTTGCTCTTGTGCTTGTAAAGCATTCAAGAGCTTTGTAAGAGAAATCTTTGACAAGTATTTGGTGTTCTCCAGAGTAGTAATGGTGGCTTCAAACTTCTCTGGAACAGTGACTAACAGCTTTTTGACGATCCTGGAATCATTTAACACAAAACCAAGCAATCTCACCTTGTTGGCAATGCTGAGAAGTCTGTCAGAGTACTCTTTCACCGATTCAGACTCCTTCATCTTCTGCAACTCGAAATCCCTAATCAAATTCAGGACTTTCATTCCACGAATCCTCTCATCTTCTCCATATTCAGCCCTGAGATAATCCCAGATTTTCTTTCCTGTTTTGAGGGACATTATTCGCATGAAGATCATTTGAGATATAGTGGCAAATAGGCAAGCTTTCGCCTTTGATTTTCTTGTCTTCTTTTCCTTCTGTAATTTGATTTGTGCTACAATAGGATTTGCTGGAAGCGGAGGGACCTCGTAATCCTCTTCTATTGCTTCCCAAAGATCCAAGGCATCCAGATAAGTCTTCATACGAACTGCCCACATTTGATAATTGTCTCCATCGAAGACGGGTGGTGCAACAGCTGAAAAACTGGATTCTCCTCCCATTTTGATCTCACAGATCCCTTAAGAAGACGGCTCTGATACCAATTGTTAGTGAAAGAGGGAGTTATTGAATGATTGATAAGAAGATTGAATTATGAAGAGCAAAAATACTCTATATATATATACACAGAGAATACAAAAAGATATTTAGAAAATCTACTTAAAAATCTGCAGAAAATCTGGTAACAAACCAGTAAACAAATCAAAAACTAAATCAAATCAAAACTAAATCTAACTCCTAACGGAGATTTAATTAGATACTAACTGACAGCAATCTAAACAAATACGTAATCTTTAACATACGGGCTCAACATTGGTGGGCCTTAGATTTTATACTATGATTGTCTCCACCATCTTCACATTTTGCTGCACAATTTGATTCACTTGCTAACCTCTAAACAATTTGATTCACTTGCTAACCTCTAAACTAAGTTCACCAATGCTATGATTTGTGCATGCATAGATGTCATTTGGTATACATCCAAACTTTCATAAAAAAGAACAAGGTGTGAACACTCGTTAGCTTACCATTTGGTTATAGGCCATCGGTTTGAAGTGAGTGTTTAAGTTGAACAAGGATAGCGATAGAAATGTCATCAAGCACAAAGTAAGGTTCATGATAAAGGGGTACGTGCAGTGTCAAATGAGTTGATTTTGAGGAGGTTTTCGCACGAGTGACTATACTTGACGCTCTGAGGTTGATTCTTGCTCTTGCGGCTCAACACGATTGGGAGACACCTTGACGAAGCTTTCAACACGTCATGTTCTATTGCTGGACCTGAGAATGTTGATTGGTTTTTGGACACTGGGGCTTCGGCCCATATGACTACCAATCCATCTATTTTGGATCAATTAAAAAAATTACACGAGTAAGAACTCTGTGATCGTAGGAAACGATGCCTCTCTACCCACTCCCCACACTAATCCTCTTTATCCTCTCCCAAATATTCACTTATTAGATTTAGGTTGTCCCTCATCTCACTAAAAATCTTCTTTCAATTAGTAAATTAACGTCTGATTTCCTCTCTTCGTTGCATTTACTAATAATTTTTTTACGGTCCAGAATCGTCAAATAAAAAGGGTGGTGGCAACTGGTAAAAGGGATGAAGCACTATATGTGCTGGAGCGCGACAATTTTGCCTTTATATATGTCCTTACAAATAAATCTCTACGTGCTTCATATGATTTATGACATGCACACCTGGGTCATGTGAATTATTATGTTACTTCTTTTTTAAATAAAAGTGGACATCTTTCTTTATGATATTTGGAGTTCTTCACCTGTCAAATTGTGAAAAGTCATCGATTGTCTTATTTCCGCAACGAACATAGGTCGCCTCAAGTGTTAGATCTTATCCATTATGATCTTTGGGGTTCTTCCCCTATCAAATTCAATTCGAGTTTTCTTTACTATGTTATTTTTATGATGATTATTCTTGATTCAATTGACTTTACCCTTTAAAATTTAAATATGGTTTCTTTGATATCTTTCTTAAATTTAGAACATTTGTGATTCTGCTCGTGGAGGTGCATAATTTACTAGCACTTGCTTAAAAGCTCATTTGCGTACTTTTGGCACCCATTGTCAACTATCTTGCCCGCATACACCTGCTCAAAATGGTCATGCTAAGAGCATTAAAATAACATGTATTATCTCATCTTAGAAATCTTATCCTAGGGGCATTTTCATAATTTTTTATAACATAAAGACGTTCTCATCTAAAATTCTAACGTCTTAATCATGTATATTCTAACTATTTAAGTCAAGGTATGCTTGCATGTCCTAGCGATCCCTGTAAATATTATTTGAGAAAGTACGAATCACTACTTACATGAGTGATGCGTGCCTTCTCGAGTTAGCAGTTTTTACTTGCTAGAAACTCCAATTTTTTTTTAGCTAGACGACATGAGTTCAGCCTGTCGTGATTGCACCTACATATGAATTTCAAACATTTTTTTTTAGAATTTCAACATTTACTTCATTTTCCTAATTTCTTCTCGCTTTTATATCTTTTTCTGTAGAACTCGATTCAACTTGATTTCATCATCAAAGTTGAAGTGTTTCAATCTAGCAATCAAAAAAAAAAAAAAAAAAAAAAAAAAAAAAAAAAATCAATCAATTTCGTTAACTATGGAAAAAGATAAATGCATTCAAAATAGATGTTCCTTGATTTCTTATCGTTCTTGGACCATTGAAAACGAGTCTTATAAACGTCTTTTCTCTTAGATTCCTTGACAAGATTTGTTTAGAATAATCTCCCAAAGCACAAAGAATAACCATTAGAAATATTCAAGCACCTAATGCTCGAATATATAGAAAAACCATATTTTTTAATCTATCAATCACACCTTTCGTTATTATTAATTCTTGATCGATTATGGAGATTCAAAAGTCCAGATCGATGGAGAACATTCTAAACAACTTGTGTGAAGACGTATTTTCTTCCTTTCTTCTCCAATAACCCAATCTCCTCTCATTTATTTATTTTTTTTTTCTTTTCTTTCTTCCCTCTCAATTATGTATGCATTAGGTAAATACATCATAAAGGGCGGAGAAAACCGATTTACCTTCTATGCGTTGACTTTGACCACTTTTCTATATTTTTTTGAGTTCCCGTGATTTCTCTAAACATTTTCTTCTTCTATCTCGTCTCGAAATCCAATCTCTAAAGCTCTCGATAAAATCCAACCACTTAAACTTTAAAAGAAAATAGGAAAATTTTGTACTTATCGAACTCGGACGTACATATTCAAATTTAGCATCTCAATAAAAATTGAAGTCTTAATTAGTTAAACTATATCCGCTAGGTCGGCAAATATCAATTCCCTTCTTTTTATTTATAAATATATTAGGTCAAAGTATGACTTAAGGTAATTGAATCCCTTAATTATTCTAAGGAACATCCTATTTGTCTATTCCCATTATTGATATTTTAAATAGTCTTAACTCATAAGTTATTCATTAATTATTAAGCCTCACATGGATATACAATATATATATATATATATATATATATATATATATGTACATACATCAAAGTCAAAGTTGCCACAAACCTATACTCTATTATTATTATTATTATTTTTAATGTTCAGTTTGACCTTTTATATTAACTAAAATTATTTTTTTAGCAAATTAGTCAAACAGGCGTTCGTTATCAATAAAACTTTATTTGGATAAACCAAATTAATTAAATCCATATCCTTTAACTTTGACTTTACTCCCTTCAAAATACATAAATAAACTTTTTATTTACGTATTATAAACATTTTATTTTAGCATCGGATTATAGTTTATGTCGTTATACATTACGATAAAAGTTATAAGCTCTATTTGGGGGAGGGAGGTGGAGGAAAAGTTCGTCGTTGGCCTCTAGGGTAGAATCAATTGAAAGCTTGAGAGACGGTGGTCTCGACATAAAAAATTTATTAAATATTTTATTTTATCAAAATCCCGATGGTCCCGACATTCCCTTACATCCCCTCTAACATGTCCCCACAAACCAACACGGGTCTTTTCAACATGTTTTGTTCTAATTCGCATGCATCTTAGAAAAATTTCTCTAATGTCATCTAACATAGAATTGCTCCGAGTAAAACCTGCTTAATGATGGAGTTTCTAATGTATGCTATCAGAAAAGAATGTGTACATTGTTGGTATATGTAGTAACTTTCATTTCTTTCTAAGTCTTTCTTAGTCGTCCTTGTTGGATGATGGAAGTCCCACATCGACTAATTTAGGGAATGATCATGGGTTTATAAGTGAGGAATGATAACTCCATTGGGATGAGGCCTTTTGGGGAAACCCAAAGCAAAGCCATGAGAGCTTATGCTCAAAGTGGACAATATCATACGGAGAGTCGTGTTCGTCTAACAGTCCTATCCTTAGGATCGCTCTAATTTAGATGTGGTATCGATTCATTTATATATCTCTAATTTATTCGAGTGTCACAAAAATATAACTCAATTAATGTCTTCAAATAAGAAGCTCGAGATTCAATTCTCCCGCTCGGGTTAAGAGAACAAAATCTTTGTCATCAAATATCCTATCAATTTATGTTTGATAAATGTAGGTTATTTGTGACATTTTAATTTTATCCATAAACCAAGTTGATCCGCAACCCAACAACGATAATTTTATAACTTAAATTAAATTGTACGAGTTGAGTTGAGTTAACCGGGTTTTTCAGGTCATATAATTTTTTATTTCTTTTGACATTTATACATTAATATGTCACTCGTGGGTCGGGTTAGAGATGTCTTTTTCGCAAGGACGAATTTGTATGTGAATTGGATTTGAACCAAAATAGGAAGATGGCGAGATTCATTACGCCAAAGAATGTGAAAAAAAAACAGACAAAATACCAAAATATTGAAGCAACAGCTCTATTCAGGTGAGCTGTTATCATTAACTTCCTGCGGCCATTGCGGCACCAAAAATCCCCCATCGCCGCCCTAACCACCGCCCCACTGGCTCCCATAAACAGACGGAGAAGATACCAAACCCGCGGCCGACGACGATGAAGACGATGTCATGGATGATGTCATCGGGGAATCGGTAACCATGGTGTATTGATTAGATGTTGCAGGCGACGGCGAGGATCGGAGTCTGACGTTTTCAGGGAAGTTGAGTTTGGCCTTGTTGCCTCGGAAGCGGAGAGCGGCCTCGTCGTAGGCTCTAGCGGCGGCTTCGGCCGTGTTGAAAGTCCCCAACCAAACTCTCACAGCTTTGAAGGGATCTCTTATCTCCGCCGCCCATTTCCCCCATGGCCTTTGCCTCACTCCTCTGTATCTTCTCCTTCCTTCTTCCTCCCTTATGTTTCTCCTTGTTTCTCTCTCGTATTCGTATATTCCCTCTTCTGCACGTTCGATATGACCCACGATTGAAATATGTCAAATAAAAGAAAAAAAAAAGAACAATTTGATAAAAAAAAACATAACCCTTTCCAATTTCTTTGCCGTTGATGTGTGAAAAGAGCATACATTTCACGAGTATCTACAGAGGTGGAGTACTAACAATCCTCTAAACTTTCCGTTCAAGCTAAGAATCATTAACAAATCTTATTGATTAAAGTACAAAATTTCGTCTACAGAACACAAAATTTGGTCCACAATTTGCATCCACGACCAATTTTAATATAATTGCTCATCTGGGTATTGCCCGATTCTAATATAATTGCTTATAGGGGAGTAACTTATCCTACAAAGTCAAGTTTATAAGCTCTGCAATCCATCAAACTATCCACGGTTTGAATGAATATATCACGAAAGAACGAAAAACATAATTATCATACCTTCGAAGCGATGGTCTTGACGTCCTCTCTTGTGGGAATTATAAGAAGATGAACCGGCAGAGAGAGTTCCGGTTCCGCCGCTTTCTCCGCCGATAGGGATCTCACCAGCAACGACGTGGGTCAGAGCCGAGACGATAACGGAGGTTTCTACGTCTCTATCTAGACCAGACAACGTAGGAGGATGATGAAGCCATTCGTTTTGGTCGGAGAAATCTCTGCTGGAATTCGCCACCTTTGCAGCTCTAATAGTAATGAACATGAAATTCGGTGTTCGAAAATGGGTGTGTTTTGAGCCAATTATTTATAATAAATGTGACCAAAGCAATTGACCTTGTTGCCTTTGACTTTGAAAAACTGCATTTTGTTTTATATTAACCACCGCCATTTTTCACATCCTTTTATCATTCCTAGTTTGACATAGAGTACTCGAGAAGCTCCTAGTTTGACATAGAGTACTCGAGAAGCATGATATCATCTACAATGGTATGATATTATTCATTATGAATATAAGTTACTATGGTTTTACTTTTGGTGTTTCTCGACAGACCTAATTTCAATAGATATGATATTTCTTACTTGTATGTCCACGATCTTCTCGTTAATTAGTTAATGTGGAACTACTCTTCCAAATAATTCTTAATAATCCTTCCGTGACTGAAACTAAAAATTATAATTTTTAACATATACAAAATTATTCGAGGCACCTCATGTTTAGGATTTGGATCAGGATTCAAAATTTGGATTCAGCACCTGATAACCGTGATATTTTCCTACATCTCTTGCAACATGATCACGTAACTTATTTCTTGTTTCTACGAGTGAAGACTCTCCCCACAAATCAAAATGAGTTTTTCTTAAGATGTTTTGTCCTCGCTTACATAGCTTTTAGGAAAATTTCCAAGAGGTTACCTAACATAAAATTGGTTAAAACAAAACACACTTGACTTTAGAGTTCTTATGATTGAACTACGAAAAGGAAGGTGCACTTTGTTGGTATAGATAGTGAGAACACAGTGGATCTCATATCCGTTGGAGTAGGGAATGAAGTCTTTTTTTATAAGGGCGTGGAAACCACTACCTAACAGAAGCATTTTAAAACCGTGAGGCCAATGACAATACATAATGGTGGACAATATTGGATAATGATAGGTTGTGGCTATTACAAATGGTATCAGAACCAGACACCAGGTGGTGTGCCAACGAGGACGCTAGGCCTTAAAGGTGTGAAATGTGAGATCCCACATCGGTTAGTAAGCGTGTGGAAACCTCTCCCTAACAGACAAATTTTAAAATCGTGAGACTGACGACTATACGTAACCTAGATTGCTACAAATATAGCCGTTTTTTAACCGTATAGAACTCAATGTAAATTTGGTAAGCTTTATTAGGCTGAAAGTTTGAAAAAACAAAATAAAATTTAAATCCATAAGGAAATTAATAATAAAATTCTCTAGAAAGTGTAGCACTGTCAATGTGCTGTAAAGAAGAAGAAGTCGGGAAGGGAAGGGCAAGTGCTGCAACTTGACTGGGGAAGCATGGGGCCATGCCCATCCATTGGGTTTGTAGTCAAAAGGACCATGTGAGTTCAAACAAGCAATAAAACACATGTAGTGAAAGCTTTAAGAAACTTCCTACTTGTTCTTCCAAATTTTAAATTCTCTCTTATGGATATGATTAGCATTGGCCTTGTGGATTTCCTTTGAACCGTGCTGGCACGACATGACCCGACTATTCAATGAGACTTATCGAGTTGACCCCAATTTTGGAAGCGAAGGAACTAGTTAACCCTATTGGGTCTGGTCCTAATCGAGTTGGGGTGCATCGTACCATCAACATGGAGAATAAAATAACTAAGAAAGGCTTAAAGAAATGAAAGTTACTATCTATACCAACAAGGTGCACCTTACTTTCGGTGACTCAATCATAGGAATTTTTCAGAGATACATGTGTGTGATAACAAAACATATTGGAATGATACTTGTTGGTCTCCTCACTCTTAAAAAGCAAGGAGTCGGTAATGTGTGTAAGGACAAAACATGCTGAATGACTGGTGTTGGTCTGTGGGGATAGTTTTTATTCATAAGAAACAAAGAGTAAGTAACGTGATCATGTCATGAGGGAATGTCGGGGCCATCAGTTCTCAAATCCGGATTCTAAATCCTAATCCGAATTTTGGGCATAGGTCGTTACAATATTTGTGATCTTCTATCTTATCATTTACACATTGATCTTGCAAATTTATTTCGAACATATCTAGGTATTTAAAACTTTATTTATAAAATATCTAGATATCTAAATCTTTCGACAACATTCTAAGTTGGGCTCATACGATTATTAGATTTGACCCTATTGAGCTAGTAGTGATCTTTTAATAATATCGCCTTAAATATTGAAAATTGTGTTTAGCTGACGTAAGTTTCGGTGTTGCAAGTTAGTCTGATGCCTCACCCCGTCTCCCTAGTCAACGGACTACCGTCGACTTGTGGCATTGTTCGATTATTTGAATTGAAAACCTATTATCCCACTTATGAACATAGAACGGTTAAGACGAAGATTCAAAACTCTCACCTCTACGCTGAACGTGTCAAATTCGAAAACAAAATGAAATTGATAACAACAAATGGAAATGGAATTGACCAACAAGCTTGGAAACAAAATCAAGTAGCCATATATTTAATTACATGAATCTCCCCGGTTGAACCGAATCCATTCAATTAATTTCCTCAAATTTATTCTATTTTTTTAAAAAAATTTGACTTGAACTTCTTGAGCAACAAGTTGAAGCCAACACGAAGCTTTGGCCATTCATTTTTTTAATATCATATGTATAAGCTCGTGGAAGATGTCGACATAACATCACGACGTTTTACAATGCCCCACCTATTGCCTTTTATCCTTTTAGGTTCCCCAACTTCGGGCCCTAAATTTACTTGGGGAAGAGCTACGTTCGTCGTTCGTTTTTAATAAATCTTAAAATTAGTCGAAATACTTAAGTCAACGGACTATGTAATGATAAATTATGGATGAATTCGTTAAAACAAATGGTTGTTTTCTTAGTTGGACAATTTTAAGGTAGAGATCGAATCTTCGAACTTTTTATTCTGTCTGAAGAAGAAAAAGAAAAGCAAGAATTGAAGATGTGACAATATGGTTGACTGACGTATTTTAATTTGACTTTAAGAATACTTGAAAGATAAATTAGTGGACGAGAAGATAAGTAGGATAAGAGCCTCAAAATTTATGACATCGTTTGGAAAACGAACTCCAATTTGATGCTTTGTTTGATGTCGTGAAAAAGTTAATTTAGACTTTTGTAAAATTTCGGTTGATTGAGATCGTTATTAAATACACGATCATCTATCCTTTGACCTTAATCAAACTAGAAAATATCGATTATTTAGCTTGTGGCCCGGTCTCAAAACATTGACCATTTAGCCTGTGATCTAACATCAAAACCCTAATTGTATGACCGGTGATTAGGAACCAAAATGTGGGTGTCAAGCCAACAATCATGGTGGTACAATTAACCCGTCTATCGATACCTTATAGATTATTACAAATGGTTTAATGTTATTTTGCAAGGTTAATCATTACCGTAAATATATTTTTGAAGTTTTAAAAAAGTTTAAATGTGTTGAAATTTTTTTAAAAAAGTAGGAGGATATTAACGAAACTTTTAAAAATTTGATATTTTTAGACCACGTTTGACAAGGGTATTTATAAAACCATTTTGAAAGTTGAAGTTGTTTTTTAAACAAAGTATTAACAATTTTTTAACGAAACTTTTAAAAATTTGATATTTTTAGACCACGTTTGACAAGGGTATTTATAAAACCATTTTGAAAGTTGAAGTTGTTTTTTAAACAAAGTATTAACAATTTTTTTTTTTTAAAAAAAGTATTTTTAAATTCTTTTAAAAGTTTAATAATATTTTCAAAATTTGAGGAGTGTTTTTAGACCAAATACAAAGTTCAACGATATTTTTATTAACTTAGCCTCTCTCTATATATATAAAGCGGTGTCCCTCAAGAGACGCTCATCCGGCCCCATGCGGGCCAATATAGAGGAGTGCCATAATGCGATCAAGGAGAACGGTGCATCATCTAACACACCACACGGAGTGGGCATTGAAGACTAGTTAAGACATAAGAAAGATAGAGACATCGAATAAACAAGAGAGACAAAGATCGACTTGTTGAAGAGTCGGATAGGGTCCTGGGCCTTAACCACGAAAGTTGGGGTTCTAGAGGGAATTTGGGCATGCAGTTCTGGAGTCAAGTCCGTCCATATGAAATATGAATTCTCACCAAGTTTATATAAATATATATATATATAGTCAATACGGAGATATGATGAGAGTTGTACTAGTTTAATGGATTAGGGAATGGAATGAGTTAGGCTGCCTAATTTAATAAAATGTCCCATAAGATCAAAGGAGGAAGTTAATAGGCATGAGACATGTCCCATTGATAATATAGTAGTGACCCATTGAAAATGAGATATCAAAGAAAATGGGTGGTGTTGTCTATTGTGAAGCCCTTAATTTATTCTAAAAAATCATGGGTTTTGAAGAAAATTTTAATGAGATGGGAAAGGGACATTACGGTCATGATGTGTTCTTGAAAATATATAGTATCGTATCACGATATAATATATTTGATCCTTAATCATAGGTTAATATATTGTATTAGTTTATTGCTCTTATATTTTGTTTGTAATCTATTTGATCTTAATTGAGTGGTAAATGATTATAAACATAGAACTCTCACTACCCTTTACGCGTTGTAGTTTTAGCAAATATTCTCATGGTATCAGAGCCCGGTTTAGCAAGTCTGATCCTTTCTTCTCCATGACTTTCAAATCCTTTTCTTCTTTCTTTCCGCCCTCTAATCTATATGATCACCATCAAATAAGAGGTCAAGTGTTGTTAAAAAAAAAAAATAATGACCCAACACTTTTTTACCGACACATGTTATAAATGAATGTTTCATTCACGCAACGCAATAGAAACATTTAAATCGACTCGAATTTTATTTAAAATTAAACAACAAAATTTACATTGATGAAATATGGAGAAAATTATGGTGACTTTTTAATATTCTTACTCCACATCCTCGTACCATTAAATCTTTTAATGTCTAATAAAATCTTCTGGTTATGATTTAAATTAAAGACCAAGATTTGTGGTAGCCACTTGAAAAAATAGGGGCAGAGAGATCTAGAGAGAATCTTCCATTTTCTAGAGAAGAGATGTCATAGCGGCTGATTCTGGAAATTTCGATGACTCACTGGAATTCATGCAACCACTCGATCATCTACCCTATTTTAGCCTTTCTCGAAGGGGGACGAAAACTTGTTATAAAAAAATTGAGTTGGAAAGGAAAGGACAACGTATAGAAGTTGTTATTCAATAGTTATATATAATGAGATTATATACGGTAGATAATATAATAGTAAATGACTATATATGGTAGATAGTTACTATCTAATAAAAGTATATATAATAAACTAACCTATATATATAATATAAATATAAGGCAGTGTAAGAAGAAAAGTTTCTGAATTCTCTATATTCTTCGGTAATTATAAACTTTTAGCCAATATTTCTTCTTTTCTTAGTTCTATCTAAGCCCTCAGTTGTTCATAGTTCGTTCTTGAGATTCTAAAGTATCTTGATTAGTTTTTCTACAAGTCTCTCTCATCATCATCGACCTATATATTTATGCACTTGAGGTATAACCTTGCTATAGGTTCCAATCCATAGTTCTCATTATACTGTTATGGACACTGTTCTCAGATTCTCTAATCGAGTTTCATTGACTCTTACTATTAGACTCCACGTAAAAATCATAAAGAAGGGAGTGACCCTCAATAACGTAACTGATCTGTTTTTTTGGGTTCTCTTTCTTTTTGTAATTTGTGTCTTCTTGGTTTGCATAAAGTGAATTGTTCTTGGAAAAGTTGGATTGTTGCATGTGATACCCCGCCTACACTTTAATCGAGTCCAATTCCACTCTAAAAAAAAACAACTTTTTGGGAGAAGCTAAAGAAAGCTTCAAGTTCTATCGTGCATAACCGATGACATCATTCTAATCAATCAAATCAATAACATCACGTTCTTGTAAAAAGTTTCTAATACGTTCTTCATTTACTGCGTATTGTGCTGAAATGATTATTGAGGATGACTCAAGACTCGTATTAAATAAGGAGAAGATCACGGATATAAAATTAAGAGATAGTATCTCATTGTTACCGGGTTGAATTTCCTTATAATTTCAAAGTTGAAAATTTGTAATGTGAAATATAAAGATTCAGTCGACTTATATCCAGCTATAAATTAGAAGAAATGAACGAATATGGTCAAAGATTATACATTTGGGGTTTGACCCAACTTTTAATTTTTTATATATTAAAAAAGAAATCTAAAGTTAAAGTCAAACGCGCAATGTAGCGGCGCGTCGGTTACATCCAGTCCATCACCGACGGCGGCGGTGGAATTTCAGATTGACCAATCGACAAAGCATCTCCGACATCTAGTCAACGGTTGGGCTGCTTTCTTAAAGGATTTTCTCAAATGTCAACCTTTTAATTCAACTGTTTGACATTATTCCGATAAATTAATTAAAAAAAAAAAAAAATTCAACTACTTTTATTTCATAAATATTCTTAAAATTTAAAAAATTTCAATAATATTCTTAATTTTTAAATAACTCTGAAAAGTATAGGTGTACATGATCCAGGTTGGGTTGGGTTGGGTTGGGTTGAAGGTTTTTTTTGACCCATCACAAAAGTTCGGGTTGGTTGGAAACTCAACCCAAAACTTTTCACAACTAAACCCAACCCTCTATTTTCGGGTTCAGGTTGGATTGTCAATTTTTTAAAAAGTTTTATTTGGATACAATCTTAGATAAAATATATTAAAAGTTCACAAACAAACACAAATCAATATATAATTATTAAAAAAAAAAAAACAAAAAATCAATAAAAAAAAACAAGGAGCGAAAATTCTAACCTATTAGCATAGTTCAACATTATCATAAAACTAAAGACAACTAAATACCGATATTTTTTAGAACAAAAATATAAGGATAAATCATGAAATATGAAATATAAATTAAAACTAAAGACAACTAAATACCGATAATTTTTTTAAAACAAAAATATAAGGATAGATCATGAAATATGAAATATAAACTGGGGTATAATATTAATATTTTAATGGAAATATGTGTAGAGTACTCCCCTATTAGAAAATAAAAATTATATATAAATTGGGATATAATAATGTCATACATTAAAGACAACTAAATACATAAAACGAAAGAATATAAGGAAATATGAAATATAAAATATAAGGATAGATCATGAAATATGAAATATAAATTAAAACTAAAGATAATTAAATACCAAATACCGATATTGTTTTAGAATAAAAATATAAGATAGATCATGAAATATGAAATATAAATCGGAATATAATAATTTAAAGACAACTAAATACCGATATTTTTTTAAAACAAAAATATAAGGATAGATCATAAAATAGGATATAATATTAATATTTTAACGGAAATATGTGCTTAGACCTTATAGAGTCTTATACTATTAAAAAAATAAAAAAATATATAAATTGGGATATTCATAGAACTGAGGACAACTAAATACAGATATTTTTTTAGAATGGGTTAAAGTAAAAAAAATATAAAGATAGATCATGAAATATGAAATATAAATTAAAATAAAGACAACTAGATACCGATATTTTGTTAGAACAAAAATATAAGATAGATCATGAAATATGAAATATAAATTAAAACTAAAACAACTAAATACCGATATTTTTTTAGAACAAAAAAATGCTTCTACGTAACTTTATAATAGAGTACTCAACTATTAAAAAAAATAAAAATATATATAAATTGGTAAAGAATATAATAATATCATAAAACGAAAGAATATTTTTTTTAGAATTGGTTAAAGTAATAATATTAGAAAAATAAGATCCTAACGCTATATACATTGAGATATAATAATGTCATACAACTAAAGACAACTAAATACCCATATTTTTTAGAATTGGTTAAAGTAACGATAGATCAACCAAAATATAAGGATCCTAACCTATTAGAAAAAATAAAAATATATATAAACTGGATGGGTAGGTCTCATAAGAAAGGCCAAAGTACCACGAACCCAAAATCTTAATATACTTTATATATTTATTTCAATCGGGTCGCTCCGGTCAACTCGGGTTTTGTCCCACGAACCCAAAATCGAACCGATTCAATTCGGGTTCAGAAAAGTGAACCCAACTCTATCCGAAATGCTAATCCAACCCAACACAACCCTTGTAGTTTGGGTTGGATTTGTCGGAGTTGTCGGGTTGAATGTACACCCTTACTAAAAATAATTCTTAAACTAAAAAAAATTCTGCTAATATTTTGTTTACTTTTTAAAATGCATTTTAATTTATTTAAAAATTTTAAAATCAATTTTAATTGTTTTAAATAAAAAAATATTTGTACGACTAAGTTTAGGGCATGGCTCTGATACCATGTTAGACGAACACGACTCTCCACAATGGTATGATATTGTCCACTTTGAGCATAAGCTCTCATGGCTTTGCTTTGGGCTTCCTCAAAAGGCCTCATACCAATGGAGTTAGTATTCCTCACTTATAAACCCATGATCATTCCCTAAATTAGTCGACGTGGGACTTCCATCATCCAACACTCATAACTAGGTCTAGGGAGAATTGATACTTGCATATTAGGTCCATATTTATATACACACAACTAACTTTATCTTGTCCAAGGGCACTCGGGTTTTTGGCAGTGGAGAAGAGAGGGGAAATCGCGACTCTTGGTTCTTGCTAGGGAAGGGTTGGTGCAGAGATTTTCGAGACGGGGGTACAGAGAGCTTCAACTTCGATGTAGAAGATCTTATAATTCAAAAAAATATGCATTATTTTTTAATTACATTAAAATTGTTACATATTAAAATTCGACTATTGTTGTTCTATTCTTAAGTGAGTTGTAGTAGAGATTTGACCTCGATGACGTTAGAGATCCTATGTTCAAGTCATAAAAGTTAGATTTATTTATAGAGATTCCACCGTCAAAACATTTTTCATTTAATGAAAATGTAAAATTTAATTTCCGAATCACTTAAATTTTTTTTTGGGATGACCAATTTATTCCTACAAAAATCTTAGTTTTATGTGGAATGAATGTTGTTGTTCTTGTCACATTCGTACTATTGACCTAATATGTACCAAGTAGTCGAGGCTTTATATCAAGACGTGTTTAGTATGCTAGCTTGATATAGCCTCTTCGTATCACATATTGCAATCTAGAGGACTTTTAGGGGTGTTAAAAAATCGAACCAATCCAATTAACCAAACCGAACCTTATGGTTCGGTCCGAAGTTTTCCCAACTTATCAGTGTAACAATTTAGTTTTTTCAATTTGGTCCTCCATTCAGCTCTTGAAAAACAAAATAGCCCAAAACGTTTGCACAAGTCCAGCAATAGAATATTCAAAACAAGAAGCCCAACCTATATCATCTCACTTTCTTTCCTCCCTCGTGAAAGCTGTTTGTGAGATCCCACGTCGGTTGATGACTCGTTTTAATACTGTGAGACTGACAACAATATGTAATGGACCAAAACTGACAATATCTGTTATCGGTGGCCTAAGGCTATTACACAGTAATACTCTGATACCAAATAATATGGAATCACTACAAGGGAAGTAACACTCGGACTACCTTGTTGATCGAATATCTCAAGGCAAGACACTTGTTTCAGATTCGAATCACTCCACAAACAAGATTGATCATGTCGAACTTGAATGATTCTACATGCAACCTAAACTACATAGAATTGCAACGAAACTTAGCCATTGGCTAAAGAAAACACAACGACTCTTTTACTATATTTTCAAGTCTATATACCAATACAACATACATGGATTTATATAGTCCCAAAATGAAACTCTTGACCTTACCTGAGACATTTCAAGAATTCGTAACTATGACCATAATTAGCCTATATGTATACTTTATAACTATAATTAGCCACGGGTAAATGTAACTTTAAATTAAATAAAAAGTGTTGAAATATATTAATAAAATTCAATAATTCTAAATTCCTCTAAATGGTAACCCACCCAAAATTTATAAAAATAAAGCTTCATTCTTTTTCTTCGATGTGGCATGAATTGAAATATCTTTCGATAATTTCAACAGCATTTTCTTCACATATTCATTGAACTATATCGTATGATTGATGTCTCTTGGTTCATATCACACAACCTTTTGTCCTCACAATCGAAGTCGTGGTTGTCCTTCTCCCGCATCATTGATGTCGTCGTTGCCACCCTTCCCCCATGTCGTTGAAGCCATCACCGCCTATCCCTCGCCGTTGAATCCGCCACCACCCTCTCTTGTCTTGGCCGCAATTCGTCGCAATCTTTTCTCAAATCTATTGAGCTAGAATGTGTTTCCTCTTTGCGACAAAATTTTTTCCCTTTCCATGAACAAAAGATATAATTTTTTTTAAAGGAAAAAAATAGGCAAAATTGTTTTAAAACCAAACCGAACCACTTGGATCCAAAACCAGAACCGATAAAAAAATCGAGCGATTCAATTCGGCATCGATTTAATTAAAATTGAACCAAACTGAACCAAACCGTACACACCCTAGGTTTTCACGTTAAAAGCTTAAAGAAGTTTAGAGATGTATTAGACACGTTATTAACAAATTAGTAACCAAATATACACAAACTACGAAGTTTAGGGACTAAACTTATAATTTAACGTAATATTTTGAATACGGTACGATACGAGCAAAGAATGACCGATAAATAGGTTTTTAGAGTTCATTCCATGTCGAGATAAATTAAAAAATAAAAATAAAATAAAAAATAAAGACAAGATTGAACAATTGCACATGTAAGAAACCCCATTGTTTCATGTTTTGCTCATATCTTCCATTTCTATATAATTCATTACTAGAAGCTTCACTTTAACCAAAAAAATAAAAAGGAGAAAGGCAGATGTAAAAATATCATACAAATTACTAATGAAATAAACTCTCAATTGTGGATTGGAGGCTTCTTGGACGCTGGAGTATAATCCATTGCGCCCAAATCATCTGTGCTTGAAAAATGTTCTTCTTCATGAACTGCAAGATCATCATTTCCTTTAAGCTTATGATCATCTTTCTTAATTTGAGGCACTCCCAAGCTTCTTGTTGCTACAACAAATCAATACCCAAATCCAATTAGCCATCCAAGTCGAGGTATTACACTAAAAAGTCGTTCTGAATAATCAAGAATTTCGTTTCGTTTTTATCAAAGATTGTGAGATCTCACGTTGATTGGGGAAAAAAACGAAACATTCTTTATAAGAGTGAAAACCTCTTCCTAGTAGACGCGTTTTAAAAACATTGAGAGGAAGCCTGAAAGGGAAAGCCCAAAGATGACAATATATGCTAGCAATGAGTTTCGGCTGTTACAAAGGGTATGAGAGCAATGTGTTAGCAAGGAGGCTGAGCCCTGAAAGGGGGTGGACACAAGGCGGTGGGCCAACAAAGACGTTGAGCCTCGAAGAGGAGTGGATTGTGATATCCCACATCGGTTGGGGAGGATAACAAAACATTTTTTATAAGAGTATGGAAACCTCGAAAAGCTCAAAGAGGACAATATCCGCTAGCGGTGGGTTTGGGCTGTTACACAGATCGTACCAAACCTCGTGGATTTGGGCTGTTACACAGATCAGACCATAAAATTTTTGTCTCACTTTATCATTATTTACGAAAATGCTAGTAATATATCTTCTTTGATAAAGAACCATAATTTGAACTTAAATGGGAAAAAACCTTTTTTTTTATATACTTTTTACTTTTAAATAGTAATACCCATATATTCATAACGAATTTGGATGGGAGCTTCTCTTGATAGAGAAAATTCAAAACGTGATAGAGAAAATCACTAAACATAACCCAATTTACCATAATAAAAAAGTTAATATTATTTATTGTAGCTTAACTTAATTTTGAAACCCAAAACAAAACTAGAGAAGAAAATAAATAATAAAAGTCGGTCATAAGTATGAAGAGATAAAAAGATAATAGATGAAGAAATCTACCAATAACTTTGTTTGAGAAAGAACAAAGAAGAACGAGGACGAGAACGAGGACGACGACGCGTTTGTTCATAGCCATTGGAGCTTTTGTGGTTTGGCTTTGATTTTGTTCTTGTAATGACAAAAGGGAAGCTTTGTTTTTGTGTGAAGAAGGTGTTGAAGTTGAGAAGTTACTTTATAGAGAAATGAAGAGAGAAGAAGTTGATTGGGAAGTGAGTGCAAAGGCACATGTGGAGCACCATCAAATTTGTATTATTCCAAAGAGAACAAAAGCTATGGTGTTGAGAGTCCATGTCAATGTTTTGAGAGTGTCTTGTGATGAATGTGATGGGGTCTTGTGGTTGGAGACACAAGCCTTTTGTAATTGAATTTGAAATTTGGGTCTTTTGAGAATGTGGGGTGTTTATAAACAACCAAATATAGGGCATTAATGATGATAAAACCCCACATTTAGCTTCTAATCACCCTAAAACAAAATCGAACAAACCCATTAATACAAATTCGAGAGCAAAATGGCTATCGAGAGTAATCGTCAGATGGGTTTGAAATATCAACCAACAAATAATTGCTAGATCTGGATAAGGATAGATATCTATGTGGGTATGTCGAACTATGAAATTATAGTACTCATTAAGCCAAATCAAATGATGTAATTGTGAGATCCCATGTGGGTTGGAGAGGGGAATGAAACATTCATTAGAAGGGTATGAAAACTTCTCTCTAGTATACGTGTTTTAAAACCTTGGGGGGAAGCCCCAGAAAAGAATGCCTAAAGTGGAAAAGCTCAAAGAGGACAATAGCTGTTAGTAGTGAGCTTGAGCTTGACAAATGGTATTAGAGCCAGATACCGGACGATGGGCCAGTAAGAATGAAATGGTATTAGAGCCAGATACCGGACGATGGGCCAGTAAGAATGTTGAGCCCCAAAGGGGGTGGTGGATTGTGAGATCCAACATCGGTTGGGGAGGAGAACGAACTATTATTTATAAGGAAACCATTTCCTAGCAAATGCATTTTGAAAACTTTGAGGGGAAGCCCGAAAGGGAAAACCTAAAGAGGACAATATCTGTTAGTAGTGTGTTCGGTCTGCTACAGACAATATTTGCTAGTCTGTTACATTAGTATATCGGGTTTCACATCTCTAGTTACTATATCCCTGGAGTCACGCTGATTGCGTGTCAGTAGTTCAAATCCACTTCTAAACAAAGGGTCCAAAGGACACGTACCCAAAACCTGATTTGAAAATTCAAATGAAAGAGGAAAAATTGTTCTCGAAGAAGCGTGACCATTCGAGTGAATCTCGAGATTTGAATGGCGTTCTAACTAAAAAATTAATGAAACCCAAATGACATTGTTTGTTGTTCTTAAAGGACACACATGTTTGGAAGAGCTTATGGTTTAAGCTTTGCACAAACCTAACCCTAATAATAAATATGTTTGGTTTTTTATTTAAATGTCTTCATGTGCAATGGCCTAAGGTGTGTGGGAAAGAAGGGAACAGCTTTGAGGCATACAAGATTTGTAGGCCCAAACCAAAACACCCATTTCAAACACTACCATCACTAACACATACAAATTTCCCACTCAAGTGGCCAATATTCATGGATCTACTACGTCCACATTGAAAATCATGTGTGGAGTATATTTTTTTAGGAGCGATCGTGAATTGGGTTGTGTTAGATTGAAACATTTTAAGATACAGTTTAATTGTTCGGGTAGTAAATTTTTTCAACACAAACAAATTTAACCAAACTCATAAACCAGCTAAATTCATAAAGTTTTCATTTATTTGAACCCAACTTAACTCAAATCATTCGGATTGGGTTGGGTTGACCTGGTTTTACCGGTCATCAGATCTTGTGAACACCTTTAATATTTTTTTATTATATATCTAATCTAGATTGTGTAAGCTTTGACCCTTAATGAATCTATTTCTTTATCTAAAATTATACACTTTTTTTTTTAATATATTGTTGGGTGAATTTTATTTTCTTTAATTACCGTAAATGTAAAAATAACAAATTTAAACCTTCAACTTGAATGGAAGAAGAACGTCAATTACTAATAGAGTATAAAATTTCTATCAATACACCGATACTTTTATCGTTATTTTCATATATCCTGAGCTCGACATCTGCAAAAGGGATAGTCCACATTTTCATTTTACCGTGAAATGATGTATGAAACATAAACTATCATAGATGATATTGATAATAAGCATTTGAATTATTTATTTTTATAATTTTTCTTGAAAATTATCCATCAACATAAAAAATTTATCAATATTTTTATCGATAGGTTCGTAAAATCGAACCTCGAACCCTCGAGATTAAAATTTTAAACTTTGGTTACTCCTAGGTAAGGTGATGTAAGATAAAGGATGAGTTAGGGAGCATTAATGAATGGAAAAATTAGGACATTAAAAGAAGGATGGGCAAAAAGGCAACACAAGTGGGAGCTACCATCATCTACACATAACTAAAAAAGTGTGAAAGAAGTCATGTGGGTGAGTGGTGATGAGCAGATGGGTGGGCCTTATTGGTCTCTTTCCAAACCATTTTAACCAAGATGAATTATTGGTATGTTTCAATGCATTTGAAGTAGGGGTAAATAAGATGAATAGCTATAGAAACATGACTTTAACAATATAATTTTTTCAAAAACAAATAAATGTATATTTTTTAATTAGGAATGTACACGGTTGAATTGAACTGGGTTCGAAAAATCTTTTGGATCAATTCGAAATTTTAGGTTCGTTGGGTTGGTGACCAAAGCAACCTGAATAGAGTCGCTACTATATGTATGACATGACTGTTAAGTGCGGAAACATTCATTTAAAATAGTTCATAAATAGTGTCATGAAATTAAAGCTTTCGAAGTAAAAATCTTTAAGACAATACAAAGATGTATAAAACGAAAATAAATGTTGTAACAATTGTAACAACAAAAGAAAAGCAAATTAATGACCTAATCTAACTTAAGGCTAGGAGATAGAGAAAATGCAACTACCCTAACATTGGTTCTATGGTTTTCATCGCAAAACCATCTTTATCCGTACAAGGTCTTACCTTTACTTGAAATATAAGAGTGACCCGTGACTTTAATATTTTACGAAATACCAAATAAGGAACCCCACTATCAAGGTCGAAAAACACAAACACATAAAACATGGCGAGACTATTGAGGATTATTGGGAGAGAGTCCCATATTGGTTAATTTAGGGGAAGATCATGGGTTTATAAGTGCAGAATACTATATCCATTGGTATGAGGCCGTTTCGGAAAGTCCAAAGCAAAACCATGAGAGCTTTTACTCAAATTGGACAATATCATACCATTGTGGAGAATTGTGATTCCTAACACAGACTTCATCGGTTAGAGAGGGGAACGAAACATTCCTTGTAAAGGTGTGGAAATTGTGTGGAAAACTTTCTCTCTAGCAGACAGAGAACATATCAGGGGAACGAAACATTCCTTGTAAAGGTGTGGAAATTGTGTGGAAAGCTTTCTCTCTAGCAGATAGAGAACATATCGGCTAGCCGGGGGCTTAGGTTGTTATAAATGATATCAGAGCTAGATACCGAGCGGTGTGCTAGTGAGGATGATGGGTCCTCAAGGGGGCTCTAGCAGACAGAGAACATATCGGCTAGCCGGGGGCTTAGGTTGTTATAAATGATATCAGAGCTAGATACCGAGCGGTGTGCTAGTGAGGATGATGGGTCCTCAAGGGGGTGGATTGGGGTGGGATTAGACTGTTACACCACACCATGTGAGAACATCAAGCAAGGGTGTCATTCAACAAGCCTAGTAAACGGTTAAAGAGAGAAATGTGGTGATGCAATTTAAGATGGTGCATCACCTGACACACTAAGATTAAGTGTATAAGAAAGTTAACGACTATCTCTTTTGATATATAATCTACTAGAGTTTATGAACCAAAGTAAACAATATCATATCAATTGAATTAGATTTAAAAATGTCAGTCTCAGCCCAACTCAATCTATAAACGACTCTAATTTACTGATTTTTTTTTCCACATGTGACTATACTTTTTGATGTTTTTATTACTATTTGTGTTTTATATCATATCGCACCCACCAATAATCATTTTGTTTGATTTATGGACTATGAAATTACCTCCAAACCATTCGGATCCTCTTGCATTTATTATAAATAAAAAAAAAAGAAAAAAAAAAAGGGGAAAAGATAGAATATTTAAAAATATTTGGTAAGTGACTCGACCATTTTATGATTTTCTCGAAAGATCTTTATGTGATAGAACTATACCGCAAGTCATACGCGCAAAGGTTAATTAAACGATAAAGGTGATATTGTGAGCGCTTACTATGCAAAGCTCATCATATGATAGATTTCACCAATATGTGCAATAGTAAGACTAGTCGTTAGATGTGAAAGGTTATGAAATGTTATGTGTACGATATGCTATTTTAAGATATGATATGTTTGATGATGTATTTGTGTTATGATATATGAATGTTATGATATACGTTATGATGTAGTATGATTGAAAATACAATGTATGTTGTGACATGATATACGATATGATATGTGCATGATATGATATGATTGATATGTAATATGATATATTGGCATAATGCTCAACCCCAATATAGGTATGAAAAGTTATGAAAAAATTATATGATATAAAGGAAAGGGGAAGAGAGGTTGTTGTACATGATAATGAAAGGAAAAATGTTAGAACCTCATGCTTCGGGGGATACCCCTTCTTCATTTTACGGCAGTATGAATGCATACGCTACGAGGCAGAGGAACTATCATTATATTTATTATAATGCTACAACGATCGCTATTCCTAAAGGATGTCCGACATCAACAGCTCCAGAGAATGCTTGCTTGGCAAGAAAGGGCCCTAGGAGGTGTACGAACCGACTGGTTGTTCCATACTCGCATGTGTGGACTGTGTGTAGAACAGTAAATACACATCCAAATACAACTGCCTAAGGAATATAGACTGATATGATAGGCCCCACTCATGATTGTATGTGTTTGCATTTGACTCCAATAGCGGAGTCACTCACTGAGTATTTCTTAAAATACTCAAGTCGTGCTACTATTATTTTTCAGGTAAAGACAGGGCTTCCCTGTACGGCTGATAGTGACATCGCAATTCAAGAGACCATGACGCATGCATAGGGTAGTTTGCAATTTAAATTTCATAGACTATAGATTAGTATGCATTTAACTTCGTAGAATATAGGTTAGTATAGGGTACTTTTACTTTATGTTATTTCAATCTTTGTTATTTTATTTAAAAACCTTCTAAAAAAACAGGTAAGTTCGTGGTTATGTTTTTATGATAAAGTTTTGAATGAAGTATTTCTGCATAAATGTCTATGATATGTATACAGTAACGATTTTAGTTTAAATAGAAATCTAGGTTGTTACAATGTCTCAACTAAAGATGATGGGACATAAATTGTGAGTCAATACGCTCAACTCGTAGAAAGGCAAGCAATTTGAATCATGGGGTGTGGTAATCATGCATTGGTAGGTTAATAGACCACTTTGGCCCGTCATAGATCGCCATCAGGCTCACGATTTTAAAACTCATATGTCAGGGAAAGGTTTCCACACCATTATCAGGAATGCTTCGTTCTCCTCTCCAACCGATATGAGATCTCACAATTCAGCCCCTTGAGGGCCCAGCGTTCTTGTTGGCACACCGCTAGGTGTCTAGCTCTTATACCATTATAAGCACCCAAGCCCACCGCTAGTAGATATTGTCCTCTTTGGCCTGTCACGTACCACCGTCAGCCTCACGATTTTAAAAAGCCTCTGTTAGGGAGAAGTTTCCACACCCTTATAAGAGATGCTTCGTTCTCCTCTCCGACTAATGTGGGACCTCACAATCCACCCTCATTGGGGGCCTAGCGTTTTGCACTGTCATAGAGGGGTGCCGATTTGAGGCGTTAGTTAATTTTTTTAGGGTAGATTTTATATTCTTTTGTATCATTGGCCCCTTTTTCCGTTTGTAAATAACTTGAATTTTTTTGGCATTGTTGTTGTATATCTTTTAAACCACGTGAAATTTTACAGTATTTTCTACATTTTCAATGTTTTTTTTATTTTAAATTTTGTTTTATTTGTGTTTGATTTCGTCTCTGCATTGCAGTCTCATTTCTCTAAATCTCGAAAATTGGGTCGTGACAAACTATTAGTTGTGGAACATTTCTAAAAGAATAACTATTAGTGTTTTTTTCTTTAAATAATCATCCATGGTAGGTTTATTTAAAAGAAGTAAAAAAAACATTGTGGTCAAAAGTATTTTTTTAGTACAAAATGTGTTTTGCAACTGCTCATTTATGCTTAAGATATTCATTTTGGTATCCTTGGATTGACGGTCAAAACAAACATTTGGTATTAGAGCTATAATGTCGAAACAAATGTCGTCGCCTTAAGAACATTATGCAATAACGATGAAGAGCGAAAGTAAGGGAATGTAACATTTTTTAGTACAAAGTTTTTTAGTGTTACTTTCTATTTCAAATATTCATTTCGATATGCTCCGATTGAGGCATGAATGACGGTAAGTAGGTGGATGACTTTGATAGGAACAACAACCCTCTACACTAGTATGATATTATCCACAGAATCAATGGAGATAGTGTCTTTTATATACCAATATCTTCTATTTAATTAGTCAATGTGGTACTCCAACAAATAAAGAAGGTGCTAGCAAGAGCTTTGTGGGTCAATGGAGCGTTTGTGCATTATGAGAATCCCGGTGTTGACTTATTCGTCAGGGTGAATATGACATCGCTATAATGCCAAAGGAGGTGCATTATGAGAATCCCAAACGATGAAGATCTAATAGTCGGTCTGCTTAGAAAAGCAAAAATTAACTCTTGTGAGAGCTCCTTGCCATAATTCTTTCTGAGTCTATGAATTATGAATCACAATCATTGTTATATCATAAAAATTTAAGTATGCGAGACGATCATCTTTTGAAAAGTAATTGTCAATAACTCGGTTACGAGTATGTTTTATAGTAATTATGATTTATTCTTTATTCAATTCACACTATGATACATCTAACACTCGGAACTTTCCTCATATAATAAAAAAAACCATGACACACACGAGATTTATTCTATACTCTCAGAACATTACTGATTCTTTCAACACACATTAGTTTGCTGGTTATGAACTGGACGGTTACTCCTTACCAGAGTATAGTCCATCGTTACCAAGTCGTTCCCAAGCACCCCATCGTGATTTTCGACGAGTGGATTGTCCTCGGATCGGCTCGTCCCTTCTATCAAACGCCTTCCACCCGAAGAACCTATCACCATGAAATAACAAAAGTTAATACTCAATCCTCTTGATTCCAAAAGCTTTTTCTTTCTTGTTTATGAGTAAATTTGGTATTGGTTACCTGTGGCTGTGACGAGGAGAAAGAAAAGAAAGATGAAAAGCAATAGCTGAAGGAAGCCATTGAATGAAACAGCTGATACCTTTTCGACCATCTTTCTACGAAGCTTTCTTTTGAGGCAACTTTTCTTTGAGTAATTTATACCTTTTATTTCTCAACAATTTTGCTTATAAAGACCTTGGATTTTGTCTCTATATTATAATAAAAACATTTCTGGTGCAACATCATACTTATCTTATTCACATACACCCTATTTCAAGCATCCTATTTCAAGCATCTTTGTAATGGTTCAAGCCTATTAGTAGTAGATATCGTCCTATTTGGGCTTTTACTTCTGAGCTTCCCTTCAAGATTTTTAAAACGCGTTTATTAGAGAGAGATTGCTTCGTTCTCCACTCAAACCCACGTGGGACCTCACAATCTTAATCTCGAGTATCTCAAATAAAACCTCTCATCAAACGGCCATCTTAAAATTCTATCCAATGAGTTAAAATTTTTAATTTTATGTCTTGGAGTGGTAAGTTTTGAATAAATTTTTTATCTTTTTTAATTTTTGACAAATAAATATGTGAGGTTTATTAGTAATTTTAGGATTTGTTCACATGCATGAAAATTGTAGAAAATTAATTGTCGTGTCGTTTTAATGTCTTGTGTAATCATTGATATATGATTATTGTGTGTGTGTTTTACTATTAAGTTTTTTTATAAATCTTTTTTAAAATATACATTTTCAAAATTATAAAAGTATCAAAATTTATCTTTTATTTTAGAATTTTATTAAGAATTCAAAATACAATTTAAAAAACAAAAAATAATCGGACAACATAAGTGAAGTCTGGACATAAGAGTGAGAACGAATCCAAAGGACAAAAGCAAGCAAATTTGGAGCTAGAGTAAGTAGTCTTACTATTGGTATAGTTAGAAATATATGTTTGTATGATGACACGTGTTTTGTAGTTCTACACGTGTCAAATGTGTGAAATGTTTATAAAATGACGTGCCTATAATATGTATAGGGAATGATATCACTTTAATATATTTATGAAATGATATGACTATGATATGTTATGAAATAATATGATTATGATACGTCTATGATATGATATGTCGATGATATGTTATGTTTGTTATGACACGTGTTAACCTTAGACATCGATTATTGGTCAGTATCGTTGAAATTTGTGTTAAATAATTTATTAAAAATAACGGCAAGGACAATATTGGCATTGAGGCTATGAAAGTATGTCAATATTAGGAAAATGACATTGAGCATAGGTAAGGCCCATGAAAAGGCTAGCTAGAACACGACCAGAGACATTACAACAACTTTGAGACATTACGACAACTTAGTAAATATGTTTTAAATTATGCCAACCAAGCGAAGGTAGGGTAAAAAAAGTAGGGTAATATGGATAATTTTAGGTACATTTATCTGAGTTCTACGTGATGTATATATATATATATATATATATATATATATATATATATATATATATATATATATATATATATATATATATATATATTGTGAATTGAAATAGATTTGAGTCACAATTTGAAAAATAGCATTAATGAATGGAATCAACCGACAGGGATGGGACTACATGTCGTTTTCATCTACGACAATGCATGGAATTGTGTGTAAGACATTGCCAACATCCGACCCCTTCACTTTTGTCCCTCTCTCTCCATTCTCTAACCCTAATTCCCTTCACTCTTTAAAAATCTTCTTATTTAATGACCTTTGGAAAATTTGGTTTTAACACCAATTCACTAATTAGGTTGTTAATTAAGACAAATTTTCATGGTTATAGGGATTAAAACAGATTAGAAAGTCTCGAGTTGTACGGGACTTGAAGTCCTACTATTCGTGGCAAGAGATGAAATGGGTCATTGCAAAATAGGTAAGTCAATGCTTGACCTGCTCACAGATTAAAGCATGAAGGTAGTGATCTCGAGGACTACTACAACCCCTAAGTGTTTTTCAATGGAAGTGAGAAGACGTCACTATGGATTTCATCTTAGGGTTGTCAAAGACAAAGAAAACATTCACTGTCATATAGGTCATCGTAGACAAATTGACTAACTCTGCCCACTTCATCCCAATAAACCTATTCCGTAGATAAGTGAGCTCAATTATACGTGGAAGGGATTATTTGACTTTTTTTTTTTTTTTTTTTTTTGTTATGTTGTTCTTTTTCCTCCGAAATTGATGGCTAAGTAGTTGGTTATGTTTGCATACGAGGATCATTGCACGTCTCCTGTTCTGCTAGGTTCTCTATCAATTTAGAGATTGCTAAACATTCCTCTCTCTCTATTAGATATTTCAAATTGTGATTGATATTGAATTTTATTTGTTGATCACCCATTCTAAGCATTATAATTCCGTTGTGAACATCTACTAATGTCCTACCTATTTTTAAGAACGATCTTTTCAAATTAATTGGTACATTACTGTTTGCTTCATAATCCAAGACAATAAAGTCTATAAAAAATATATTTGTCTACGTGAATAAAATGTCTTCAATTCTATAGGATGAGTGATCAAATGATCTACTAATTGAAGCGTCATTGTTGTGGGTCTAGCTTCCTCAATGCGTAGCTTTTTGAAGATGAACATCGACATTAGGTTAATGCTCACTCCCAGATCACACCAAGCTCGGCCAACTCCTTCCTTTCAATTGCTACTGGAATAGTTAATGAGTTAAGGTATTTTTCCTTTGATGGGATATTATTCTTAAAAATTACACTACCTTCCTCCTTAATGTCACTACCTTAAATTCTTAGAACCTTTGAGGGTGTTTTTAAAAACTTGACAGTCGTTGGATGTGATGATCTGTGTGTGTTCGTTCTAGATCATATCAATCAAACAATTCAGAGAAAAATCATCCTGCTCTTATCTTATCTATCTTATGAACGAATTTCTTAGAAAGCTCAGAAAATCAAGCCATCTCAAATGCTCTACCGATGAAGAAGAAAGTTCAAATGAACATCGAAGAGGAGAAAATCTCACAATCTCAAATACTGTCAATCAAGAATACCAGATTGCTAGAATCGAAGATCAACTCAAAAATTGGACTATTCCAAAGGTAGATCCTAAAACTATCTACCAAATTTCATCCTTCAATTTTACTCAAAGATCATGCATCAAATTCTCAGAGAAGAACATCCCAATTCATAGCAATAGGGAATCTCTGAATCTTTTTTCAAGATCTCTTATACTCCAACATCGTGAAGAGTTTAACTATCTCCATGTCGGTCTTGTCCAAGTCGCGGTAAAACCATTGTTCAGACTTGGATTAGATATCCCAGTTCTTATCTCCTTACGAGATAAGAGACATGAAGATTTCTCAAATTCCTTATTGGGAATGGTTCAATCCAATTTAGAGAATGGACCAGTCTATTTCAATTGTTATCCAAACTTTACTCTGTCTCTCCACGACCCACACATATTATCAGCTCTCATGCTAGATTTACAGTCAAAAAATTTAAACATCAAGGCTGAAACTCATTCTTCAGTCGTCATATTCAGGGTTTATTATAAGCTCATGAATACAAACATTTCCCCAAGAGCATTAAGATCCTCACCAAAAGGATCGACTATGCTCATAGAAGCAAATATTGGAAAATCATCAGTGACTGTCCCAAAAACACTCTCTTGGGATCAAATAACCAGAAGCACTCTCTGGAAAATAGAAGATGCAAATCTTCCAAAGAGGAAAGAATCTCAAAATCCAGTCCAAATCATCGAACATGACGATGGAAGCGTTGAAATAAAATTCAGCGAAGAACCTTCGTCAGAGTCGAAAGTAAAAGAATTCCTGAGTTCTAGACCAAGTACTTCAGGAATATCAAGATCAATGTATGACCCCTTAGGTAAAAGAGGTCAGTTATGATAAAAAAAGGGCGTCAATCCACTATGAAGATGGCTCAAGGTCTCCAACCCATACGGATATGGATACTCAATCCGTCTACGAAAGCCAGCTAAATGTCATTACAGCTGATTTCCAGATAGACAGAATTTTTGAAAGCAGATTTTATGTCAACTACCAACTCTTCAAAAAGAAATGCCTTCTTCAAAACCTACAAAGAGGCTGAGCGAAATGAATTAAGAGCTCAGTGGTATTCTCATATTGAAGCCATCAAAGAAAATATACCATTCTTCGAATGGTTTGAAGAAAATATTCTGCAGATATGCACCTTGACCCAGAGGAGTTGGAAGACTACCAAAAGAGGCGAGGTATATTCGAAACATCCTCCGTTAGAAGAAGTCGAATTCGACAACTACTACGGAGAAAATGTCAAAGCTAGCCCTTTCAAACATATTCCGGAAGGACTAGAAAAGGGTAATCCGACCCTAAAAGATATCAAGAATATCCAGCATCAAAACAATTATTCAAATAAGATTTTATCCACGATCGCTACTCAACTTGAAAGTATCGAGGGAAAAATCTCAAAGAAATCAGGTAGTCTGCAGGAACAGGCAAGCAGCTCTGTACCAAAGGTTGATGAGTCAATACCAATACTCAGACCGGCAAATCTCGAAATCTTTACAAAAAGGATTTCAAAAGAAGAGGCTGCGATGGCCAAGATAGAAGAAAAGTTAGACAGGATATTAAATCCGGCCATGACGCCTCATGATTCATCTGTCAATGTCGTTAACAATGACGACGAGAACCAAGAATTCGAAGACGAGATTGCAAATGAGAGAGAAGAACCTTTCTACAATCGAATTGAAAGGATCTCTAGAAGAAGTCAAAATAATGCCAGTAATCAGAAAAACTGGTATCCTCAACCGTCTTTTCCAGATATCCAGTTCGAAGAAAAGACACTACAAACTCAAGCTCATTACGATGGTTTAGCAATCTATGAATGGAATATCGATGGATTGTCTGACTATCTGATAATGAATGTTGTCAATGAGATGATGATGGCCGCAGACGCGTATAAATTACAAGACCATAAATCCGACCATCAGATAGCTCAAGTTTTGGTAACCGGATTTACCGGGCAACTCAAGGATTGGTGGGACAAATATCTCGACGAAACAACTCGCCAACAGATATTAAACCACTATGTCATTAGACCAACTACTCAAATTATCAAAGAAGAAGGTCCATCAACTAGGACCGAGGTACAACATGAAAGGGTAGAGGATGCTGTCAACACCCTCATATATACCCTCATAGAATTCTTCGTCGGCGACCCTCTAAAATACCAGGAGAGATCCGCCGAAATACTCATGAATCTGAAATGCCCTACCTTAGGTGATTTCAGGTGGTACAAAGACATGTACTTCAGCAAAGTTCTTATTAGAACAGATAGTTCGTTGGAATTCTGGAAAGAGAATTTCGTCAATGGACTACCAAAACACTTCTCAAGGAGGATCAAAGATGGTCTTAAGACAAAGTACAATGGAACAATTCCATGGCAAACTTTGTCATACGGATCCATAGCATCCTTCATCATAGAAGAAGGGCTCAGACTTTGTAATGAGTCAAAGATTCAAAACAAGCTCAATTCTTCGATATCAAACAGAAAAGAGCTTGGTAGATTTTGCGATCAATATGGATGCAAGGGAATAGAAGCTCCCTCAACCTCCAGGCGAAAGAAGGTTAAGACGCATCCAAAACCTTATCATTCATACAGGCCTAGAGAAACATATCGGAATAAACCCGTGCAGTCTCAGAAGCCAACATATTTAAGAAGGAAGTATATTCCTACAAAAACCCATAGAGGAAAGAAAAAGCAAACTTGCTTCAAATGTCGTGAAGAAGGACACTATGCTAACAAGTGTCCAATCAGAGGAAAGATCAATGAGTTGGATATAGATCAAGAGCTGAAAAATCAGCTATTGCGACTGACCCTAACCGACTCAGAGCAATCAAGCGAGGGAGAAATCCTCGAACTCCAAGAAGAATCTGATTCATATTCTAGCACAGAATACGAATCAGAACAAGAAGGAAAAAGGACGTGCGAAGGATGCATAAATGTCCTTACCAAAGATCAAGAAATTCTACTCGAAGTAGTAGAAAAGGTTCAAGACCCAGAAATTCAACAGAAGATTGCTCAACGACTTAGGGATGCCATGACAATTTCTAAGCCAACTGAAAAAGAAGAAAGAAATCCCTACAGACTCCAATCTGTTCTCCAAAGATTTGAAAAACCGAGGGAACTCACTACTCAAGATTTACAAAGAGAGATTAATAATCTCAAACAAGAAATACAGGCGCTAAGATCTGAAACCAGGTCAGAATCCTATACGCTTCGTCAAGAAATTCTCAATCTTCAGGAAAGGCTGCCAGCACAAAAGGAAACGGCGCAACCGAACCTGGACGAAGAAGATTTTCAAAGTTCCTTCGTTGGAGCCATCACCACTTCTCAATTTCAAAAATGGTACGCTCTCGTTACCTTAAAAATTTATGATTTCAAAATCACACTAAAGGCTCTCATAGATACTGGAGCCGATCAAAATTGCATTCAAGAAGGCCTAATACCTACAAAGTATTTTGAAAAAACTACTGAGGGCCTTAGAGGTGCTAACAATAACAAACTCAAAATTAATTACAAACTATCAAAAGTTCATGTTTGCAATGATGGAATTTGCTTCGTAAATTCCTTCCTTCTAGTAAAAGACTTAGGACAAGAACTAATCCTAGGTACTCCTTTCATTACTCAATTATATCCTTTTAGAATAACTGAAAAAGGGTTAGAATCAAAAGCCTTAGGAAAGAAGATAAAATTTAACTTTCTTTCCCCCATAAGGATTAGCGAAATTTAGGAAAGAAGATAAAATTTAACTTTCTTTCCCCCATAAGGATTAGCGAAATAAATAACCTTCAAAGGAATACAATTATTCAATCAATAAATGTATTAAATTACAAAGCAAAACAAATTTCTTTTTTGAAAGAAGAAATTTCATTCAAAAGAATAGAAGAGCAAATTCAAAACAAATCTGTCCAGTTTAAAATCAAAACTTTACAAACTCAATTAGAAAAAGAAGTTTGTTCAAATATCCCAAATGCCTTTTGGAATAGGAAACAACATATAGTTGATCTTCCTTATATCAAAGCTTTCGAGGAGAAAAATATTCCTACGAAAGCCCGACCTATTCAAATGAATAAAGAATTACTAACATTCTGCAAAGCAGAAATTAATGATCTTTTGCAGAAAGGCCTTATTAGACCATCAAAGAGCCCCTGGTCATGTGCGGCTTTTTATGTCAACAACCAGGCAGAAAAGGAACGTGGAGTCCCGCGACTGGTAATTAACTACAAACCCTTAAATAAGGTTTTGGAATGGATTAGATATCCAATTCCAAATAAATCAGATTTAATGCAAAGAATTTCAAATGCAAAAATATTTTCAAAATTTGACATGAAATCAGGATTTTGGCAAATCCAGATTTCAGAAAAAGACAAGTACAAAACGGCTTTTAATGTCCCTTTTGGACAATACGAATGGAACGTTATGCCATTTGGGCTAAAAAACGCTCCATCCGAATTTCAAAAGATTATGAATGATATTTTCAATCCTTTTCAAGACTTTTCAATTGTTTATATTGACGATGTTCTAATTTTTTCTCAAAACATCGATCAACACTTTAAGCATCTTCAAACATTTTTGACGATAGTCAAAAGAAACGGTTTAGTTGTGTCTAAACCCAAAATTAAACTTTTTCAAACAAAAATACGTTTTCTGGGATTTGAAATTCATTTGGGTCTAATAAAACCCATTCAAAGGTCCATTGAGTTTGCCTCAAACTTTCCAGATCAAATTACAGATAAGACCCAACTACAAAGATTTTTGGGATGCCTCAATTATGTGTCTGATTTCCTTCAAAATATCAGACCCATCTGCAAGCCACTTTTTGAGAGACTCAAAAAGAATCCAAAGCCCTGGACTGAAGAACATACCAAAACAGTCCAAAAAATCAAATCCCTTGTCAAGTCAATTCCGTGTTTATCGCTGATAAACCCAAGGGCTAGTTTAATAGTGGAGACCGACGCATCCGATATTGGATATGGAGGAATCCTAAAACAGTCCCTTGACAAGAAAGAATCCATTGTCCGTTTCCATTCTGGAATATGGAATTCTACTCAAAAAAATTACTCAACAGTAAAGAAAGTGATAGAAAAAGGGAAGAAGCCCAATGCTTCTTCAAGCACACCTGCTCCAATGACATCCGATAGCTATGCAATGGATTCTGGCTTCACATTGGTGACCAGATCTAAAGCAAAGCTTTCTCAAAAACAGGCGGAGGTTATCACTCCGACGAGGCCTTCAGCCTCTTCAATACGGCCATCTGCCGTTACTCCATCGAGACCCACTGTCTCTTCCACTTCAAAGGGACCTTCTGTCCCCTCGACTTACTCGGACGCGGTTGTTCCCGTTCGTTTTTCTCCAGTTCCTGAAATCAAAACCTATTTTCAAAAATCTGTGTCTATACCAGAAGCTCTGGTAGAACCAGAATACGACGACCCGAAAATCGGCGAAGTCGTTAAAAAGGCCTATCCATCGGGATTCTTTTATATCCCAGAAGATCTTCATAAAACCAGAAGGTTTTATGAATTCATTCTAGTCGACACAAAGTCCGTCGAAATTACTCATATTCCGAGTCGCGATGATCCTTCGAAAATCGCGTATTCAAAATTAAAAATTTTTAAAGTCATGAATCCGACGTATTGGAATCAAGACCCATACACGGAAAAGACATTCTCAAAACCTTTTGTTCCTCATTCTTACTCATACAGAGACTATCAGATGGCATGGTTCAATGTCATTTGGTATCAAAATTACGAGCATTCATGGTTCATTCAATTCTGCCAAAATGCTCATAAAATTCATTACCCATTTTGGTTCATCAAATGGTGAAAAATCTTTGGATCAGCCAAAGATATATTTCCAGTTCCAATCCAAGAATCGTTCCACTATTTTGTTCAAAACATATTCAAAATCCCATTTCCATTGACCATGCGCTTTTGCGTATATTTTCAAATTCCTTGGATATTAACTTGGAATTTTCAAATAAAAGAGACCGAAGACCAAATAAAACATGTCTTCAAAATTATCAAAATCAAATGGTGGGATAAATATACTTATACCCACGCAGACATCAAAGCGGTAAAGGTCTGGCTATCTGAGAATGGCCACCTTCAGGATTTATCCAAGAAGAAGACCTCTGAATTCCTTAATTCAAAGTCGAGGCTACTCGCCGCATTAGCCCAGACAACTTCGGAAGCTGATTTTCAAAAGCTTCTTCAAGAAGCCACATCAGTCGGTTCAACATCTTCTCCTTCTATTATAGAGGAAGAAGATGAAGACACGATCTATGATCTCAATGATCCATTTTTGGATTCACAACCACCTTTGTAGATATCATCATCTCAATGACTGAATAGTCGTTAAACTAATTAAAAAAAAAAAAAAAAAAAAAAAATTTCCATTCAATTTTCCTTCTTTTGGCACCTTTTTTATTTTGATTTTTTCCTATTATTGTACTCTTTCTTTTCATGTAAATACGTACCTCTATGTAAAGATATGTAAAAATATGTAAAAATATGTATTGAAAGTTATTAATTAAGCTAGGATGATAGAGCTCATATAAATCGTAAGGGCTCAAGTCATTAAGCAAATAGTAAATGTCACTCTTCTTTGGATCAACACGAACATACGCAGTACAACCAAAAGTTCTCAAGTGAGAGTACTTGAGTTCTTTTCCTATCCATACTTCCTCTTGCAACTTGAACCCCAAGGGTATTGACGACTCTCTATTGATCAAGTAGACTGTTGTATTTACAGTATCGGCTCAAAATGTCTTTGACAATCCATAATGAATCCTCGTACTCTTTGCCTGCTCATTCAATGTTCTGTTCATCTTTTCAGCAACATCATTTTGTTTTGATTTGTATTACTCATATGGTCTTCTTTCCTAGATTACTCTCACATCTGACCATTGATAGTTGTTAGATACTAGTCTTTGACAATATCATCCGCCATTTGTTTTGTAGTAATTTTTAGTCCATAAAAAAAATTCCATTTCATGATGACAACACTTTCTACCTTGAATCTCTCCCCAGCCTCACTTAACAAAGTTTCTCAAACGGCCAGGAATCAATTGTGTGTTCAACCATGCATTTCTGTTGAGCGTTTGTAGCTTGCGTTCGTTGTTCTTCAGTCTCTACCTTAATGTTCTTTAAATTTCAAGATCAAGTAGTAATTCCAAACCAGTACTATCATTCATGCACTTCTAAACTACTACTCCCTTGAGAAAAAGAAAATTCAATTAAATTCCCCAATAACTGCGCCAAAAAGGTTAAAATATTGCTTAGTTTTATAGATAAGTATACACAATCACAAATTACTACTGGGAGTTTGTATAAATTTCTTAACTCCAATGTCATACCCCAATAATGATCAATATCATTGGGAGAATTGTTCGAGGGGAGGATTGTTGAGGATTATTGAGAGTGAGTCCCAAAACCATGAGAGCTTTACGGTCAAAATGGACAATATCATACCATTGTTGAGACAATAAACTATCTTGAGTCGAGACATTTCTTTTTGTGCATGGGATGTGAGTGCTACATGAGTAGACTAGTGGTAAGTAGCCTACTAACCTCTTTTCGTGAGACTATTAACTTCATAATCACAGTATGAATCTTGCTAAATCTAAACATGTTCATCACTACATCACGTAGCATTCACATCCCATGCATAGTAAGTCATGATATAACATAGTAATATCATTTATTATTTTTCTCAAGGCATACCTAATAGTGACAAATCGCTTTTTGTAAGGCTATGGAAACATACTGAGTCTTGATTGTAGGCTAGAATACATAATTCTTAGAGTTTTAATACCAACTGTTACGACCTTATTTTCTATTAAAAACAAGGTCGCCACTACATGCATGACATGACTAATACGTGCAGAAAACATTCATTTAAAATATTTCATAAAAGGTGCCATAAACATAACATTCATAATAAATTCTTTAAAATGAAATTTTTATGAAACAAGAAGGCGAAATATAAATGACATGAATTTAAATAAAAGACCTAATCTAACTTGAGGACTACCAAATAGACATGAATGCGACTAGCCTAACTCTGGTTCTATGGCCTTCATCAGAATATCGTCATCCATACAGAGGTGCCTTACTTTTACCTGAAAAAATAAGAGTAGCACGTGACTTGAGTATTTTAAGAAATATTCAATAAGTAACATTTGTATTGGAGTTGGAAAATGCAAACACACGCGATATGGAGAGACCTATCCTTTTATAAATACATCATGGCATGGCCTTAGACACGGTCCACGCGCGCCCATAAATACATCATGGCATGGCCTTAGACCTATCCTTCAAGTTCAGGCAGGATTGATATGTAATACTTCGTTACACATGGTCCACACGCGTCCATATGGACCCACCAAGTGGCGTACCCCCTAAGTCGCTCGTCGACCTAGCACACGTTGATGCTACTGGACACCACAGAGGGAAAGGACCCGCATAACATCATGGTGAACATAAATGTTACAAGGTATGCATCCATACTAATCATAATGGAGAAGCAGCCGATGCATATGATACACAAAAATGTATGAGATCACCATAGCTTAATATCATGACATAATTTTATGATGCAAGCCAAACCTCCATTTAGTAACAACACAACAAGCCTATAAATCATCCATACATAATTCCTGTCAAATCTTTCGTATTAACATTGTTACATGGCATAGTGTATGAATGTTCACACATTATAGGTTATCAATAGCATAAACATGATTCCACTGCAACATGACATAATAACACTATAGCATAGCTTATAAACATAACGTACTACAACATAGCACAACATGACATAGCACAATATATTATAGGGTAGTATAGCATCAAAATAATAAAACCTTCCTTCGTGATGTAGTCAAATATGCCTTCTGATTCCTTCATCTTCATCTTCATCGCATAATGTTTAGAGTCGTACATGTTTTACTTCATCAGCCCCCCTAAAAACTTTTTCAAACGTGTCCCATGCTTCTTTGTACATTATTGCAGTTGCTGTCTTCTAAAACTTTGACTCATCAACTGCTTGAAATAATAGGTACAACGCAGTTTTGCACTTCATTCGTGCTTGCTTTTGCGACCAAATATCATTTACTTTTGTGTCTTCGATTTGCTCCAGTTTGGTGTAAATGTCCACAACCACATCCCACACATCTTATGCTCAGAGTAAGGCTTGCATCTGAATACTGCAATTGTTGTAGTTCGACTTTAGTAGACGTGGCAGTGGTACACCACCCAACGACATCTTCCCTTGACATTTTTGGCTCTTATACCATTTTGTTGGAGCAACGTAAAATTTTATGTTAGAGGAGGACGAATTCTCTCAACATTTAAATCTACCTTCTAATCGACGAAGAGATGTTTTCACTTCTTAAATTGAGTTGTTTTGAAATCTCTACCTAGTGTCTTTATATAAGCCTTTTGCAACATGATTCATTAATAATCCAATACATATATGATCTAATAAATCCAACTCTAAAATGTAGAGAATGGACTTATGTAGTCGAATGGTGTACCACTATCGACGATGACGGCACGATTGGGATTGAGATGGGACTCACTGAAATCTTGTGGTGTGGGTGTGAGAGCGCAACTACTATCATCGGTGAGTGGAGAAATTGTTTTTGAAAAGTTTTGAGAGTTACAACTGCTTAACCAAGAGAGAAGAGAGAGGATTGTTGAAATAAAATTTGCTCCGATATCAATTGGTTGAAATAAAATTCCCTCAATTGAAAATAACAATCCGCCCAGATACCAACTAGTAGAAAATAGACGCTCGCTCTAAAACTAACTTATTTAAATAACTCTCACGTAGCTGTGAAGGAGGTGTCGAGAGGGGAGAGACAAGGGACAAGAAATTTTGAAAAAACTATTTTCTATTACACTTACACTTTGCTTTCTGTCTCTTACTCTTGCTATCTAGCTCTTACATTTTACAATGAAAACGAATTAGGGTTTTTAAGATCTAAAATTAGCTATCTCATAACCCACTCCTTAACAGAGTAATTCTTCGCCTTTTATTTTTTTTCTCGCCTTTTCTTTTTTACTGCTCAAATTTGGAAAGTCCTTGCTAAAATTAACAAAATCAAAACTACCATTTTTTTCTTTTTTTTTCATTTAAGTTTATTCCCAACAAAACTAGGCATGAACTTAAATGTTTCTAACATCTGTCATGCCAATCATCTTCTTGTATTTGTTGAAAAGTACTTTCGGTAGCGATTTTGTAAAGATGTCCGCAACTTGATTCTGACTTGCCACATGCTGCACTTCCACGTTTCCTTCCTTCACATGATCTCGAATAAAATGAAATCTAACGTCAATGTGTTTGCTTCTTTCATGGTTTATTGGGTTCTTGGCCAACTCAATTGCTGATTTGTTGTCAACTTGTATTACGGTTGCACCTCGTTGCTTTAGCTCCATCTTACTCAACAAATTTCTAAGCCATATTGCGTGACACACACACCAAGATACTGCTACATACTCAGCTTCACACATCGAGAGTGTCACGATCGGTTGTTTATTTGAAAGCCAAGTAAATGCTATGTTGCCCATGAAGAATACATAACCCGATGTACTTTTCCAATCGTCTATGTCTTCGCACCAGTCACTGTCAGAGTAATCGACTAACTTGTAATCTTCTGGTTTTGAGTAGAATAACCCAAGTGACAACGTTCCTTGGACGTATCGTAGGACTCGCTTCAACGCCTTCCAATGTGAATAAATTGGCTCCTCCATTAACCGGCTTATTATGCCGACACTTAATGAAAGATCTGGCCTTGTGCATGTAAGATAGCGAAGGCTTCCCACCAGGCTTCAGTACCTATTTGCATCTACTCGTTCTCCTTCATCGTACTTTGAGAGCTTTGCACCTGGTTCCATTGGTGTTGATACCGAGTTGCAATTTTTCATCTTGTACTTCAAAATTTCCTTTGCATATTTCTCCTATGATATAAAAATACCTATTTCTCCTTGTTTAACCTCCAAACCGAGGAAAAATTTCAACAAGCCAAAGTCTGTCATCTCAAATTCTCGCGTCATTGTGCTTTTGAACTCTTCTATCATTTCATCATTGTTTCCTAAGAAGATGAGGTCATCGACATAGAGAGCGACAAGTATCATATTATCTCCACTCTTCTTTGTATAAAGTGAATGTTCGTGGGGACATTGCTTGTACCCGTTCTCTTTGAAGTATGTGTCGATACGAGTATTCCATGCTCGCGGTGCTTGTTTCAACCCGTAAAGTGTCTTCTTCAATTTGAGTACCATCTTCTCTTCTCCACTTTTCACATACCCGGGATGTTGTTCGAGGTATACTTCTTCTTCAAGCATACCATTCAAGAATGCTGACTTGACATCCATTTGAAAAATCGGCCATTTGAATTGGGCTGCTTGGGAAATGATCAATCGAATTGTCTCCATTCTAGCGACGGGAGCAAACACTTCGTCATAGTCGGTTCCCTCCTTTTGCTTGTATCCCTTCACAACAAGTCACGTCTTGTACCGTTCAATCTCGCCATGAGCATTCATCTTTTTCTTGAATACCCACTTCACACCTATGGGCTAACTTCCTTTCGGTAATTCTATCACTTCCCATTTGTTGTTGCGATGAATCGCTTTAATCTCCTCGTCCATGGCAGTTTGCCACTTCGTGTCTCGCACCGCCTCTTCAAAGCTGATATTTTCAGCATCTACCAGAAGACTGTTGACTCTGGCAATTCGGAAGACAGTGTCGACGAAAAATTGGCCGAAGGTTTCTTCGAAGGAAAAATTAGCGGAAGTAAAAGGAGAGAGAGTGAGAGATTCGCTGATATTGCTGAAGACTCGATGTTTTGTTTTACTCCAGTTGAACGGTTTAAATAACAAATCTAATTACAAAAATAGAAAAACCAATTATATAAAAATAGAAGAAGTGGACGAAGACTTCGCCCAAATTGCCAAAACAATGGCTCCTAGAATCACGCTCCTCCATTCGCGTGAATTCAGACGTTTTACAAACCTAAATAAGGCATGGCTTTTATTTAACAATCTCCTCCTAAAAGCTGTACCTTATTATTTGAACTCCGATCTTTGAGCGTAGTTCTTCGAATTTCACCCGCGCCAGGGACTTGGTGAAAATGTCTCCAAGTTGTTCCTCTGTTCGAATGAAATCAATCTTGATGAGCCCTCGATCTGCACATTCTCGAATGTAGTGGAATCTGATTTCTATGTGCTTGCTCCGGTTGTGCAAAACTGGATTTTTGATCAGGGAGATCGTAGCTTTGTTGTCTACGTATAGCATTGGTGGATCGCTTTCTCTCCCGATGAGTTCTTCCATTAGTCGTGCAAGCCAGATCCCTTGTGTTGCTGCCATCGAAGCGGCGATGTATTCTGCTTCGCAGGAAGACAAAGCAACCACCTTCTGTTTTGTTGATTGCCAGCAGATCGCACCGCCTGAGAGAAAGTAGATCATTCCGCTGGTGCTCTTACGATCATCGACGTCACCGGCCATGTCACTATCACTTTAGCCAACCAGCTTGAGTTTCTCCTTTCCGCTCCCTGCACAATATCTTACACCCCAGCCTCTGGTTCCGGCTATATAGCGCAGGATGCGCTTGACAGCCACTAGATGCTCCTCCCTAGGTGCTTCCATAAACCTGCTCACATAGCCAACAGAGTAAGCAAGATTAGGACGAGAGTTTACCAGATAGCGCAGACTCCCGACAATGCTGCGGTAATTGGTGGAGTCTACTGTCGTTGTAGTGCCGGCCTTCCTTAGTTGAAGTCGGGCCTCCATTGGCGTCCTGGTAGGATTACTGTCCACAAGCCCAGTTGTGTCCAGCAGCTTCCTCGCGTATGCACTTTGGCAGATGGAGATGCCGGAAGAGTTCTGTTGCACTTCGATGCCGAGGTAGTAGCTGAGCACACCGAGATCGCTCATCTCGAAGTTTTTCGACATCTCCTTCTTGAACCTTTCGAGGACTCCCACGTCGCCTCCAGTGATTATGAGGTCGTCGACGTACACTCCCACGATCAGTCGCTTTTTGCCGTGGCCGTACGTGTACATGCCATGCTCAGAGGCACAACGTTTGAAATTCAGTGACAGTAGGGTACTGTCGAGCTTCGCGTTCCAGGCTCGTGGGGCTTGTCGAAGCCCGTAGAGTGCTTTGTGCAGGCGCAGTACCTTATTAGGGTGTTCGTTATCCAGGAAGCCAGGTGGTTGACGAACATAGACGGTCTCCTTCAACTCTCCGTTAAGGAAAGCAGACTTTACGTCCATATGGTGAACCTCCCAAGAGGAATGTGCCGCAATTGCCAGCAAGAAACGAACGGATTCTAACCTTGCTACTGGCGCAAATACCTCTTCGAAGTCCACTCCTTGCTTCTGGACGTAGCCCTTCGCCACCAGACGAGCCTTGTGCTTCACAACTTCTCCTTTTTCGTTGCGCTTCAGTTTGAAGACCCATTTGAGCCCTATGGCTCGGTGTCCCGGTGGCATATCCTCCAGACTCCATGTCTGGTTCTCAGTGATGCATGTCATCTCCTCCTGCATTGCCTTCCGCCAGCACGGGTTCTTTTCTGCTTCGGCGAAGGTGTTTGGTTCATCTGCACTGACGGCATGTAGTTCGGCCACTTCTTCGAGCTCGCGCGCTGCTAGTCTAGGTGGTTCACCTCCTCCCACTAGGTCATCCATCCTCCGGTACCTAGCCTCCAGATCAGTATCGTGATCGGCATCCAGCGTCGAATCCGCAGTCCGTGGTGTTGCGAATTCCACTGGTTCAGGTGGTGCACCTGCTGGTGGCGGTGACGTCTCCTGATGCTGGGCTCCTCCTTCTTCAGGCTCGGTGACGAGGTACTCCACCGTGAATTGATTTGGATTACGGTCTGCCTCGATCACGTCATTCCACTGCCAAAAGGTGCTTTCGTCGAAGACGACGTCGCGAGACACGTGAGCTCGCCCCCCTACAGGATCATAGAGTCTGTACGCCTTGCTCCCGGGTTCGTAGCCGATGAAGACGACCTTCAGCCCCCTGGGATCGAGCTTGGCGAGATGGGGACGTGTTACCTTCATGTATGCGACGCAGCCGAACACGCGAAAATGATGTACTGTTGGTTTTTTGTTGTACCAGACCTCATATGGCGTCTTCCCGTCGAGGCTCCGGGTTGGTGACCGATTGAGGAGATAGACAGCCGTCATTACTGCCTCTCCCCAGAATCTCCCAGGCATCCCGGCCGTCACCAACAATGACCTTGCTGTCCCGACAATGGTCTGATTTCGGCGCTCTACCACTCCGTTCTGTTGGGGGGAGTAGGGCGCCGTTAGGTGCCGTTGTATGCCGATCTCATCGCAGTACTTACTGAAACTTGCCGAGGTGAATTCTCCACCTCGGTCTGTGCGCAGCACTCGCATCTTCTTCTCACATTCGGCCTCCGCGCTTTAATGCGCTTAACCGCCTCTGCCGCCTCACTTTTCGCTTGCAGCAGAGTCAGCCACATGAAGCGGCTTTTGTCATCGACTAACAGGAGGAAGAGACTCTTACCGCCTGGGGTCGCCGCCTTGATGGGCCAGCAGATATCGCCGTGTACAAGCTCCAACGGCTCATAGGCTCGGTAGGCTGTTCGAGACGGAAAGGGTGTGCGCCTCTGTTTGCCGATGAGGCACCCGTCGCACAGCTTGTTCACGCCTTTGATTTCTGGCAAGCCGTGCACCAACTCCTTCTTCTGGAGCTTTTCTAGGACAGGAAAGTTTAAGTGTCCGTACCTTGCGTGCCACCTCTAAGATACCTCTTCGGTCTTGGCCGAGAGGCTGACGGATTGGTCTATCTCTAACTCCAGGATGTAAAGACGGTTTGTCGTGCGCCTTGCCTGCGTGAGCAGCCGTCGTTGATTATCGCAGATTTTGAGTAGTCTGCACTCGATGGAAATGAAGCAACCTGTCTCATCGAGTTGACCCAGGCTCACAAGGTTAGCCTTGAGCCTCGGGATGAAGTAGACGTCGATCAGCTTGCGATGCTCGCCTCCCTTACTGACGAACAGGATGGTGTCGCGCCCTTCGATGAGCCGTCGCCGAATTTCACCGTCCCACGGATCCCCGAGTCCAGCTCGGAGAACGCAGATCTAGCCCCGGTCATATGGTTTGTTGCCCCGGAGAACGCAGATCTAGCCCCGGTCATATGGTTTGTTGCCCCTGTGTCAAGGATCCATTGTCGTTGCTCGTGTTGCTCGTCCCTCTCGCCGATCTGAGCGAACACTCGCTCCTCCTCCAGTTGAATTGGCTCCCCAGCTGGTGCCATCTTTGCTACGCCCAACTGGAGCTCTTTCTTGGGTTCAACATCGTCGTCGGATTTGGAATCGAAGTTGGGGACGCATGCAGTTGGAATCGAAATTGGGGACGCATGCAGTTACCATGAAGAGAGCTGGCTCGTCCTCCTCGGATTGAGCCACATGGGCCTTTTCGGCCTTCTCCTTATTCCTGAGCTTGCTCCAGCAATTTCTGCTCAGGTGTCCTCTCTTCCCACAGTTCGAGCATTGGATCGGCCTGCCATTGGTCGACTCCTTCGTTTGATTCCCATCTTTCCCGCGCGTGCGCCCGTGGGACATCCAGCCGATCCCTCCCGGTACTCGATTGTTTCTCCTTCCTCTGGCTCGACAGCGTGCCATAACCCTTGCGCCTGTAGGTTGACGCGCATCAACAAGGCCCACTCGTTGTAGTTGGACCTTGTCAACATCGAGTACTGAACGACGTCGGTTGTTGTCTCCCTGATCACTCGCTCAACGACAACTCGATGCCCGTCATCACGGCGTCGGCCTCTTCGTGGTGGTGATGGAGATGCCTGCACTTGACCGGCGGCGTGGAGGAGTGAGCGAGCCTGCTCGGGATGGACCCCACAATGTGCTTATTTTTGCCCTTTGCATTTTCTTCTACTCGAACCTGAGACCTATGTGTTGTTAGGTCGACACTCTAACCACTTGAGCTATTCAACTTGATTGTTGATAGGTTGGCTCTTCTGTGATGGTATACTACCGATCGCTTCAACGAGGCTCTGATACCACTTGTTGACTCTGGCAATTCGGAAGACAGTGTCGACGAAAAATTGGCCGAAGGTTTCTTCGAAGGAAAAATTAGCGGAAGTAAAAGGAGAGAGAGTGAGAGATTCGCTGATATTGCTGAAGACTCGATGTTTTGTTTTACTCCAGTTGAACGGTTTAAATAACAAATCTAATTACAAAAATAGAAAAACCAATTATACAAAAATAGAAGAAGTGGACGAAGACTTCGCCCAAATTGCCAAAACAATGGCTCCTAGAATCACGCTCCTCCATTCGCGTGAATTCAGACGTTTTACAAACCTAAATAAGGCATGACTTTTATTTAACAAAGACATACAAGGTGTACCTCATCTAATGAGTCATACAAATCTCGCAAACTCTGCATTTTGGATTGTCATGGTTCATTTTCATCATTGGAAGTTTCTGAGTCTGTTGGTGCACTTGTTGGTGCATTGACTAATTATTCTCCTACTTCGATACTGACTTTCGTCGAATTGTTCCAGTCACATTCGCTTGTTTCATTTACTCGCACATCGCGACTCACTATCATCATCTTGCTAATCTAGTCAAGTAGTTTGTATCCTTTTTGTCTTTTCATCATATCCAATAAAGATATACCTTTTGCGTTCTTCGTTGGTCCATTACATGAGCATAAGCTACACTACAAAACACTTTGAGATGAGAGATTGTAGGCTTTTGTCCGCTCCAAGCCTCTTGTGGTGTTTGATCATCTAACTTCGCATGTGGACATCGATTATGTACGTAGATGGCGCATTGCACGACTTCTGCACAAAATTCATTCGGCATCCTTTTGCTCGCTCTTGAGCCTTGAGCGAACCATGTCAAAAATGGTCCAGTTCTTTCTCTCGGCCACACCATTTTGTTGAGGGGTGTACGGCGCGGTTAGAAATCGCCTTATGCCTTGCTCCTCGCAGTACTCCATGAAAGCCTCGAAGTATACTCGGCACCTCTATCGGATCGTACAGCTTTGATGTGTCCACCAGTTTCCTTCTTCACCATTACTGAACTTTTTGAACACCTCGAATGACTCGGATTTTCCTTTCAGAAAGTAAGCCCATGTTTTGTTGTTTTTCGATAATCGGTCACGGAAATCCTTTTCTTTTAGGTGAGAGGAAATCGTTGACGGGAAGTTGTTGGAAGAAAATAAAACACGTAAAATAACAAAGAGAGAGAATTGCTGAAATTTTGACAGTGCTTAAAATCAGGTGGTTTTTTCCTGTCAACAGATTCACCTATTTAAACAATTAACTATCCTAAAAATGATGGAGAGTGGCCAACTAAATCCGTGCCATTTCTTTTGAAATGGCCGCCTACAAAATTGGTAATCCATTCGACGTGTTTGTCAAATGGTCAAATGAAAGTATTTAATAAACTAATGAAACGTGTAAACCTAAATAAGGAAACCAACAGGCTTTTATCTAACATGTTTTCCGTGAGTAATCATCGATAAAGGAAATGAAATACCTCTTTCCGCTGAAGGACTTGGGGTTAATTGGTCCACATATATCTGTATGGATCAACTCGAGAGGTTGTTTAGCCCAAAATTCAACTTTCTTTTGAATTGAGGTTCTCGCATGCTTGTTGAGTGTCACAATCGCACTCTTGATGGCAGCGGACTTGCAATTGTGCGGCACTCACTTTCCAACGACAAGTGAGTTAAGCCACTTCGTTCTTGTGTCGCCTACGGCCAAGCGACGTATGGTCGAGCCTTTGGCCTCGGTTTTAAGAGAAGGTTTTAGAAAACGAGGGCAGAGAGAGATTTTTGAAAGAGACGTTATATAAGCAAGCAAGAGAGAAATAACGACTCACAGTATATAACCTTGGGTAGGGAGAATTTGACAACTAGTCGTATCCCCCTATAGTATATTCTGAAGCATTTCATGTCTGGTAGGCCTAGACATGATATTTCTGAAACGTCATACTTCCTAGAAATACAAAAGTAAAACACTAGAATATGAAAAGACATAAAGGGTTTGGCTTGTCATGGGCATGCGGCCATGGGCAATACGCCTTGGACGAGCATGATTGTGACACTGAGCATGCATTCTTCACAAAATTTTCCTTCAAAATCCTTGTTTAGTAGCCCATGTACCATATTCTTGTTCGCTAACTCCTTTAGGCCGCGATGATGTAGGTGACCAAAGCGGAGATGCCACAGTGATGCCTTGTCTTCTACGTCGACACGCAAACACTTTTCTCGTATGCTTCTTAACTTCAATTTGTACATATGATTTCTTCCTATCTCGACTCGAGCAACCAGACGCCCTTTCTTATCCTTCAGGTGTAGCAGGAAGTCCTTTAGGAATATCGAGTAACCTTTTTCTGTGAGTTGCCCCATACTTAATATGTTGGTCTTGAGGTCTGGTACGTAATAAACATCTTGGATTGACCCCATTACTCCATCATTTTGCAAGAAATGTATCATACCTCGGCCTTTGACCTCCACCTTTGACGCATCTCCAAATGACACATGACCATCTTCAGTCTTTTGCATATCTTTGAATAGGTGCTCGTGACCGCACATATGGTTGCTTGCCCCTGAGTCGAGGTACCACAGAGTGTCGTTGTTGATGTTCTCTTCATCTTGAGCCATCAAGAGAAGACCTTCATCTGTTACGTCTTCCATAGCTAGGTTGGTTGTTCCTTCCACCCTTTTTTCAGCTCGACAAGCTTTTGCAACGTGCCCCATTCTGCCACAATTGTAACATTTTTCGGAGTTACAATCATTCGCATTGTAGCCATATTTTTGACATTTGTAACACTAGACGTTGGAATTATATCCTTGACCGCGTCCTTGATTGCGTCCTCTTCCACGCCAATTTGTTTGGCTCGATAGTTTCTTCTCCTTATAGTTTTCTTCGTAACTGTTACCTTGACCACCTCGACCATTCCCACAGCTTCCACGATCTCTACCTTGAACATTTTGAGTGTAGAGTACCTTTTCATCTTTTATTGATTCCTTCGTCTGAAGCGCTTGATCGAGTGTCTCCTCCTTCTTTTTCTTACGTTGCTCGTGTGCCTCGAGAGAACTGGCGAGCTCATCGACTGTGAACGTCGCTAGGTCCCTTGCTCTTCTATGGCACATACAACATTCTCGAAGTTGTCTGTTAACGACCTCAAGATCTTCTCCACAACCCGCGTCTCGAGTAACATTTCTTCGTTTCGATTTAGTTGATTTGCCACGGTCTGTACGCGCGTGATGTAGTCAGATACATTTTCTAACTCCTTCATCTTCATGCTGTCCAACTCGCCACGTAGAGTCTGGAGACGCACTTGCTTGACTCGGCTGGTTCCTTTGAACACTTTTTCTAAAGTGTCCCACGCTTCTTTTGAAGTAGTTTCCCTTGCAATCTTCTCAAAACCCGACTCGTCAACAGCCCGTAACAGCATGTATAATGCTGCCTTATCCTTTGATCGTAATTCTTTTAGCGCCTTGTTTTGCACTGCCATATAACCCATGGTATCTTTTGGTTCTTCGAAACCTTTTTCGACCACCTCCCATGCGTCTTGAGAACCGAGAAGAGCTTTCATTTGGATGCTCAAATTCTCGTAGTTCATCTTCGTCAATCGTCGTAGCGGCATTTGTCCCATCATGTTCGCCATCGGCTCTGATACCAATATGTTGAAATAAAATTTGCTATGATACCAATTTGTTGAAATAAAATTCGCTCTAATGAAAATAACAATCCGCTCCGGTACCAACTTGTAGAAAATAGACGCTCGCTCTGAAACCAACTTGTTTAAATAACTCTCACGAAGCTGTGAAGGAGGTGACGAGAGGGGAGAGACAAGGGGACAAAAGAAATTTTGGAAAAACTCTTTTCTATTACACTGTACACTTTGCTTTCTGTCTCTTGCTCTTGCTCTTGCTCTTGCTCTTGCTCTTGCTCTTGCTCTTGCTCTTGCTCTCTTGCAATTTACAATGAGAACGAATCAATTTATAGGGTTTCTAAGATCTAAAATTAGCTATCCCATAACCCACTTTCTACTCTAGTGATTCTTGGCCCTTTATATTTTTCTCTGGCCTTTTCCTTCTTTGTTGGCCGTTTGTACTCAAATTTCAAAAGGCCTTACTAAAATTAACAAAATCAAAACGACCCTTTTCTTTTTTGCATTTAAGTTTATTCCCAACATGTAAATGGTCAAGATTTGAGGGAGAGATGTGCCAAAGACATGAGAAATTTAGTAAGTTGAGGGAGAGGAAATAACCAATTTTGATTTTTTTTTTTTTTTTTTTTTTTTTTCAATTTGTTCCAATCTGCATTCACAATGCTAGGACCTAAAGATTGTTCATTGTGAGAATTTATTCCTTTTGCCTCTCACTCATGCAATTTTGTTGAATATGTGAGATCCCACATTGGTTAGGGAGGAGAACGAAACATCTTTTCTAAGGGTGTGGAAACCTCTCCCTAACAAACGTGTTTTAAAAACTTTGAAGGGAAGCACGAGAGGGAAAGCCCAAAGAGGACAATGTTGGCATAAACTTAAATGCTGAAGGTTAGTTTTCGTTTAAAATAAACTTTATTAAAGACAAGTTGAAAGAATAAGTCCCCTGAATTTCTGAGGGAGTGATGGTAGTTTTTAGGGAGTGGATGAGAGTTTCTCTCACCCTACTATTAGTAGTAGAAAAAAATACCTAATCACTTAAAGAACAGAGAACAAGAGAAAGAGAGCAAGAGAAAGAAAAACAGAAAGAAATGAGAAAAGAAAAACAAAAAGCAATACAGTGTAATACAAAAGGCTTTTCAATATTCTTTGTCTCCTTGTCTCTCCCCAGTATTCTTTGTCTCCTTGTCTCTCCCCTCTCGACATCTCCTTCACAACTACGCGAGTAGTACTTTCACAAAGCGGTATCGGAGCGTTCAATTTTTAGTGTGTGTGAGAGTTACATCACAAATTCGTGAGTTTTATTTTAACAAATTGGCATCAGAGCCAATGACAAATATGATGGGTCAAATGCCGCTATCACGATTAACAAAGACGAACTAAGAGAATTTAGTATCCAAATGAAAGCTCTTCTCGGTTCTCAAGTCGCATGGGAGGTGATCGAAGAACCAAAAGATACCACAGGTTATACAGTGGCACAAAACAAGGCGTTAAAAGAATTGTGATAAAAGGATAAGGCCGCATTATATATGCTGTTCCGAGCCGTTGAAGAGTCGGCCTTTGAGAAGATTGCCAGGGCAACTACTTCAAAAGAAGCGTGAGACACATTAGAAAAGCTGTTCAAAAGAACCAACCGAGTCAAGCAAGTGCGTCTCCAAACTCTTTGTGGCGAGCTAGAGAGCATGAAGATGAAGGAGTCAGAAAATGTATCTGACTACATTACGCTCGTACAGACCGTGGCAAATCAACTAAATTGAAACGGAGAAATGTTACCTGAGACACGGGCTGTGGAGAAGATCTTGAGATCATTAACTGACAACTTCAAGAATGTTGTATGTGCGATAGAAGAGTCAAAGGACCTAGTGACGTTCATGGTCGATGAGCTCGCCAGTTCTCTCGAGGCACACGAGCAACGTAACAAGAAGGAGGAGACACTCGATCAAGTACTTCAAACTAAAGCATCAATAAAGGATGAAAATGTACTCTACTATCAAAATGTTCAAGGTAGAGATCGTGGAAGATGCGAAAATGGTCGAGGTGGTCAAGGCAGCAGTTATGAAGAAAATTATAAGGAGAAGAGACAGTCGCGCCAAGCAAATTGGCGTGGAAGAGGACGCAGTCAAGGATGTGGTCAAGGATATTATTCCAACATCCAGTGCTATAAATGTCAAAATTATGGTCACTATGCGAATAATTGTAACTCCGACAAACGTTACAATTATGGCAGAATGGGTCATTTGAAAACAAAAGAACACAGCGGCGCGAAAGACGATGGTGAAAGTCGTGAGGTGGTGGAAACTGTTGGAAATGAGGTGATATGCAGCAAATTTGGCTAAATCACGATATCGGAGACGAGAAAATCAAAGAAGGATGAACAATCGGATAACATAGAGCTTGAGCTCGAAGAGAGAGAGCTCCAATGGCGGGAAGGAGAATTTAAGGAAGAAAGAAGAAAGAGGATGAGAATGGAAGAGAAAATGGAAGAAAGAAGAAAGAGGATGAGAATGGAAGAGAAAATGGAGAAAGAAAAGAAAGATTTAGAAATGAAGATTGAAAGGTTAGAGAAGGAAGTGGCTGAGCTGAGTGAGAGTTCTTTCTGTCTCAAATAGTTGAAGGAAGAGAATGGGAAGGTAATCTCTTAACTTGTGAAGAAAATTGAAGGTGTGGAGAAAGAAAATGGCTTGTTAATGGAGATTGATGCTCTAGTGGAAGAGCTAGTAAGGGAGGAGAAAGATGTAGAGATACTAACTCAACAGAGAGACTCACTCGACGTGAATCTAAATCGGGTTCAACAGGAGGTAGTGAATTTAGGACACACGATTGAGATAATCACTCGTGATAAAGCTGAAATGGAGGAGGCAAAACTGAAAGTGGAAAATGTCGTTATGGACTTGCGAAGGGAATTGAGTAAACTGAAAGAAGTTATGACATCCGAGTCGAGCGTGGCTGAGCATGGGAGAAATGAGGAGTTGGTGTCTCAAATGGGCTGTTCTCGATAAGTTCCAAAAGAAGTCTCGTCAGAAAAGGATATGCTTAGTCTGCTGCTCGAGGACAAGGATAAGAAATTGAAGAAACCACGACTAAGCTTGAGAAAACGAAAACGGAGCAGGTGGAGTCATTGAATATAGCATTTAAGTTTATGGGGGAGTTTTGTTGGAATAAACTTAAATGTTGAAGGTTAGTTTTCGTTTAAAATAAACTTTAGTAAATTTGTTATGTTAGGTGTAACGCCCCTAATTTTCTTTAACCTAATTAGTGACGTCACTCATGCATACATAAGTCATTAAGCGGAAGCTCATCATAAATAACCTCGAAAAAACACAACAAAGTCTTTCATAAAAATTCATAAATCCAAAAACAAACCGAAAATAAAACCTTCAGTAACTAAATTCAAAATAAATCTAAATAAAACAATATTGAATGATTAACTTAAAACAGTCAAATAAACATAAACTCCTAAAAGTATCCCCTCTCCAATTTCCATGGTGTCCTCAACTCTGCCGTCAACCGTACATTGGCGCCTTGCCTTTCCCTGAAAAATGTGGTAGCACATGGCTTGAGTATTTTATGAAATACTCAGTAAGTCACCCCACTGTTGGGGTTAGGAATGCAAACACATGCAACATATGAGCGGGACCTAACTTTTCGTAAACTTTACATAGCCTTGGGCGCTTTTCTATTCCGGGTAGGGTTGGATGTGTGGTACTCCTTCACATACGGCCCATGTACACGTACATGGACCCACCAGGCGGGCTCGTATACATACCCCCTGGGCCTAACTTGGTCGAGCACAACGTATTACACGTCGCCGGACACCACAGAATAGAAAAGGGCCCGCATGATATCATGCCGAACATAAATATCAAAATTCATTCTTTCGTATCATAAAGGGGAAGAATCCCGATGCACATGACATACATATATGCATGAGGTCCCTTAACATATCTAACATGGCACTACATAAGCATTGCTAACATCGCATATACGTTTCTTACATTACATGGCATCTCACATGACTTACAGTACATGACAATTACATAACATGAAAGTACATTCCAGTTGCATAAGCATCTCATGACATGACTCGATAATACTATGCGTATCCATGGCATCGATCAACATTTTCATGGCATATATTACTAACATATCATTCATAACTTCACATAACATAAACAGTTAACAGTCAACATAATCCAGTACGTTTCATAGCATAAACAGTCACATAATTCATACATCATAGTCATATCACATAATAAAACATGGTACATGCAGGGGCCACAAGGCACGCACCATCATACAACATGTAGTCAACTAACTCCAACAGTAAGGTCACTTACTGCGATGACCTTGGCCGAAGTCACTCACAACAAGCTAATCCCAACAGTTAAATACGTCCTATAATAACCACATAAAAACTTAGGAACCTTTCATAACATACCCTAGCTAAATTTCATGTTATTTATCAAAATAAACTCGTGACTCAATCTGTCTTTGATGGTTAGGAACTATACTGACCTCAGATGGTAAAACTAAGGGCTGAAAATCTTGCAATTGATATATTATAGTGATACCGAGCCACGGGATTTGACGGAGTCGAGCCGAGCGCACGCGTACGGAGCTGATACCAAGGCTGCTGCGCGCGTCTATGTTGGGCCGAAAGGCACAGGGCCCGTGTTCGTCCGTGGGCCGGTTCAGAGACCGAAACCCGACCCGACTCTACGTCTTCACCGCCTGAACCCTAAAAAAAAACCCTAATCTGATGTGCTGCCCGTTGCCGACGACACAATCCCTTATGTTTCTGATGACGGTCACGCTAGTCCTCCTCCTTCGCTTCCGACAGTTTGCCTTCTTCGACGTAGCGATTCCGACGTCGACGCTAACTTCCACTCGACTCTTCCTCCAAAACAGCAACACAATTGATTTCAAGAACTCGCCGAACAAGAAAACTATCCAGCGAACCAACCCACACGTTTTCTCAACTAACACTCTCGATTTTTCCATACTCTCAGACACCCTCAAAGACACAAAGAAGTTTGGAGAGCAAAAGTCGTTTTCAAGAATGGAGAAGAGTTGAATATAGAAATATCAAAGGTTTCATAACATTTCCATTCAGGTAATAACTTCCTTGTTGGAAATCACACATTTTCCGGCGAGAATAAATGCATAGCATAATATCTTGTCATTTATAGAAATAAAAATAAAATCTTGGCAAAAATGAAAAATCTGAATCGTTACATTAGGAATGTTAAATTTGAAAAAGTCAATTGAAAGAAAAAGGCCCAGAGTTCTTTTACGAGTGATGTAGAGAGCAAGAGCGAGAAAAGAAAAACAGAAAGAAATACAGTTAATAGAAAAGGCTTTTCAGTATGCTTTGGGTAAGGATTCAGATTTTTATTTCTTTTAGATTTTATGTTGAGATTTTATTTTGCTGCTAAAATGAAAAGATATTATGCTATGTATTTATTATCGCTGGAAAAAGTGCATGATTTCTGACAAGGAAGTTACGACGTTAATGGAAAAGTCATAATGACCTTTTATATTCCTATACTCAGCTTTTTCCTTCCTTGAAAATGACTTTTGCTCTCTAAACTTGTTTGTGTTTTCGAGGGTGTCTGAGAGTACGGGTTAAATTGAGTGTGTTAGCCAGGAAAACGTGTGGGTTGGTTCGCTAGATTTTCTTCGTTGAGTGGCCGAAGGGAGAATCGACTAGAGCTATCGGTATTGAATACCGTCATGTGTCTGTCGGGATAGGTGAGGGGTGTCATCGCATCGTCGGAATCGGGGCTGTGACGACATTGTTGGCGGCGCAGCAACGATTAGGTTTTTGCGAGGTTGCGAGTAAGGAAGACGAAGGAAACGGGTCGGGTTTCACGTTCAGCCTTTGAACCAGCGCACGGAAAGAATGCGAGCCCTGTGCATTTCAGCCCAACACAGACGCGCATTGCAACCTTGGTCTCGGCTCCGCGCGCGTGCTCTCGGCTCCGCACCGTCAAATCCCGCGGCTCGGCTTGGCGGCTTAGTTGGTCAGCTCAGCAGCTCGTCTTGGCGGCTCGGTATCACTATAATATATCGATTTCAAGGTTTTTGGCCCTCCCGAAACCATTTCTGCCCTTACTTTTACCATTCGAGGACAATATGGTTCCTAACCGTTAAAGACAGATTGGGTCGGGAGTTTATTTTGATGAATATCATGAGATTTAGCTAGGGTATGTTATGAAAGATTCCTAAGTTTTTTATGTGGTTATTATAGAACGTATTTAACGTTGGGATTAGCTTGTTATGAGTGACTTCAGCCAAGGCCATCGAGGTAAGTGACCTTACTGTTGGAGTTAGTTTACTACGTGTTGTATGATGGTGCGTGCCCTGTGGCCCTTGCATGTACCATGTTTTATTATGTGATATGACTATATGATGTATGAATTATGTGATTGTTTATGCTATAAAACGTAATGGGTTATCAAACGATCAACAAGGTAATCTGAATCCTACTCCCCTTGTAGTGATTCCATATCAGAAACATTCTTTATAAGGGTGTAGAAACCTCTCCCTAGCACACTCATTTTAAAAGTTTGAAAAAAAACAATATTTACTAGTGATGAGCGTCAACTGTTACAAAAGGTCTAAGTTTAGACACCTAGTTCATGAAATATGGTTCAAGGATAGTCCATTTAAGAGATTCAAGGTTTGCGCATATGATCCCATGAATCTAGGTTGATGATATTCGATAAAGGGGAAGTTGCTCATGGCCTTAAGGACAAACTAACTGAACTTATTGATGACAGCCAAATGCTTCCTGTCTCATCCATATGATTGTCCATTTCATGTAAGCAACAAAGTGAAAGCATAAGAACATGATGTTGTGCCCTTTTGAGTCACAAGTTCTCTCATTGGACAAAGATAGCTTTCTTGTGGAACAAAAGGACACCAATTTCCACATCTCTACTGTTTTGGTTCGATAGGCTACTATTAGTAGTCCCTAAATTTGAAAACATTTCAACAACTCGTGAAATCCCATAGGAAAAACAAAGATATCTTTAGCTTTGTGTTTGAATTTGAGATTTTATGTTTTTATAGTCAAAATTAGTTGAGAATTGAGATGTTAGAGTCTCCAGAAGGCTAGAAATCTAAAGTTCGCATTTTAAGACTTCATCTCGACCTTCTTTTTACAAAAAAAAAATTGTCTAAATTGGGACCCATTAAGTCTTTAAAGGGTTAGAAACCCAAAATTGGTCCTTTCTAGAGTTTGCCACAATGTTTGTACATGGTAGAGTTCTAACATACTAGAGTTTGTCTTGATGTTTGTACCAAAGTTAAACCATAATGTTTGGACTAAAGTTCGTCTAAACTTCAACTAATTGGAGCTACGGAGGATTGAAACCTAAAGTTCGTCATTTCCTCTACTCATCTCGATGTTTGGTCCAATGTTTGTCCAAATTTTGATATGTTAGCTCAATGAATTTGTCCTTTCAAGAAGATGTTTAGACAAAGTTTATCCCAACTTTGATCGATTAGAATTTTGGAGATTCAGAAACCCAAAGTTCGTTCTTTCTAGGGTTTATTTCGATGTTTGTGTACAAATATCAGTCTTAAAACTTTTAGGTACTCTTTCAATGATAGCAACAATCAAGTATCTTCCTTACAAATATCAGTCCTAGATGATATATTATACGAATGAGATACTAAAATTTTGATGAATTTGCTCCAATATCATGTATCATTTGACTAGTTCAAGTCTTGTGCTACTCTTATATTTTACCTATTTTAGGTAAAGATAAGGCACCATTGTATGGTTGATGGTTGCGTTGTGCTAAACATCGTAGAACCTGCTTCAGGTTAGTTGCATTGGACATTGTTTTTAATCTTTTCTTTGATTTTATTTTCTTTTGTATTGAATATTTTTCATTGGTTTATCTTAAGATTCATATGCAAACGTGTACATGCATGTCATCGCTTTATGAAATTATTTTAAATGACCACATTAAAATGTTATGTTATGCATATGGTAGCAACTCTATTTCAGTTAAAAAAAGTTAGGGTCGTTACATTAAATGCCTCTACAAGTGTCAAAAAATGACTCCCGTTGACTAAAAAATTGTAGTAAAGTGTCTAAGCATATTAGACTCCAGCTAGATAAATCGATCATTAAAGGGTTCGAAAATATCAAATTCGAATTAGATCAACATAGAGGTCGAGTTAGAGCCATCAGAACATGGATTCTCCAACTAGCTCTAAATCGTCAAAGTGGGATAAAGCGAAGCAATTGTTATGACTCAATAAACTATGGACCTCCCTTCTTATATTAGAGAATCTATTTTTTTTTTTTTTTTTTTTCAATGTAATGAACTTTTTTTATTATTTCTTTTATTTATTTATTTTTCTTTTGTTACATAGTCACATACAAGCAAGTGCAATCGACTATTTAAATAATATAAAAATATCACAATTAAAGATCGTAGCCCAATTGAATCTAGTCCACTAATGGTAAGAGTCCAATTTAGCCTACTTAAAATATGAACCTATTATCTATGAAAATTTAAATATCTAGACATTTTAGAAATAATATCGAAGAAGATAAATGAGTGGTTCACGTTATCTATTTGTACTACCAATACTCCTCTTCCTCCACTAAGTTTGCATACAAGAAAAATACGGTGCAGTAGTTTTTGAAAAAAAAGTGTATTATAATTTGTTCTTGATCGGTCTTAATAAAGAGTGCAAGTATTTACCACAAAAGAGTTCAATTCTCAACCAAATATATCCTCTCGAAATCAATTCACCGAAGCACCAAATCTTGATGTGATGTTCCCCATGATCGCCAATACAAGCACTACAAAAAAAAAATGAGATTCAAAAAAAAAATCAACATGTTTTTAAAGGTAATCAACAATGAGAGATTGAAAGTTGAGATGCTACTCAGTCAAGTAGAGCCACTATCATCAAAGACAATGATAAAGGAATGACTTTTGTATGATACTCCATTTGATTCCCTGCTTAACTTTTCCCCATATGATAAGAAACTCAATTCAAACTCAACATGGTGGACTACTTAGAGCTCACCCTCGTATTTCACGCGATATACCCAAAGGATTGATAACTTGATAATGTCTATCCAAAATCAACCATATATTACTTGTAACGGCTCAAGCCCACAGCTAACAGATAATGTCTTCTTTAGAGTTTTCCTTTTGGGCTTCCCCTCGACATATTAAAACGCGTATGCTAAGCTCCCCAACCGATGTGTGATCTCACAATTCACCTCCCTTCGAAGCACAGCGTCCTCACTGGCACTCGTTCTCTTTGCCAATCGATGTGGGACCTCCTAATCCACCCCTCTTCGGAATGCAACCTCATCGCTGGCACATTGTCCGTTTTCCAACCGATGTGGGATCTCACAATCCGCCCTCTCCCCCCCCCTCCCCCCCTACATCGATTGGACAAGAGAACGAGTGTCAGTGGACGCTGGCACTCGTTCTCTTCTCCAATCGATATGGGACTCCCTAATTCATCTCCTTCGAGACCCAGCCTCCTTTCTGGCACATTGTTCACTCTCTAATTGATGTGGGATCTCACAACCCCCATTGAGACTAGCCTCCTCGCTCACACTTGTTCTCTTCTCCAATCGATGTGGGATCCCCTAATCCACCTCCCTTCGAGACTCAACCTCCACACCGGCATATCATCTGGTGTCTGGCTCTGATACCATTTGTAACGACCCAAGCCTATCGCTAATAGATATTGTCCTATTTGGACTTTCCCTCAAGGTTTTTAAAGCTTAAGGAAAGGTATCCATACCCTTATAAAGAATGCTCCGTTCTCCTCACCAATCGATAAAGATCTTCGTTCTCCTCTCCCTTCGATGTGGGGTCTCACGTTACTCTTTTTCTAGCTCGGAAGAATATTAGAATGTGAAATGGCCTATTGCTTAGCAATTTTTGAACACTGAAATGAAATGGAACGAATTTTGACTGGTTTACCCACTTAGAGACTCAGTCTATTGGCAATTGAAAGGTCTTCACGAAAATGATTCCCTAAATCACTTTTGCAGCTCGAATCTAACTGTTGGCATGATGGATCTCACCAATACCAAACAACAAAAAGATGACCAAATTATTAGCTTTATCGGTTGTTGGAGAGCTATAATCTCAACGATAATGTCTACTTATTGAGGATTGTCTTGTTGAAATGTGTATGTGATTTTCAAAGCATAAGCCCATCGCTTTAAATTCTTCGGTGCTTAAGCTAATTCTAAGTGATTTGAACCATAACCAACTGAATTGTTGTTTAATTCTAATGGTTTATGCATAAAAATGAGTCCACTAAATGAGGGTTGCATTAGCGGGTCAATTGTCCCTCATTTCCTAACATAGATATCTACTACTTATTTAGGGCTTACTCAATGGATATACATAGATACAGTAAATCACATATAAAATAAACTATGTATAATAAAGGCTATATTTAAAGCTATAGATATATATAGTCTATTGTTATATCTACTAAAATCATATACGGTAAACTAAACAATATATATACATTTTAGGCAGTGTTATTATAGAAATACTTTATGCATTCTCTCTACTCTATCTTATTTTACATGCTTAAAGTCATTAATACAAACAGTTTAGCCAATATTTTTTCTTGTACTTTTCTTTTTCTGGACCTTTGTGTTCATCTAGATCGAGTGTGTGTTGTTGTGTGGTCCTAACATTTCTCATTTAATCTAGACGGTGAATTAACCATTATTAATTTTGATACCCGAGTGAAGGAGGAGTACGTGAATAAACCGAGACCACATCTAAATTAGAGCGATTTTGAGTATAGGATGACTAAAGAGACTTAAAAGAATTGAAAGTTACTATCTATACCAATAAAGTGCATTTCATACCTCTAGAAAGCATGTGAGTAAGGATAAAATATGTTAAATAAACTTAGTAGGAATGTTGAGAAATATTGCGGCCATTAAATGTGTCAAAATTTTGATCCAAATTATGAACCTGGGTTGTTAATCGAGAACAAAATCAATAGTAATAAACAAGGTTAGCTAAGTTTAGTCCAAAATATAATACATTAAGAATACTTAGAAGCTCGGTTAAGCAATAAATGTAGTCACCACAGCTACATCAGCTGAATTCAGCCTTCCTTAATTCTTACCTAAAGGAATTCAATTCATATTGAACGGAAACTGAAAATGAAGTAATAACCAGCCATAAGAAGAGTTAAACTTAAGCTAACGAAGTGAAGTAATGATCGTAGTAACCAATCAAAGGAGAAGTAATGATGAAATGAGTCGACTAACCTATTCAGTTGCCTTCTTCTATCATTGACCAAAACTAATAATATTAGTTTTTAGGCTTGGGATGTAATTTGCCTTCTTCTTCTATCATTGATGGTTGTTCTTGCCCTGAAACAAGATAGGATCTTTTGTCTTGGGTCAGTCTAATTGGTCCACTTAGTCACATAATGCACATATTTCCGGTCCACTTAGTCACATAATGCACATATTTCCTATAAGAGTATAAGAGTAATACTTGATCATGCTCTTGTTCTTTTAGGGGTTGACATCGTAATGGGTTTGTGAGATATTGCCATGGCCTCCTCAGTAGCTATGTCCGCGACCATTTCCATGACCTTTGGTTTCCTTGTTATGGACGCCGCCGCGTTCCTTCTTACCTGAAAAAGAAGAATCAATCGAATCTTTCTCTTTTGTCAATGAAAATCACTTTTCGTGTGTGAGCAAGAAGTGCTTCTCCTCCTCTCTGTTATCATAGCCACAAAATGTCTCCTCATTGGCCTTATGATGAACGATGACATCTTCAACTAACACCTTATTGAGTACGTCGAATTGCTCGATGAAGGTAACAATCTGCATGAATCTCGAAGGGGGGTATGAATTGAAGGAACTTCTTGACAATAGAGATCTTCTCCACCTTGTCGCCTAACGAGCAAATGCCAATCATCGTCTCCCACGTTGCCTTTGTCGAACCCTTCTCTACTAACATGAGAAAGATGTCTTCGGGGATTACTTAGTATGTTAGTGATGGGCTTGGACAGTTGCAAACGGTATCAGAGCCAGACACCGGGTGATGTGCCAGTGACGAGGCTAAGCCCCAAAGGGGCTGGACACGAGGCAATGTGCCAGCAAAGACGCTGGACCCCAAAGGAGGTGGATTGGGAGACCCCACATCGATTGGAAAAAGGAACGAGTGCCAATGGAAACGCTAGACCCCGAAGAGGGTGGATTGTGAGATCCCACATTGGTTTGGGAGGAGAAAGAAACATTTTTTATGAGGGTGTGAAAACCACTCCCTAGCAGCTACATTTAAAAAACTTGGAGGAGAAGTCGGAAAGGGAGGAAAAGTTCAAAAAGGACAATATCTACTAGCTGTGGGCTTAGAGCGTTACAACAGTTAGAAATTAATTAAGCTAAATTCATGATACACGTGCATGAATTTTAGATGCATGGAGGTTCTTTTGTCAAGGACATGAATGATATGCATGTATGCGTTTATTTAATTTGTATTTCTTAGTTGTGTTTCTTGGATATTATACATATGGTCATTTATTTATTTTATTTATTATTATTATTATTATTATTTTTTTTTTTTTTTTTTGTCTTTGTAACCAAGCCAAACAAAGACAAATGAAGATTTAGGTGAAGTATTGTGTGGCTCATCGACATTTCGAACAAAGTTGTATTAGATTAAGGTAAAAAAAACATGTCATCGAACAATAGATTGTGGCATCAACTTACTTGATTTGAAGGAAAGAAGCATTTAAAATATAAAAACATACATATATTTACAATATCCAAAATTTAGTTTTGGAGTTTAGGCACATTAGATAACTAAATTCAAAAGGATCCACACAAAAATGGACACAAAATGGTGTAGGCTCTCGACCTTTAAGTTTGGCTCTCTATGGCGCTTTGTCCTCGACCAACTAGTCTGTAACAACCAAAAAATTATAAACAAAAAGATTGTCACACATCGGTTAGATTCAGAAAGTGGGAAGATGAACTCCAATATAAGAGGGAGATCGTTTGGCTTGCTGAATCACAATAATTGCTTCATTTCATCTTACTTGGGCGGTTTGGAGTCAATCGAATTTCTAACGGCTTCAATTTGACTTCTCGACTGATCCGACTTAGGTCTTATACGTTTGGACCATTTCACACCTTTGGAGGCTTATAAGGTTAGTATGGCTAGTATTTAGCTTATTTAAATTATTTGGAGCTAAGTTTAGATTATTTTATGTAATTAAATGCTCAATTTTCATACTAGAATTGTAAATTAAGATTGTGAGACTCGTGAGATAGAATTAGATTTCAAGGAGCAACTTTAAGCTAACATCAAAGAAGCTAATGACTTCGACTTAGACCAATCAAGTAAGTGAATTTACTATTGACTTCGTTGGATGTCTTGTTTGATAGTGAAAATTTGAGAAAATCAGTCAAAGTCAAGTTTGAAAGGTAAATTGGTCATTTCTCTTGGCCAATGTGTACATTCTCAAAGCAGCACACAACGGTACACCCCTCAGAGTGAGGCTCGCAAGCCAACCATGGCATTCCTTCTCATGGCACCAACTTTTACGGAAGCAAAGTCTAGATTGCTGCTAACTGACTTGTTGAAAATTAATGTGCCTTAGAAGGAATACGAAAACTGTGCACTACTTATGAGCTAGATTGCTACTAATAACTCTCCAAGGGTAGAGTTATATCAAGTATTTTTTATAGTTAATTTTGCACTCATACTCACCATTTTCTCATTAATTGCTCCATTTATTCTAATTAGTATACATGAAATAGTTAATTGTGGTTTAATATGAAAAGAAGATCAATTTGCATAAATCGAACTTAATTGAGTTATTTGGTAAAATTCCAGAACATTTATACTGAACCATGATGCTATAGCAAATTTGGAAACAACACTACTTGCAAATTTGGAAATAAATTGTTGATTCTGATGCTGAAGCAATTCAAAATGCAAAATTTTCGGGGATCACATGGAAATTTTAATCCACATCAGCAGTTCATGTGGGTCATTGACTACCAAATTAGAAACATCCTAGTTGGACGATTTTATTGTTTCTCAGCACTAAGTGAGAATAAACAAACATTATAAAATTAGAAAAGAAAAAGGATACCTAAAAAAGGTGGGAGAGCCACACTTGGGAAAGTAGATTTTTGGATTAGACAGCAGTAGCCTCTGATGCAGTGAACTGCTGTAAGATCAGAGAACTAGAAGAAAATCCTAATTCAACAGTTATTGACAGCATAAGGAAAAGAAAACCAACCAGGATTGATTAGGGCAAAGAGGTGGACGTGAGAGCTCAAAGGAAGGAAATTCCATTAAAGAACGGCAACAAAGCGGGATAACTCTTTATTTTCTTATTCTCTTTTCTTATTCCATCAACTTTACTTGATTGAGATGTGGATTTCTTTGTTTAATTTAGTTTGTATGGAGAGCTAAACTTTTTAAGGCGAGGCGAGAGAGTTTTATATAATTTAAGTATGTTGACGGTATGATTTTAGTTTATTAAAGAGTTGTTGTTAATGATTTACATGTGAGTTTAATTAGCTACTTAATATACATATTTGTTCTCTTATTCGGGAGAAGAGAGGGAGCAATGAAATCCTCTTAAATACTCTAGTTCCATTGTAAGAAGACTTAGGTAATAGAAGGGCTATGAATAATTTTTCTCCCAAAGCTTTGTTAATAGAAATTAAAATAGGTTATAGAAATAATCACCATGCAGGAACCTCGGAGGTGGGCTTGGGAATCTAATAAAAGGAACTAAAATCTACCACAAAATTTAACAACTTATCTATTTAATCTCTCTTCGCCGAACCTTCCTCATTTTTGTTGATTTCCTCATCATTTTCTCTTTTTCGACAGCAGTGGCACTCTGTGTTAGTTTCGTTTAATTAGTTTAAAATCACCAACACCCATTTGAATGTTACCTAAAAAAACTCACTTAATTTCCAGCGATAAAATTAACCAAAAAGATAGGTTCTATGTAGAATCGATAATTTACTTGTTACTTGCTACTTGTGATAGTGTATATTTGCACTTTTTCTTGTGAATTTTACGTCATTTTATTATATACATTCACAAGCGATCAACTACTAATGGTTTTTTGTAACACACCCAACTTGATGTGCCTTCTGATTTTCTGCTGCTCACATCGGAACTCCAAGCCCTTGGTAAATGAGATTGGTCTTACTTCTTGAGGGGTAAGGACTACAATCGTTGATGTGTTACACTCGACACACCTGAGCTTGGGGGTGTTTTGGCTTCAACCCATTACTATCTCTGATGCTTGACAACACAACTGCCTTGTCGATACTAACACTCTTGACGCACTTATGCTGCCTTCATTCAACCCTCAAGTTCTTTTTCCTAACAATCTTGTTCGACTAAACACACAAAGTGTGGCTTTGATATCAACTATTACAGTTGTACATTTTTAACCGTATGATATCATGATCTTTACACGCTCACAACAAGCTTTGAGAGAAATCCAAACCCCATATACATTTTTCACACGTCTTTTTGGCTTCGCTAGATCTTAGGTGAGGTTCGTCTTTGCCAACCGAATACAACTTGTGCATAATCCAAGCTAGTTTAGCCACACACGCCGCCCGTGCATGCATGTTCAATCATCTGCAACTTAACCGTTTTGTCTCTATGTTAGGCCAAGTCATCAGCTCGACATTGCCTCTACTCGGGGTCAAGGTCTCTCGTATTCAACATCATATCTCATATTCTCATCTTGATTTCTAATTAACATGGCTCACATGTCTTGACGTCATCATAAGTCACGTAGTGTCGTCGGCCATCACAGCTCTCTCACTCATGCCCATCAAGAACGAGCCCATGTGTCGTTCATAATACCGAGACATCTTGAACATCCATCCATTTTGGCTCTATCGAAGCTTTGGACCCTCTCGTATCCATGACATATCATTTACAAACTTTGTACCGGATTGCAGGTGTCTGATCCAACCTCTACATGGGCTGGAGTGCAATGTCAGCACACTCATGTTGTCTGACACTGTCCTTGAAAAATTCATTTCAAAGGACGTCACTCGAGACACTCATGTCACAATGCTCACTCACACTGTGACACATGTATGTGCGAAATGGCAGCTCGCTTAGGCCATAAGGCCTAGGGGTGGTGGAGAGCTGATAACATGCCTCTCCCTAAGGTACATTCTGATGCATTTTTTGTCTAGCAAGTGTAGACATGAATTTGGTGAATGGTCATACGGTGTCGTGGAGCATCCATCCGGTTTTTTATTGACACCAAATTTAGTGAGCTTCCATCTTTCATATTTAAGGACGTTACTCCAGAGTTGCATACCCGAATTTCTATGGCCTAGGGTGTTGGGGAAAGGGACATTGAAAGAGATAGGAATATCAAAGCTGCCATGCTTTATTATTGTTTTCTGACTCATGCTTAATAGTTACACAATCCCAATATTTATAGGCTTATACACTAACCAAAAATAGTAAATTATGAAAATCTAAATAAACTCAAATCTACTCAATCTCCTAAAATATTGGTAGTTTGAATACTTTGAATCATATCTAACTACTTTAAATCATATCTCAATTTTGAATACTTTCAATCATATCTCAACACTCCCCCTTGATTCAAATTAAATCATGTCTCAATTTTGAATACTTTGAATCATATCTCAACACTCCCCCTTGATTCAAAGTTGCAGATGTCAAGTACAGAGCTTTTCTTTTGACAAAGTCTCTGTAAGTATGTCTACTTTATTCCATATAATGTCTGTCTAAACTTGTATACCTTTGTTTCTTTGTCTTCCTTTATGAACCCCTTTGGTTGTGTTACATAGACCTCTTCTTGTAAATCTCCATACAACTTTTCGTTTGGTAAGTAAACCATATTCCATGTTCCATTTTTCTCAATGGACTGTATCTCTACTATCATGACTTTGTTCGACTCTTCTTTTTCATTTGCTTCTTCATAACTCATAGGGTCCGAAACAGTAAGAGCAAATTGACATGATGCATATATGTCAGCTAAAGATTTATGCTTTTTTGGAGGTGTCTCATCTGAAAATTCTTCAAGAGAAAAGTTGTTGTTTAGTGATGCTGAAGATAATGAATTTGACAAATTTTGTGTTGCAGTGGAGGCACTGGGAGATGCACTAGAGTTGACCCTTGTCTTTTCATTTGGAGAAACTTCAACTGTAATCTTTTGCTGCTCCTGTTCTTTACTCCAATCCCAACTCACGTTTTAATTAAATATTACATCCCTTCACTAAGGGGATTTATAATTTATATGTCTTTGATTGAGTACAATAGCTAATGATAATGCATTTTTCAGATTTTTCATCAAGCTTTTTACGAGTTTGAGGATGTTTCAAAGCATAAGCAACACAACCAAAGACTCATAAATGACTTACCGATGGCTTCCTTCCATGGCATGCTTCATAAGGAGTTCGATTCATAACAACTTTTGTTGGTGAGAGATTTAATAGATAAACAGATGCTGCTACAGCTTCTGCCTAAAATTGGTTTGGAAGTCTCCTTGCTTGTAACATACTTCTTGTCATCTCCACAATAGTTTGATTTTTTTGTTCAGCGATTCCATTTTGTTCTGGAGTGTATGGAGCTGTTAACTCCCTTTGGATGCCCTCTTCTTCACAAAACAGATTGAACATTTTAGATATGAACTCGTCACCTCTGTCTGTGCGAATAACTTTAATGTGACAGCCACTTTGGTTCTCCACCATAACTTTAAAAATTTGGAACTTCGGATAAATTTCTGACTTATGTTGTAGGAAGTAAACCCAGCTCATGCGACTATAGTCATCAATGAATAGTAAAAAGTATATACTCCCATCCAAAGACTTCTTTTGCATTGGCCCGCATGAATTAGTTCTAGATAATGTGAAGTGCTTTTAGTTTTTCCAACACGAAAGGACTTCCTAGTCTGCTTGCCATAAATGCATCCTTCACATAAATTAGTTGAATCAATTCTTGGTAATCTGAAAACCATACCTTTGTCCCTGAGTATTTTCAGACCCTTCATATGAGGATGCCCATATCTAAGATGCCATAATGTTGAGTCATCCTTTATGCTAGCAATAAGAGCAAAATCCTCCCCGTAGAAACATCCCGTGGAAACATCTTATTTGAAGTCATGCAATTTAAACTTTATGGCCTGATTTCTTATGTGTAATGACACATGTGTTGTCATTAAATAGAACAGAATGTTCTCTGGTCATCAATTGTCCAACACTAGTAAATTGTATCCTGAATCAGGTACAAATTGAACATTATCTAATTGTTTTATCTTACCATGATTGGTTTTGACTTTCACGGTACCTTTTCCCTCAACTTGCATCTCTTTTGTATTTTCAAGTTGCACCTTAATTTTTTGCATCTCATCAAGCTCTTTGAATAAGGATTTGGTGGCTATCATATGGTTCGAGCATCCGCTATCAACAAACCATAAGTCACCTTTTTTTTGGATTAGTATCAATACATGCCATAAAAAGTTTTTCTTCTTCTTCATTCTGCTCCAAAATTCATTCGTTGATCTTTATACCAACAATCATCTTTTGTGTGCCCATACCTTCTGCAATGGTAACATTGTATGACATTCGTTATGTTACTTTGCCCATTGAATTGCCTTTTTACATAATTTCTCCATCTACCTCTGTTACCGCGACCACCATGGAAGCTGCAAAATCCTCCTCTTCCACGACTTCTACCTGCTAAATGAATATTTTCTTTTTTGTTGCCTTCGTTGTTGGCTGTCTCCTTCACTTGTAGTGCCTTTTCTTCATTCCTTTATGATGATCTATTGATTCTTGTCTCATCGAGCCTGAAGTGAGCCCATCAGTTCATCAACGGAGAGCATTGATAGATCATTAGCTTTTTCTAAGGCAGCCACCACATGGTCAAACTTTGGAGTTAAGCTTCTCAACACCTTTGCAACAATTGTTTCATCTGAAATTTTCTCTCCATAGGTACACATCTGACTGACTATTGTCATTGCTCTTGACAAAAAGTCAACAATTGATTTGTCATTCGTCATGAGGAGTTTCAAAATCACGTCTTAGATATTGCAATTCCATTGTTATGGCCTCTGAATCTTCTAAAAACTCCTTCTATAGAATTGACCATGCTTGCTTTGATGTGGTTGCTGCTGCAATTCGTGAAAAAACAGTCTCATGAACTGCTTGCTAAATAATGAATAGAGCCTTGACATCATTTTTCTTGGTTTCTCTTAGTCTCTCCTTCTCTTCTATTGTGGGTTCTAATATATCAACAAACCCGTGCTCCACCAAGTCCCTTAGCTCCTGCGATCTGAGCAAGGTCTTCATCTTGATGCTCCACCACTCATATTTCTCACCACTAAAAATTGGTAACAGTGGTGTAGAGGAAGAAAAACCAGCTACAGCCATTTTTTGTTTTGTGAAAAAAAATAATCACTCACTCTCGTGTTGACAGGAACTTGGCTCTGATACCAAATTTGTTGGGAGAAAGGGGTGTTGAAAGAGATAGGAATATCAAAGCTGCAGTGCTTTGTTATTGTTTTCTGACCTCAATGCTTAAAAGTTACCTAATTCCCAATATTTATAAGCTTATACACTAAGAAATAGTAAATTATGGAAATATAAATTCAAATCTACTTACAATTTGCTAAAATCTTGGTAGTTTGAATACCTTGAATCATATCTAACTACTCTAAATCATATCTCAATTTTGAATACTTTGAATCATATCTCAACAGAGGGTCCTACCCAACCCTTTATAAAACCTATCTTTGTCCCTCATGTCGACATTGTTGCTTCCATCTCCCTTGTGCCTCGGTATGGCCTCAATGCACATCTCTTTGGTGTGTTAGATGATACACAATCCTCCTCAATTCGCATCATCGCACATTCTTGTCTCAATCCTCGCATGGTCGATTGGGTGACACTTCGTGTCGCCACCTTGTCATGACTGCACGTGAGGGTCACAACCTACCCTCTTCATAGTATGGTTGTTACATAGGGCACATGAGTGCGAATGTAAGTCTATTTGTTCCCTGTTCCACTTTCGTTTGTAAGTTTTTCGTCTAATTTCCATACATACCCTATTATGACTTGATTTAGGACCTACCAAAGAAATTTCAGAAAATTTGAGATTTTCAACATGTGGAAAATCTAGCTTAAGAAGACACACTTTATCCAAGAAAGTAACCACACAAGATGTTCTAGCATACGAGCATTCTGTACATTAGATGGTTAGAAAAGACATGTTAAGGATTTCATAAAAGTATTTTTGGATGAGTATGTTGTATGTTATGGTAAAATTACGGTTATGCCCCTAGGTTGAGATTTCCGAGTAGCGTGATATGTTTTATACAAAGCTAGAAAGAGAATATGCATGAGTAGAATACAAGTTGGGCCAACTAACCTCCCTTGGATGACGAGCAAACAAGCTCTTACCATGTTCTCACCTGGTATGGAGTCTATTGAGTAATATCTCATCTTTAGATATCGGTTACCACTGCATAGGCTAAGCTAACTACCCAAAATTGTACACAACAAAAGCAATACTCCTAGAGCCCAGAGTAAAGCCCATGATCTCCTGCTAGATCAAGGATGTGATGAGAGCCTACAACTAGGTTGTTTACTGGTATATACTCATCTCTTATACTCATCTCTTTTACTCATCTCTTTTCCCTTTCTTTTCTAGGTGTACACAGGTTGCCAGTTGAGGTGGAGAAGTGTTCGAAAACTATGGGGTCACAGAGGGGGTCAGTCTAGAGCATCAGTCCATTTTTTTATGGGTCCTTTCTATTTTGTTTCATAATTGTATCCCGAACCATTTTTCCTGTTTGTAATAACTTTGAGCAACAATTTCTTATAATTAGATTTTATTTTCTACTTAGTGTTAGTGTTTTTAGTTTATTTATTTTGAATTTAAATTTTATCTGATTTTCATGTTTTATTTTATTCTACTTTTTTTATTTCTTTTCACTTTCGTCTTTTTAGTCTGATTCCGGTGTTGAGGTCTCGAAATTTGGGTCACGACAATTTCAAATTTCAAATGCATTCCCAAGAACAAACACTATTAAAAAGTTATAGTTGTCGATAAGTTCTCATTGAAATTTTCAAGGACAAATCATGTCCCACGACTCAAGATACATATTGTATGTGGACTCATTTTTTTTTATTTCAACGGTGAAATCACAATATTTTTAAAATATTCATCCTCTGTTTTACATTTTTTTAAGTAAAGGCAAGGCAAGTACCCCAGGTACGATAATTTGATGTCAGTTAGAGTCAATAAAGGAGATAGTTTTCTACAATTCTATTAAAATTATATTATTAGGATAGTCTACAACTATATCCATCTTTGAATTTCTATTGAGAAATGTTTTATCCTTATTTCAATTGTCATTTCCATATGAACATTTAAGTCCATAATAAGTTTTAAGATTAAATACTTTTTAAATAGTTTTCCACACAAAACCTTCATAACATATATGTAATATCGATCTTATTTTAAAGAAAAATATCGAGTCATTACAAGAACTTTTACTCGTGTATGACTTCAATAAATATAAATATTAGTTTAAGTTAGAGACCGAAAGTCCCTTACCAACATATAAATGAGGGAGAGCTACGGCAAAGACAGATCTTATCTTTCACTTATAAGAAAATCACGAGTTATTTACGTATAGCAATGATATAAAAGTAGGAACTCGAAAGTACTCGATTTGGTTTGTTTTATGTTGTTTTCTCTCCCATTTCATAATAAAAGAAACATAATGAAGTAAATGAAAGAGAAGAACAAAAGGCACACACATGACTGACTAAGGTTCATTTCCATCTCTTTTCCCTACGTTACCAAACACAAGAAGGGAAGAGAAGAGATGGACAAAAGAACCAAAGCCAAACTAAAATAGTAGCTAACAAGACAAACAATATGCATAAACCCCCATCAACGTATTTGCTTCTTTTTCTCCTTCTCTTTAGCTTCATTATTACCTGCAATAAAGCAACCATCGATTCATCAAAAACATGTAAAATGCCCCAAAAAAGTGAATTTTTTCATCCACATTCATTGCATTCTCTAGTATAAAGCAATCTAACCGTCAAAGTCCACCGCTACCAGATATTGTTCTCTTTTGGCAGACCTTTCGGACTTCCTCTCAAGGTTTTTAAAATGCATCTACTAGGGATAGGTTTCCATGTCCTTATAAGAAATGTTTCGTTTTCTTCTCCAACCAATGTGGTATCTGACAATCCACTCCCCTTGGGGGCTAGCTGGAATAGCCCAAGACAATTGCTAGCAAATATTGTCTTTTTTGGGTTTTCTCATTCGGGTTTTTCCTTAAGGTTTTTGAAATCCGTCTACTAGGGATAGGTTTCTACACCCTTATAAAGAATGTTTTGTTCTCCTCTCTAACCAATTTGCGATCTCACAATCAACTCCGGGGGGCCAACATCCTCACTAGCACACCATTTGATCTTTGGCTCTGATACTAACTATAATAGCTCAAGCCCACCGCTAGCATATATTGTTATTTTTGTGCTTTTCCTTTCGGGTTTTTCTTCAAGGTTTTCAAAACACATCTACTAGGCGAAAGGTTTCAACACTCTTACAAGAAATGTTTCGTTCTCCTCTCCAACCAACATACGATCTCACAATCAAAGATCCAACTTTCTACAAAAACATGTTCAAAATAGTTTCATAAACCCAAGATCAAGCTCAAAAAACAAAAGCATTGATCAAATTCGATGTGTTTTCCCATTCAATTAACTCTCCATTAACTTCTCTTAAGATTTAGTTTAAATGGGTCTTGATCTAAATTACAATCTCTAGAGAGAGAAAGAGAATGGAACAAAAAAGCAAAAGAAAAGAGAGTACCAGAAGAAATTATTGAGATGGGTTTGAGCTTCAGAGTCTTCAGAATCATGAGAAGGAGAATGAACATGTCTTCCTTCATAAGTTGTAATCACCATTCTTGGATCCTCAGCTAATCTCTCCACTCGTTTCTTTACCCTACAGTGATCTTGTGTACAACGGTAATAGCTTCTGCATTGCAAACAAAAGTAATTAAAAAAAAGATTGAATTTTTCATCATTACTTCCTTAGTTTTCATATAATCATTCCCCTTTTTGATGTTTTTGAAGCCTTATAATTACATCTTTCTCAGAAATCATGATGAAAAACATCAAAATTTGAATCTCACAAAAAGATAACGAATCAAATGAACAAAAGATGGGTTTTTTAAAATTTTTATTTACCGAGGATGCTGTGTGTTCTTGACAACTTTCTGGCCATACTTCCGCCATTTGTAACCATCATCAAGAACATCCACATCGCTTAGGGTTTTGAATGAAAATCTTGGCTCTCGAACTCTTCTTCTTCCTTTGATCTTCTTCATCTTCATTGTTGAAATTCCCAATTGATTTTCATTGCTTCTCTTCCCAATCTCTCCCCATGGCCTTCAAACACAAAATCAAACTCAAAATCATTCATAAAAACAAGATTTTTTTCAAAAATTTAAGGGTGTTGGAGGGTACTCACCATAGATTTGGAGTGGAAGTTTGCAAGGAAAGGAGGTGTGGAGGTGCAAATTCATAGAAAGGGGAGGGCTTGAGGGGCAAATTCATAGAAGAAAAAAGTAGGGTTTCGGAGAGATTAAGGTTGGTGTCGGAATTATTATTATTATTGTTGGAGGTTGAGAAATTTGGATTCTCAAAGGGGTTTGAAGGGAAATTGAAGAAACCCATTTGAGAAATTGGTGGTGTTTGATGATCTTGATCTTCAAACAAAGCTTGTTGTGGGTTCAATAGGAGTTGGGATTTGGAACCCATTCTTGGTTGGGTATGGCTATGGCTATGGCTATGGCTTCTTGGTTCTTCTTCTTCTTCTTCTTCCTTTGTGCAAAAGGGATGGCTTTGAAGGGTGAGAAGAAAGATGGTTGAAGTTGAAGAAATGGGTGACAAAGAGAATGTAAGGTTAGCTATTTTATATATACGAGAATTGGCTAGATCCTTCCTTTACGTATCCCTACTTTCCCTTTTTCTTTTTGCTATGCTTTTTACTCTTTTTTCTTTTCTTTCTTTCCCCATTCTTCACTTGTCAGAATTTCGAGGTAAAGTAAAAAGTTCATCTTGGAGTTCCATATTACTTAATTACACCAAAGATTTGAAGTAGGAAACATTTCGGGAAGATTAAAAGTAAAATTACAAGAGCTTATATGCTTAAAATTACAGATTGAGCCTACAACTAATAAATATTGTCCGTTTTGGCCCGCTACGTATTTGTCGTTAGCCTACCGCTAACATATATTATCTGTTTTGGCTGGTTATTTATTGTTCTTAGCCCATCACTAACGGATATTGTTTGTTTTGGCCCATTACATATTGTAGTCAGCCCACTACTAATAGATATTGTCCGTTTTAGCCTGTTACGTATTGTCGTTAGCCCACCACTAATAGATATTGTTCGTTTTGGCTCATTACGTATTGTCGTCCGCCCACCGCTAATAGATATTGTCCGTTTTGGCTCGTTACGTATTGTCGTCTGCCCACCACTAACAGATATTGTCCGTTTTGCCCCATTACATATTGTCATCAGCCCACTGCTAACAAATATTGTTCGTTTTGTCCCGTTACGTATAATCATCAGCCACCGCTAACAGATATTGTTCGTTTTGGCCCGTTACATATTATCGTCAGCCCACCGCTAACAGATATTGTTCGTTTTGGCCCGTTACGTATTGTCGTCTGCCCACCGCTAACAGATATTGTTCGTTTTGGCCCATTACGTATTGTCGTCAGCGCACCACTAATAGATATTGTCCGTTTTGGCCCGTTACGTATTGTCGTCAGCGCACCACTAATAGATATTGTCCGTTTTGGCCCGTTACATATTGTCGTTAGCCCACAGTGATATTGTTTGTTTTAACCGATTAAGTATTGTTGTCAGCCTCAAGATTTTAAAACATATTTTGTAGAGAGACATTTTCACACATTTATAAACACAAATATTTTCGTCAGCCTCATGATTTTAAAACGTTCTCGAGAGGTTTTGACACTTTTATAAGAATTGCTTTGTTCCCCTCCTCAACTAACGTGCAATATGTTGTTCTTATGGGTTAAAATATTAAACAATAATCTTAATTCTCTTGGTTTTTTTTTTCCTTTTTTTTTTTTTTTATGAACTTACCAAATTGGTCCTCAATTTTGAATAAAATCTTAATTTGGTCCATGTGATTTTAGAAATTTAAAGTAATGTTGGTGATTTTAGCATATTTTTCATTTGGTCCCTTTATTTGTAGAAGTTTTCATCTTGGTCCATATGATTTTTTAATTTATTTCATCGTAAAAACACAATTTATTTATTATTCGATTCTACGTGTACTTAAACTACAAACTCTAAATTTATAATATAACCGTTATAAAATGAAAAGTATCAATCTGTTGAAATTGACTGGGGTTAGCAGTGAAAGGAGATCTTGACATCTTTGATCGTTTGCCTCTAATGTAACACGTTCCCTCCGATCAACAGGATCCGTCATCCCTCAAGTTGGGCTCCTTTTCTTCTAGAGAAACCAAGTCGGTCGCCTCTACTGATCGAACCCCATTTCTCTAATAACCAACGATTAAGAGGTCCAAGATTCAAATCTCGAGTTCCACACATTGCTCAGCTGAACAAAACTATAGTTGACAATTGTGGTGTAAATAACGAAGAACACTCGATGTGTTCGTCTCAAAAGCTTTCGGAAAAGCATAGGGAATAGTGAAGAACATTGGTTCATATACTATTCAACAAGAAGAAAGGAACAAAAAGAAGAGAGGAGAAGAGGAATGTAGGGAGAGGGGAGTGAATTAGAGGTATGAGGATTAAAAACTGAAGTTGATGCTTCCGACAATTGGAGCCTTAGTATTATTATTATTGTCACTGTGTTTTTCCCCAAACCTCAAAAGCATAAAAACTATGTCTCATTGGGGTTAGTGGAGATTTCACTGTTGAATTGAAGGTCAACTATACACGACAACTCACCTTCAGACACGACATTCATTCTCTCTACTCCTTGTTCTGTTGGATACAACAGTTTTTTCTAAACACACTCACACCTACTTCACTTCTCTTTAATAATCATTTTATTTTTGTTATTTTACGAATTTACGGGATTGGCGTTCTTTTTTTTATTGGGTCTAACCCGACGAATTTGAAAATAGAGTTATAATTCAACTCTACGTAACTCTATCCTATTTTTAAGATTATTACGAAAATCAAGAATATTTTATGTTTGTAACTTACGTCAGTGATGTGTTATAACTTATAACCCAACGAATTTGAAAATAGACAATTCAACCCTACATAACTCTATCTTACTTTTAAGATTATTATGAACGTTAAGAATATTTAACGTTTGTAACTGACATCGGTGATGTGTTGTGACTTATAAATATTTGATATTTTAAGTTTTAAAAAAACAACCCGACAACTCAACTCAACCCAATTTGAAAAGAGAGAATTAGGTTGATTCTCGTGGCTCAAAATTAGTATTTTTATTAATTTAGCCATATAATTAATTTGCAAATATTACGTTTGGATATACTTTATGTTTTATTCCATTTTAATCTCTATTTATTTTCAATCAACTCGCCAACTTTTTATAGCTTTAAGCATAAAGACTAAAATATATAAAATAAGTCCTAAATTTTAATCCGACTAATATAATACACTCTTATATATAGTTTTATCGTCATATTCGTATTAAAGTGAGGACAGTTCAATTAATATAAAATGTGTATCTCAATACCTCACTCCACGTTGAATTTATTAAACAAAATACTTTGTCAATATAACAACCTTATTTCCTATTAAAACAAGGTCGCTATTACACGTATGATAAGACTGTTATGTAATCGAATATTTTTCCGTCATAATTATACATTTTATTCTAGGAAATCATTATACTAAATTAATAAAAATACTCAAACTTTGCAATTGTCTCAAGAATATCCAAAACTTTCTATACTTTCGATAATACTCTTAATTTAAAAAATATCTTTATCATTATAATTTTGTATTAAAATATCCATAAAATTTTAAAAGTACCATTAAAACCCTTTACCTTAAAAAAAAAAAAAAATAATAAAAATAATAAATCTTAACATCAATATATAAATAAAAACGTTTATTCACACTTCATAGATTCAGAAAGTTCATGAATATTTTTGAAACGTGGTAGTAACCGTAAAAGTATTTCTTATTTTTTTTAAAAAAAAATTAAAATTGTATTTTCAAGTTTTTTTTTAAAAAAAAAAAAACATTTTAAAAATAAAAAAAAAAATATTTATTTTGAGGGGGTAGAAAGGAAATATGAAAAATATAGAGGGCAATGATGATGAATCTTGGGAGCAAATCTGATATCACCAGTGAATTTATATATCATTATGATTCATAATATTATAAAAGATTGTCCCAATCCCTATTTGACTTTTTTTTTTCTTTTTTTGCCCCAAAAATTAAAAGGTTCTTCACCTTTTGCCCCTCTAAATTCCTTTCTTTTCTTTTCCACCCCTTTTTCTTTTTCCTTTTTCTTTTTGCACCCCCCACACCCACCCACCACTTTCCCTATTTTCAAACCAAACCCATAACATTATTATCTCCTCTTTTTCATATCTTCATTTTCTTTCATAATTGCTTCATTTCATTTTAAATAATTTCCACATAATTCTCACATAATTATCTAAATCATTACTAATTATGAATCCTTTAACATTTTTCTTTAATTATGAATCCTTTTAATATTTTTCTTATCACGACATACGTTAGGTTGAACCAACGTTAGCTCGTCGTTTTCGTATCGAGTTCAAGAAAAATGACGTTTCAAGAGATTATGTAAATGATATAGAGTAAAATGACAATTTAACCGAAGACCAGAACATGTAAAACAAATAGAAAGTAGAGATGTTAAAAAAACTCGATAAAGTCAACCCAACCGGTATGGTTTACGTTAGATTATGAACTTACTTGGGTTGGATTTAGTTCAAGTAAATTAGGTTAGTTCATGGTTAGGTTGAACGTTAGCCGTTCATTTTTTTTTTTTTATTGATTTCAACAAAAAAAAAAAAAAAGATGTTTCAAGAGATTATATAAATGATATAGACTAAAATGACAATTTAACCAAGTATAAGTACAGTTTTAAAAAAATGAAAAGTATGAGATGACCCGAGAAACTCGATCAACCGAACTCAATCGAACAATTTGGATTGAATGATAAACTTGATTGGATTGGGTTTAAGGTTGGTGGATGAGTTTCCCTCAAACTAGATTGGGTTTTATGAACTAATATTTTATTATAAAAAAAATCGAATAAACAACGCGAACAAACTCAACCCAAAACATTTTTATGATTGGAATGGTTAGGGTTCAGTATTTAATAAGGATTGTTTAGATGGTAAAATTTACGGCCCGAACAATTAGGTTGAATCTAAAAATGTTCCAATTCGATTCAACGCAATCGACAAACACCACAAATAGAAAAAACGAGTATCTTATCAACTAAAATGAGGCACGATTGTATGAAACAAGCTCATAACCCGAACATGGTAAAAGGTAAAAATATTCGTACAAATACGTAGACTCGAGAACGTACAAGAGTAAGAGTGATTAGGGTTTTGAGGAGGGGGAGGGAGGCTTGCGCCAAGCTCACGAGGCAATGATGTCACATAGTTTACGTACCATAAAGGGGCATAGTAATAATAATCCCTAATACCAAAGCCCTTAGAACACAAATCATTTCCCTTTTTGTCTTTGCTCATAGATGCCCATTATCTTATTTTATCATTTTTCTAACTATTCCTTCCCTTTTTACTTTTCTTTTTTCTTTATTATTTTGAGTGAATTTTCATAGTTAGCTACCCAATCATAATTTAATCCTTCAACTCATTCATTCCCCCCTATGGCCTTTTTGTTTATATAATGTAATAAGTAATTTCATGTTCTCTCACTTTATTGTTCTGTTTTTTTGTGATTATAAATATAGAATATAGTCGATATTGTTCGTTTCGGCCTGTTACGTATTACCATCAGCCTCATAGCTTTTAAAACGCGTCTGTAAGGAGAGATTTTTTTTATCCCCTTTATAATCGATGTGGAATCTCATAATCTACAATCTTCCCCTTTCGGAACCCAATGTTATCACTAGCACACCGCCTAGTGTCAGACTTTGATACCATTTGAGTAAGATCTCACATGGATTAGAGAGGGGAATGAAACATTCCTTATAAGGGCGTGGAAACCTCTCCCTAGTAGACGCATTTTAAAATCGTGAGGTTGACGACGATATCTCACATGCCAAAGTGGACAATATCTGTTAGAGGTGGGTTTGAGCTATTACAAATGATATTAGAGCAAAACATCGGGCGGTGTGTCAGCGAGGACGCTCGACTTCCAAGGGGGGTGGATTGTAAGGTCCCACATCGGTTAGAGAGGGGAACGAAACATTCTTTATAAGAGTGTGGAAACCTCTCCCTACTAGAGGTGTTTACAGTTTTTTTAAATGAGTGGATTGTAAGATCCCACGTTGGTAGATATTGTTAACAGCCCAAACCCACCGCTAGCAGATATTGTCGACATATCACTATCAGCCTCACAGTTTTTAAAACGCGCTTGTTAGGAAGAGATTTCCACACATTTTTAAGGAATGTTCCGTTCCTCTCTCCAACCGATATGAGATTTCATGGTTATTTTCAAGAACTTAACCTTCCTTCGTAATTATCGTAGAAAATTGAATTGTAAAAGTATTTTAAGGTGATTTTGCAACGTTCCAAGAAGAAGTCATTTAACATTCTTGAAAACAACTTGAAAGCAACCAAAAGAATGAGAGGAAAAGAGACAAATGCTAAAGAATTCTTTAAGTAATTATATTGAAGAAAAGGACTTGACAATAATGATGAGAAAAACTTAAAGAACATAGCTGAAAATGGTAAAAATTCGAAGAACAAACCAACAAAACAAAACAACCAAGAACAAAACTCCAAGTTGGGACCAAAACATAGAATTTCTTACCACACTTTTCAAACTTTTTGTTTCAACTTATAGTACGAACAATTATGGAGTCTCTCTAGATGTAGACTTACTATAGAATGAGACGTATAAGCATGCCACTTTTGTAGTAGTTTTTCTTTTTTATTAAATAACTTTTTCTTTTTTTTTTTTTTTTACCGTGATAGGACAAGGCAAAGGTAGTAATCTCGATGGAGATTAGGATGAACTTACGTGACTAAAGAAAAAGGTGGCTCGAGTTTCTCGGCATAAACCGTTTTCTTTGTCTCTTATACCAAGACATCCCTCCCTGTCGACAAGGCTGGTCCACTATAAAGCTTATCGGGAGGAAAGTCTTCATCGAATCGAGACCTGTTCAAATCTGTCGTTTATTTGGAGATTTCTTCATTTCATAAAGATGTGAAAGCTCACTTCTTTATTTTCAATTTCTTCCTATAACTAATACTTATGGATGAGACGGACTTGTGGGCTAGTGTACAATTAGGTCCAATTCCGATTGCGTATAGGTAGCATTTTTCATGATATTTTTCTTTTTATTTGAAAATTACCTTTAGATTCTGAAGTCAATGAGATAGACTTAGCAACGAATCACAAATCGACTTGCATGGATTAAGCTAAATTGCTTGCTTACTATCATCGACCGCTACACGTACAAAATATCCGTTCATTATTGTTTTGCCCGTCATTCAAACACAAGCAAGAGGGTCAGGGAGATGCAAAAATAGACCTTCAAGCTCCCATTGGTACAATTCTTTACCTCTCCTTCTGCTCTTGACACTTGATTAGAGGAAGGACAGCATAGAGAATGATGTAATACAATCATAGACAGCGGCTGTGCACAGAATTTAGTCCATCAGTGTACCGTTCCCTGCACAACACCTGAAGACACTAGACCTGCCTATGAGATAGATGGCCTCTTTAGATCAATCAAATCCATACCAACCTACACAAGGGGCTGTATTAGAAATCTCGACCCTCTACAATGGTATTATCCACTTTGAGCATAAACTCTCATGGTTTTTACTTTTGGTTTTCCCAAAAGGACTCGTACCAAATATGTTGAAGATAAGGAACTCTTTTAGGGCATAAATCTCAACCGATGTATTCCTTACTTATAAGCTCATGATCATCCCCTTAATTAGTCAATGTAGGACTAATCCCAACAATCCTCCCCTCGAACAAAAAACACCATATAGATGTGTCTTAGGAATTTTCAATGCATTTATTTTGGATTTGCATTTATAAGTTATGTATGAGTGAATAAACCGAGTGATCATCCCCTTAATAAGCATTGGCCTCATATGTTTATCATCATTAACAATAACTAGGCTTGTGTCTTAGGAAAATCATCGTTATAATGCATCATGACATTTAATACATGCACATCATCTTAATGTCATATTAAGTCATCTCATCATCATATATCTTACATTGTCATCTTATCATACATCATCATCATCATATAACATCATCATGTAACATCATTGTATAACATCATATAACATAATATAGCATCATTATATAACATAGTCATGTCATCATATATCATAATCTCATCATCATATAATATAGTCACATCATCATATAATATAAATCATAAATGACACGTGCAAGAGCCACTGGCACGTGTCGTCATCCATAAAACACGTCTTCCGATCGAGTTGATAGTAAGACCACTTACTTGGTTGGCCTAGGCTGAAGCTACTACGACCCTTTGATGCTAACTTAACACTACTCTATGAAATTTAATTTTACCTAAAGAGTTCCACAACTGTAAATTAACATTCTACTATGACAATTGGCTCACCTAATTTGGCATAAAATAATTTAAACTAGACTCCAAAAATTTAAACTAGCTAAAAGGTAGTCATACTAACCTTAAACGCTTTTGAAGAATTGATACTAGTAGGAAAGAACCCGAGCGTATCAAACCTAAGCCGGATGAGTCGAAATGCCAATCTTGAGTCGTCAGAAAGTGTATTCTCCGACTGGCTTCAAACCGTTCAAGTGGGATGATAAAATGAAATGAGGGACCCCCTTTCCACTTCTCAACTTAACCGACAATCTCCCTTCCCCTTTTTTTTCTCCTAATTTTTGGGTTATTACAAAGTAGATATGTCGAGATATTTTTTTATCGTAATAATTGGACTACAAGGTAGTTGATCCTTGTAACCATGAAGTTTTAATTGATATTATCAAAATGATGGATCTGAGGTTGAATTGGACTTTGAGGAGCAGATTTAGGTTGGTACAAAAAATAATTAATAACTCCAGTCTAGGTCAACCAAGTAAGTGGCTCCTCTATCGTTTTGGTTGGAAGAATTATTTTATGTATGATGACACATGCCTAGTAGCTCCTGCACTTGTCATATGTTTGATATGCTTTGATATGTGTTGTTATGTTATACTACATTATAAGATATGCCAAATAATATTATGGTATAAACGAAATGTCATGCTATGTAACGATAAGCTATGTTATATTATGACATGTCATGATATGCTATGATATGTTATGTTATGCTATAATATGTTATGACATGTCACGATATGTTTTGAAATAAGAAAATCTATGATGCACCACCTTCCTATGTCATGTCTTAAAAGTTATGTTATAGTATGAAATGATGTATGACAATTGTGTAAGCATAATTACTGGATTTAATATGTTAGGAAAGAATGAAGGTTGTCTTGCATTATTTAGTATGATGGTGGAAAGCATGGGACCTCATGCATAATTGTGGGTTCACGCGCATCAGGATATTTCCTCGTAATGTTATGTTAGTACGAATGTGTATCTTCATATTTATCTTCGCCATGATATCATGCGGGCCTTTTCCTTCATGGTGTCTGGCGGCACGTTAGCACGTTTGGCCCGATGAAGCCAAACCTAGGGGGTACATACACGAGCCCACTTGGTGGATCCATGTGTGCATGTGTAGGCTGTATAAGAGGAAGTACCACATATCCAACCCTGCCCGGACCGGAAAGAACTCAAGGTCATGCTATGTTGTTTTAAATGATAGGTCTCACCATGTTGTATGCATTTGCATTTCACGACCCAATAGTAGGGTCACTTACTAATTATTTTCTAAAATACTTCAGTCATGTACTACTCTTACATTTTAAGTAAGGACAAGGCAATCCGGTAGACAGAGGCGACGCTTGAAGACCATAGAATCGTGTCATGCATGTAACACACATTATATTTCATTAGAAAGAGAGGGTTGTTACCGTTTTCACTCTTAGAAGGAAAGAGTAAGTAACACGACCATTAGTAAAGGAGGATGCTAGAGCTTTCAAGTGACGAACCAATATTAAATGTTGATCAAAATCTAGACATGGAGAAAAAAAGGGTGGAAAAGAAGAATAAAAAAGAAAAGAATGTTGTGCGCCGAAAGCGGAACAAATGTACTCACAACACCAAAGTTATTCAAGACATACAATATGACACTCAAAACTTGATGATTTCAACAGCAGAAAGAATGGCATTATATAGCCTTCTGTTAAACCTAAAGATAAACTAACAAGCCAAAAAAAGACCTTGAGAATAGGTCTTGGTCCTAGAGAATAGGGCTTATGACAGTGTTCAACAATCTCCACCTTGTCATAAGATCTCCAAGTTATAGCTAATTTGGTTGCTACCATGTCAACACACTACTCCCTTCCGACGTTGATGAAATCTAAACAATGCCAAAACTTTTAAACAATGCCAAAACTTTTCACGAGTGATAACCTTTGTCAACATATCAGCAGAGTTATCAGCTGTTCCAATTTTTAATAACCGAATATCCCCTTTGCTAATAATTTCTCGAATAAAGTGAAAACGGACATCAATGTGTTTTGTACGAGCATGATGGACTTGATTTTTTGACAAGCAAATAGCGCTCTGGCTATCACAAAATACATCTATATGTTCCTGCAAAATACCCAAGTCATTGATCAAACCATGCATCCAAATAGCTTCTTTAAAAGCTTCTGTTACTGCCATATACTCTGCTTCAGTGGTAGACAATGCAACAGTAGACTGCAATGTTGAACGCCAACAAACAGGTCCACCAGCCATAGTAAATAAATAACCCGTAGTAGATCGTCGCTTATCCAAATCACCAGCATAATCAGAATCCACATAACCAGCTACACGATTGTCAAGCTTAAACATTTCTTGTTTTTGAAACTTAATACCAACATCAATAGTGCCAAGAATGTACCTAAGAATCCATTTTACAGCCTGCCAATGCTCTTTACCAGGATTATGCATATAACGACTCACCATGCTTACTGCGTGTGAAAGATCAGGTCGAGTACACACCATAGCATACATCAACGCACCAACAGCATTTGTATAAGGAATGTTCTCCATATACCTTTTGTCATCATCAGAACTTGGACACATGGAAGCACTAAGCTTGAAATGAGGAGCAAGTGGAGTACTAACGGGTTTGGTTGAATTATTCAAACTAAATCTTGACAATACCTTGCGTAGATATTGAGACTGAGTCAACCAGACTGTACCTTTTTTCCGATCTCGCTCTATCTCCATTCCAAGTATTTTCTTTGCATTGCCTAAGTCTTTCATTTCAAATGTTTTAGAAAGCTCATCTTTGAGCTTATCAATCTCCATCTGTCTCTTTGAAGCAATTAACATATCATCAACATATAAGAGCAAATAGATAAACGATCCATCATCGAGACACCGATAATACACACAATGGTCAAATTGACTATGAGTATACATATGCTCTACCATGAAATGATCAAACCTTTTATACCATTGGCGAGGGGATTGCTTCAGCCCATACAAAGATTTCTTCAATCTGCATACTAAATGTTGTTGTCCAACTACTTGGAAACCAACTGGTTGCGCCATATATATTTCTTCTTCCAAATCTCCATGCAAAAAAGCAGTTTTTACATCAAGTTGTGCAAGCTCAAGATTAAATTGAGCAACCAAAGCCAACAAAATTCGAATGGAAGAATGTTTTACCACAGGTGAGAAAATTTCATTGTAATCAATACCTTCCTTTTGTGCGTAACCTTTAGCCACAAGTCGAGCCTTATAACGTATACCAGAAGAGTCTTCCTTTTTTGCAAAAACCCATTTACAACCAATTTCCTTCTTACCTTTTGGAAGTGGTACCAAATCCCAAGTTTGATTTATCTCCAATGATGCTATCTCCTGATTCACAGCCTCTTGCCAGTGTAAGCTATCCGGGCTCTGAATAGCATCTTTGTAGCTGTTAGGAACTCCATCAATCAAAGAGAAAGCATATGCTATCGTATCATCAAACCTTGCAGGTTTTCGAATTACCCTTCGTGGTCTATTCTTGGCGATTGACTCAGGTTCCTCCACTCTTTCATTCACAAGGCTTTGCTCCTCAAGACTTTGCTCTTTTTGTTCTAAGACATCAAAGTTATTATTTACCTGATCAATAGGTTCTTCGGTAGGAGCAACCACATCAGGAGAGAACACCACCTTCTCCACCTGCTTCAATGCCTCGTCATTATTTTCAATTTTCTGCAAAAACATTCCAGACTCATCGAATGTCACATCTCGACTATTAACAATTTTACTTGTTTCTGGACACCATAACCTATAGCCCTTCACACCTTTGCTAAAGCCCATAAACTTGGCTTTTTTTGCTCTAGGATCCAGTTTTGAGTTTGTCACATGATAATAAGCAGGACACCCAAACACATGCAATTTATCATAATCACTAACAGGACTACCTGACCATACCTCAAGCGGAGTTCTCCCACCGTTTCCAGAAACAGGTAAACGATTCACCAAGTGAACTGCATAACTGAGAGCCTCAGCCCAAAATGCCTTACTCAATCCTGCTTGAGACAATATGCATCGAACCTTCTCTATTAATGTCTGGTTCATTCTCTCAGCAACTCCATTTTGTTGTGGCTTACCAGGAACAGTGAAGTGTCGAACGATCCCTTCATCTCGGCATACTTTAAGGAATGGATCATAAGTATATTCTCCCCCGTTGTCTGATCTCAGCTTTTTGATTTTCCTATCCGTCTGATTCTCTACCATTTTCTTCCACTCTAGGAAGATTTGGAGAACCTCGTTTTTGTGCCTCATGGGATACATCCAAACTCTCTTCGAGTAGTCATCAATAAAGGTGACAAACCACCTCTTTCCTCCCAATGAGACATTCTTTGTGGGACCCCATACATCGGTGTGAACATAATCCAAAATACCCTTTGTTTGGTGTATAGCTGTACCAAACTTCACATTTTTTTGTTTACCAAATATACAATGTTCACAGAAATCAATTTTCCAGTTGTGGCACCCTTAAGGACTCCTTGGTTCACCAATGTCTGAAGCGCCTTCTCACCAGCATGCCCGAGTCGCATGTGCCATAATTTCGATATGTCTTGTTCTTTCGAACTTGCCATAGCAGCATGCCCAATTATTGTGGTTCCGTTGAGGTAGTATATGCTACCTCTTCTAGTTCCTGTAATTGCCACCAAAGCTCCACGAGCTACTTTCAAATTCCCTCCTTCCAAAATGATGCGATAACCACTCGCATCCAAAACGCCAAGTGAAATCAAGTTTTTCTTCAAGTCAGGAACATACCTCTCGACTTTAATCGAGACTCTCCACATTCGTTCCTTTTCCAGGTAGAAGTTCTTCCATGAGCAGTGAGAACATTTGAGCTAGAGTTTTGATACGTCTCCTTTTCCTTCTTTCGCATCTCATTGTTTATTAAGGCATTTGAAACATTTTCAAAATCAATATTAGTGATTCCATGTAGTAGGGTTGTTACTAAAAACTCGTAGGATTCCGGCAAAGAGTTTAATAACAACAACGCCTTGTCCTCGTCATCAATCTTAACATCAAGATTGAGCAAATCAGTGATGATTTTGTTAAAATCATCCAAATGCTCAGCCATTGAGATACCTTCCTTGTAGTCAAAACGGAAGAGTTTCTTCTTCAAATAGAGTTTATTTTCCACACTCTTCTTCATATATTTCGCTTCAAGCTTGTCCCATAATTCTTTCGCCATGGTAACCTTCATAAATGGATATTTCTGATCCTTGCCAAGACAGGATCGAATAATTCCACAGGCTTGCCGATTTAATTTTGTCCATTCTGCTTCTGTCATGTCTTCAGGCATCTCCTCTTGGAGAGAAACATCGAGGTCTTGCATGACCAGCAAATCGCTAACTTCGCCTCGCCAAACACCAAAATTATTGGTTCCATCAAATTTTTCTACTTCGAGATTGGAACTCCACACTCTCGATCCACGTCGTGATGGTTCGGCCATTTGCAATAATTAATCTGGATGTAACTCAAAAACACAATTCTTGAAAACTGATTTTCAAGAGAATAAACACGATTGTGAGCACGTCTAATGGTCGATGAGGCCCAAACTTTCACAATACCCCCAAATACCACAACAATGCTTGTTAGGAATCACGACTCTCCACAATGGTATGATATTGTCCACTTTGAGCATAAGCTCTCATGGCTTTGCTTTGGGCTTCCCCAAAAGGCCTCATACCAATGGAGATAGTATTCCTCACTTATAAACCCATGATCTTCCACTAAATTAACCAATGTGGGACACTCCCAATCCCAATAATCCTCAACAATCCTCCCCTCGAACAAAGCACACTATAAGCCTCCCCTGAGGCTTATGGAGCTCTCGAATAGCCTCCCCTTAATTGAGGCTCGACTCCTTTCTCTGGAGCCCTCGAACAAAGTACACCATTTGTTCGACACTTTAGTCACTTTTGACTACACCTTCGAGGCTCGCCATTCTTTGTTCGATATTTGAGGATTTTATTGGCATGGTTAAGTTTAGGGCATGGCTCTGATACCATGTTAGGAATCACGACTCTCCACAATGGTATGATATTGTCCACTTTGAGCATAAGCTCTCATGGCTTTGCTTTGGGCTTCCCCAAAAGGCCTCATACCAATGGAGATAGTATTCCTCACTTATAAACCCATGATCTTCCACTAAATTAACCAATGTGGGACACTCCCAATCCCAATAATCCTCAACAAAGAATAAGAAATTTGATGAAATTGAGGTGAAATTGAAATGAATAGAAGGAAATGATTGCAAGCAGTTGAGAGAGATATATCCAGGCTTTGCAGAAACATCCCATGCCACTCCTTCCCATCTCATTATTAAATCTGTCATAAATCATGTGATTTGACTTTTTTTTTAATTTTTTTAATAAACTTATGATTTGACTTATTTTATTTCATTTTCTATGAATAACTTTTTAATTTAAATACTATTTTATACCCATTATTTTATATCTCGGATACCAATGTCCAAGTCAAAATCTAAATAAATTAAAAACATTCTATTAAGTTTTTATATATAAATTTTAACCTAAATTAATAAATATATTCATAAGTCTCAAAATATTTACGTGCCACAATTTTTTGTTTATAATTCAATCACAGATTAAGTTTTTTTTTCCGAGATAGTAAGAGGGTGGATCCCATTGTTCAAGTCCTAAAATCAGCACTTACCGAAATTATTCATCTAACTTATTTTATATGAGAAGAAGTGAATTTCATCTCGTAAAATTATATTCCTAAATCTCTATTAGGATAAAAATATGCATGACTAAGACAACGAACCATAACTTACGACTTTCTCTTGATTTAATTAACCCGATTTTCCCTAACCAATCGTTGTGTTTGTTCTTATTGAACCGAAACGCTAGAAGTGATGGTATGTTTTTTAGAGTAGATTATGTGCCAAAGAAATATATGTGTGGAAACATGCACGAAATTCCATAAATTTTCTTAGTTGTAAACCTACCCATAGAGGATGAGGGACCACACGGGTATACAACAGTTATCAAGCTCGAAACTCGCTCCATCCCAAATTAGCATGACATCATGAGACTTATTAAGAGAGTCACCAGTTAATTTCTAGAAACGAACCTATAATTGATTGACAAACTTTCAATGTCCCAATAGATTAGTAGTTGGAACTGGAATGAGATCGCACGTTACATATTATTATACGTAGATTTACGACATGAGAAATAGTAAAGAACTAATCAACTTACACTAGGATCCTCTATAAAATTTTGAAGAGTAGATGCGCTGCAAGGAATCGAGTGATCATCCAATATCACACTCAATTGAGAGATCTGATTGCATGAGACTATGAAAAACTATAGGAGCTAGACTATTAGAGCCCAGATAATCTCTGAACATGAGAGAACCAACAATCAAGTTATGCGGTATTTAGTTATAAGTTAGGGCCAATTTAGATACCTACAAACATTCTAAGTGAGTATCTTTGTAGTCATTTATACGACTTTTTTTTTTTTTTTTGAGATGGAAACTAAACTTGAGGTTGATAGTAAGAACGTTTTAGCATCGAAAATTATAGAAGGCTGATAGATCCGAATCGAAATCTTAATTTTTTTTTGTATTTTTTCTCATTGTACTAAGTCTCCCATGTTCTTTTGTTTTCTTTATATGAAAAGAACATAGTGTTTCAATTTCAAATTTCAATTGAAAGCTTATGAGTAGAGACTAAATTTTTTTAACCTAAATAGAAGGAAGAGAGGATGATAAGAGAATATTTAGTTTGATGGTTTGAAAGGGACTGTTCAGTGAAAAGGACAGGGTGTGTTTTTGGAGCTGACATGCGTGCTCCTATTCTGACCAAACTGTCGGTCTTCCATCGCCATTCATGTTCTCAAATTCTACTGTCGTGTCCGATGCCTTCCACCACCTCCCACATTTTTACTTCATCACTGTTTTTTCACCACACAAAATAAATATTCACCCACCCAAGTTAAAAATTCTTCTATTTTTTTAAACAAAATTCAATAGGTTTTATTGAGAATTTTTTATCTATTAATGAAAATTTGATGATTTTAAAAGATACGAAGAAATAACCATTTGTATGGGATATAAATCAAAAACTCTTTTGGGATTTTGTGAGATTTCATTTCGGTTAGAAAAGGGGAACAAAACATTCTTTATAAAAGTGTGAAAACCTCTCCCTAACAGACGCATTAAAACCGTGAGCTGATAACGATACGTAACGGGCCAAAACGAACAATATTGACTAGTGGTGGGCTTGGACTGTTACAAATACTATCAAAATCAGACATCGCACGGTGTGCTACAGAGGACGTTGGGCCCCAAGGGGGTGGATTGTGAGATCTCACGTCGGTTGGAGAGAGAAATAAAGTATTTCTTATAAGAGTATGGAAACATCTCCGTAGCAGACACGTCTTAAAGCTGTAAAGCTAACGGTGATACGTAACGAAACAAAGTGGACTACCAAGAGGTGGGTTGTGAGATCCCACATCAGTTGAAGAAGGGGACGAAACATTCTTTATAAGAGTGTAGAAACCTCTCCTTAGCAAACGCGTTTTAAAATTGAGAGACTGACAACGATATGTAACGAGCCAAAATAGACAATATTTGCTAGTGGTGGACTTGAGTTGTTATAGGTTTAAAAATATTGACATGATTCAAATTTTCATTTTGGACTTATTCGTGCATGATCTATACACTCTTATCCTATATGAGTCCAAACGAGCATATTTTACGATATTGCTCATTCCGAGTCTAAGACCTCATTATTTTACTTTTGAATTTTCCTAAAAATGATATGAATCTTAGACTAGAATGGAGCTCCAAGAATCCAACCTTTGTCTAAAAAGTAATCAAAACGCACGACACAATCTTGATGGTGATGCTGAATTATTCTTACATCTACTTTGATGTACTTGATAGGTTTCTATGTCATTTACAATTTGGCCATTAGAGCCCATATTGCTATTTTATTTCATTTTCATTTTAGTCTCTTAGTGATTGATACTAAGTCAAGTTTTAACATAATGATTGAGCGCGTGAGAGTGAGTGTCGTTCCCTGAATTGGTGTAATGACCAAACTTCTTTAAACATCGACTCAGATTTTTAACGATTTCAATCACTGTCAATTCTTTAAGATGTGTTTATTTTCTTTATAAAGAAAACATTTTTGAAAGGTTGAGTGTTTACCTACTAATTGGCCCGTAATGGAACCTAAAACTATTACCTTAGGCTACTTAGGATGTGTATCACTTTTCATACAAATAGTTTTATGTGCACCACTTTCCTACCACTTTCCTACCTTAGGCTACTTAGGTTTTTAGTTTTAAAGTTTTATGTGCACCACTTTCGTATACTTAAAACCCATTAAACTCATGCTACTATCATAGTTTTATGTGCACCACTTTCGTATACTTAAAACCTATTAAACTCATGCTACTATCGTAATTATTGGGTCTTGTTGGGTACATGCCACTTTCGTACGTAAGTGATATTACTTTCATATTTACTGACCTACACTAAATGTTCTAATATAGGCAAGTAGCACATTTTTCATACCTACATAAATCACAAACATACATGGGGATCCATAAGAATAAAGCATTAGCTTTAATATGAATCAACGTCAGGAACTTCCTTTCATAAACATTCTCATCATTCATATTAATAACATAAATATATCATTTAAAAACCATAACTAGCACTTATCTATTCATGAGATGTTCGGGTCATGTGGATGACATATGTTCATTTTTAATATCATGGTTAGCATTCATATAAGAATAAAATCAGATCATATACAACCAACAATTCATCTAAATACTACATATGTTATTCCAATAGTAAAATCATTTACCTCGATTATAATTTATATACATACTTTAATCATCCATCATTCTTTCCAGATGAATTTCAATTAAATTCATCCTAATTTGCACTTAGAAATCAGTTAAATTCATCATCTATCATTCATTTGAGAGACCCGTGTGCAAATTAGGATGAATTTAATTGAAATTTAGGTTTTAAATTCATCCTAATTTGCACTTAGAAACCATAACTAATGTGGAATACTTCAAAAATATTCAATAGTTTGCAACTTTTGATAAACCGTAGCTAAACCAGTTAGAGTACAACGGGGAACCAATTTACAAGATGAAAAATGACAAAATAAAAAATACAGACAACTGAGTTCCTAAAAAATAAGTTTTAAGAATTACAAGACATTGATCTATCTCGATCCTTAAAGCCCTACAACTCGTGCACACCCTCGCTTCGATTGCTCCATCTAACCAAATTTTAGAGATGAGACATTACAAATGGTATCAAAGTGGTACCTCTCTTAGTAAAATGTGGTTCAAATACGAACTAAAGCGGAAGTTGGTGGGCATGTGACACTCGAGTAAAGGAGGGGTACATGAATGAATCGAGACCAGATTTGAATGAGAGCAATCTTGAAGATAGGATGACTTAAAAAGACTTAAAAGAATTGAAAGTTATTCCAATAAGGTGCACTTTCTTTTTCGATGGCTCAATTATAGGAAATTCAAAATTAAACGTGTTTTCCTTGAAGAAATTCAATGTTGGGTGACCCCTTAGAAATTTTCTTGGGAAGCAATTGAGTGAGGATGAAGCATGTTGAAATAAATCATATTAGTATGTGGAAATAATGTTCACTCTTAGAAGCAGGGGTGGTAATGTGACTATGTCGTAGGTGATACAAGGGAATGTCGGTCATCAGTGCTAAAAATAGATTTTGAATCTTGATCCAAATCCTCCACATGAGTCATTACAAATGGTATCAGAGTGATACCTCCCGGGAATAAACTTAAATGAAAAAATAAAATAGAAAAGAAGGTAGTTTTTTATTTTGTTAAATTTAGGAAGGTTTTGAAATGTGAGTAGTAAGGAAAAATGCCAAAGAAAAAAAAATAGAGGGCCGAGATTAACACGAGAGAATGGGTTATGGGATAGCTAAGTTTAGATCTTAGAAACCCCATGGATTGATTCGTTTTCATGGTAAAAAGGCAAGAGGTAGAGAGCAAGAGCAAGAGATAGAAAGCAAAGTGTAGAGTGTAATAGAAAAAAGCTTATCATAATTTCTTTTGTCCCCTTGTCTCTCTCCTTTCAACACCTCCTTCAAAGCTTTGTGAGAGTTATTTAAACAAGTTGGTTTCAAAGCGAGCGTCTATTTTCTACAAGTTAGTATCAGAGCGGATTGTTAATTTCAATAGAGCGAATTTTATTTCAACAAATTGGTATCAGAGCTGATGGCGAACATGATAGGACAAATGCCGCTACCACGATTGACGAAGACGAACTACGAGAATTGGAGCATCCAAATGAAATCTCTTCTCGGTTCTCAAGACGCATGGGAGGTGGTCGAAGAAGGTTTCGAAGAACCGAAGGATACCACGGGTTATACGGCGGCGCAAAACAAGGCGCTAAAAGAATTACGATCAAAGGATAAGGTAGCATTATACATGCAGTTCCGGGCTGTTGACGAGTCGGACTTTGAGAAGATTGCAAGGGCAACCACTTCAAAAGAAGTGTGGGACACTTTAGAAAAAGTGTTCAAAGGAACCAACCGAGTCAAGCAAGTGCGTCTCCAGACTCTACGTGGCGAGTTGGAGAGCATGAAGATGAAGGAGTCAGAAAATGTATCTGACTACATTACGCGCGTATAGACTGTGACAAATCAACTAAATCGAAACGGAGAATATTACATGAGATGCGGGTTGTGGAGAAGATCTTGAGGTCGTTAATAGACAACTTCGAGAATGTTGTATGTGCCATAGAAGAGTCGAAGGACCTAGCGACGTTCACGATCGATGAGCTTGCTGGTTCTCTCGAGGCACATGAGCAACATAAGAAAAAGAAGGAGGAGACACTCGATCAAGCGCTTCAGACCAAAGCATCAATAAAGGATGAAAAGGTACTCTATTCACAAAATGTTCAAAGTAGAGGTCGTGGAAGTCGCGGGAATGGTCGAGGTGGTCAAGGCAACAGTTACGAAGGAAACTATAAGAAGAAAAGATTGTTGAGCCAAGCAAATTGGTGTGGAAGAGGATGCAATCAAGGACGCGGTCAAGGATATAATTCCAACGTTCAGTGTTACAAATGTCAAAAATATGGCCACTATGCAAATAATTGTAACTCTGACAAATGTTACAATTGTGGCAGAATAGAGCACGTTGCAAAAGCTTGTCGAGCCGGGAAAAGGGTGGAAGGAACAACCAACCTAGCCGTGGAAGACGTAACAGATGAAGGTCTTCTCTTGATGGCTCAAGATGAAGAGAACATCAACGACACTCTGTGGTACCTCGACTCAGGGGCAAGCAACCATATGTGCTGTCATGAGCACCTATTCAAAGCAATGCAAAAGATTCAAGATGGTCATGTGTCATTTGGAGATGCGTCAAAGGTGGAGGTCAAAGGCCGAGGTACGATACATTTCATGCAAAAGGATGGTGTAATGGGGTCAATCCAAGAAGTTTATTACGTACCAGACCTCAAGACCAACATATTGAGTATGGGGCAACTCACAGAGATAGGTTACTCGACATTCCTAAAGGACCGCCTGCTACACCTGAAGGATAAGAAAGGGCGTTTGGTTGCTCGAGTCAAGATAGGAAGAAATCGGATGTACAAATTGAACTTAAGAAGCATACAAGAAAAGTGTTTGCGAGTCGACGTAGAAGACAAGGCATCACTGTGGCATCTCCGCTTTGGTCACCTACATCATGGCAACAAATCAACAATTGAGTTGACCAAGAACCCAGTAAACCATGAAAGAAGCAAACACATTAAAGTTCGATTTCATTTTATTCAAGACCATGTGAAGGAAGGAAACCTGGAATTGCTGCATGTGGCAAGTCAGGATCAAGTTGCGGACATCTTTACAAAACCGCTACCGAAAGTACTTTTCGACAAATACAAGAAGATGATTAGCATGACCGACGCATGAGCATTTAAGTTGATGAGGGAGTTTTATTGGGAATAAACTTAAATGAATAAAAAAGGGTAGTTTTTGATTTTGTTAAATTTAGTAAGTCTTTTGAAATCGGTGAGGCTAAAGAAAAAATGAAGGGTGAAGAATCACTTTAGTCGATAATGGGTTATGGGATCTAATTTTAGATCTTAGAAACCTGTAAATGGATTAGTTTTCATGGTAAAAGGCAAGAGGTAGAGAGCAAGAGCAAGAGACAGAAAGCAAAGCGTAGAGTGTTATAGAAAAGAGCTTTTTAGAATTTCTTTTGTCCCCTTGTCTCTCCCCTCTCGACACCTCCTCCACAGTTTCATGAGAGTTATTTAAACAAGTTGGTTTCTGAGTGAGCGTCTATTTTCTACAAGTTAGTATCAGAGCGGATTGTTAATTTCAACAGAGCGAATTTTATTTCAACAGGACAAACCAAAGCGAAAGCTGGTGGGGATATGACAATCAAGTAAAGAAGGGATACTTGAATGAAACGAGATCACATCCTAATGAGAGTGATCTTGAGGATAAGATAACTAAGAAAAACTTAAAAGGAATGAAAGGTACTATCTGTACCAACAAGATGTATCTTCGCCTATGACTGAGCAACGTATGTTCAAACCTTTGGCCCCTTTAAAAGGATTGAAAGGAACTATATGTACAAACAAGGTACATCTTCGTCTACGTCCGAGCAACGTATGTTCAAACCTCTAGCCTCGTTTTAGGAAGAAAGTTTTAGAAAATGGAGGCAGAGAGATTTTTTATAGAGAGTTTGAAAGCAATAAGGAACGAAGGTTTTGAAAGCAATGTTATAGGTTATATGTGAGAAAGGCAACACAACGGCTTAGATAACATATAACTTTGGGTAGGAAGATTTGATGATTAGTCGCATCAAACTATAGTACATTTTGAGGTGATTTAGTTCTTGCAGACCTAGACATGATCTCGCTGAACAGACATACAAATTTCAGGTAGGAAGAATTGACGACTAGTCGCATCTCCCTATAGTACATTTTGAGGCGATTAAGGTCTAGTAGGCCTAGACATTATTTTGTTGTATAGTCATGCAAGCAGAAAATACAATAGTAAGACAATGGAACATGAAATCAAAATAAAGAGTTTGATGTGGCATGGGCATGCGACCATGGACAATACGCCCTGAACGAGCATGATTGTGATATCCTCCCCCACCTAATTAGTTGACGTCCCTATCAACCAGCTATTTTGAACTCTACGATGTGGATTGTGGCGGAGTCTAGGTATTCAACGCCTTGCCAGCTTGTTTCTTCCTAGGGAGGCCCTTCCATTCGACTAGGAATTCTCACATCGTCCATACAAGTTTTCCCATTTTCCTAACTTTATCGGTTAGGATTGCTCCTACTTCCTTGGTGTTCTATTTTAGACCAATGCCAAGTCTAGTGATGGAGTTTAGAGGGTTGCCACTTGGATCTGGGTGGTAAGACTTTAGGTTACTCACATGAATTACGAAGTGAATTTTCATCTATGTAGGCAACGCGACTCTATAAGATGTAACCCCAATCTTTTTTAAAAATTCTACTGGTCATTTGTATTTTTTAACAAGTCTCTATTCCTTTTAACTGCGGAATCTAATTTTTTTCAGGCAACAATTTGATGAGGACTTGATCTCCTACTTGAAATTGCAAGAGACAATGATTCCTGTCCGCCCACATTTTCATGTGTTTGGAATTTTTCTCCAAATAAGCTCGGGTTATATTTGTTGTTTGCTTCTATTCTCTTGTAAATTTTTGGACTTGAGGGTTCTTCCCTACATATGAATGATCAATGATATGAGGCGGTAGCTCGAGGAGATATTTAAAGTTGTCTCTAGGAATGTGAATAGCTCAGTCTAGAATGTTCCAATAAATATACTGTCTCAGTCACTAACGATGCATGATGGAATGCCCCACAACTACACAATATGTTTGAATAACAGTTGGGTTGTTAACTTAGCCGATCATATTTTGGGGGTGAGAATGAACATGGTGTATTCTGAAATTGATCTATAATAACCAAGTTGGCTTCATATTCGTCTACTTTTTCGAGAGGTGTGTTATGAAGTTCAATGACTCACTTTCCCAAAGTCTTCTCGGCACTGGTAAGGGTTCAAGGAGTCTTGAGATCTTGACCTTCTTGACTTTTTCCTGTTGGAAGATGAGACATGTCTTTGTATACTGCATTATGTCATCACGTATGTTTGACCAAAAGTACTCTTTCTTGACAAAGGCAAAAGTTCATTGCCACCCAGGTTGTCCGGTACATAAAGTATCATGACATTCTTGGATTGGCTTCTTCCTCAGTTATCCTGTTCTTGGGATATACAATATATTTTCTTTTGCCAATAGGTCTCCCTCGACCCAAAACTGTCTAGTCTTCCCGGCTTTGGCTAGATCAACAACAGCTTTGGTCGAAGGGTTTTTATACAAATGTTTCCTGATGATGTCGTGCATCGAACCATAGATCTTAATTGAATAAATATGGGCTAACATGCATATGGTCATTGTTGGAAATGGCTCACGATCGAAATATGTCAAAACAAATAAAAGGAGCAAAAAGGACAAATTGAGGAGAGATATCCATTGGAACAAGTAACCTCAAGCACTTAGCTTTTCAATTCTCTTTGTTGTTGTCGTGAAAAAGCATACATCTCATGATTATAGTAGAGAAAATACTAACTAGCTCCCTAAACTTTCTCCTCAAGTTAAGAACCACTAAGGATCTTCCTAATTAAAGCATAAAACTTTGGCTTATATTATACTAAGTCAAGTTTATAAGCTTACAGCCACATGTTTGCCCCGCCAACTTAGAATGATGGGTGCTTGATTACTTTTTTCTTTTTTATGTTCGAACCTAAAGTTGAACTCAGCTAATGATTTTTGCCACTGGGCTTGTATTGACGTCAACTTTGTAAAAAAAATGGCAAATAGCAATGTTATCTGTCTTCACCACAAAGTGGAATCCCAAAAGATATTGTCTAAAGACTCTAAGGCATGGACGACAACAAACTTTTTTTTTTTTTTTTTTGAGACAATGTATCTTCTATCTACATCATTGAGCTTCTGACTTTCATAAGCGATAGGGTTACCTTCTTGGATAAAGATACCCCCAAGAGCAAAGTCAAATGCATTCGTTTCTATTTTAAAGGGCTTAGAGACATCGACCAAGCCGAGGATAGGGCCCCTCGTCATGATTGCCTTCAGATCTTCGAAGGCCTTTTAACATTCATTTGACCATGACCAAGGGTGATCTTGTGGCTCGTCGTGAAAACCCTTCGATGAACTACTTATAGTAGTTCGCCAATCCTAGAAAGGATCACACATCGAAAACTAAAGTGGATATTTTCCAATTTTGGATAGCTTTTATCTTATTGCTATCCATATTGATTTATCCACACCTGATGACGTGCCGATGGAAGGTGATGCATGTTTGTGCGAAGACACATTTCTCTTTCTTAACATATAATTTATTTTATCTAGCTTGTTAAACACTAGCTTTATTTGTATCTTGTGTTCCTCTAGTGTTCGCTTATAGAACTAGGTCATCATGGTATACAATGACAAATTGATCCAGATACTCATGAAAAACCTGGTTCATTAGCGTTCAGAACGTAGCTGAGGCATTCATCAGGTTGGAAGACATTACTAGAAATTCAAAAGCCCTATAGCTCATTACGCACGTTGTCATGCGTTCATCTCCCTCAGTTATGCGTATTTGGTAGTACCTTGATGGTAAAGCTAGTCAAACAGTTCAGATACTATCGACAAGGGATATTTGTTTCGTATTGTAACCTTGTTCAAAGCTTTGTAGTCTATGCACAGACGTACATCCCATCCCTCTTCTTCTGAAATAGTACGAGGGCCCCGTAGGGCGCCTTTACTAGGTGGTTGAATTATGCAGCCAGTTGCTTCCTTAGTTCGATTAGCTCTAGGGGAGCCATCCAGTTTGCATTATTCGCTGGAGGTTTGACCCTAGGGAGAAGTTCAGGCAATATTTTTGGCAAGCTCTCTCGCATTATGTTAGCATAACTGTCCAGAACATTCCTAGCTTCGCTGGAGGTTTGACCCCAAAGGTATAACCATAAATGTAGGCTCCTCTAGTGCGGGCCCTCTTTTCAGTTGTAAGGTGGAAATCATTTTGAGAATTGTCTGGTTGCTTGATGCGTGCGGGGATCACTATGCACTTCGTTAATGGTATTGGGATGACTTTGTGCTCTAAGAGAAAGTCCATTCCAAATACCATATCCAAGTCATCCTTGCGAACTACTATCAAGTCCATTTTTCTTGACCAAGCCCCTAGTTTCAATGGAACTCTTTTAGAAACTCCAACGATACGTAGGGCCTCGAAATTAGGGTTTAGCTTTCATTTTTCAAGGGTTCTTTTTTACTATGGGCCTCAATCTTCTAGCTTCTTAGTCAGCGATGAAATTATGAGTCGTGCCCGAGTCTATCAAGGTACTCTTGCTGGATCGCAAGTTTATTTTCTTGTCTACGAACATTAGGCCCTATTGTTTTGACCAGAGAAACTATTGTTGTTTTGACGGAGGAGGAAATCGTTGACGAGGAAAAAGCCGAAGGAAAAATCTTGAAAGAAGAAAATAATAGAAAAACATAAAGACACTATTTCGCTGAAGACCCGATATCTTATTTCTCATTTAGTTGTGATATTTAAATAACAAATTACATCCTAAAAATGGAGAGAAGTGGGCAACTTAATAAAAACTCTCCCACTCGACGTGTACTTCCCACTCACTTCCATTGTGTGGGTTTAACAGAAAAATAGTTAACTAAAAAATAGTTACTAAAAACTAGGATCGATTTTCAACCATCTAACAGGCCCTTCTCTGTTACTTTCTTTGGGTTGACCTTCTTTTGGATGCCTGATTGAAATTTTAGTGCACCCATCCTGAGGTTATCTTAGTCTTTTTTTTTTTTTTTTTTTTTTTTTTTTTTTTTTTTTTTGCTAAATTGACTCTTTGTCATTTCTCACTTGTATGGAGATTTGGAGGGCACTGAGGGATGCCCAGTAAGGGTAATAGGACAGCCTATGGGAACTTTTACACAACATACATTGTAAAGGCATCATTAGATAGTTCCTTTGGGAGTAGGGCCCTCGAGATGACCTAGCGTTTGTACTCTGAGGAGGTCTATCTATTCCCCATTTAGTCAATCGTTCCCTCAGTTATGCCTACTAAGACCTTCATTTCCTTGACCTAGTGGCTTATACGGTTTTCCACCAAAGCTTGGGGTTGGTGAACTCTTTCTTTAGAATCTAGCTTCGCCCTAAAGTCTAGGAGTCTCTCTACGGCAACGAGTGCAACGACGAGGTCTTGAACCTTTTTTTCGCATAATTTTTTTCTAGCTCAGGGTTCAATCCTTCGAAAAAGCAGAATATTTTGTCCTTCTCCAACATATCCCTGATGTCTTAACATTAAAGCTGAGAGTTGTTTAACATAGTCTCTTATGCCTTCAATGTGTCTTAGTTCTTGCAGTTTCCATCTTCCTATAGATTCAACATTTTCGGGAAAAAAATGAGTCCTCAACTCTTTAGTGAGGTCTTTCCATGAAACAATGGTGCATCATTCATTTTCATTATCGTTCACCTTTGAGCACCACCAGAGTTTTGCATGCCAACTAGATGCATTGTGGCTAACGTAACTTTCAGATCTTGGGAACAAGTTCTTGTAGCTTTGAAGTATTGTTCTACGTCAAAGATAAAGTTCTCTAATTTCTTGGCATCCCAGTTCCGTTTGGGAATCATCAGTTTGTTAAGCCCAACATGAGTTTGGTCTAGGGTGTGATTCTCTAAAGTCCTCATTGTTAGACTCACTCAAGTGTACATCTCAGTCATCTCTCCTCTGATGGCATCAATCGTTGTTATGAATTCATCAACCATTTTGTTGAACAAATTCATCATGGTCTTTTGCGAACCGTTTTGCTCTTCGACATGTCCTTCCATGTGTGCGACAGAGCTTTCGAGGTTACCAACACATTCTAAGCTACTCATTCGAAAAACTCTTTATTCTAATGGGTCAACTCTAAATATCAATTCTTTGATCGATAATCCATCCAGATGGATATCGATTGCTTCGATTTTCTTGAATTTTTTATTCAATATTGTCACTCGTCCTTCCAGGAAGCAACCAGTTCGAGAACTTCTTTTAGGAACAACATTCTCTCTTCTATCAAGGTTAGCTGGTCGACTTGTGATTTAGGTGTCGATTTTTTCATCGATATTATTTCGGTCTTAATGTGTCAAGGAGCTAACAAAGCTCTGATACCACTTGTCAGAATCACACTTTTCTTGGCAGCGAACTTTGCGATTGTATGACACTCACTTCCAACGTTGAGTATGTCAAGCCAATTCCAATTTACATCGCATATGTCTGAGCAACGTCTGCTCAAATCTCTGACCCCTTTTTTAGAAGAACGTTTTAGAAAATGAGGGATGATAGATTTTTGAAAGAGAGTTTGAAAGCAATGTTATAGGCTATAAGCAAGAAAGACAACACTACAAGCAAGAAAGACAACACAACGGTTCAAATAGCATATAACTCAAAGTAGGAAGAATTGATAATTAGTTGCAACCCCCTATGGTACCTTTTGAGGTGATTCAGGTCTGGCAGACCTAGACATAATTTTGCCAAATAATTATTCAAGTTTAGGGTAGAAAGAATTAATGACTAGTCACATCCCTCCAAAGTACATGAGGTGATTCAGGTCTAGCAGCCCTAGACATGATTGTTTTGAATAGTCATACAAACAGAACAAATCAAGGTGGAAGTTGGTAGACATGTGACACTCGAGTAAAGAAGGGGTACATGAATGAACCGAGAGAGGATAGGATGTCTAACAACCCTATTTTTATGCCATAATAAAGTTTCTACTACATGCATAACATGACTCTTAAGTACGGAAACATTCATTTAAAATATTTCATAAACGATGTCATGAACTTAAACATTCATAATAAAATATTTAAAACAATATAGTAGAAAATAAACAACATGAAGTTTTAAATAAATAAGAAAGAGAATAAAACAATCAAGCGATCTAACCTAAGGTCTTCAAACAACATGAATTCATTTACCCTAACTTTAGTCTCACGGTCGTCACTGTGATATCATCATCCGTGCAAAGGTTCTTTACTTTTACATAACAAATAAGAGTAACACATTATTTGAGTATTTTAAGAAATACTCAGTAAGTAACCGCACTACTAGGGTTAGGAAATACAATCACATGCAATCATGTCCGAGACCTATCATTTCATAAAATATCATCACATGGTCTTGATCTCTACTTTCAGTCTTTGCAGAATTGGATGTGTAGTACTTCTCTACACATGACCCACGTATGCGCATATGAACCTCAAGCGAGCTCATATACATACCCCCTGAACTTGGCTTTCAACTATTGTACACTCAGTTTTTGGTATACCACCGAGGGAAGGGAGCACACACAGTGTTATGGTGTACACCATAGACCTAGAGTTGGACTCTTATGCACGGCAAAACAAGTTATATCCATTGATATAATCATTACAAACAAGTCAATCTTATGAGTTGTTCATAATTATATGTGTGTCAAAAGTATGTTTATCCCTATAATTACATATTTCACGTGAAAAAATGTTATTTCTCTAATGAACAATTTGTTTATGATCCAATCATAAGTCAAGTCCCTTTGGGGCCAATGAAAGGATGAGACCCAATTTTTCAAGTCACGAAATTAGCAATTAAGAGACCAACTCATCTACTTTCCTTACATGGAAATGAGAGAATTTCATCTCATGATATTATGTTCCCACCTACCTATTTGGTCAAGTCCACAAAATGACATGCATATTGAATTGGTTACAAGAGTCATTCTCACCCATGAAAATCAAAGGACAAGCCCTCACAGCCAAGAGTTTATAACTCATTTAAGATTAAGATCAAGTCACATGTGAAATATTAATCTTCTCAATTAACAGCTTTATAAGGAGAGATTAAATATTTTTTGGTCTAATCTCATGTAAACTCATGGCATAGGATACCCTGACTCACTTGTCTCCACATGTAAAATTTGAATCAAATCATTTGGAGTAATTACAAAATGTTGTATCAATAGTGTTACCAGAATAAGGCACCCAACCTTATCTATATACTATAAACCTGAACATAATTCTTTTATCCTTAGGTTATTACTTGAACATAATTCTTTTGGATTTCAACACCATTATGTTTAAGATTAGTTAATAATCTTGGATTTTCATACCATGGATAATATAGTTGTAAATAAAATAATAAAAATGATTATTAAAAGTTAAATAATAAATTAAGAGGCTTTAGGCATAAACCTCAACAAATATTCCATAACATGACTATCTCATAATTACAACATAACATAACATACTCACATCATAGCAACAACATAATAATCAAACATTAAACAATCACAAGGCATAGAACGTGCAAGGGCCACAAGAACACGCATCGTTCATACTTTAAATAATTCAACCAACCAAACCAATAATGGAGCGACGTACTTGATTGACCTAAACCAGAGTCACTAATTATTCTAGAGTTGGCCTAAATATACTCCTCAACATTTGATTTAACCTATGTGGACCTACGATAGTAGATTATAATACACTAAATAGCTAAACTTACCCAAAGGTATCAAATAATTCAAACTTCCAACTCAAAGTAATTTAAATTGAGAAAATAGGAGTCATATTCACCTCCAATGCTAATAATATTAAAAAATACTCGTAAAGAGTCGAAAGTGTAAGAAACGATTCCAAATAGTCCAACCTAGTCGGATAAACTGTTTTACAGCCGTTGGAGCCACCAAACTAGAATGAAAGTCCCCTCTGAACAGATCAAGATATTACCGTCTTGAGTACTTGGTGTTGCCACCCATTTCCTCCACCGTGCGAGAGTGTATTATGTGATGAGTTCTCGGAGGTATTTCAACTGGGCTTCCTTGGGTGGATTCTTCCTCTCTCTCGTTGCTGTGTTCTCCCCCTCTCTCTCGTTGTTGTGTTCTCTCTCCCTAAAGTGTCCTCCCTCTCTCTACATACAAACTTTGGAGCCAAATGAGAGAGGTGATCACACAACGGATTGGCTTGAAAATTTGGGAGCCGCTTCGTGGTCCAAACGGTTCCAGTGACTCGACGAAAGTTCTGTGCTTCTTTTTTTTACTATGATAATATACGAATCTAAAAATAACTTTGGTTCCTGAAAGTACCTTACACTTGAAATAACTTGTGATACTGTTCTATTATTTCATCCTCACATTTTCATGTCGCCTCGTTTGAAGGTTCTGATGATGCACGGGTTTAACCTGTCTTTACGCCTAAACCTCAATGCACCTTTCATTGGTACCACCTTCAAAATACTTTGTCACCTACTACAAACTTAGGTTCCTACGTCTTACATGAGTGTAATATTTTTATCTACTCTAGGTCTACGCATCTTTGTCCGATCTCTTCTACGACCTCATTGGAAGATAGAACTAACTTTGGTCCCAAGAGCTTGCATTCACCCACTCCATCCTAATGTATTGGGGATCTGCATCGTTCCTATACAGAGCCTCAAATGTTGTCATGCAGTGGTTGTTTTAAAACTATTGTTATAAGCAAATTCCATGAGGTACAACTTAGGGTCTTAACTGCTTGAGAAATTTAACTCACAGGCACATAATATCTCTTCTAATATTTAACATAGACGTTCAATCTGTTCGTCTGTTGGTTGGTGAAAAACAATGTTAAAATCCAATTGGATACGCAACGTTTTTTTAAGATTACTCTAGATATTGAACATGCGCAAGTCTTATCTGACACTATCAATACTAACACCGAGTGCAACCAAACCCTAACTTTCTTGTCCTTATATATAGGTCTTACTTACAACCTTAAGTCATTTGGGGGTTGTTTGGGCTATGAAACATCTTAACGAAAATTCTAGGGACATTTTGGTCATATTACCCATAATTCTTGGTTTAGCCCCTAAGTGTACTCCAACGACTTTCGAATCATGCATAATATCTTATATCCTTGGAGATAGACTATATAAAAAAAAATTAGGTCATTTGAAGCTCATTTAGTCCATAAACTAACACTTACGCATGGTATTTGCCATTTTGGACATTTTGTACTTATTCTCGGTGTAGCCACTAAATAAAATCATATCCTATGACCACCAAACTTCATATATATTCTTAACATATCTTATTTGATTGAAGTGTCATGAATAACAAAGGTCATTTGATGGGTTAGTTTAAACTCTCTTAAATCCCTAGTAAAACGGCCAACGTGGGTCCTTAACCTACAAGTCTTGGCTTAATTCTTGCACGATCCTTAAATTTTTACTTTCTTTAAGGTTCATATATAAATATAAACGAGACAAATCCAAAATAGCTACTTTCTCATTGATATTTGGGTTCATGGTTCTTGAGCTTTCAGTATCCGAATTTCTTCAAATTTTCTCATGTAGAACCCATAAAGAGTCTATTCTCACGAACAAAAAAGGAAATTCATGAGAGTCGATCTATAAGAGAGTTAAATAGGTCAAAATAGTAGAAATGTCAAAATAGGTTGACCTTTAACTTTTATTGGTCAATGATTGACCATTGACTTGGGGTTTCCTCTTCTTCCTTGAGGTTGCTCGAAATGATGATTTTCTTTATCATCTACCTTTAGTTTTGCTCTTGTGCAACTCTAACCAAACCTCGAATCAACTTGATTTCTTCACGAAAATTTTAAATCTTGTTTTCTATGAAGATACTGTGATAAACATCATTAATATTGGACAATCTTGGACAATCGAGTAAAATCGTTAGAAGTTATCTGGTTCACCATTTTTTTCTAGATTCCAACAACACAAAAGAACCTCTCTGATTTGATATATTTCTTAGCCTTGATTCCAATTAATTTCTTGTACAAATGTAGTTAACATTCCTATGAACATTTTTTGTACCAATTTTGTGTTTTAAAATTTGAATTTATGGGTATTGTGGAGAGTTTGAATTTAAAATTCAACAATCCTCTTAGTTTTGGCTATGGAGCTCAAATTTGGGGTATTGATTTTAGGTAATTTTTTACTCTCAATTTCTTCAGGAAAGTTGTGGGTAATCTCGAAACTCGTTTGAGATCAAATGGTGTACCATAGATCTCAAATTTGAGAGACTATACTGGTAATCTAAATGTTCAATTCATACTATTTAGGAACACTCAAAGCTAAATTCTTGTCTCACATGGTTGCCCAAAGTTATTTATAATCCAAGCTTCCATTTTATCTTGAATTTTCTAAAGTGTACTCCGAAAAAGGTGCTACCTATTACAACTTTAAGTTCCCGTCTTTGTATCTGAAGGGTATTTAGTCTTTTTTATCGTATCCAAATTTCAGCCAAATCCAATGCTTGGATTGAAAGATACAATAGATTTATGCAACCGACAACTTTTGGAAAAGAATTTGGACTAAAAGATTTGATGTAAGAACTTTTCGTAATTTTTGTGAACTTCAGGGGTATTTTGGTAATTTTTGTGTTTTTAAATATTTTATTTTGAAAAAAAAAAAAACCAAACATTTTCTAAACATTCCTTACCTTATTTTGGTAACTTTTTCGTTTTTGGACCCTTAAGATTCATTCTCCATAATTAATTAAAAATTCAAGAATTTTGTTAAAAATTGGAAAAATGACAATTTTCCTCTTTTTCCTTTTTAGTTTACTTAATTGACTCGTTAGCATTTAAAAATTAGTTCAGGTATTAGTATTCAAACGTATAGTGTTAGCTCGTAAACCAATTTTATAATGACGAACTTTTCCTTCAACACTACCACTCTAGGTAACTAAGTAATTACAGTAGTGTATAGGATATTACTATCTATCAAACTTCTTTGGTTATTTTCATTTGAAACAATTCACTGATATACGTGGACACATCTTTTTTTATGTTTCTGAGATCGCTGATTTAATCATATAACCTTCCTTAGCAAAGTATTTTTCATGCGTATATTAGTATTAAGTAGTCTGTTGATATATTTTCATAAGACTATATCTCCACAATCACAATCACACTGACAATCACACTGCAATCTTGTCCAATCTAACATGTTATAAATCATCAAGACGTCAGATAGCATTCACATTCCATGCCTACTAAATCTTAAAATATAACTATTTCCCACGTAACATTGCATCACATTGCACACAAGGATCAATCTTAGGGTTCATTATTTTTAATCTATTATTTTTCTGTAAGACATAGTTGATGGTAACGAGACGTTCGCTACAAAACCATGGGAACATTTTGAGCCTACATCATAGACTAGTCTACAAAATCTAAAAGCCTATAGCTCTGATACCAACTGTAACGACCCTATTTTTCTACCATTATAAAGTCGTTACTACATGCATGACATGACTGTTAAATGCGAAAACATTCATTTAAAATATTTCATAAACGTTGTCATAGATTTAAATCTTAGTAATAAAATCTTTAAAATAATACAGTGGAAAAATAAATAAATGAAGTTTTAAATAAGATAAGAAAGAGAATAAAAAAATGCACTGATCTAACCTAAGGGCTACAAACAACATAAATGCATCTAACCTAACTTCAGTCTTATAGGCATTATCGTGTCGTCGTCATCTATGCAAAGATGTCTTACTTTCACCTAAAAAATAAGAATAGCACATAGCTTGAGTATTTTAAGAAATACCCAGTAAGTAACTCTATTACCGGCGTCACGAAATGCAATCATTGGGACTTATCATTTCATAAAATATCATAACATGGTCTTAGTCTCTACTTTCTGTTCGGATAGAATTGGATGTAAAATACGTTTTACACAGAGCCCACGTACGTGCACAAAGATCTCCAAACGAGCTCGTATACATACTCTATAAATTTCTTATCAAACATACGTTGAATAACTTATCCAACGTACAAAAGAACATGCTTAATAATATTTGAAGAGAAAACTTATTAGAGAGTTAAAATTGTGTGATTATTATAGCGATTTGCTAAGTAACCCTTTTGTCCTTAACCCATCATTTTCCAATTTGTTCATATGTCAAAGTAGCAACCTAACAATTAGGGTTTAATTATTCCTTTGGGGACCCACTAAAAACAATGGGTTATATGAAAAGTCTATGCCATTATTACTCTTGTTTGCCATTATAAGCTACCAAATTGGTAACATTTTTCTAACAAGCTAATAATATTTTGATACTAAACCTATTGAAGAGCATATGATTCTGTGAGAAAAGTCACCCAAATCATTACCCTTCTTTTCTTTTTGTTTTGTTTTGTTTAATCCCAAGGTATCATTGGATACTCTCTTTTTAAGGAATTGAAAAAAAAACAAGATCATTTAGGTCTAGACATCGATGAATTTACCTACCACTTTTCGAACCTCCCCCACAATGCACCGACCGCCAAATTTAATCCTCATTCAAAATGAATCGAATGATAAACTGTATCGATTTTAACTCTAAATTTTTATTTTGATTGATTTAAACTTTGAATTTAGTGGGTTGTGTTAGTTTTAATCATGAACTTTCGATAAGTGTATCAATTTACATTTTCGGTTTAATTTTCGGTTTAATCTTTATTAGAAAAGTTTTTCGTACATGCCCAGAGTCACGTGTTACTCTATATTATAAATGAAATTGGTTGAAGTGTTTTTCAATTTTAGAGCCGATTGTTTCTTTCTTTTCTTATCTTCTATGATTATGGTACTCATTGGTGGATTCCACTCGATTTTGTTGGTCTTTAACGATGTCACTGCCTGGATCTTCTCACACTTGTCATGACTAGTTAAGACACTGAAGACGAGTGGGAAGACAACGAGTATGTGTGGGTCCTACTTTTAAGAGTCTGATCTTGAATATTTTAATTAGTTTTTTTTTGTTTAAATGTAACATTAGTATCCATTATCGAGGAACATGTGAATTTGAGCAAGGGTGGAAAATCATGCTGACATTACTAGTTAAGGCATCGAACACGAGAGGGAACATAGGAGTCTGTGTGGATTCTACTTTTAGCTAGGTTCGTGATTTTCATGGTGGCAATCATCGAATCTTAAATGATTGAAATTGATGAAATTAAAAGTTTAAAGTTGACGACTAGAATCGATAAGCTACCGAGTTTAGACTAAAAAAAATGACTTAGTTTTCCAAAAATATAAGAATAAGTCATTAATGGTAAGGGAATAGGGTTATGTAGACTCAAAGACAAGCCCAAACTCACAAATGGGTATTAGTTTCTTCGGCCTTTTTGGAAGACTAGCACTTCTTGGACACAATATGATATCCACTTGAGAAAGACAGGCGTAAACCAAAAACAAATTCATTATTTTATAGTTCATCCCATTGTTAGCCTCATAATCTCTCATAAATCAAAGGAAGCACCACTAGCCATGACTACTAATTCTAGATTTTAGAAGAGATATGAAAACGTATTAGTCTGGCTTCATGTCTTCCCGGGTAATGGGACGCCTCTCGGCTAGTAATCGCTTTGTGCTTTCGAGGACATCGAAGAAAATGGAACCCCCAATGCCTATCCGTAGCACTCGAGGTCCGATGCCCTCCAAGAACTTAACATATCATCATAACTTGGCATGTATCCTCTTTTAGGTCACCGGAAACATCACGAGCTGTGTATGCTAACGACGGAGACAAGTGGGAACACAAGGATTTTTAAAAACCTTGAGGGGAAGCCCGAAAGGGAAAACCCAAAAAGGAAAATATATGATAATGGTGGGATTGGGCTATTACAGAAGGTATCAGAGCCGAATATCGGGCGATGTGCCAGCGAGAAGGCTGAGCCCCGAAGGGGATGGAGTTGAGGTGGTGTGCTAGCAAAGGACGTTGGACCTCGAAGGGGGTGGATTGGGGGGAGCCCACATTGATTGGAGAAGAGAACGAGTGCCAGCGAGGATGCTGGGCCCCGAAGAGAGGTGGATTGTGAGATCCCACATCGATTAGGAGGAGAACGGAACATTCTTTATAAGGGTGTGGATGCCTCTCTCTAGTAAACGCGTTTTAAAAAAATCGTTCTAGTAAAATACCCAAGAAAAAGGTTGAACAATTTCAATTGGTTTGGTTGACTCATTTCCACTATTTTGGACGGTTTCGAAATCGTTTCTATGGTAATTCAACCAGAAAAAATTAGTATAGCTACTTTTTGGACAATTAACAATATTTAACATTGTTTAGGATTGGTTTTAAGATAGTTAAGTTATGGTGGCTCCATAATATACTCTAAACTCGATTTTTTGAATAAATAGAATATTATAGGTGAACCTGAATTCCAGTTGAGCTAAACCTATGAACGATTAGCTAGGATGAGCTTAAGAACACCAAGATGTCTTATATTTCATACTTCTAGATTGATCCCCAAAATATCTGATATTTATATCTTTATCTCTAAGTTATCTAGATATTATCTCCTAAATTTGAAACACAAATCAAAACTTGTTCAATCAAGTACAAGTCAAGCTTATTGACTCACAATCTCTCCCGTAAGCATGACTTTGCTCGAGATTCTTCACTGCGAGTAACTATCTATCACTTCTCAACACTCATAGATGAAGTGGAAACAGTGTCGATGTGTTTGCTACGTCCACTCATAGATGAAGTGGAGTGAGTGTCGATATGTTTGCTACGTTCACTCATGGATGAAATGGAAGTGAGTGTCGATGTGTTTGCTACGTCCATGCCGTGGACATAGATTGGAATTGCCACTTTTGAGAAATGGTTCCTAAAATTAGAGAAGTTGGTAGTCTATTCTCACCCCCCTTGATTTTAGTAAATGCTATCAAAGGGAATTAAAGATAATATTCATTCAAAGTCCTCCTCTTTCCCCTTACTTTTTCTTTTTCTTAACTTAAAAGAAAATCTCAGTTAAAATTCACTCCAAACCTAGAAAAAATTCAGCACATAAACTCAGACATTTCAAACGAATGAAGAATTATATTTCCAAAATAATGAATTTGAAACTTAACTAAACATCTATCATCTAGAAACAACCATTCCAATTAATATGATAAAAACGAATAAGATTAGTCTTACTTGGTACGACCGGGTGCGTTACGACCAGTGCACATTATTGGTTCTTTACAAACTTTATTCAACTGTTTTCAGAAGTTCACAACAAAAGGAAAATGAGAAAACACCTGATCTAATCAGGATAAATAATAATTTACATAAAATGGAATGAACAGCTCAAAGAATAAGTAACATTATATAATACCAGGAAACCTCCAATCAATCAAAGAGTTCATGTTAAGGTTGTTGAGTTTCAGGAGAGAGATATTAACAAGCACAGCCTCCTCCTCCTCCGCCTCCTCCGCCGCCTCCTGCCTCCACTTCTGAAACAGAGTCTGAGATACTTTCAAAGTAACTGCAGCAAATGAATGAACATTTAATGTAAGCTCCAATTTCTGTATCAATTCATGTTCCTCCACTTCTACATGTCTATTATGATTCAAAATCAATTTTGATAGTGTGAAAATCGAGTTTAAAAGTGTAAAACTAACCATTAAAATGATTACATGAGAACCGCTTTTTCATAAATCACTTGTAGACAATTCGTTTTCGCTAAAGCCACCCTTTCTAATATCACTATCAAACATGTGTTTAGTACTAAATCATTTTGATGGTTCGTCCTATCTTATAAAGTTTTTTTTTTTTTTTTTGGGATAGTTTGCCAAAAGCACTTCTAAGACACCTTTGATTTGTTTCCTAAAGCAATTCATATAACTTTCAAACGTGAAAAAGGTTTTTTTGGATGGTTACCATTCAAGTAGTAGAGCCAAAAGCACTTCAAAAGACGCCTTTGATTTTTTTTCCTAAAGCACTTTATATTACTTTCAAACGTGAAAAATATGTATGAAAAGTGCTTTTAGTTATTGCAAAGTGCTGATGAGCCTACTACAAACAGTCGCCATCCTAGTTTAAGCGTTATTTGAAGCACCTTTCTATAAGCATGCTTGGAAAAAAGTACTCATTAAGCAAAGCATCGGCACGATAGAAAATTGAAAAATCTACTAAACAGGCATCAACACGTATGAACGATTCTTTATTGGAACTATTATTGTAACAACTCAAGCACACCACTAATAGATATTTTCCTTTTCAAGTTTTCCCTTTCGGGTTTTCCCTCAATGTTTTTAAAATGTGTATATTGAGGAGAGGTTTCCACACCCTTATAGGTGGGCCCCGAAGGGGATGGATTGTGAGATCCCACATCAGTTGGGGAGAAAAATGAAACACCCTTTATAAGGGTGTGGAAACCTCTTCCTAGAAGACGCGTTTTAAAAATTTTGTGGGGAAATTTAAAAGGGAAAGCTCAAAGAAGACAATATTTGCTAGCGGTGTGCTTGGGTTGTTACAATTATGCTATAAAATATTATCACAAAGGAAATTAGATTTTTCAAACTTACTGGTCCTGCTCTTCTTCATTGGTTAATGCAGCTTTTGCAATGCATAGAAATGCTTCATTGACATTATAATCCTCTTTTGCTGAGGTCTCAAAGTACGGCATATTTCCCCTGGAATTACACCATTGTCTTGCCCTTTTCTCTGAGACCTGCACTCAAGGAGGATTCATATAATTCTTGGACAACAACTTTATCAATAGTTTCGGAGAAAGATTTGATAATCCTTACAGCTCGGCTATTTCCATTGTCTACATCGATCTTGTTCCCAAGTAATAGGAACGGGAATGCTTTTGGATCAGCTGGCCCTGCCTGTTCAACATTAGAAAAATTCAATGTGGAAAATTAGATATTAATAACGAAAGGAAAATATATTATCAAGAACAGATATTGAGTTGAACATGCTTCACTTGTATGGTTTGGTAACTGCAAAATAATGAGGATAATTGAAAAAGTATAAAAAAGGCAGGTTGACTTTAGTTTAAGTTTTTACAATAAAATTTTAGACCGTTTATACTCCAAAAGTATTTTTAATACTCAAGTAGAAGTTTCATTTGGGGAAGAAACAACACACTTATAAGTAGATAACAAAGTAGCCAAACTCATTTATTAGATAAGAAGGTGTAGCATGTTGACTTTAGTTTCTCGAAGTTTCTATTTTTTTTTAAGCTTTTGTCTACTTGGTTCCATAACTTTTAGAAGGTATTGAACAAGATTATAGACTGTGAGATCCCAATCGGTTGGGGAGGAGAACGAAACATTCTTTATAAGGGTGTGGAAACCTCTCCCTAGTAGACGTGTTTTAAAAACCTTGAGGGGAAGCCTGAAAGAGAAAGCCCAAAGAGGACAATATCTGCTAGTGGTGGGCTTGGGCTGTTACAAATGGTATCAGAGCCAGACACCAAGTGATAATACCAGCGAGGAGGCTGAGCCCCAAAGGGGAATGGACACAAGGCAATGTACCAGCAAGGACGCTGGCCCGAAGAGGGGTGGATTGGAGGGTCCCACATTGATTAGAGAATGGAACAAGTGCCAACGAAGACACTGGACCCCAAATGAGGGTGGATTGTGAGATCCCACATCAGTTGGGGAGGAGAACAAAAAATTCTTTATAAAAGTGTGAAAACCTCTCCCTAGCAGACACGTTTTAAAAACCTTGAAGGGAAGCCCAAAAGGGAAAACCCAAAGAGGACAATATCTACTAGAGCTTGGGTTGACACATAGACTTTCAACTTTGTGTCCAATAAGTCTCTAAAAAATTGTCTAATCGATTCTTAAAATTTTGATTTTGTAATCAATACCATAAATTTTCAAGTTGGTATAAAATAGGTGATTCGAGGATTAGACAACACCTAAGAATTTAGGAATTGATGTTTCAATTTAACCAACAAGATTTAGAGACAAAACCACCTGAGGAATACAATAAACCATGCATAAGCAAGACCAAACCTGCTTGAGAAACTCCTCATGCCAACTGCTGAGTGATTCAAATGATTTGACCACATTCACATCATAGACAAAAACACAGCAATCTGCTCCTCTGTAAAATGCAGCCCCTAGACTCTGAAACCTTTCCTGCCCTGCTGTATCCCAAACCTGTTTCAAACACAAAAAAAGAATCAGAAGATTTGCTTGACTAGATCATGATGTTAAAAGAAAATAATAATAATAAAGCTATGGTTTACCCACTTGCAATGTGACAAGCTGGTCATCAATTTGTAGCTCCTTTGTCATAAAGTCAGCACCAATCGTTGCTTTATACTGTAGACAGAACTTCTTATACACATATCTAAATCAGTTGTTAACAGTCCACAACACCAAAAACCGAACAAAAATTCTCTCAGGCATTTCAACAAACACTTAGAAGTATATATTTCATTCAGCACTAAGAAACACTTGGAAGTGAAGAACAAAACGCGATTATCAATCAGAAAGGATACCGATTCATCAAAGAGGTTTTCCCGACTCTGAAAATTTCAATAAAACAGCAATCTATGTTGAAACAGATTCATGAAATTGAAACGAAATTAAAAGGTAACAGAAGAAAATGAAGCTCACCCACTGTCACCGAGGAAGATGACTTTGAGGAGCCTTCTTTTTGTAGCAGAAACTTCCATGGGTACAGAAAATGGAAATGTAAATCATAAGAGTTGCAATTTACACCAAATTTTGGTCTGAAACGAGTGAAATTAAGAAGAGGGTTTGCGGGGAAGAGAGGCAATTGAAGATGGTGATCAGTGGAGAAAAGTTGAAACCAAATTTGTTTTCAGGTGGGTGTTCTTGAATCTTCGCTGTGATCCTTTTGCTCTGTGTTTCTACTTTTCCATTTATTCGGTCGGTGTGCGTTGATTGATGCAAAGGGAATGACATGTGAGGCTTCGCCAAACCAAATCCCTGGGCGCCACCGGACCTCTCTTTTTTTATTTTCAAATCCAAATATTTACTTCAATTCAACCCCTCTAAATTATAAATTTAAATTTTTCTATTTTATTTTAATGCTCAAAATTAAACTTTTTTTATTTGTTAATTTTTTTTTTTCAAATTTTAGGTTTAAATATTATAATTTCTTACTAAATTAAAGTACGATGGTTATTAGACAAATGACACCTAAAGACGTACTAGGTTAGAATGTTTTTTTTAACTAACCCACGACCCCAACAACCTAAATAGAGTTTACAATCCAACCCTGTATGTTTTAATTAATTTGGATTGAATTGTCAGTTGTTTTTCTTTTTTTAATTATTTTTTTTTAAAAAATCTATTTATCCTCGTATATATTACATTAAGATTTCATAACACTCAAATATTAAATATTTACTAGTCACGCCACATCACCAACATTGTTAAATATTCTTAATCTTTTTTAAAAGTCAGGTTGGGTTGAATTATAACTCTATTTTCAGATTGATCATAATTTTATTTTCAGGTTGGTCGGGTTGAATTATAACTCTATTTTCAGATTGGTCAAGTTGAATTATAATTTTATTTGCAGGTTGGTCGGGTTGAATTATAACTCTATTTTCAGATGGGTCAAGTTGAATTATAATTTTATTTTCAGGTTGGTCGGGTTGAATTATAACTCTATTTTCAGATGGGTCAAGTTGAATTATAATTTTATTTTCAGGTTGGTCGGGTTGAATTATAACTCTATTTTCAGGTTGGTCGGGTTGAATTATAACTTTATTTTCAGGTGGGTCGAATTGATCTGACTAAAAAAATGTTAACCCACACATCGAATTGACTTTTCAATTTTTTAAGAAAAAAAATCGAATCCAAGTCAACGTTTATAATTTGATCCCTCGTTGTCATCTTAAACCATAGATATTATATATATATATATATATATATATATATATATATATATATATATATATGATATGGTAGAGAATAAAATAAATAAGAGTATTAAATAAAGGTGGAGGGAAGGGGTGTGGAGGGTTAGGTTATAGAAATTTGAAATTGAAACGGTTGAGTGATAGTTATTATTGGGAAAGGACTGGTGAGGGGTCGTGGTTGCCTCATCTTCTTCTTCAAGTGGACAGTTGGCAGATATGTTTTTAATACTTTCCTTTTTAAATGTTAAGAACCAATTTATGAATCCCTTCCTCACGTACCCACGTCCTGCCCCCATCTCCACATTTCAATTTCAATTTCAAATTGAATTCAAATCTAAGCTTACCCCTTGTGTCAAGGACTTGTTGGGAATACCGTCGAGTGAGGAAGACAGATAGCGGATCGAATTCTGGGTTTAGACGGTTGACTCAGGCAATTCGGAGGAAAACGTCGACGAAAAACTGGTCGAAGGAAGGTTTTTTCGAAAGAAAAAATAGTGCAAGTAAAAGGAGAGAGAGAGATGTGTTAAAGACTCCATGTTTTATTTCTAATTTAGTTGAATTGTTTAACTAACAAACCTAATTATAAAAATAGAAAGAGGGGCTAAAACTTAGCCCAAATTAGCCAAAATGGCTGTCCAAATTTAATTTTACAAGGTCAAAACAGCTAAACTACTTTTAAGGACCATAGCTTTTATTTAATAATCTTCTAAAGGTTGTGCTATGTCTACCTTATTATTTGAACTCCGATCTTTGAGCGTAGTTCTTCAAATTTTACCCGCGCCAGGGACTTCGTGAAAATGTCTCCAAGTTGTTCTTCTGTTCGGATGAAATCAATCTTGATGAGCCCTCGATCTGCACATTCTCGAATGTAGTGGAATCTGATTTCTATGTGCTTGCTCCGGTCGTGCAAAACTGGATTTTTTATCAGGGAGATCGTAGCTTTGTTGTCCACGTATAGCATTGGTGGATCGCTTTCTCTCCCAATGAGTTCTTCCATTAGTCGCGCAAGCCAGACCCCCTGTGTTGCTGCCATCGAAGCGGCGATGTATTCTGCTTCGCAGGAAGACAAAGCAACTACCTTCTGTTTTGTTGATTGCCAGCAGATCGCGCCGCCTGAGAGGAAGTAGATCACTCCGCTGGTGCTCTTACGATCATCAACGTCACCGGCCATGTCACTATCACTGTAGCCGACCAGCTTGAGTTTCTCCTTTTCTCTCCCTGCGCAGTATCTTACACCCTAGCCTCTGGTTCCGACTACATAGCGCATTTGCGCTTGACAGCCACTAGATGCTCCTCCCTAGGTGCTTCCATAAACCTGCTCACATATCTAACAGAATAAGCAAGTTCAGGACGAGTGTTTACCAGATAGCGCAGACTCCCGACAATGTTGCGGTAATTGGTGGAGTCGACTGTCGTCGTAGTGCCGGCCTTCCTTAGTTGGAGCCGGGCCTCTACTTGCCATGCCCGTGCGTGTACATGCCATGCTCAGAGGCATAGCGCTTGAATTTTAGTGACAGTAGGGTACTGTCGAGCTTCGTGTTCCAGGCTCTTGAGGCTTGTCGGAGCCCGTAGAGTGCCTTGTGCAGGCGCAGTACCTTACCGGGATTTTCGTTGTCCAGGAAGCTAGGTGGTTGTCGGACGCAGACAGTCTCCTTCAGCTCTCCGTTAAGGAAAGCAGACTTCAAGTCCATATGGTGAACCTCCCAAGAGTAATGTGCCGCAATTGCCAGCAAAAGACGGACGGATTCTAACCTTGCCACGAAGCCCACTCCTTGCTTCTGGACATAGCCCTTCGCCACCAGACGGGCCTTGTGCTTCACAACTTCTTCTTTTTCGTTGCGCTTCAGTTTGAAGACCCATTTGAGCCCTATGGCTCAGTGTCTCGGCGGCATATCCTCTAGACTCCACGTTGGTTCTCGGTGATGGATGTCATCTCCTCTTACATTGCCTTTATCCAGCACGGGTTCCTTTCTACTTCGGCGAAGGTGTTCGGTTCATCTACACTGATGGCATGCAGTTCGGCCACTTCTTCGAGCTCGCGCGCTACCGGTCCAGGTGGTTCACCTCCACCCACTAGGTCGTCCATCCTCTGGTACTTGGCCTCCAGATCAGCATCGTGATCGGCATCCAGCGTCGAATTCGCAGTCCGTGGTGTTGCGAATTTCACTGGTTCAGGGGGTGCACCTGCTGGCGACGGCGACGGCTCCTGATGCCTCCTTCTTCTGGCTCGGTGACGAGGTACTCCACCGTGAATTGATTTGGATTATGGTCTGCCTCGATCACGTCATTCCACTGCCAGAAGGTGCTTTCATCGAAGACGAAGTCGCGAGACACGTGAGATCGCCCCCTACAGGATCATAGAGTCTGTACGCCTTGCTCTCGGGTTCATAGCTGATGAAGACGACCTTCAGCCCCCTGGGATCGAGCTTGGCGAGGTGGGGACGTGTTAACTTCATGTATGCGACGCAGCCGAACAAGCGGAAATGATGTACCGCTAGCTTTTTGGTGTACCAGGCCTCATATGGCGTCTTCCCGTCGAGGCTTCGGGTTGGTGACCGATTGAGGAGATAGACAGTCGTCATTACCACCTCTCCCCAGAATCTCCCAGGCATCCTAGCCGTCACCAGTAATGACCTCGCTGTCCCAACGATGGTCTGATTTTGGCGCTCCACCACTCCGTTCTGTTGGAGGGAGTAGGGCGCCGTTAGGTGCCGTTGTATGTCGAACTCATCGCAGTACTTACTGAAACTTGCTGAGGTGAATTCTCCACCTCGGTCTGTGCATAGCACTCGCATCTTCTTCTCATATTTGGCCTCCGCTCACGCTTTAATGCGCTTAACCGCCTCTGTCGCCTCACTTTTCGCTTGCAGCAGGGTCAGCCATATGAAGCGGATTTTGTCATCGACTAATAGAAGGAAGAGACTCTTACCGCCTGGGGTCGCCGGCTTGATAGGCCCGCAGATATCGCCGTGTACAAGCTCCAACGGCTCATCGGCGCAGTAGGATGTCCGAGACAGAAAGGCTGCGCGCCTCTGTTTACCAATGAGGCACCCGTCGCACAGCTTGTTCACGCCTTTGATTGCCGGCAAACCGTGCACCATCTCCTTCTTCTGTAGCTTTTCTAGAGCAGGAAAGTTTAAGTGCCCGTACCTTGCGTGCCACCTCCAAGATACCTCTTCGGTCTTGGCCGAGAGGCTAACGGGTTGCTCTATCTCTAACTCCAAGATATAAAGACGGTTTGTCGTGCGCCGGACCTGCGTGAGCATCCGTCGTTGATCATCGCAGATTTTGAGTAGCCCGCGCTCGATGGAAATGAAGCAGCCTGCCTCATCGAGTAGCCCGCGCTCGATTGTTACAATAGGTTGCTTCTTTGAAGACCAGCAAATAGCTCCTGAACTCATCATGAAAATACTTCCTGAAGTACTTTTACGATCATCTATATCACCTGCATAATCGCTATCTGTATAGCCAACCATCTTCGGATCATCTCCTTTCTTGTAGAATACCCCCAAATCAAACGTTCCTCTCACATAACGAAGTATCCTTCTTGCTGCATTGAGATGTTTTTCCGTTGGATGCTCCATGTAACGACTTATCATACTAACCGCATACATGATGTCTGGTCTTGTTGAAGTTAGGTACATCAAACTTCCCACAATTTGTTTGAAGTACCTATTATCAACCTCTCGCCCGTCAATATCCTTGTGCAACTTCAAACCCAATTCTGATGGAGTTCCAAATGTGCGCTCATCCAATTTAAATCTTTCAAGTAATTCTTGAACATATTTCTTCTGACAGATAAAGTTACCTGCGGGAGTTTGAGTAACTTCTACTCTAAGAAAATATCTCATCAAGCCAAGATCTGTCATTTCAAATTCCTTCATCATGCTCTTCTTAAAAAATTCAAACATTTCTTCATTATTGCCAGTAAATATTAAATCATCAACGTATAAGCAAATAATGATAATGTTACCTCCTTTTTCAGTTTTCACATACAACGTATGTTCATACGGGCATTTAGTGAATCCCATCTTTTCAAAATGAGAATCAATGCGACTGTACCATGCCCTCGGAGCTTGCTTCAAACCGTACAAAGCTTTCTTCAATTTGTATACTTGTATACTTTTTCCTCTTTGCCTTTTTGATCAAAACCTTCTGGTTGCTCCACATATACCTCTTTGTGAAGCTCTCCATGTAAGAAGGCCGATTTCACATCAAGTTGATAAATAGGCCAAGATTTCTGTGCTGCAATAGAAATTATGAGCCTGATAGTATCTTGACGTGCCACTAGTGCAAATACCTCCTTATAATCAGTTCCAAATTTTTGCTTGTATCCTTTTGCAACGAGTCGCGCCTTGTACTTATCCACCTCACCGTTTTCATTCAACTTGGTTTTGAAAACCCATTTTACTTCGATTGTTTTCTGCCCTCTAGGAAGATCAGTGAGCTCCCAAGTCTTGTTCTTCTCTATGGATTTGATTTCACTGTCCATAGCTTCCTTCCATTTCTTCTCCTTTACCGCTTCTTCATAGACAATTGGATCACTATCCATAAAGAATGCAAAATAACCACTATCACTTGATTCATAGTTCATCTCATAATCAATCATCCAATTTGGTCTCTTTCTTGTTCTTGGATATCTTTGATTATGATCATGATCTTCTTCTACTGGTTCTTCTAGTTGAGCTTGTGATGAGCTCTCTCCATGCTCATAGTGAGGCTGAATAGGGGCTTCAGTTTGTTCTTCTTCAAGATCTACAGGAATCTGCTGATTCACAGTGATCTTTTCTTCCCATGTCCGAGTATTCTTTTCGTCAAAGATTACATCACGACTTACCACCACCTTCTTTGTCAAAGGATCATAGAGCTTGTATGCCTTAGAGGTCTCGCTTACTCCAAGGAACACACACTTCAAACTCTTGTCCTCAAGTTTCTTCCTTTTCTCATCAGGAACGTGTGCATATGCTATGCACCCAAAGATTCTAAAGTGGTCTACTGCAGGTTTTCTTCCGCTTCATGCTTCTTGTGGAGTCATATCTCTAATAGAAAAAGTAGGGCTCCGATTGAGAATGTGAACGGACCACACGACAGCTTCTGGCCAAAATTCCTTCGGGACTGCTCCTTTATTTAGTAAACTTCGAACCATGTTGAGAATGGTCCTGTTTTTCCTTTCGGCCACACCATTTTGTTGTGGTGTATATGCTGTTGTTAATTGCCTCCTTATGCCCTTCTCTTCAAAAAATTTAATAAACTCGTTCGAGCAGAACTCTCCACCTCTGTCAGTTCTTAAAGCCTTGACTCTTCTTCCAGTTTCCGTCTTCATAGTAGCACAAATTTTTTTGAAGCAATCAAAGGCTTCTGATTTGGTGTGCAAGAAATAAGTCCATGTTTTTCGACTAAAATCATCGATAAGGGTCATGAAATATTTCTTGTTACCATTTGATGCTGGAGAGATGGGACCACATATGTCTGAATGAATCAACTCCAAAATTACTTGAGCTCTTCTTGATTTTCCGAATGGAAAAGAGTTTCTTTCATGTTTTGCTACTACACAGCTCTCGCAAATTTTCGTTGGTGGAGTCATATATGGCAACCCAGTTACCATCTTCTTTGAGGACAACGTCTTTAATCCTTTGAAGTGTAGATGACCATACCTAAAATGCCAAAGCGAGGTGGTATCTTCTTTCTTCACCATCAAACTTTTGGCGACAATATTTAACGTCAACGGATATAGACGGTTGGTGGTCATCTTCATCTTAGCAATCGATCCTCTTTTGGAGTCATAAATCTCACATTCATCATTTTGGAATGTGATCACATACCTCTTTTCTTGTAACTAACTGATACTAAGTAAGTTGGCCTTAAGATCAGGAATGTAGAATACATTAGAAATAGACTCTACAAAGCCATTTCTAGTCTTGATATCTACGGTTCCTTTCCCCATCACTTGGAGAGTTGAATTGTTGCCAAGAGAAACCGTAGTATGAAAATTTTCATCGAGAGTTGAGAAGAATTCCTTACAACCTGTCATATGATTGTTGCATCTAGAGTCTACGACCCATACACCTTGATCTGCAACCTTCATAGCATGGAATGACATTAATAATGTTTCTTCTTCTCTTCTCTCCACAAAATTGGATTGATCTCTTTTCTCCTTTTGGAGCCTGGTATAGCATTCATTTTTGTAATGTCCAAGGCGTCCACATCTGTAGCATTCCACCTTAGACTTGTCAAAGTGTCTCTTGCCTTTGTTGTCATAATCGTTTCTGACTAGGTCTGCTGACCTGCCAACATCTCCACTTCTTTCTCGACTGCCTCTCCCACGACCTCTGCCTCTTCTTTGCCCTCTACCTCTAGGGCTTGAAGTTTCACTTGGTGTAGATATCTTTAAGGCTGTCATCTCCTCTATTGCACTTGTACGATTGAGTCTCTGTTCATGTACTAATAGGGAGTTTTGGAGTTCATCTATTTGCATCTCTTCGACATTGTTTGTTTCTTCGATAGAACATACAATGTAATCGAACTTTGGAGTTAGTGGTCGCAAAATCTTTTCTACGACCGCAACATCCGTGATTGAATCACCATGCATCCTCATTTTACTAACAAGACTTATAACCTTGCCAATATAATCGTTCACCGTTTCTCCCTTTTGCATTTGGAGAATTTCAAAGTCTCTTCTAACTGCTTGAAGTTGAGCACGCTTTACTCTCGTTGAGCCTTGATACTTCCTCCTCATAGAATCCCAAATTTCCTTGGATGTCTTCTTCTGAAGCATTGTTTCCAAGATAGTCCTATCAATGGACTGAAATAAATAGTTCTTGACCTTCAGGTCCTTCAACTTCGATGCTGCCAACAGTTGTTGTTGACCAGCTGAGAGTACCTCGCCTTCATTTGGCTCTTCATAACCCATCTCTACCATATCAAAGAACTCCTTTGATCTGAGAAAATTTTCCATCAACATCGCCCAATGATCATAGTGACCATCGAACCTCGAGATGGAGGGCTGAACGTAGCTCTCAACTTGTTTTTCTGCTGCCATTTTTTTTGCTACTGCAAGATGGCTCTGATACCAGTTGTTGGTGACAACAAAAAAAAAAACTGAAGTGAGATTGAGAGGAGGAGTGATTTGAATGATGGGGAGGGAGGTTCTTTTATAAGGGGATTCCCGGAGTTGGTTGGGATTTTTGTGGATGAAATTGAATTCACTTCCTCCTTCTCTTCTGTAGTAACAAATTCAAATTACTATTATTAGCTTCAACATCCCGCTCCATGAAACTGTCAAACATTCTTTTTAGTGCTTCCGAAGAAACTCTACAATAATTAGTTTAATCGACCAAAATCTATGCTATTCACGGGAAGAGAGCAATGTGTTCAAAATTAATTATCATTGTGAACAGTATTGAGAGCAAATGACAAAATTTGCTCTAACCCAATAATAGTAAGAACGGGTATAAAAATACTCAGTAAGTAATCTACTTATAGACTCTCGTTAAGTCTTATCTCATATTCAATGTCCTCAATGTTATGTGTTCGATCAGGGTCCTGGAGTTAGTCAATTCTATAACTTTGTCATCCAACTATATTAGGCTCGTTCATTCATTCAGATCATTTCTCTCCAAGTCTAGGGGTGTAATGAGGCTAATCGGAGTTTTAAATGCACTTAGCCAATTGAGTTCTCATCTCTTTGGTCAATCTAAGTCAATACACAATCGATATAAGAGAATTAGAGTTCCTTCATTAGAAACCACTCTATGGTCTCCCTAGTTGGTTTCATACGTGTCAACAGACCCTTCATGAAAGTTGCTTAGAACCACATCAAATCCAATCTGGATATTCAAATCTGTCAAGAAACGAGGAAGATCGATAGGTAAGAGTTGTGGGTTTTTTGTTTCGATTTTCTTTTTGATATGAGAGATTTTCTTAGAACGTTTTTCTTTTTTTCTCTAACTCCGTATGGGAAAGAGGTTAAATCATAAGCTGTTTGTACCACTAACCGTTAAAGTTTTAATTGGTTGACTTTGCGAAAGACTTCACGAGTCTGAAAGAATGTTATAATGGCCCTAAACGCATTAGAAGTGGTGGGGTATTTCCTTTGTTAAGAAGTTTCTTGCTACTTACATATTCAAAAAAAAAAAAAAATTATAAAAAAGAAACACGTGCACAAAAATAAAGTCTTATATCACTAATCCTTTTGGTCATTTCCCAGCTTGTTCCCACGTCACATCACTCTTTACACCTACCATTTTGAAAATCTAACAATTTATTGCCTTTTTGTCTTTCAAAATCTTTCGATATGGTTCCACTATCAACCTTTCGTTCCTTTTGACCAATTTGGCTATTCTATCTTTCATTTTCCTTATTCAAATTTAAACTCTTCGACAAGAATTTGGTGCCCTCACTTTTGCGTGTTCGTGGATTGAATTGGGTTGGGTGGAATTTTTTTCTAAACTAAGCTCAATTGTTCGAGTTGTAAATTTTGATATTTTTAAGCGTGTTTGTGGATTAAGTTGAATCAGAGTGGAATATATTTTTAAACTCAGCTCAATTGTTCGAGTTGTAAATTTTGATATTTTTAAGCGTGTTCGTGGATTAAGTTGAGTCAGGGTGGAATATTTTTTTAAACTCAACTCAATTGTTCGAGTGGTAAATTTTGATATCCTTAAGCGTGTTCGTGAACTGAGTTGGGTCAGATTGGAATATTATTTTAAACTCAGCTCAATTGTTCGAGTTATATATTTTTTAATCTAAATGACGTTATTAAATAAATAAACTCAACCCAATCTTAAAAAAATTTATATTGGGTTAGTTTGAGTTGTTCGAGTCATTCATTCAAATTTTGTTTTAAACAAAAGTAAAACGTTAGTTCATAAAAAATAATAATAATAATAATAAATAAATAAAACATATATATTTATTTATTTTAAAACATTTAATATTTGCAACTCAATTTCAGCATATATTTTTTAAAAAAATTATTTTTCAGAGAATTAAAAACTATTTTTTAGAATTATTCGAGAATAAATAATTAAAAAAATAATCATAAAATTAAATTAAAATATGTTATATATCTATAATTGTATCGACGAAAGAAAAATCATATTTTAAAATTAACCGCACGTTTTTCTTTTATTTTGTCGAACTTAACCCAAATAAATTCCCAATCCGACACTCCAACGGTATATATATATATATGCCAAATTAGGTTGTTTTCATTAATATCACTTTTATAAGTACAACTATCCTAAACAAACCACTTGTTTCCAAAATAATAATAATTATGTAAATAAATAAATGACAAAGCACTTATTTCTATCCACATATTTTTTTATTAATTTCTTTTTCCAACACGTTTTTTTTTTTCATTAATATTTTATCTTTTATAATAATTTTCATCATTAAAAAATTACATAGTAGTGGATAACCAAATAAATGTATGCATATTTATAAGCTTGATTTTTAAAATAATATAATTACCTTTTTGGGCCTTGTGTATTATTTTACTTGATTTATTAATTTTTATGTCTAGTTGTGCCACGTACATGTTAAAGGGTGAGGCACACTTCTAGCGGCATAGTGCTCAACGAACGTTCAGTGCTAACAGGGAAGGATCATGTTCAAGTAATAACCTAAAGGGTCTGTAGTGTATGGATAAGATTCGATGACTTATCCTGGTAGCACTATTGATACGACCCACTTTGTAATTTTTATAAATGATTTGATCCAAATGATTTATGTTAAGACGTGTGTGGGACTATCCTATAAAATATCTTTCTTTATTTGAGAAGATTGATATTTTACGGGATGATCATATGTAAGTTAATATTAATCTTGAGCCAGTTATGAACTTATGTCTGTGAGGGCTAGTTCTTTGATTTGAATGGGTGCGAATGGCTTTTGTAGCCGATTCAATATGGCTACAATTTTGGGGATTTGACCAAATAGGGAGCTGGAAACGTAATTTCACAAGATGAAATTCAATCGTTCTCATATCTTAAGTAGATGAGTAACTTGTAAGTGTTGATTTCAGGACTTGAACGATGGGATTTACCGTCTCATTGGCATGAGGATCCTCAACAAAATTTTCATTAGAAATTTAGTGGTACTTCAAGCGAAATATGTAATTTATAAGGGTAACCATGGTTAACAAGCTAAGATAGGATAACCATGGTTATTTCAGCATTCACTATCATCCGTGCAAGGGCGCTTTAACTTTATCTAAAAAATATAAAGGTACTACTTGACTTGAGTATTTTAAGAAATGCTCAGTAAGTCACCCCACTGTTAAGGTTAGTAATGCAATCACACTTATATAATGATGGAACTTATCCTTTAAAACCGTCACATGGGCTTAAGCTCTTTCCAGTTTCGGGCAAGGTTAGATGTTTGGTACTTCTCGACATACGACCCACACACACACATGGACCCATCAGGTGGGCGCGTATACGTACCCCTTGAGCCTGACTTGATCGTGCACAACACGTTAACACGTCATCAAATACCATAGAAAAGGAAATGCTCGCATGATATCATGGCAAACATAAATATCGAAGGTACGTGTCCGTACTAACATAACATAACGAGGAAGTATCCCGATGCACATGACATACATACATGTATGAGGTCCCCATGATTTACATTCATAGCATAGCATTAACATCATTTCCTTTCTCCTTTCATCCATGCAATAGTACATACATGCATCATGTATACATTGCAGTCGTTAAATAATCCATCACATATCTTTACATGGAGGGACATAACATTACATAAATAGTATTTCATTTCATTCACAATATGGCCTAATGGATATCACATGCATACAAAGCATAACATCATATTTTATTTATTATTATTATTATTTTTTGTTAACCGTTGTTATTACTTTCCCATTACGATGAATACAAATGCATACACTATGAGATTGATTATGAAAATTATGTTATCCATGATGATATGACAACTGCTAGTCTCTCCAGGTGTCTAACAATTATCCGTCAATGAGTGCTAGCACGACTAACAGATCTAGAGGATGTGCGAGCCTGTCTGGTGGATCCACGTTCGCACGTGTGGGCCGTGTGTAGAGAAGTACTTTACATCTAATTTAACCCAAACTTAAAAGCCGCTTGAGACAATATAATGATGTTCTAAATGATAGGTCTCACCATGTTGTATGTGTTTGCATTTCATGATCTCTATAGTGGGATCACATACTGAGTATTTCTTAAAATACTCAAGACACGTACTGCTCTTACATTTCAAGTAAAGGCAAGACACTCATGTACAGATGACGGAGGCGATGCATGAAGACCATGGAACCGGTATTAGGGTAGTTGCATTTCATATTATCTTATAGTCCTAGGTTGGGTCATAAACCACTCTGGATCAATATCAAGTCACATATGATCATCATGTGAAATATTAATCTTCTCAATTAACATATTTATAATAGATCAAATATTTCGCAGTTAAGTTAAGTGCATACCACTCACGTCTTCCATTTGAACGATTTGGATCAAATCATTTGTAACAATTACAAAGAGGATCGTATCAATAGTATTATTAGCATAAGCCACCCAACTTTATCCTTGTACGGTGGACTCTTTAAGTTATTACTTGAACATAATTCTCTCACAGGTCAACTATATATTGTTTAAGACTACACTAATAATATTGGATTATTCATATAATGAATAATATTAAATTGCAAATAAAATCCTCAAATTATTATTAAAATAAAATAATTAATTACGAGGTTTTATGACATAAATGTCAACAATATGACGTGGTTAGTGATTTGAGCGAGATTCAAATAAGTAAAAATATTAATTTTTAATATATAATATTAAAATATATATGGTTAGAGGTGTACATAGTCCGGGTTGGATTGAGTTGAAAGATTTTTTTGACCCAACCCAAAAGTTCGGGTTGGTTAGATTGATAACCCAACCAAACCCGAAAATTTTCACAACCCAACCTAACCCTCTATTTTCAAGCTGGGGTGGGGTTTTTTGGGTGGTTAAAAAAAATTATTTTTTTAAAATTAGTCTTTATATAATTTGAGATATAATAATGTTGCAACAAATAGATAATAAATATATTAGAATTTAGAATTACTTCTCTCAATTTAACTAATTTTTTATTGATTCAATATAATAAAAAATTCTCTCATCGAACTTGAGGATGAGTGTTTTAAGTTCGGACAAAATACTAGCAAACTCATCATTAATGTAAACTTCTTAGTATATTTTATATATTTTTATTTGACTCGGGTCAATCCAAGGATTTTGTCTCATGAAATTGAAACCGAATCGAGTCAGTTCGGGTTCAGAAAAAATGAACCCCAAACCAACCCAAAAAACTAATCCAACCCTTATAGTTCGGGTTGGGTTGGTCGGGATTGTCGTGAAATTATCCCGAGATATAAATTAATTTTTATTAATTATTTTATGTATTCAACTCCAACTCAAGCGAAAATTTATTTTAAATTATTAGTATATATTTTAGTCCCTTATCTTCAATGTTATCCCACCTTAGGTTAAAATATATGATTATTATTATTAATATTATTATGTATTATTATTATTATTTTTTTAAAATTTATGATGACCTTGACCTTGACCCAGCCTTGATTTTGACTCCAAACTTTATTAAATTTATTTTGTATTTTATTATAATAACATAAAAAGAGGTTGATTGCAAGGATAAGGACGTGGTGTAATACATTATAATTAAAAATTAAAAATAATTTCAAATTCCGTGATACAGAAGGTAAGCTATGGATATCGTCACATCGTACTTTTCAAACAGATAACGCGTTCTAGATATATATAACCGTGACAAATTAAGATTAAAGTTTTATAACCAAACAAAAAAAAATGAAAACATAATTTATTTTTACGATCGAAGAAGATCAGCAAACAAAGATTGATCTAAGAAGATGAGTATGCTCGAGAACAAGTGTATCAGAGTAATAGCTCAAGTTCACCGCTAATAGATATTATCCGCTTTGACCCGTTACATATCGCCGTTCGTCTCATGATTTTAAAACAAGTCTACTAAGGAGAGATTTCTACACTGTTATAAAAAAAGCTTTGTTCCCCCTTTTTATTCGATGTGGGATTTCACAATCCACCCCCTTGAGGGCCAGAGTCCTTACTAGCACACTATCCAGTGTCTGGTTTTGATATCTTGTTTCCCTGTCCAACCATGTAGGATTTCACAGGCCACCCCCTTGGGGGCTTAGCGTCGTTGCTGGCACACCGTTCGGTGTCTGGCTCTGATACTAATTATAACAGCCCAAGCTCACTGCTAGTAGATATTGTCGACTTTGACCTATTACATATCGTCGTCAGCCTCACGATTTTAAAACGCGTCTACTAGTAAGAGATTTCTACACTCCTATAAAAGAAAATTTTGTTCCTTTCTCCAACCGATGTGAGATCTCACAATCAATCTTAGAGTAAAAAACGCGTCTACGCGTCTACTAGTAAGGTACTATTTTTTATTATTTTATTATAGTATGATTATATTTTATTAAATTAAAAAAAAATATAAATAAATAAATAAATAGTCAAATGAATGATCCTCGAAGGATTTTATTTTGTTAATCTAGTCACCATTCTCCACTGATAAAGAAAGCAGCTTATAATTATGGTGGGACCACATTGCTCTCCACCATATAAAAATAACCCAATTTATTATTATTATTAAAAAAAAAAAAGTTTATTACATGTATAGAATTAAATTAAATTATAATATTTACCTAAGTTCTACGACTTTGGTAAATATCATGATAGAATATTATGGCTTTTAGGGTTTTACTTTGTTTACGGGACTCGGTTGAATCGTAAATAAATATAACTTTAGGCATTAAATTATGTAATGACTAACTTTTCGAGATTATTTATCAATGATAAGAAGTTTTGAATAAAAACCAAAAGTTAATGAAACAAAACATATTTTATTATAACAAAAGTCAACGAACTGTGTCGTGAAAAGTATAATTATATACCATGTAAGTTAAACTCTAAGTCTCACAATTCGGTTTCACTATCACTGTAGTCATGCAGCCAAACTATCACAATTTATGAATGGTCGCATGAACCCACTAAGTAAGCTCGTAGATGTGCCCCCTAAGTTTGACTACAGGCTAGCACACGCTCACGTTACCAAAAATCAATGGAAAGATTGGAATGCGTATTTAGATATCATTATCAAAATTAGTTCACCTAATTGGTGAGCTAATCCAAATTTGGCCAACAATGGCTACATTAACCTTAAATGGCTTCAATTACGTAAAAAATGGCTTTAGAACGGTCCAAAATGGTGGGTAAAGGGTCCAAAGTCCTAATCCAAGTTGAATAAGCTTCCTTAGTCATGCGGGAGCCACCAAGTCGAATCAAGGCGAGCCTGGAGAAGGTGCACGGGTTGCATATTAGAGGTATGAGGCGCGCTTGTGGGCTAGAGGTGGAACGAGCCTAGGGTTGCTGGGTCAAGGCGTCTACATGTGCAGGAGATGCAGAACGAGTCGATAGTTGTTGGGCATCTAAGCCTAGCATGGTTCAATTTCGAGCCTATAGTTTAGATCAAATTTGCCAATGCTGAGGTTTGGATTCAAGTTCGATTTTTGAGTTGATGACTACATATATGTACAGTAAGAGAGAATACAGAGAATATAGAGAAGTACATTCTCAAACCTTTGCCTGATGGTATATATATATATAGTTCAACTTACTATATATAATTTTACCAGATATAACATCTACTATATATAACTAGAATATAGTTTTTTACTATACATATCTATTTACTATTTATGACAATTTACCTTATATCTCATTTACCATATATAATTTTACTATTTATAAGTCATAAATAAGCAGTATACTCCCTAACCTAACAATTCTCCCACTTGTAAACTGATCTAGTTAACCAAGAATTTCATTCTCAAACGATCATGAGCATCTTATGAGCATCTTCACTGCACCATACCAATTGAGGCTTTGCACAACCTCAATATTCTAACATCAACACATTTTGTCAACATGTTTGTTGGATTCTTTGCACCCTCTATCTTCTCAAAACACATCACCATCTTCAACTAACCTGCAAGTGAAATGGTATCGTCTTCCGTGTTTTATCTTTAAATGATAGATCGGGTTTCTGACCAACTTAATGACACTCTGACTATCTTTATAAAGAATCTTTTCGTGCTGCTTCTTGCCCAATTCTTCCAGATAGTAAGTCATTCATATCGTCTCCTTTACAGTTTCAGCTATTGCCACGTACTCAGCCTCAGTACAATGCATTTTTGAAGCCTAGACATCCCATCATCCATGACTAGCTCTCACTTGGTTGTATCCTCCAACTGTAGGGCCTCATCAAAGGGCTCTGGTTCCCTCTCATCAACAACAGATAGTGTAATGAAGGTACATACATATATGATACTCTGATAGTACTGGATGACCTTTTCAACACCGATTCAGATGTCACTTGCTCTACCGCTGGTTCCTCTGCAACAGTCTCAGGAGTTTCTTGAGTATCTGCTACAACATCACCAGGTGATTTTTTTCACAACTCAACCTCAACTCCCACTTGCTTTGTTGTCTTGGAACCTTGCTCCACATCTGGTTTCTCAACAGTAGTCTCAGGAGTTTCATGAGTATCTGTTACAACATCACTAGGTGAGTTTCCCTGCAACTCAAGCTTAACTTCCACTTGCTTCGTGGTCTTGGAACCATGCTCCACATCTGTATGGACCATTTCCAACCGCACTTTCTTCAATTCTCTGGCAGTCCTTGTAAAGCTAACTCATTTCTGCTTGCGCATAACACAGTTCTCACAACGACCCACATCAACAGATTTTAGACCTTCTAAAACTCCTTTCGTAGCCAACATCTTTATTCCTTTCACGCTCATATGTCCAAGTCTATTGTGTCATAGACTTGAATTTGAAGCACTCTCAGCAACAACAACTATGTTCATACACCCTGCAGTGGTGTATAAAGGTCCAAGATTTTGTGCCACGTGGTATCACCATAGCACCCTTCATAATCTTCCACAAACTTTTCCCTAACTCTGTTGCATAACCTGTGCTGTCCAACTGACCAATAGAGATCAGGTTCTTCTTGAGACCAGGAATATATCTGACATCCTTTAATGTCCACTGATTTTCTGCCGGAGTTTTTATGCATACATCTCCTTTTCCTTTAATCTCCAAATCTTTGTTGTCAGCAAGATACACCTTCTCGAAATTTCCAGACTTGAAATTCTGGAACAACTCTTTATATGGAGAGGAATGAAAAGATGCACATGAATCCAAATCGAGGAATCAATCAAACTATCCACACTGAGGATTAGAGCATCCCCAATATCTTCTGCTGAATTTATAGAATCATCATCATCTCCAGATTTGTGATTCTGCTTCCTCTTTGGTCTTGTACAATCTGTCCGAAAGTGACATTTTTCTCCACAATTCCAACACGTTACGTTTGGTCTATTTGGAGATTTTTCTCGGTTTTTAATTTTGATCGCCTTTTGTTTAGGCCATTCGGTTTACTTCTTCCCTGTTGGTCAACACTGAGAGCATTACCTGATGAATTTCCAATTTCTCGTTTGCGAGTACTTTCGCTGAGAACTGCATCTCGAATTTCATCAAACTTCAGTTTATCAAATCCTCGGGAACTACTGATTGCGACAACAACAGTATCCCACGACTCGGGTAAAGATGACATCAAAATCAATGCTTTAATTTCATCCTCGAAATTAATTTCCACCGAACTCAGTTGACTTACGATCATATTGAATTCATTTATATGATCAACAACAATATATATATGTGTGTGTGTGTGTGTATATATATATGTATGTATGTATATATATATATGGTTCAGCTTATTATAAGTTAGCTATACCAGATATAACTATCTGCCCGATATAACTTTTTACTATACATAGCTATTTACTATTTATGACAATTTACTTTATATTTCATTTACTATATATAGTTTTATTGTATAACCGTTGACTAAGCTATAAATAAGCGGTCTCCATAACCTAACAATAAGCTATTAAGGAGTCTCTATAACCTAACAATAAGCTATAAATAAGCCGTCTCCATAACCTAACAATAAACTAATAGGGTTAACCCTAACAGTCTCACAACGCGAAGGAGACACAAGAGAGAGCAACCCTCAAAAGAATGTTTTTGCAGTTAACAGTCTTGTCATGCATGTCGTAGCGACCCAATCTAACTCACGAACACCCTTAATAATTAGTCACATAACTCGTATAAAACATTATTGATTCCATTTCAAAATTAAATAAACTCTAATTTCCTCATCTTTCTTCAAAATCAAAATAATTTTAAGTTTTATACTAAAAAAAAAAAAAAAAAAAAAAATCCTAAATTAATGTGACGTGTCAAAGTCTTACAATACTAAAATACTTCGTACGAGAAATTTAAAAAAAAAAAATAATAAATCGGACGAATTCAAAAATTGTAATTTAATATATAAAAAAGTAAAATAATTTCCTAAATTAAGGAAAGTGGTCCCTAGAAGTACAATAAAGTGTGCACCATACGTCATCATGATGACGTCATCACACTCACTAGAAATCCGCCACGTGTCCCAGTGAAGAACTTTCAAAGCATCTTCATCCAGGAGGAAGCTGCTTTGAAAGAGAGAAAATATTTATAAAAAAAAAAAAAAAAAAAATTAATATTATAAAAACTCATCCATCCTTACAAACCAGCTGCTTGTTTTTACAGCAATGGCGAGCTTCCCTTATGAAGATCCAAACCCTAACCCTAACCCTAATTTCACGCAATTCTCCCCAATTCTCGACCCCGCTTCCTTCTTCGACTTCGATCTCTCCAATTTCCTCGTTGGCAACGACGACAGCTACGTTGACCAACTCGCCTCCTCCTCGTCGGAGAAGATCACCGGCGTGGACAGTGGCGGTAGTAGTGTGGCAGTGGACAGCGGATCTAGCTTCGTGGTTTCATCGGAGCCGTCGCCATCCATGCAAGTGGCTTAATCGATTCGAACCTCTAAATTCAAACTCGTTCGAGCTTCAATTAAAGGGTTTTTTTTTGTTTGTGGGTTTTGCAGAGGAAGCAAAAATGGTGAGAGGAAGAGGAAGGGGGAGATGGGGTGTAGGGTTGCATTCAGAACCAAATCGGAGCAAGAGATTATGGATGATGGCTATAAGTGGAGGAAATATGGGAAAAAGTCCGTCAAGAACAGCCCGAATCCGAGGTAAATTCAAATTAGCGTTTTGATTCATAGAGTTATGCTTGTTTGGATTAAGATTAACTAACTCAAAATTTCGAGTTGATCGGATTGGTGACTCGAGTAACTCGAATAGAGTTCATAACTCAACTGGGTTGAGTTGGGGTTGTCGGAATGTTTTTTAAGATATCATACTTATCTACAATACATGTCTCGTTAATTGTTGAGTTATGCTTGTTTAGATTAGGGGCAACCAACTCAAATTCAAGTTGGTCCTATTAGTGACTCGAGTAACTTGAATAGAATTCATAACCCAATCGAGTTGAGTTGGGTTACCAGGATGTTTAAGATATCGGACTTATCTACAATACATGTCTCGTTGATTGTTGAGTTATACTTGTTTGGATTAGGGACGACCAGCTCGACCAACTCAGATTATGGTCGGATTGGTGGCTCGAGTAATCTAAACAAGTTCATAACCCAACAGGGTTGAGTTAAGTTGTCGGGTTGTTTTTAAAAATATAATACTTATCTACAGTACATGTTACGTTGACGACTTAACTATTAATTGAGGTATAAAGCTATAAGCAAATGAACGGTAGACATGTCGGATGGAATATATAAATCGTTGAGCTTTGTTCATGTTGGTACGGGTATACAATTTTAGGTGACATATTCGGGAGGAATAGACATATTGGAGGCGGCTTGAGTAGTCAATGTATAACTCAATAAAGTTTTAGATAATATATACTTGGTGTGTGATTCATATTTAGTTTTGGAGGCAGAGTAGACTTGGGACAAAAAAACAAAGCAGTCAACTTTTTATTTATTTAATTTTTTTTTTAAAAAAGAATATTTATAAGCTTTTCAAATCTTCGATTCCATTGGTTCAATTGGGTCGTTGGATTACGGGTTACTTTATTGTAGGCTCGTAAAATATTTCAACCTCGTTTAAGCTTGTACACGTGGTTCTTATCTTATATATTTTTTTGACTTTTTAAATAAGAGTGTTCATATGATCCTAGAACCCGACCAATCCAGACTATCCAATCCAAACAATAAAAATTAGATTGGGTCAGATTTTTTCGATTTGGGTTCGGTTGAGTTTATGAAAAATCGAAAAATTCAGGTCGGTTTGCTAGTTGACATTTTTTTTATCCAGTCAACTCAAAAATAGAGTTACGAGTGGACTCTACTTACCTAACTATTAAAGTTATTATGAAAATTAAGAATATTTAAGTCTGTAATCAATTTTAATCCGACCATACAATCCAACTGAATTGAGTTGTGAACTTTATTTAGGTTGCTCGAGTGACTCAGTCAATTATCGGTCCTTATATAATTTGTCAATAATTAAAAAATTCTATATATATATATATATTTATATATATTTATTTATTTATTATTATTTTTTTGGTCTAATTTTTTATTTTTTGTTTTACTTTTTTGGAGTTTAGTGGGTCCAATTTTCATTCTTATCGCTTGTATGTTTGTGTATTGAGTAGCCAAATTACTTTATAGGGTTCCACATGAGCATAATTGAAATAAAATATAATTTTCAACCTTTTTCTTCCATATTAATTTAATTTATATAAGATACAAGACATGTTCTTTTACTTCGATACGTGTCATTTTAGCATGTTTTGTCTTCTTCAGTCACGTGTTTTTTTACGAAGCTACCCAACATAAGGTAGAATGAATAGAGGCTTCTGAAAATGATGTTGCATCTTAGCCTCTAGAAAAGGATGTTAAATCTTCTGGTTAGTAATAGTTATATGTAGCAGTCCAAGCTCACCGCTAGCTGATATTGTCCCTTTGACCCGTTACGTATCTCCATCATTCTAATGGTTTTAAAACGCGTCTATTAGGGAGAGGTTTCCACACCCTTATAAAGAATGTTTCGTTCTTCTCTCTAATCGATGTGATACCTCACACTATATCAATTTTTTAGGTTTAGGACCTTTCTTCATTTGAATATGGGGTTAGTTCACACACGTACTCTTTCAGTGGTATAATGCTTCAAGTTTAGGTATACTTCACGGGAAAAGTTTTTTTATTTAAGTTCAGCCCTAGCTATAGCTATGAAGGGAAAAAAATAAAATAAAATAAAATAAAATAAGCATGTGTGATACCTTCATGCAGATCTCACTAAACTCGAGGGATGTAACTCAGTTGGTAGAGCTCTGCTCTTGCAGTTAGGTCATTATGATTACGAGTTAGATGTCTAAATTTTTAGACGGTAATGATATCTGATGTCCCACATTGGTTGGGGAGAAGAACAAAATACCCTTTATAAGGGTGTGGAAACCTTCCCCTAGCAAACACGTTTTAAAACCTTGAGAGGAAGCCCGAAAGGGAAAGCCCGAAAGAGGACAATATCTACTAGCGGTTGATCTGGACCGTTACAAATGGTAACAGAGCCAGACACCGGACGATGTACCAACCTTCTTGCTGTTCCCCGAAGGGGGGTGGATTTGGTGGCGGTCCCACATCGATTGGAAGAAGGAAAGAGTGCTAGCGATGATGCTGGGCCCCGAAGGGAGTGGATTGTGATATCCCACATTGGTTGGGGAGGAGAACAAAACACCCTTTATGAAACCTTCCCCTAGCAGACGCGTTTTAAACCCTTGAGAGGAAGCCCGAAAGGGAAAACCTAAAAAGGACAATATTTGCTAGTGGTGGATCTGGGTCGTTACGTGATAGTATCTTGTACTTGAACTAGTACTCACTTTTTCTAAGTAGTGGAAAAGAGTACCAAAACATGTTATTGAATGACTCTATTAAGAGACAAACTGAACTATCAAAAAAATCATAGAGAAAATAAGGTATGGATCGACATGACTAGTAGTTGAAGTCGACGATTATTTTAGGGTTCCCTCGTTTGAGATTCTTAAGAAAGAAGATCAAATCTAGTATGTACTATCTCACCTCCACGTCGTATGATAGTGACCTAGAACAAAATTTTGGATCACCCTCATTGCCAAACTAGTTCAGATCCCGAAAGATTTCTATTCCAGTGATAGTTTTGAAACGTTTATGAAAAGTCCATGATAATATTGCAACTATTAACGGGTCATTTTTTTATACATTATTATTGACAAGGGTATGGTTTTGGTACAGAAATTACTATAAATGTTCAAGTGAGGGATGCAATGTGAAGAAGAAGGTGGAAAGAGACAGAGAGGATGCTAGCTATGTGATCACTACTTACGAGGGTATCCACAACCATGAGAGCCCCTTTGTTGTGTATTACAATCAAATTCCATCCCTTACCTCTACTTCCACTTAGCTCACCCTACTCGTCCTTTACTTGTCCAAATTTAAGGGTCGGGTTCATTTTCTAATTGCTTAAAAACACTTTTTAAGACACTTAGAAAGTCAACTCGAACATACCCTAAATTACGAGATGATCTGTTTTTATTTCTGTGTATATGGTTCAATTTTGTATTTTGTATAATTTTTGCATAGATAAATAATTCAGACGTGAAAGTTCTTTTTGTTTTTCATTTTTCCGCTATTTGTTTACGAAGACTTTAAGGATAGGAGCTTGTAAGAAACTGGATTTGAATGACGTTTTGTTGCACTTAAAAATACGTATTCTGAATAGGCGTTTATACTTGTAAGAAGCATGTTAAGATTACCATTTCACCTTTAGCATGGTACATCGAGCTTTTTAGGGCTTCGGTTCATCAGGTCAAAATTTGGAAGCTTGTTCGAATTGATCTCGTTCAAGGTTAGCTCCGTTTTGTTCAAAATTTGGAAGCTTCAAAGGTTAGCGTAGGAATGCATGGATCTTGTTTGAAGCGTAGGAATGCATGGTCATGTTGCAGGAAATCAACGGAAAGAAAATGAGCACGTATCATATCATAGTGTCCGCGTCCGTACATAAAATATTGGGGAAGTAACCGATGCTCGTGAGATACAACATGCACAATATATTATTAAAGAATGAAAGATTAATGAAAACCTTAGAAGTAAAATTATTAAAGAATGAAAGATTAATGAGCGTTTACGAGGGAAATGAGCAAAGTTGTTTTACCGAGTTCTCGAAATTAGATTCAAACGTAATGAAGCGCTTGTCTTACTTATCTAAAAAATAGAAAAACCCTGCTACAAATAAGCGGCATATGAACGGAACGAGACTTTTTGAAAGACAAGACTCAGATTTGGGCTTGTCCTTTCCCTTGAACATTCTCGTGACTACGAGGGTTGGACGTTTGCCCGAATTGACTCCCCATAACATGGAAGAGCGCTTGGGAGACTTGGCGCTCCACTATCTATTTTATACCAAGTAATACGTAGTGTAACTCCCGATATAACAGTAAATGTAGAACACGTGCAAGTGAATTTAAAAACTAAAAAATTAGAACTCAAATTTATGAATTAATCAAGAAATATGTAATTGATTCTTAAGTAACTACATTTTAATTTTTTGTCGTAGACGTGGAAGACTTCTCTACCCTCATCCTGTCACCTACTTTATTCTCATGCTCGTGAAAATTTCCATTTATTTTTGCAGGAGTTCTGTACAGTAAATTTGCACGGATTCCTCACGACTAATTTTTCCTTGCTTTATTATTCTTTACATCTTTTTAGAGAATATCAAAAGAATTGGACGGTGGCGGCGGCGGTGGTGGAAAAGTTGTTGAACGAAATCGAGTGAGGAGGAGCTGAACGAAGGTGAGGATGATCGGTTTGGCCCGATTCACATGGTTTGCTCATTTCAACCCTAATTTTCACTTCGATTTTGACGGTTCTCATAATTTTTTTCAATGTAGGACCTTTTTCAATCGGTTAAATGTTATAACTTTGAGTCGAGAGAAATTGAAAATGTTATGTCTCTATTTATGACTTGCCCACACATGTGATTATTATGTAGTTATATGGGGATTCGCCAACTAACCCCGAACCGTAAACTCGATTCGATTGTCAAAGATATGGATAACAATAGAACTGACTTATAATGTCTTATGATCTATGATCTTACTCTATGAGAATTATTAAGAAGTTTTCGTTTAGTGAACCTATCATAAGTGATAAGGGTCCACAGTTGTATCTTAGAGTTGGTTGAACCTGAAACTTATGATTACTTATTCATGCATGTGATTTTCGTGCAGTTATATGGAGATGATTAGTGGTTCGACAACTAGCCCCTAATCATAAACCTGAAGTTCAGATAACTATAGAACTAGTTTATGATGTTCTATGATGTATGATCATACTTTGTGGTGATTATTATAAAGTTTGCTAGTTAGAATTCCTTTAGTGAATGTGTCACAAGCGGTAGTGTGATGTCCCACATTGGTTGGGGAGGAGAACAAACCACCATTTATAAAGGCGTGAAAACCTTCCTAAGATGCGTTTTAAAGCCTTGAGGGGAAGCCCAAAAGGGAAAGCCCAAAGAGGACAATATCTGCTAGCAGTGGATCTGGGCCGTTACAAATGGTATTAGAGCCAGACACCGGACGATGTGCCAGCCTTCTCGTTGTTCCCCGAAGGGCGGTAGACACGAGGCGGGGTGCCAATAAGGACGCTGGGCCCCAAAGGAGGGGTGGATTTGGGGGCGGTCCCACATCGATTGGAGGAAGGAAAGAGTGCCCCCGAAGGGGGTGGATTGTGATGTCCCACATTGGTCGGGGAGGAGAACAAACCACCATTTATAAGGGTGTGAAAACCTTCCCCTAGCAGACACAAACCACCATTTATAAGGGTGTGAAAACCTTCCCCTAGCAGACGCGTTTTAAAGCCTTGAGGGGAAGCCCGAAAAGGAAAGTCCACCCGAAAGGGAAAGCCCAAAGAGGACAATATCTGCTAGCGGTGGATCTGGGCCGTTACAAATGGTATCAGAGCCAAACACCGGACGATGTGCCAGCCTTCTCGTTGTTCCCCGAAGGGCGGTAGACACGAGGCGGGACGCCAATAAGGACGCTGGGCCCCAAAGAGGGGTGGATTTGGGGGCGGTCCCACATCGATTGGAGGAAGGAAAGAGTGCCCCCCGAAGGGGGTGGATTGTAATGTCCCACATTAGTCGGGGAGGAGAACAAACCACCATTTATAAGGGTGTGATTATCAAGGATATTTAGACCGAGGCAAATGCGCACATGGACTATTAACTACAAAGAATCATGTCATATTTGAGTCTATATTTTATTTCATACCATTTCGTATATTTTAAATATTCTAAACTTGTAATATTGTATTTTGGTGGTCTCTATTTATCTTTTATAAATAATTTTTTTATTACTATTTTAATTAAATTTTAAATATACACAGTACATGCTTAAATGTTTTAAATTTTATACATTTCTACTTATTTTCATGTCAGTGAGTAATGGTATGTAGTTCGAGTTTTTCGAAAAGCAGGTTGCTATATGTATACGAGCTCGTGCAAGGACATTTAGTAGGTTCGTGTGAATCGTACAAGAGCAGATCTAGAATGGATTAATTACAACTAACTTTTCTCTCGAAAACACAGTTATGGTATTACGTGTTTAAATACAAAATACTGAAATTTAGAGGAAAATAAAAACAAATACTGATTAGGAATTTAAATATGAGTCTACCCATGCACGTGTCACAGTCTCTGCTCGCGATGTCACTGCCCTCCATATAAGTGCGCCTTACTTTTACCTGAAAATGATGTGGCACACGGATCGAGTAATATTATATATATATATATATATAAATTAATTACAAGATTATTAATTTTTCAAAAAAAAAAAAAAACTAAATGATAACAAAATCCAAGCTTTAAGGATATAATTTTTTTTTTTTTTTTTTTTTTCCGAAAGGAAAGGAAAAATAAAGCGTCGTTTTGTAAACGGACATTCACCAATGCCCTTCGTCGGTTTCATTTCGTCTCTCTTGCGCGCGCGGTGATTATCACTGTTCTTCTCTTTCGGCTCTCTCTCACACACCAATCTCACTTGCATGCCCATTCCCCCAGATCGCTAATCCTCGCTTCATTTTCATCGCTCTCGAACTTTCAAACTCTTGCCTCTTGAAGAAACTACGATTCTGTTGAGAGATGATTGGACATAGGTTCTCCGGTTTCAGCTTTGATCTGTATTTAGTTCTCATGTAATATGGATTTCAGATTAAACTTGGAGGTGTTTCTGCTGAGGAATTGTTCTTCTTGGAGATTAAGTCAGTTTGACGGTACTTGAATATTAAATTCGTCTTCGGAGGTGTATACGGTTTTTAAGGTCTGGAAGAAAACATGTTCTGGAAGGACCGTGATTGGGAGCACAAAGAACTGAATGGCGGTCCTCTCTGTGGGCAGGTGCGAGTGTTTGTGGTTGGCGACTCAGGTGATATATATGTTTTTTTCTTTTTTAATCATTCTAGTTTCTTTTCTTCTGCGTTTTGTGATTGAATGCTTCTTACTTTTCTACTCGGGTTTTTGTTTCTGGTAGCTCCACTGAAATGTTACGTTAACTGGGAGTATCCTCTGTTTTTGTTTGCCATATTCTCTGTCTAGCTATCTAGGTGGGCAGGTAGTTATTTCCATAGAGGAGTTCAGAGTTTAATGTGCGTAATGGTGGAGGTTGTGATTTTGATCCTCTTCATAGAGTTACTTGGAGGGTTAGTTGGGCTTCTTTGGAGTTGTCCATATTTAAATGGGAACTTGACTGATAGCATGCTCAATCATCTCCTCAAGTCATGATCTTAAAAGATACAATAAGTTACAAAGAAAAGAACACGACACTTAGCATTCTTGGAAATTTTATTGACAAATAAGGAATTATAGGCTAATTTCGGAACATGAAGAACATATTGTAAAGAAATTTTGTTAGTCAATCGAATACTTCCTTTTCCTACAATAGAAGTGAAACTGCCATTGGCAATTCAAAAAATTTTCAGTGTAATACAAAGGAGAATATGAGTCTAAGAGGCGAGAGGAATTAGTCATATGGTCTGTAGCTCTAGAGTCTGTAATCTAGGGGGATGAATTAATGCAAGAGAAGGCTGGAGGATAATTACTTGTTTGTGTCAAGGAATCGCTAAGATTACTAGATGACGAAGTGGCTTTTAGTAGTTTCAGGATTTGAGTCAATTTTCTCTTTTCTGAAAAGGCCAAAGTTAACTAGATTGGTATGGGAAGACTAATTTGTACACATTTCACCTTGCTTACGGTTCTTCCAATTAGCAAGCTTGATTTTCCAACAGGTTTTATGAGTGTGGCGGGGTTCATTATAGTGGTCACACCATACCCAAGTTTTGTTTGACTAAGTATTTGTAGAAGCCTTATTTGCAATAGCCTCAGCTACCTAAGCAGACATCTCAACTGAACCTATGGTTTTCTTATTGTGTGTAACATTGCACGAGGACTCTCTTTTCTGCGAACCTTAGAAAAAATTACATAAATAAATGGAAGAGGATTTTTAACGATGATTCTATGTCTAACCTCATTGAACTCAACATTGAGGCTAACAAGGAACTTGTAACTACGACCATCCTCCACAACTTTCTGGTAGTGAGTTTTATCCGTAGTTGACTCTCATTCATAACTCATTCATAAGTATCAAATAAATCTAGATCTTGCCAAATATTTTTCAAAAAGTAAAAGTATTATGCAACTGTATCTCTTCCTTGTCGAATGCCATCCAATTTGAGATTCAACTCAAAAACCTATGATTGATTTCGCAAGTTGAAACACGTTCGGGTAACACTATCCCATAGTTCCTTTGCATTGGAATAACATATCTAGTTACAACTGCTCTCCTCAATCATAGAGTTCACCAACTAAGTCAATCATAGAGTTTTTCAGCATCCCAACTAGCAAACAAAGGATCATCCTTGTTAGGTGCCTTATTGTCTCCAGTGAGATAGCTAATCTTCCCTTAGTATCATTCGTATCGTTCGTCGAAGCATTAGATTGGCTATGTGACAAGTCCATTGTCTGATCTCTATTCCTCAGACGGACTAGCAATCTCAAGACAGATGATATTAGGGAGTGGAGAAGTTTCTAAAAGATTATCTTCTAAGTTGGAGATCTCTCCCTGGAGAGAATTTGAGCTGAATAAAGGATGCTTTTTCTAAAAACAGAACTTCTGGACTTTCAAACTATTTTTTTGGGTGAGGGGATCAAAACACCTATACTCCTTTTTGGTGGAGGCAAACCCTAGAGAAACACATTTAACTGCTCGCAATTGAGTTTAGACTGAGAAAGACTAGGAAAATGAACATAAGTAGTGCACCCAAAAATTTTTATCGGCAAATCAAAATACAAGCGGGCTGCGGGGAAGAAATTTTTAAAGAGGAGTTTTGAAATCCAAAATGCTACCTGACATTCGATTTATGAGATAATCTGCTGTGAGGAAGGTGTTTCCCCACAAATAGGTAGGAATATGCATAGAAAACATAATAGCACGAGCAACATTTAGTAGATTGTTTCTTTTGTTCAACAATGTCGTTTGTTGGGGAGCATTCTGATTAGTAGATTGATGAAATACCTTTATCTTTCTTGGAAATACTATGATTTGATAGATGATAATTGGTGCTTGGATTAGGGCTTCTCTGAACTAAAGGGTCAACATGACTGGCTGTGCTTGTATCTTGGATACCATAAATACTGATTTATGTATGCCTGTATTTTTAAAAAAGTTTGTTGCCCGTAATTGGTTGGTGACTTTAAGAAAATAGATAAAGTTGGATTTCATTATTGGGGCTTAGATTGAGGCTTCTCTGAAAACAGTCCATTACTTTGTACTTTATTTATGTTTCTTTTTTTTTTAAAAAAAAAAAAAAAAAAAAAAAAAAAAATCTATTACTCGTAATTGATTTATGTTCCTCTTTAAAAATAATGTTAATAATAATAATAATAAAATAAAAATTGTGTAAAGTATTTTTCTATCAGTTAGTTCCGTGCACACCTAAATTTCCAGCCATATTTCTCTGCATAAATTAAATTTCAATATTTTTCTAGGTGTGGGGAAAACTTCTCTTGTTCATCTAATTGTAAATGGTTCTTCGATTTCTTGTCCTTCTCAAACGATTGGCTGTGCAGTTGGAGTTAAGGTAAGACTCACCTTCTGTCTCTAGTGACACCAGTTCTTCTTGGAAGTTCACTACTTATCAAGTGTACTATTTATTATTTTGATAGCATATCACTTATGGAAATGCTGGTAGCTCTTCAAGTAGCATAAATGGTGATTCCGAGAGAGATTTCTTTGTTGAACTTTGGGATGTGTCAGGGCATGAGCGCTACAAAGACTGTCGCTCTCTTTTCTATTCTCAGATTAATGGTAAGACCTCGTACTTGTCAGTTTTTCATATTTTCGAAATAATGTTGGTTAAAGAAATTTTAACTTGTATGAATGTGACTTATTCTTCAGCATGTTGCCTAAATTTCATATAAACACTAACCATTGACAATGTACTGGTACTATTGGGAGGTTTATCCTCGTGTCTGTTTCATATTTCTGAAGGTTCTTAACTTTCTAAGGTATTAGTTAGGCCATATCAAATACCCAACATTTTGTGAGGCACAATAAATAGAAAAAAAAAAAAAAACAAATTTGAATATATATGCAGATGTATACATAATAATAATAAACATCCATGGAAAGAAATGGTTTTTAACGAAGGAAAGGATGTAGCATATAAAACTTAGAAGATAAACAAGGTACTAACTTTCTCTACATGATAGAAGGTTTGGAGGAGAAGAAGAATCATGGAGAAATGGTAGAGAAATAGCAGATTTGTGGTAATGTACGTGTTGTTGTGCTGGGAATATGAAAAGAAAAACCCTAAGTGCAAGGGTTTTTGCATTTAGGATTAGGAAACTTTTTGTGCGTTTTAATTAAACCACCTTATGGCTTCACTGGAAGGCATGGGTGCTAGAGTTGTGCCTAGTGCCTAGGTCCAGGCCTTAGGGTCTCTTTTATCACTAACTCAATTTGGGTAGCAAGTATTGAAGTATCTGAAGAAGGTGATTCTTGTTGAACACGCCCATTAAAGTGTTAGCATTCCTGACCTTATTTAAAAGGGCCTTTCTTTTAGCTTTATCTCCCCGTATAATGCTCTCCATGTAACATGGATTCGGATTCCAAGGATAAATTTTTAAAACTTTCTGCTTTCCTGGAAAATTTTGGAACTTCTTTCTTCACTTGCCTTCGTCAGCAGGTGGCTCTAATCTTCAATTTTTGGCGGCCACCCTTTTAAAAGAGAGGAACGTCTTGTTCAATTTTTTAGGGCTTTCTTTTAGAATTTATGGCTTGAGATAAACATTTGAGTCTTCAACAAATTTAAAGGAAAGGTCATTTGGGTATTTTTATCACTTCGTACCTCGTTCGTGGTGAAAATTTGATGTCCCTTCTTATACATCCATTTAAGTTCTCTTGATGCCATTTGCAAAATGTTTGGGGCTTGGCTTTTCTCCCTTTGTTTTTTCTTGGTAATTTCACATTGTCTATTTAGACATTTTCCCTTAAATTTCTTATTTTTCTGAAGTTTAATATGTATTTTATTTCAGTTCATGCTTAAATTGTGTATACAGGCGTTATTTTTGTTCATGATCTTTCCCAGAAAAGAACAAAATCAAGCCTACAGAAGTGGGCAGTAGAGATTGCAACCATTGGGACATTTTCAGCTCCCTTAGTATCTGGAGGCCCTGGTGGCCTTCCCGTACCATATATTGTTATTGGTAACAAAGCAGATATTTCTGCTAAAGAAGGTACAGGAGAAAGCAGCGGTAATCTAGTTGATGCCGCTCGCCAGTGGGTTGAGAAGCAGGGTCTGCTTTCCTTTAGTGAGGAAATTCCATTAACTGAAAGTTTCCCTGGTGGTGGAGGACTTCTTGCTGTAAGAACTGTAGTTTATCCATCACATTTCTCAACATCGTATCTAAATCGATCAATAATGTTTTATTTAGCTTGTCGATTGTTACTAAGCTTTGAATTTCTTTTATACTTCCCTATTTCCCCAAGCTTTTTGGAGCAAACCAGTACTTTGTGCTGTTGAAAAGTGTGGGATTATTTGAGAGAAGAAATCGTTTGGTATAACAACATAAAATAACTAATCTAACTTCCGTGAGCTTAAATAATGAATGCCCTTGTAGAAAATTGCACCCAATTCCTTTTGATTGTATTGAAAAATACGACTTCTGAAGCTGCGAATGTTACTCTACCATTTCACTTTTCGTTAAGTCTTATGGGGATATTCTGTACGTAGGCTGCCAAAAAGGCGAGATACGACAAGGAAGCTGTGACCAAATTTTTTCGCACGGTCAGTTTTTCTATTCCTATGATCTCGTGTGCTGCTCTTCTTTTACATGTAAATGACAGCCCCTTTCTCTCCCCATACTATCCAATGTGTTGATTCTCTTTTTCCAGCTCATCAGGAGAAGATATTTCCCAGATAGTTTGCCTGCAACAAACACTTGGTCCATTTCTCCAGTTCCAAAATCTGTACAACGCCTAGATGACACTACCCGTGACGAGGATCAGTCCTACAGTCGTGCAAGGTACTTTCTGAAGAAAAATGCTTCTGTTCTTCCCCCTTTGGCTAAAAATTGCAACTGTTTTTTCCTCTTTTAAATGTTAGGCTTTCATGTTAATGACAGGACGTTTATCTAATATCAAGATAGTTCCTACACTGTTTGTTAGTAAGGTTCTTGTCTGGTTTATCAAATTATCTTTATCTCTGTATGCATTACAATAAATTTGCTATGTCGACACCATAATGATTACATCTGATTGATTAGATGTACATTAGTTTATTTTTCTGCTTATATCTCGACTACGACATACAGTTCCGAAGGAAAATTTTTGTAGGTTGAAGCGAGAAATGTTGCTTAGAAATCTACTCTCAACCACTTGTAGGTTTTATTTCGTAATTTTAGGGAGTGGATTAGCCCAGACAAAACTCGTTCTCGAACATGAGTATTTAGTATGAAACTAGTAGCCCTGAGTTTCAACTTTGTATCAGAAATTTCTCGGTGCTTCAAAGAAGGAAAAGGAGGTTTCTATATGTGAATCTTATTTAACTATTATATGGTTAATGATCAATATTGCAGAAAGTAGACTTTAGACGTATATGCAAATTCATATGTGATTCCATAAGATCTCTTCTTCCTTTACTTATATTACATTAGCTTATTGTACTGGTCTGAACTAATTGCAGTGTAAGCAGCGAAACATACAAGTACAACACGCGTCCTCCGCTCCCGGCACAACGCAATCTTACTCCACCTCCGACGCTTTATCCCCAGCAGCCATTTTCAGCCTCTGAGAACTACAGCCTTCCAAAATTTGCTCATTCAGCCTCCCAGGAGATCAACAATTCCACCAGATCAAAGCGCTCGGACATTAACGTATGATCAACCGATCAGTAACGAGCTTGGGCGATAGCAATGTCCATGATATACTATCGGTATGAGTTGTGTGCAGTTTGATTGATATAAAATCAGTTCATTAATTCTTTCATGTCTCAAGGAATCCGTCTCTGTAATTGGTGTTTGATTCCTAGCATGTTTAATGATATGCTATAAAACAACTACTGCCCATTCTTTTCATGAGAAAATTGCATTTATTATCTGCACATAGAATATTAGAATAAGATCTGCTTTTATTATGTGACGTTAAGATTTCTTTCCTTGCATACAAATTGGGTTCCAACTCTAGATCCTACATGTTCTAATTCTTCCAGAGTATGCCCCCATACCCTAACCCTTACATTGTCAGGTTGAATTTAATTGCAGGGGTATAAACGGGTAAATACTCAATACTTGACCATTTCGACCCATGGTATGGTATTAACAGATAAATACTCAATACTAAACCATTTCGACCAAGGGTATAAACAGATAAATACTCAATACTCGACCATTTAGACCAAGGGTATAAACTGGTAAATACTCAATACTCGACCATTTAGACCAAGAGTATAAATAGGTAAGTACTCACTACTCGACCATTTAGACCAAGTGTATAAACTGGTAAATACTCAATGCTCAACCATTTAGACCAAGGGTATAAATAGGTAAGTACTTACTATTCAACCATTTAGACCAAGGGTAGAAATAGGTAAGTACTCAATTCTCGACCATTTAGACCAAGGGTGTAGACAGGTAAATATTTAATACTCGACTACTTAGACCAAGGGTATAAATAGGTAAGTACTCACTACTCGACCGGTAAGTACCCAAGACTCGACTATTTAAACCAAGAGTATAAACAGGTAAATACTCAATACTCGACCATTTAAACCAAAGTTTAAAATGTTGATGTTGATGAGATATTAATCGAAGTTCTATCAATATTTCTAGAAAATTAAAAAGAAAAAAAAATTACTTTAATTAATAGATAAACATTTTGCATTTTTAAATAGGTCAATATATTTATTATTTATATTATATTTTAATTTGTGACATTTTTTTTTATTATTTATTTATTTATTTATTTATTTAGTGTTGTATCAATTTCTTAATGGTATTAGGGAAATGTTGATTCATGCCTTATGTCCATGTTAAATTAAGAGACTAAAAATGATAGAAATATTGACGTATTTATTAAAATTTAATACTCAGATATAATTTAAGTATGCTAAGAAAAATATATTATTTTTCTCCCTATGAGCGCCTCCTCCAAGTGTCATCTGACATGAAAACAAAATGTCTCTATCTAAGTACTAAGATATAATAAAATGCATCATATTTGAATGTTGATATAAAAATTATATGCGAAAATCTCAATAACAAATAATTATTAATAGTTAAAAAACCAGCAAGATTTGAACCTACACCCTTACACATTTCTCGATCTAGCTCATTTCCGTGTGATATTTGCTTTGACTTTGTGAATGAGTATGTGCAAATTGATACTCCTCTTTGCAACCCTTGACTTCTGGTCTGGCCTCTATTGAATATAATGTTGATTCCTCTTCTTTTTTGGGCTCTCATCCTATGATCACACGAGCCAAAGTTGGTATCTTCAAGACTCATCATCTAGTAAATCTTGGTATTTTGGGCTCATTTGGACTTCTTTATGTTATTCTTGCATACACTGAGCCAAGAGGATTCAAATTTGTGGTTAAGAATCTTGCTTGGGTTACGGCCATGGATGAAGAAATTCGAGCTTGGAACAAAATGACACTTGGACTTTGGTTCCTCGCCCTGCCAACACCAACATCGTGAACTCTAAATGGATGTTTCGCATTAAATATTTTTCTGATGGATCCGTCGAGCGTTTCAAGACTCGTCTTGCTACCAAATGTTATAATAGGTTCCTTGTCTCAACTACACTGACACTTTCAGTTCGATTGTCAAAGCTACTACTGTCTGTGTTGTGCTTTCTCTTAATGTCACAAATAAATGACCTCTTCGGTAACTTGATGTAAAAAATAATTTCCTCAATGGCACTCTTATTGAATATGTTCATATGGAACAACCTCCTGGATGTATTGATTCTCGATTTCTCACTCATGTATGTCTATTCAAAAAAACCCTCTATGGTTTAAAGCAAGGTCCTCACGCCTGGTTTTAGTGTTTTAGCTCATTTCTTCTCATACTTGGTTTTTCTTGCAGGCGCGCTGACACGTCCCTTTTTGTCTTTCATTAGCAATCTAACCTTATTTATCTACTTCTTTATGCTGATGACATTATTGTTACTAGCAACCACTCATCTCTTCTGTTACTAGCAACCACTCATCTCTTCTGTTACTAGCAACAACTCATCTCTTCTTGAGAGCTTTACTTGCAAACTTCATTCTAAGTTTGCTACCAAGGATTTGGGTTCTCTCACTTACTTTCTTGGTCTTGAAGGTTCACTCACTCTTGATGGTCTCATTATTATTCAGTTAAAATATGCTCGAGATATTCTTACTCGTGCTTAGTTGCTCAATAGAAAACCAGTCTGAACCCTCATAGTTGTTTCTCAACATCTGACTGTTGATGATTCTCCATTCTCTAATCTTACTCTCTATCGATCTCTTGTTGGCGCCCTTCAATACTTGACCATTACGCGTCCAGATATTACCCATGTCAATCTCTTGTTGGCACCCTTCAATACTTGACCATTACGCGTCCAGATATTACCCATGCTCTCAATTCTGTCCGTTAATTTTTGCATGCATCTACTGCAGATCACTTTCTTGCTGTCAAACGTATTCTTAACTATGTCAAGGGAACACTCTATTTGGAGTTACCTTTTGTCCATCTAGGGTGCACATCCAACCTGACCCAACTCGAAAGTAAAATTATCTTATTTATTGAAAATATGAGGAAAGAAAATAATAGATAATGAAAACTATGAGATTTGAACCCACATCCACTGTGGGATTTGAACCCACGCAGCTCTTTTGAACCAAAGAATACATCTGACACCTTAGACCACTCGATCAAATTTACTTATTCAACAAAACAAGAAATCGATAATTTACTTACCTAACAGTTAGAACAAAGCAAAAAATTATATGCATATACTTGTTTAAGATATGGGCATAGAAAATTATAGATCATTAATGACAACGAACCCCGCCCTTTCGGACCAGAGCCTAAATCTGGCACCTTAGACCACTCAGCCAAATTGTCATAGTATAAGACACAAATAATTTACTTATTCAACAAACGAGAAATCGATAGTCATAGTATAAGACACAAATAATTTACTTATTCAACAAACGAGAAATCGATAATTTACTTACCTAACAGTTAGAACAAAGCAAAAAATTATATGCATATACTTGTTTAAGATATGGGGATAGAAAATTATAGATCATTAATGACAATTGTGGGATTTGAACCCACGCCCTTTCAGACCAGAGCCTAAATCTGGCACCTTAGACCACTCGGCCAAATTGTCATACTATAAGACCCAAATAATTTACTTATTGAACAAACTGAGAAATTGATCAAGAACAAGAACAAATCAAAAAAATTATATGCATATACTTGTTTAAGATATGAGCATAGAAACTTATAGATCATTAATGACAACTGTGGGATTTAAACCCACACCCTTTCGGAAAGGAACCTAAATTTGGCGCCTTAAACCACTTGGCCAAACTGTCATAGTGTGAGGCACAAATAATTTACTAATCTAGAACAAAATTTACTAATCTAGAACAAAGAATGACAATTGTGGGATTTGAACCCACACCCTAAATCTGGCGCCTAAAACCATTCGGCCAAATTGTCATAATATAGGGCACAAATAATTTACTTATTCAACAAATTGAGAAACAAAGCAAAAAATTATATGCATATACTTGTTTAAGATATGGATATGGGCATAAAATATTATAGATAATGACAACTTTGGGATTAGTACCCATGCCCTTTTGAACTAGAGCCTAAATCTGGCACCTTAGACCACTCGGCCAAATTGTCATACTATAAGATACAAATAATTTACTTATTCAACAAATCGAGAAAATTGTAAATAATGACAACTATGGAATTTGAAGCCACGCCCTTTCGGACAAGAGCCTAAATCTGGCGCCATAGACCATTCGGCCAAATTGTCAAACTATAAGACATATATAATTTACTTATTCAACAAACCGAGAAATCAATAATTTACATACCCTGTAACGACCCTAAATTTTACCTATTTAATCTAAGATCCTACAAGCGGAATTTTATATTAAATGGGCTCTCATCATAAATGCGCCTTACAATGGCCTTTTATTACCTCATGAAAAACGATTACAAGGGAAAGAAAGGAAAAAGAACAACACCGAAACAACTATCATATACTACCCTATGGTTTACTATGCGATTAAAATTCAACCTATTCTAACCTATATTAATGATGCAAACGGGAATTCAACCTAATCTAACCTATTCTACAAAATGAAAAACAACTATCCAATGCATGTGCCACGGTCCCGGGTGTGCGATGCCGCCGTCGATCTCACATGGATGCCTTACCTTTATCTGAAACGTATAGTAGCATGAGGCTTGAGTATTTCTAGAATACTCAGTAAGTGACCCCCTATCGGGGTTATGCAACAATCACATTCAATGAGATGATGGGACCTATCATTCAATCTGTCTTCCTACGGTGCTGTTCTAACGGGTAACTTTGGACGTGTACCATATACTCTACACACAGCCCATACGTGCGAGTATGGGCTCACCAGCTAGTTCGCACACCGCTGGGCCACTTTCCTTGTCGGGCGAGCATACTCTCGGAGCTCCTTAGGTCGGACACCCGTTAGAACTAGTAACCGTCACGACAGCGCTATGCAAAGCATAATGATCGTTGTCCTGCCATTGATTGTACGCGTCCGTACCCTCGTGATGGAATAGGGGTATCCCCCTAAATGCATGAGCACACATAATGAATAAGGTCCCCATTACTTCTAATTTTGGCATTAATGAATATAACCCCACTATCATATTTCATGCTTAACACGTCATTTCTCATTTTCAGTCTACTTGTCTGGCATATTCCTAACGAGGTTATAATTCAAGCAATTTACCATGTTTCATGTTATACATTTCATGCCATAATCATTCAAGAACACCCTAAACGTCATAAACATTACATATCACATCATTCTAAACATACATTCACGTTCAGGTCATACATTTCATGCAATAATCATTGAAGAACACCATAAACATCAGAGACATTACATATCCCATCATGCTAAACATACATTCACGTTCAAAAGGTTACGTACATAAGCACAACAATCTAGCATACAATTTAGGTCGTTCACGTCAAGCAATGTCTCGAGGTGATCGGGGATGACCTGCAACATCCTATTTCTGTCTCGCTAATGCTGCCACCGAGAGTGGTGATGCTGCTGCCAAGCCCCGTGATCCGCATTGAAAAATCATCAACGGATTCGCCGTCCTTAAAGCGGATCTCCGAGAGCTCTTTCCGCAACTGCTCGATGTTGGATTCCCGCACTCGCTGTACACGATGTCCCACATTGGTTGGGGAGGAGAACAAATCACCCTTTATAAGGGTGTGGAAACCTTCCCCTAGCAGACGCGAGGACGCTGGGCCCCGAAGAGGGGTGGATTGTGATGTCCCACTGGGGAGGAGCAAATCACCCTTTTCCCCTATGTTTTAAAGCCTTGAGGGAACGCGTTTTAAAGCCTTGAGGGAACGCGTTTTAAAGCCTTGAGGGAACGCGTTTTAAAGCCTTAAGGGAACGCGTTTTAAAGCCTTAAGGGAACGCGTTTTAAAGCCTTAAGGGAAAGCCCAAAAGGACAATATATCTGGGTCTGCCCAAAAGGATATATATAGGATTTGGGTGTTATTACAAATCACAACATTCTAAACATACAAGCACAAAGAGGACAATAAAGAGGACAATATAGCTAGCGGTGGATCTAGGTCGTTACAAATCACATCATTCTAAACATACACATACAAGCCCTATGTTTATTTTCGCACTTTGCATTTTCTTCTACTTGAACCTGAGACCTCTGTGTTATTAGGTCAACATTCTAACCACTTGAGCTATTCAACTTGACTGTTGATAAATTGGCTCCTCCGCAATGATATACCACCGATGGCTTCAACCGGGCTCTGATACCACTTGTTGTTTTTCGATAATGGGCCAGGAAATCCTTTTCTTTTCGGTGAGAGGAAATCGTTGACGAGAAGTTGTTGGAAGAAAATAAAACGCGTAAAATAACAAAGAGAGAGAATTGCTGAAATTTTGACTGTACTTAAAATCAAGTAATCCATTTGACGTGTTTGTCAAATGGTCAAACAGAGGTATTCAATCAACTAATGAAATCGTGTGAATCTAAATAAGGAAAAACTCAGATTTTATCTAACAAAGATTTTCTCCGAGGAAAAACTCAGGTTTTATCTAACAAAGATTTTCTCCAAGGAAAAACTCAGGTTTTATCTAACAAAGATTTTCTCCACAACCCGCGTCTCGAGTAAAATTTCTCCGTTTCGATTTAGCTGATTCGCCACGTTTTGTACACATGTAATGTAGTTAGATACATTTTTTGACTCCTTCATCTTTATGTTCTCCAACTCGCCACGTAAAGTTTGGAGATGCACTTGCTTGACTCGGTCGGTTCCTTTGAACACCTTTTCTATAGTGTCCCACGCTTATTTTGAAGTATTTACCCTTGCAATCTTCTCAAAGCCCGACTCGTCAACAGCCCAAAACAACATGTATAATGCTGCCTTCTTTGGTTCTTCGAAACCTTCTTTGACCACCACCCATGCGTCTTGAGAACCGAGAAGAGCTTTCATTTGGATGCTCCAATTCTCGTAGTTCGTCTTCGTTAATCGTGGTAGTGGCATTTGTCCTATCATATTTGCCATCAGTTCTGATACCAATTTGTAGAAATAAAACTCGCTCTGATACCAAATTGTTGAAAATAAACGCTCGCTCTCATATTAATTTGTTAGAATAACACTCAAGAAATTGTGAGGGAGATGTCCAGAGGGGAGAGACAAGGAGACAAGAAATTGTGAAAAACCCTCTTCTATTACACTCTACTTAAAATGAGACAACTTCTTGATGCGTGCTATTTGCTCTATGCTATTACATTAGAAACAAAATGTATTTATAATTTTTCTAAAGCTAAAAATAGCCATCAGAATCACAGTTTTTCTAACCCATAAAACCACTAGAATGAATGTTGGTTTTTTTTTTTTTATTGAATTTTAAAACTCACATTAACTAAAAATAGAAACTAAACTATCTTTTTTTTTTTTTATTTAAGTTTATTCGGAACCATTGATGTGTGAGCAACTTGAAGCACTACGACCGTGACACAGACGACGACCAGCAAAATGTAATCACTAGACTGAACATCGATCTGAAACAAAGAGACACCAAAGAAATAGAGGAGATCCTAGCTGATAGGGTTAGGAAGATAGGAAGACCTGTACGGAAGATTCGCGAATTTCTTGTCAAATGGAAGAATCTCCCTACGGAGGAAACTAGCTAAGAACGCGTCGAAGATCTGGACTCCGCCACCACCCACATCGCCAGGTTTGAAAGTAGTCAGTTGACAGAGACGTCAACCAATTAGGTGGGGGAGGATGTCACGGTCATGCTCGTCCAAGGCATATTGCCCATGGCCGCATGCCCATGACAAGCCAAACCTTTTATATCTTTCCATGTTCCAGTGTTTTACTTTTGTATTTATAAGGAGTATGACATTTGGAAAAACTCATGTCTAGACCTGTCAGACATGAAATGCCTCAGAGTGTACTAGAGGGGATATGACTAGTTGTCAACCTCTCCCTACCAATAGTTATATACTGTGAGCCATTGTTCTTACTCTCTTGCTTGCATATATAACGTCTCTTTCAAAATCTCTCTTTAAAAAATCTCTCTCCCTCGTTTTCAAAAACCTTATTCTTAAACCAAGGCCAGAGGCTCAAGCATACGTCGCTTGCCCGTAGGCGACGTAAGAACGAATTGGCTTAGCTCACTTGTTGTTGGAAAGTGAGTGCCGCAAAATCGCAAGTCCGCTGCCACCAAGAGTGCGATTGTGACACTGGGCACCCTCCCTCTTTGCTCTCTGCGTCCTATGGCTGCGTCCCTCTCTACTTCTCTCTCTGCCCCTACTCTCTACCTCTCTCTCTCTCTTTGGTTATTCTATTCTCTCTCAACCTCTTCTCTCTCCTTCTCTCCCTCCTCTCTTTTAGCCAAACAAACTTTTGTCTTACTCTCACACTTTCACCCTTTTTCTCTCTTTCACAGCCTCACGCAAAAATACAAACCTTCAGCCAAAATACAAATCTCTCTCGACACTTAGTCTCTCACAAGGAATTTGATCTCAATAGCATTCTCTCACGTTCTTTATCTTGTTTCTCTCTCGCGCGCCGTCTTTCTCTCTTTAGTCTCCTGGAACGCCATAACAGGTAAGCCTTTTCTCTTTTTGTTATATCCTCTTGCAAAGACTAATTGTATATTTTAACTTTGATGCATTCTATGGTAATTGTTTATATTCGGTTGAATGTTTGAATCATAATAGTTCTATTTTACTTTTTATAGATGAAAAACAATAGTGCAACTGTATGTGCAAATTGTATGAGTTGTCATTCAAATTTGTAGAGAAGGAGGGTTTCAAATTGTTTTGTAGTATTGCATGTTCTAAGTTTGACCCTCAGTAACCATGGCTAAAGATATATTTCAACTCTATCTAGAAGAAAAAAAAAAGAAGTTTGAAAGATTTTTTAGTCAGTCATTCCAAGAGGGTTTGTGTTATTACTGACACATGGACTTCGTTGCAAAACATTAATTACATGGTAATCACGGCACATTTTATTGATTCATAATGGAATTTGCATAAAAGAATTCTCAACTTTTGTCAAGTTGCTAACCACAATGGAGAGACTATTGACAAGATTATTGAGAGTTGTTTATTGGAATTGAGAATCGATAAGGTTTTCTCTATCACAATTGATAATGCAATTTCCAATGATATAGCTATTACATATATTATGAGAAGGCTTAGAAGTTGGAATTCACTTGTCTATCTTAGATGGAGAAATATTACACATGAGGTGTTGTGCCCACATAATTAATTTAATTGTGAATGAAGGGCTTAAAGAAATGCATGACTCCATTTCTAGTGTTCGCAATGCCGGGAGGTATGTTAGATCATCCCCAAGAGATTGACAAAATTCAAAGATCATGTTGAACAAGAAAAAATTAAATGTAAAGCACTTGTTTGTTTGGATGTAGCGACTCCATGGAATTCCACTTATTTAATGTGTGATCATGCCTTGAAATTTGAAAAAGTTTTTAAAGTATTAGAGGAAGAAGAATTAGATTATGTTATTACTTCAAAGAGGGGATCATGGAAACAAAAGAATAGGGCCACCAACCATTGATGATTGGAAAAACTTTGCGTGTTTGTAAAGTTTTTGAAGGTTTTCTACGATGTCATTACAAAGAGAAGTGGGTCTTTATATGTGACTTCTAATTCTTATTTTCATGAACTTTGGGGTATTCGAGAACTTTTAATTGAGTGGAGTATAAATGTGTACCCTGTTTTAAGTAAACATGAGTTCAAATATGAAGGTTAAGTATGACAAATATTGGGCTTAGTGGAAAGAATTAATAAGTTGATATTCATAGCAGTGGTACTCCATCCTCGTTACAAATTGGATTCCATATCATTTTGCTTTTCAAATATTTAAGAAGATGTTATGGCTAAAGTGATGGTGGATGACATAAAGAATTATTTAATTCATTTGTATGATTACTACAAGTTTTATGATAATGCTCAAGATCATCATTGTTAAGGATATTTAGTAATAAATTATAGTTTACCATATATATTATATTTGATATTTTATTATAAGGCAAATATCTAACATTTGCCTTATTACCATAGGTATCTTTCCATTTATTGTTATTTCCATTTATTACTATTTCCATATCCTTGTAATTTGTTTGATTATAAATAAGATAACTTTCCCACCATTTAGGTGTGGTGGATTAATCAAACATTCTCATGGTATCAGAGTCCTTTCGGTTTAACAACCTCGATCCTTTCTCATCTATGGCTTTTGAATCCTCTAATCTTCTTCTCCACCACCCCTGCTGGCTTTGACGCCGTAGGGGCAGTCTTCATGGCTGCCGCAAGCGGAGCTGATTGATTACTCTTCGGCTCAACCCTTTTGACCTCCAAATCATCCTTCGTCATACTCTGTACATACAACCTCACATTTTCCAAACATAGTCTCTTTCGTTTTCTTCCCAATTTTCCCTTCATCCTTCATCCTTCACAGAAACCCTAATCTTAGAATCGTCATCAGCGTTCTCTTCGAAAATATATAGAATCTTGATAAGCCCATCGACCTTATGCAGAGATTTACCTTTGGAATTGGGTGCCACACTGGCCTCTTCGCCAACAAAGTTGCCGCCGCCCTTCTCGCCAAAATTGGCTTCTTCACCCAATGTGGAGACTCTTCCTGCTGCCCTTCTTGCCATAATTGGCTCCTTCGCCCAATGTGGCGACTCTTCCGGCTTCAACATTATCTTTGTCTCTTGCTCTAGGTTTCCCCTTCTACTTCTTGGGGTTAGACATATTCTCACCAGAGCCAAGGTAGCATCGTCGCTAAGCGACAATCCCTCTTCATGGGTTAGACATATTCTCGTCGAAGCCAAGGCAGCATCGCCGCTAAGCGACGATCCCTCTGCAATTTTCGATGGCCAAGAAAGTGTTTCTCTACGCCTCCTCTGAACCAGGTTGTTGACATCTTCACGAAAAGTGTTTCTCAACCACTTTGAATTTTTCAGATCCAAGCTTCACGTTCGTTCAAATCCGACGCTCAGCTTGCGGTGGGATGTTAAGGATATTTAGTAATAAATTATAGTTTACCATATATATTATATTTGATATTTTATTATAAGGCAAATATCTAACATTTGCCTTATTACCATAGGTATCTTTCCATTTATTGTTATTTCCATTTATTACTATTTCCATATCCTTGTAATTTGTTTGATTATAAATAAGATAACTTTCTCACCATTTAGGTGTGGTGGATTAATCAAACATTCTCAATCATCAATCTGAATCAAGACTCACTCCTAAGTCCATGAGTATGGAGATGGACACAATTGATGAAGTGAATTTGAGTGGTTCAATATTAGTATTATCAAGATACAATCGAAGAAGAGAAGAGCAAAATTCACTCGAGTACAATGATGTGGATCGATATTTATCTGACCCTAGTGAAGAACTTGATGATAATTTTGATGTTATGGCATGGTGGAAAGCAAATGAGTTTAAATATAGAGTTTTATCGAAAATTTTCCAAGATGTTTTGGTTGTTCGAGTGTTGACTGTATCTCCTGAATCAGCATTTAGTACGGGGTGGGAGGATTCTTGATTCTTTAAAGAGTTCCTTAACACCTAAAACAGTGGAAGCTCTGATATGCACGCAAAATTGTATATCAGAATTTCTAAAATTGTACTAACTTTGAAGATGCTATTTTTCTTTTTGCAGTAATTAGAATTCTTTTGTAAGGTCATACATATTAAATTTTTTTACTTTTTTTTTGGACCAACCCGAACCTACGAAAATAGAGGGTTGGGTTGGGTTCAAAAAATCCTTCAACCCAACCCATGTACACCCCTAATTTGAACCCACGGCCTTTCAGACAAGAGCCTAAATCTAGCGCCTTACACCACTCGGCCAAATTGTTATACAATAAGGCACCACTTATTCAACAAACCGAGAAATCGATAATTTACTTACCCATCAGTTAGAACAAAGCAAAAAATTATAGATAATGACAAATATGGGATTTGAACCTACGCCCTTTCGAACCAAAACCTAAATTTGGCATCTTAGACAACTTGGCTAAATTGTCATACTATAATACACAAATAATTTACTTATTCAACAAACAGAGAACAAAGTAAAAAATTATAGATAATGACAACGGTGAAATTTGAACCCACCTTTCGGAAAAAATTATATGCATATATTTGTTTAAGATATAGGCATAAAAAATTATAGATCATTAATGACAACTGTGAGATTTGAACCCACACCCTTTCAAAGGGGAGCCTAAATCAGGCACCTTAGACCACTCGGCCAAATTGTCATAGTATAAGACACAAATAATTTACTTATTCAACAAAACGAGAAAGCAAAAAATTATATGCATATACTTGTTTCAAATATGGGTGAATAGAAAAATTATAGATCATTAATGACAACTATGGGATTTGAACCCATGCCCTTTCGGACCAGAGCCTAAATCTGGCGCCTTAGACCACTCGGCCAAATTGTCACACTATAAGAACCAAATAATTTACTTATTGAACAAACCGAGAAATTGATCAAGAACAAGAACACATCAAAAAAAATTATATGTATATACTGGTTTAAGATATGGCATAGAAAATTATAGATCATTAATGACAACTGTGGGATTTGAACCCACGCCCTTTCGGACCAGAGCCTAAATCTGGCGCCTTAGACCACTCGGCCAAATTGTCATACTATAAGACCCAAATAATTTACTTATTGAATAAACCGAGAAATTGATCAAGAACAAGAACACATCAAAAAAAAATATATGTATATACTTGTTTAAGTTATGGAATAGAAAATTATAGATCATTAATTAATGACAACCGTGGGATTTGAACCCATGCCCTTTCGGACCAGAGCTTAAATTTGGCGCCTTAGACCACTCGGCCAAATTGTCGTACTATGAGACCCAAATAATTTACTTATTGAACAAACCGAGAAATTGATCAAGAACAAGAACACATCAAAAAAAATTATATGTATATACTTGTTTAAGATATGGAATAGAAAATTATAGATCATTAATGACAACTGTGGGACCCAAATAATTTACTTATTGAACAAACCGAGAAATTGATCAAGAACAAGAACACATCAAAAAAAATTATATGTATATACTTGTTTAAGATATGGAATAGAAAATTATAGATCATTAATGACAACTGTGGGATTTGAACCCACGCCCTTTCGGACTAGAGCCTAAATCTAGCGCCTTAGACCACTCGGCCAAATTGTCATACTATAAGACCCAAATAAAAATTATATGTATATACTTGTTTAAGATATGGCATAGAAAATTATAGATCATTAATGACAACTGTGGGATTTGAACCCACGCCCTTTCGGACTAGAGCCTAAATCTAGCACCTTAGACCACTCGGCCAAATTGTCATACTATAAGACCCAAATAATTTACTTATTCAACAAACTGAGAAATCGATCAGAACAAAGCAAAAAAATTATATTCATAGACTTGTTTAAGATTTGGGCATAGAAAATTATAGATCATTAATGACAACTATGGGATTTGAACCCATGCCCTTTCGGATCAGAGTCTAAATCTGGCACCTTAGACCACTCGATTTGTGTCAGCAGCCGCCATAATATAGAGGATGCAAGCGTTATCCATAATGAATGGGCGTAAAGAGGTGACTTTTTAAGTTCGCCGTCAAATCCCAAGGCTCAACCCTAGATAGGCAGTGGAAACTACCAACGGCGAAAGCACTTTGCTGGGTCAACACTGATACTTAGAGATTGAAAAAAAAAAAATTATATGCATATACTTGTTTAAGATAAGGGCATAGAAAATTATAAATAATGACAATTGTGGGATATGAACGCACACCCTTTTGGACCAGAGCCTAAATCTAGCGCCTTAGAACACTAGGCCAAATTGTTTCCTACAAGACAAACAATTTACTTATCCAACAAATTGAAGAATCGATAATTTACTTACCCAACAACTAGTTCAAAACAAAAAATTATATGCATATACTTGTTTAAGATATGCATATACCTGATAGAGCAATGTGTCGTGGAGGTAGAAGGCCTATGAGTCGTGAACTTGTTTTCGCATAGAAGAATCTATGATGGATCTGGGGAATAAGCATCTACTAACTCTATGTCAGCCGCCGCGATAATATAGAGGATGTAAGCGTTATCCGGAATGATGGGGCGTAAAGTGTTTGTAGGTGGCTTTTTAAGTCCGCCGTCAAATCCCAGTCTACTGGGCCGACACTAACACTTAAGAGACCGTAGAGATTGAAAAAATTATAGCAAGCGTTATCCGAAATGATTGGGCATAAAGTATATGTAGGTGCCTTTTTAAGTCCGCCGTCAAATCTCAAGGCTCAACCCTGGACAGGCGATGCAAACTACCAAGCTAGAGCAGTGAAATGCATTAAGATCGGAAAGAACAACGACACGTCTGTGGGCAGACATTGAGAGTACAAAATTCTATGCATGTGCTTGTTTAAGATATGGGTATAGAAAATTACAGATAATGGACAACTATGAAATTTGAACCCATACCCTTTCAAACTAGAGCCTAAATCTAGCGCCTCGACCAAATTGTCTTACTCTTATTCGCAAACAAATTATGGAAAATGACATAAGTGGGATTTGAACCCACACTCTTTCAAAACAAAGTCTAAATCTACCTCGGCCAAAATGTCTTACTATACGACACAAACAATTTACTTACCCAACAACTAACACAAAGAAACAAAAAAGACCTATGATTCATGCGGTAGAATGGTAAAGTAATAGTGTATGCCTCTAAGTAGCTCAGGGAGTTGTTAGGATCGATACCAGTTGTTAGCTCTAATACCAATTGTTAGGATCGCACAACAACGCACACGTTCGATCTAGATGAACATAAAGAATGGGATAGTGAAAATTGCAAGGAGAACTCTGGCTAGAAGGATTTTTCTGATGACTTCAGGTATGTACAACAAGAGAGTACAGAGAATAGAAAAGTACATTTTCAAAGCTGACCAGATATATATATATGGTATAGTTTACTATATATAGCTTTACCAGATTTAGCCATCTACTATATATAACTATTTATCATATATAGCTTTACTATATATAGCTTTACCGTATATAACCGTTGACCAAGCTATAAACAAGTATCAGGCTCCATAACCTAACAGGAGTATGAGATTAACTACCCGACTCATGACTTAGAGCTAGTATAAACAAGTATCAGAACCTAACAGGAGTATGAGATTAACTACCCGACTCATGACTTAGAGCTAGTATTAGTAGCATTTGCACTCAAGATATGACAAAGCTACTTGTATGGGGAGAATATATAAGTATACATTGACCATAAAAGTCTCAAGTATCTATTTACGCAAAACGAACTTAAGATAAGGTAACAAAGATGATTGAAATTGGTAAAGTATTGTGACATAGAAATTCTCTATCATCCAGGTAAAGCAAACGTTATAGCTGTCACACTAAGCAGGAAGACGATTCACTTATCTACATTGATTATGATTCTGAAGGAGCTACAAGAAGATATCCAAAGAGTTGAGATAGAAGTCATTGTCTAGGGCGCCATGGCACGATTGGTTCAGTTTACAATCCAACCCACCTTAAGGAAGCATATAATAAATGGTCAAGGAATCGACTCATACCTCAGCAAGATCCTACAACAACAAGCGGTAGACTAACCCAAAGGGTTCTTGATTTCATAAGACGATAGTTTGCTTTGGTAGGCCAATTATGCCTCCCCAAGAAAGAGGTGATCCTAAAAGAGTTATTGCTTGAGGTTCATGACTCTCCTTACACGTTCCACCTAGGGAGCACAAAGATGTACCATAATTTAATATCGTATTATTGGTGGCAAGAAATAAAATATGACGTTGCAAAACATGTGAGTCGATGTTTGACATGCCAACAGATAAAGGTGCCGAGACAACGGACTTAAGATTACCTTAAGACAACCCTTGAGCATTCCTCAATCGAAGTGGGAGAAGGTAGCCATGAATTTCATCTCAAGGTTGCTCAAAACTAAGAAAGGATTCATAGTGATATGAGTCATCATCGACAAGTTGACTAAGTCAGCTCACTTCGGAAAGACAATATAGTCAATCAATAAATGGGTTTAGTTGTACATAGTGGAGATAATTCAACTTCAAGATGTACTAGTTTTCACAGCATCGGACCAAGATGCAAGTCTCACATCTCATCTCGGGAAAAGCCTCTAAAAGGCATTTGTCACACAACTTAGGTTCATTACGTCATTCTATCTTTAGATAGATGGACAAAACCAAGAGGTTGAACCAGATACTTGAGAGTATGTTGAGAGCGTGCATCATGAATTTCACAAGTAGCTGGAGTGAGCACTTGCATCTCATAGAGTTTGCCTAGAATAGTAATTGTTAGTCGACCATACAAATGACACCTTATGAAGTGTTACATGGATGAAAGTGTCAATCTCCTATCTTTTGAGAAGAAGTAGACAAAAACAGCTACTAGGGCCGAAATTGGTTCATGCTACCAACCAATAGTTTAGAAGATCAAGTTAAGGATTCAAACACCACATAGTAGTAGAAGAACTCTGCAGATTCCCGACGAAAGGACCTTCAATTCACTGTGGAAGCTCATGTATTTTTTAAGATAGCACCCCTGAGAAGAGTGCTCAAGTTTGGAAAGAAGGGCAAGTTAAGTCCTAGCTTCATTTGCCCTTTTTATAATTTGGAAAGGGTTGAATCGGTGGCCAATAAATTAGCACGGTCACCTAACATCTTTGTCTTGCATAATATATTCCACGTCTCAATGCTGTGAAAGTACACTGTGGATCCTTCACACATCATTGAGCATGAGACACTTTTTTTAAGATATGACTTGACTTATGAGGAGAAACAAGTGCATATCCACGTGAGGGAAGTCAAGAGATTACGTAACAAGGACAAGGTTCTGTGGAGGAACCATCTAGTTGAGGAGGCGACCTGAGAAAGATGGGAAGAGTGAGACTGTTGTACCCTAGACTGACGGATATGTAACGCCTGATAAAGTTAAGAACAAATAAAGGAAAAAAAATGTAACTTTTAATTTTTAATGAAGTTATTCCATTTATATGAACTTCTAAAACATCTAAAATTCGGGCATTTTCGACGGAGACATGTCTCCCCAAAACACAACCACACAATAGAAGAAATTTTCAAAAAATTGAGAAAAATTTAAGAAGTTAAAATCAAGTATAAGAATCCATAAATGATCGAGAATTTCAATCAAAGATTTGTAAGGTTCTAATTATGTTTGGGGTAAGAATCCTTAAATATGGTTGTTGTTAAGCCCACTCTAATGGCCAGCACAACAATTCAAGCAAGAACCGTAACATATTAACCTTATAAGATTAGAATTAGAATACTTACATAATCGTTCTAAACTGAGTCACTCCATAATCAAACTTGATCAATGCTTGATTAAATGACTCAGATGCAATCTACAACAAGAATTCATCCTATCCTGAGAGGTTTTTTTTTTTTTTTTTTTTTTTTTTTTTTTTTTTTCTTTTGCGGAAATAGTTAGTGGACAAATTGTAAATCTAGAGATGTGTTCCTACAAAATTCAAATACTTACTGGTTTCATCCTGAGCTATGGAAAGGATTGAGTTTGCTCTTAAACTCGTAAAAAGAGCTGGTTAAAGTTATTTATTCAAATGCTCAATAGGCGCTTGAGGAGTAGAGTAGCTGTGTTTGACTGAAACACTTAAAACTATGGTGTCATATTTTTTAACTCTTCCTTATTTAATTTCAAAATTATTACTGTGGCATGTTCTAAATTTATCATAGTTGATTAAGGTTTTGACTTGAACTATTTTGTTCTATTAATTATCGTTTTCTACTCATCGGTAAAAAGTTTCGTAATTAGAAAAATTAATCACGCTTAAATACTTTTATCTTAAAACTCTATTCACCACCTCGGTGTTCCGATCCAACAAAATTAAGCCTAGCTTATCTTATAGTTATAATAACATGACCCAATCAAATTAAGTGATTAACTATTGATGGATCAATAAAATTGCACTATTTTTATTTAGTGATTTGATTGAATTAAATTTTGTAATGACTTAAATAATTGTGGACTGCCATTTCCAGAGGTCCAAAAAAGCTCTCACATCTCAATTTCTGATCTCCAGACCTCATCCTCTTATCGTCACTGCTTCCCTTTGCTTTCTTCATTCTCTGCAAAACCCTAGACCCCCCCCACCCCGTCAAAGCTTCCTCTACTCTTCCATGGCAAGGAAGCGAAAGCTCGACTCCTCCAAATCCTCTGAGCCTCCTAAGAAGCTCCAACAGCAAGAAGCTCAAGCCGTCCTCGACGAGTCTAAGCCCCAGAATGAACCCCTCAAGGAAGTCGTTGCTGAGGATCTTTCGAATTACGAGGTGGTCGAGGAAGAAGACGATGCCGATCAGGACGATGATAACGAGGGGGAGGAGGAGGAGGAGGAGGAGGAGGAGGAGGAGGAGGAGGAGGAGGAGGAGGAGGAGGATGAAGGCGATGCGAATGTCGATAACCACCATCAAGCCCCCGATATTTCCTCCTCCTCCGCCGCTGCTGCAACTACTTCTGACGACGACGAAGACGAGCCAATTCCGAATCTCTTAGATCCTTTCGGCAAGGACCAGCTTATAAATCTGCTTTGCGAAGCGTCGGAGAAGCATGCGGATGTGGCTGAAAGGATTCGAACGGTTGCTGATGCGGACCCGACCCACCGCAAGATTTTTGTTCACGGGCTGGGTTGGGATACAAATGCCGAAACTTTGGTCAGTGTGTTTAAGGAATATGGTGAGATTGAGGACTGCAAAGCTGTGTGTGATAAGGTCTCTGGCAAGTCCAAGGGTTACGGTTTCATCCTCTTCAAGAAGCGCAGTGGGGCTCGGAAAGCTCTGAAGGAACCCCAGAAGAAGATTGGCAATAGGATGACTGCCTGTCAGTTGGCTTCGGTCGGGCCTGTTCCAACGTCTAGTGCGGTGGCAGCCCCCCAAGGACCACCTGCTTCCGAATATACGCAGAGGAAGATTTATGTGAGCAATGTCGGAGCTGATGTTGACCCCCAGAAGTTGCTCACTTTCTTTTCCCAGTTCGGTGAAGTTGATGAAGGACCATTGGGGCTTGACAAGACGACGGGTAAGCCTAAAGGTTTCTGTCTATTTGTGTACAAGACGATAGAAAGTGCGAGGAAGGCATTGTTGGAGCCCCACAAAAATTTTGAGGGTCATGTCTTGCATTGTCAGAAGGCGATCGACGGTCCCAAGCCAGGGAAGTCTCAGCACCAGCATCATACACAAAATGCGCCGTTTCAGAGGAATAAGAATCCTAATTATGCAGGTGGGGCGACATCTGGATCGGGACACTTGATGGCGCCTGCAGGGCCTGGTGTTGGTTATAACCAAGGACCTCCACAAGCATTGAACCCGGCTCTTGGCCAGGCCCTTACTGCTTTGCTGGCGGGTCAGGGTGCTGGGTTGGGACTGACTAATTTGTTAGGGACAATCGGATCTACTTCAGGGCTTAATCCAGTCATACAAGGCGCTGGACCTGGAGTACAAGGTGGGTATGGGAGTCAAGCAAATATAAGCCCTGGAGTGATGGGATATGGAAGTCAAAGTGGTTTGCAGGGTGGATATCCAACCCAACATATGGGACAGGGTGGAACTGGAAGAGGAGGGCAGCATGGGGTTGGGCAGTATGGTGGTCCTGGCGGTTATATGGGGCACTAGTGCCTCGATGCGGTACAGATTCACTCTCCTTATACTCCTTATTCTTTTGCTTTATCTTAATATATGTATACTAACGTACTAATCTTTGAATGGTTGAGCTATGGAAGATATTAGCTATCGTTATAGAAGGATATGACCTTAGATTGAACAAAAAATGGCATTTGTGGAGTAAAAGATTGGTTGGTTGAAATACTTCTGTTGGTGACAGGACTATTAGATGGTAACAATATGACATCCCTTTTCTTATGTTGTAGGCTGATTTCACTAACTAATATTGCTGTCTGATTCCATTTAAGAATGGTAATGGCTGTGGCATTTTTGTGATGTACTCATTGAACTTTTTTAGTTAAGTTCTGAAGTGTTTTTTTGTGCTTTCAGATTTTAACTATGTATTTGTGTTTGTGCTTATTTTAGATTCCCTGTATTTAAATTAAGTTTTGAAGTTTTTGTGTTGCGTATAGTTCTTGGAATTAGTCAGAATAGTAAGATGCAAGTTCCAACATCTAAGCTTGACTAATGATTTTTCTGACTTTTTGATGTTAGTATCCTAGGATGATGTAATTAATCTGTTACTTTTTTATGTTGAAGGTTTTCTAGAGTTTGGCAATTTTCTAAACATTATTTAACTACAATCCATTGTTTAGCTATTTAGCACTCTTTTTGAAACTATCCATGGGAGTGCAATACAATGCTTTAAATTCTGTTTTAAGATTATGGAGAGAAGCTCTTGTTCTTTCAATTCAAAGCTTCAATATAAAAGTTATTTGCTTTCTCCCTCCTTTTACCTTTCTTCTTCTTCCTTGTTTTTTCCTCCATTTCCTTTAGCTAATATTTCTCCACTTTAGCATGCTATAAACCAATTTAGGTCTCATGTTTAGTACGTTACCTGTTTTCTTGGGATAAGGATGTTGGGAAGTGATCTTGATTTGTGATAGTTTTCTACTCACTTTTTGGAGCCCAATGATGGTTTTTCCCATCTTCATATCATAACTAAAAGTATTTAACGGAAGTCAAAAACATCTTTCTTCTCCACATGATATCCTGAATTTAAATAGCCCTATTGAACAATTTGAAAAGGATGTTTCTGAAAATTTTGTTTTCTGAAATTATTCTTTCATGCTATCTTATTCGTTGTGCAGATCTCACTCATATGTGCGACAGTATTTTTGTACTGATCAGGTGATTCTCTGAAGTTTAAGGAGCTGATGCAAATGACGTTTTCGACCCTCTTCATTTAAGCTTTGTTTTAAATCTGTAGTTTTTGATCTATTGAAGATTTGTTTCAAAGATTTGGATCAGTTTTAGTACTTTTGAGTAAAACTATGTAACCTCTAGCTCAATGGTTGACCAAAAATATTTTAAACTCTTTCACCCCTATGGTTTTAATAGATCTTGCACTTGACAGTGAGGTTATGGCTTATTCTTTTTCATTGATTTCTTTTGTGATTATTCCAACTAAAATTCTATGCTTTGCAAGGGTTTATACCCAACTACTATTTACATCTCTTAGCTTTATTGCTCTTGAAAGTTTTGAAATTCATCTCTATCTGGGTTTACAATGATATTTTTCTTTTTATGCTTTGGGAAACTGTAAAATGTGGGTTGTTTTAGTTTATATTTTTTACGTTTGGCATTAAAATCCTAGTCTGAGAATCTGTTTATCCAAATCATTTTCATGGTTCATCCCCTTCACATCTTTTCTTCCTTGTGGAGGAGTTAATTCTAGAAGCTATTGTTATTTTTCTTGAAAGGTTTCTGATTTTAAAATGTGCATCACACTGTCCTTTGATCCACAAATTTCAATTTCCATTGAGCTTTTTATATTGGTTTTACGTGTGGGCCAGCTGAGGTCTGGATCACATATTGTTCATGCTATGAGTTTGTGGTTTGCATATGATAGTTAATATTAATCTAATCAGGTTGCTCGGTTGGAATGAAGGGCTACTATTTTGCAGGTTGTCTCCTTCGTAAGGTATTTTCATTCTTGTATTTTTTTTCATAGTAAAGCCTAGAGTTTCTTTTTTACAGCACCAAAGGCTCTGAGGGATCGGTGCTATCTTATACTAAAAATCATTTATTTTTTGCATTTTGTATGTTTTCACTAGGATGCTATTAGGGTTATATGTTATCTACATTTAAAAAATAGAAACAGTAGTACTTCAAACTTTTGAATTTACCAAGTTAGAGGGTTGGCTTTAGGTCTATTAGACAGATTTTAATCCAATGGGTTTATTGAGTTCATTATCATTTCCTTTATAACGTATAATAATAGGTCATTAATCTCATTAAAGTGATTACGTCAAGACTTGTCCATCTTGTAAAAGTGATTGTTCTCCTTTTCTTTTCTTGTTATCACTTTTTCTCATCAAGTTCGCCTGCACCATTCAAATCCTTTTTATATGTGTAAGCATCTTCATACTTTCAATCTTATGAAGAACATACTTGCTTCAACATTTTTCATGAGATAATTTTTTTTTTTTTTTTTTGGTGAACTTTAATTTGTGGTGTTCTTTGATTTGCTGAGTAAACTTCTTTGATTTTTTGCTTTTTTCTATCTCAATATGGTTTATAATCTAAGGGTAGGAGGCATGACTGGTGCCGTTTAATCCTAGCAATTGTTGATTATATTTTTTTTTTATTATCTTGGGATAGACTGTGTGTAGGTATATCAATGTCTTGTGGGCTTGCAATTTCTAAAAGCTAGTCAGAAAAGTTCATAGGTCTTGAGGGAAAAAATGGGTTGCTTGACAGTGATTCGTCTCCATTTCCTTGTATTCATCTGTTTTAACCACTTTAATACTCTCAAATCAAATCTTACATTATCTAGTATGTTGCAACATTTAGTTTTCGATTTAGTCACAGTTTTTGGATCTGTAGATTGCTCATAGTCGTAGAAATGTCTGAAGAAAATGAATGTTGATTTAGTCACAGCTTTTGGATCTGTGGATTGCTCTTAGTCATAGAAATATCTGAGGAGCATGAATGTCGATTTAGTCGCAGTTTTTGGATCAGTGGATTGCTCGTAGTCGTAGAAATGTCTGAAGAGCATGAATGTCAAAATAGTCACAATTTTTGGATCTATGGATTGCTCTTAGTCGTAGAAATGTCTGAAGAGCATGAAGGTCAATAGAGTTACAATTTTTGGATCAGTGGATTGCTCTTATTCGTAGAAATGTCTGAAGAGCATGAAGGTCGATTTAGTCGCAATTTTGGGTAAGTGGATTGCTCTTAGTCGGAGAAATGTCTGAAGAGCAAGAAGGTCGATTTAGTCGCAATTTTTGGGTCAGTGGATTGCTCTTAGTTGAGAAATGTCTGAAGAGCATGAAGGTCGATTTGGCCACAATTTTTGGGTAAGTGGATTGCTCTTAGTCGAGAAATGTCTGAAGAGCATGAAGATCGATTTAGTCGCAATTTTTGGATCAGTGGATTGCTCTTAGTCGAGAAATGTCTGAAGAGAATGAAGGTCGATTTGGTCACAATTTTTGGGGTGGATTGCTCTTAGTCGTAGAAATGTCTGAAGAGCATGAACGTCGATTTAGTCACAATTTTTGGGTCAATGGATTGCTCTTAGTCGTAGAAATGTCTGAAGAGCATGAAGGTCGATTTAGTCACAATTTTTGGGTCAATGGATTGCTCTTAGTCGTAGAAATGTTTGAAGAGCATGAAGGTCGATTTAGTCACAATTTTTGAATCAGTGGATTGCTCTTAGTCGTAGAAATGTCCGAAGAGCATGAGGGTTGATTTAGACACAATTTTTGGATCAGTGGATTGTTGCTCTTAGTCATAGAAATGTCTGAAGAGCACGACTATCTTAGCTTAATCTCATTGGAGTCACTTTGAGAGAGAGAGTTTGGAATGTATTTGTTGTACTAACATATTTGTAGTGTCTTCTTGGCTTTGTGTATTTCAGCATTTTCTGACGCATAGATATTCCTTTTGAGAACCTCTGTTTTGAAGTTGGTTCACATGTCACATGTGGATGTAGGGATAGAACAATTCACCTGAATAGCCTTATAAATGTCTTTTGGTTTGGTTTGGTTTGGTTTGGTTTGTATTAGAACTGGGTAGAGCCTGCATGAATGAATCTCTTAAAATTGATCCTTATCCCTAAACCCAATTTCCTAAACAGTATTTTATCCATCTGATTTAATGTTGGATTAGTATATTATTAAGCATTATGGATATGAAACTTAAGTTACTAAAAAAAAAAAATAAATCAAATTAAAGAGGATAAAAATGGGGTACTGATTAGAAATAATATGGATTATAAAAAGAGTACCATACATCCATTGCAGTTTCAAGAAGTTAGAATCATATTTTATATTTCATTTGAACTTAAAAGGTAATATAATAAAAATAAGATATGTGTTTAAATTAAATGTACATTGAATAAGAATATAATATTTAAAATTTTAAGACGTTTAAATTACGAAATATATATTGAGATACTTTATATGATATAAGATATTATATCCTATATTTAAAAATTAATAATAAATTAATAATTATTTAAATTCAACCCAATGCAACTCAAGTTCATTATATTTTGGGTCAACAAATTTTTTTTTTAACGAAATTGATAACATATTGTTACTTTTAGCCCATTAATTTGCTTTAACGTATTATGGATCGATATGGTTCTCTTTAGCTTATTAGTTTACTTTAGCCTATTATGAATTGCCGAGCCTACTGTTAACATATTGTTACCTTTAGTCTATTAATTTGCTTTAACTCATTATGGATCGAACTCACTGGAAGTAGATATTGTTCTTTTTTCTTTAATCTATTAGTTTGCTTTAGTCCATTACGAGAATCAGGACCATCTCAAAATTTTAAAACTGGTAATACAAAACATGATAAGGAAAAAGGTTTTTTTTTTTTTTTTTTTTTTTTTTTTTTTTTTTAATAAATATTTGTCGTCGTCCGTAAATGAACTTTAAGTGGGTCTCGCAGCTTCAGTATTTTTTCAGTCCACTACTCAGTTGAGTTTGGGTTGAATAAAGGATCTCTCTCTCTCTCTCTCTCTCTTTCTCTCTTTCTCTCTTTCTCTCTTTCTCTCTATAGCCTGTATTTCCAGCTATTCAAACGAAATTCCGAAGGAATCGAGATCGATCTCATGGAGAATCACAAGGAGGTAATTCTTAAACTCATGCTTCTGTCTTCATTGATTTTTGGTTTTCCTCTGCTCCGCGAAAAAATGGTTGAAGTTAACGAGGATGATTCCGATCTCTTGTTCTTGTTGCCTTTTCTTGACTAGGACGATTAACAAAACCTTAGTGGATTTGCAGAATTTAGATTATTAACTGCTCAAAATACATCGAAGATTCTTTATATTTTAATCATTTTGATGCACTTTCTCGGCAACCAAACAGAAATTAGAGAGTGTATTCCTTGATCTTGTGCTGTATGTAAACATCGGTTTGCATAGAACGATTGAACACTTTCTGAAATTCGACCTTCGACATTTTCTTTTCCCGAATTCTTTGTTGAAGTTCTGCCGTGTCTTCTTCTGCTTCCGATTTCTGTTCTTACAAATCTCAATTAGTTTCTTCATCTGCTAAATTCTAATCTATCATGATTCGAAACTTTCGTCTCTAAATTCGTTCCGCTCTCAGACATCGCTTCCGTTTCTCGATAATCTCTGTTGATTCGTTTCTGATGTTACTCCTCTCTCAGACATCGCTTCCGTTTCTCGATAATCTCTGTTGATTCGTTTCTGATGTTACTCCGCTCTCAGACATCGCTTCCGTTTCTCGATAATCTCTGTTGCTTCGTTTCTGATGTTACTCCGCTCTCTGACATCGAAATTGCCGAATTCTGGAGTCCAATCCAGGACTTGAATAGTTAGCTATTGGATGAAATTTCAGTTTGTTGAATGAATTTGAAGGAATTTTTTGAAAACTCGTCTGCAAGAGATTTTGAGCCTAAGGCCGGACCAATCCTTTGCAGCAGATAAGATAAAAAATTGGGGCAAATTTTTTGAAAATTCTATTTATTTCAATTTTACTCGCTTTTCGAGGGAGTTCAAATCAATCGTCAAATCAATCAGTAGGTTCATTATTGATAGTGCGCCAGTACCTAAACGCGTAAACCTACTAGTAATTGATTACCTGACATGGCTATTGAGTCCGAACCTATTCTTAAAATTTGTTTTATTAAATTGAACCATGAAATTGGATAATTAGTAATATAACTATTTTGCGAGAGATGAGCACGATTCTCCACAATGATATTCCTTGATTATGTATTTATGATCATTCTCTAAATTAGTTGATGTGGAATTTTCATCCAACACTAGGTTTGACTTTTTTTCTTTTTGAGTCTTAGTCATTTTTTACTATGCCTTCGAAGCTTAACTTTTGTTGCATATTAAGTTTTATTCATTTTTTACTATGGTTTCGAAACTCACAATACTTTTATTTCTTTTTTAGTCTTAGTCATTTTTTACTATGCCTTCGAAGTTCACAGTACTTTTGTTCACATTTGAGGATTCTATTGACATGACTAAGTTTAGGGCATGACTCTGATACCATGTTAGATGAACACGACTTCACAATGGTATGATATTGTCCACTTTGAGCATAAGCTCTCATGACTTAGCTTTGGCTTCCCAAAATGCCTCATTCCAATGGAGACAGTATTTCTTGATTATAAACCCATGACCAAGCACCCAAGCTCCAGGTTAAAACGTATCCAAAGCCTTGGTAATTCATACAGGCCTAGAGAAAAGTATTGGAATAAACTCGTGCAATCTCAAAAGCCAACGTATTCAAGGAAAAGGTATACCCCTACAAAAACCCATAGAGGAAAGAAAATGCGAATTTGCTTCAAATGTCGAGAAGACGGACATTATGCTAATAAGTGTCCAATCAGAGGAAAGATCAATGAGTTGGATAATGATTAAGAGCTGAACAATTAGCTACTACAACTAGTTCTAACCGACTCAGAACAATCCAGCGAGGGAGAGATCCTCGAACTTCAAGAAGAATCCGATTCATATTCTAGCACAGTATACGAATTAGAAAAAGAAGGAAAAAGGACATGCGAAGGATGCATAAATGTCCTTATAAAGGATCAAGAAATTCTACTCGAGGTGGTAGAAAAAGTTCAAGATCCAGAAATTCAACAGAAAATTGTTCAACGACTTAGAGATGCCATGATAATCTCTAAGCCATCTGAAAGGGAAAAAGAAATCGCTACAGACTTCAATCAGTTCTCCAAAGGTTTGAAAAACCTAGAGAACTAACTACTCAAGATCTTAGAGATTAATAATCTCAAACAAGTAGTGCAGGCATTAAGATCTAAAACCAGGTCAGAATCTTATATGCTTCACCAAAAAATTCTCCAACTTCAGGAAAGGCTGTCCGAACAAGGGAAAACGGCGCAATCGAACCTGGACGAAGATGATTATCAAAGTTCATTCGTTGGAGCCATCACCACTTCTCAATATCAAAAATAGTACGCTCTCGTTACCCTAAAAATTTATGATTTCAAAATCACATTAAAAGCTCTCATAGATACCGGAGCCGATCAAATTTGCATTCAAGAAGGCCTAATACCTACAAAGTATTTTGAAAAAACTACTAAGGGCCTTCGAGGTGCAAACAACAACCAACTCAAAATCAATTACATATTATCAATAGTTCATGTTTGCAATGATGAAATTTGTTTCTTAAATTCCTTCTTTTTAGTAAAAGACTCGGGACAAGAATTAATCCTAAATAGTCATTTCATTACTCAATTATACCCTTTCAAAATAACTGAAAAAGGGATAGAGTCAAAAGACTCCGGGAAGAAGATAAAAATTAATTTCCTCTCCCCTGTGAAGATCAGTGAGATAAATTACTTTCAAAAGAATACAATTATTCAATCCGTAAATATATTAAATTACAAAGAAAAACAAATCTCTTCTCTAAAGGAAGAGATTTCATTCAAAAGAATAGAAGAACCGCTTCAAAGTAAGACGGTCCAGTCTAAAATCAAAACATTACAAGATCAAATAGATCCCTAATGCCTCTTGGAATAGGAAGTAACATATAGTTAATCTTCCTTATGTCAAAAACTTCGAGGAGAAAAATATTTCTACAAATGCCCGACCTATTCAAATGAATAAATAATTGCTAACATTGTGCAAGACAGAAATTAATGATCTTTTGCAGAAGGGTCTTATTAGGCCATCAAAGAGTCTCATGTCATGCGCGACTTTTAACGTTAACAGTAATAAACTATAAATCCTTAAATAAGGTTTTGGAATGGATTAGATATCTCATTCCAAATAAATCTGATTTAATGCAAAGAATTTCAAATATAAAAATATTTTCAAAATTTAATATGGAGTAAGGATTTTGGCAAATCCAGATTTCAGAAAAGGACGAGTATAAAACGGCTTTCAACGTCCCTTTCAGACAGTACGATTGGAACGTTATGCCATTTGGGCTAAAAAACGCTCCATCCGAATTATAAAAAATCATGAATGATATTTTCAATCATTTTCAATCTTTTTCAATTGTTTATATTGACGATGTTCTGATTTTCTCTCAAAACATTGATCAACATTTTAAGCATCTTTAAACATTTTTGACAACAGTAAAAAAAAATACGGTTTAGTTGTTTCTAAACCAAAAATTAAACTTTTTCAAACAAAAATCGGTTTTCTTGGATTTAAAATTCATTTTGGTCCAATTAAACTCATTTAAAGATCCATTGTGTTTGCCTCAAACTTTACGGATCGCGGATAAAATCCAACCACAAAGATTTTTGGGACGTCTCAATTATGTGTCTGATTTCCTTCCAAATATCAAACCCATTTGCAAGCCACTCCACATCTTGAAAGGCTAAAAAAGAATCCAAAGCCCTTAGACTGAAGTTTAAAAAATTAAATCCCCTTGTCAAATCAATTCCGTGTTTATCTATGATAACCCGAGGGCTAGTTTAATAGTGGAGACCGACGCATCCGATATAGGATATGGAGGAATCCTGAAACAGTCCCTTGAGAAGAAAGTGATGGTGTTAATATAACACATGCGGAAGCAATTTGGATCTTAGGCACTTTAAGAACATTAATTATAGTATATAACTAACATGTTCATAAGTATTAAAACTTAATTAGTTTAGATACTAACCTTTTGTCGTTCAAACTCCTTTTTCCTCACGAACTGGTTTCGAACCACCACTAATGTCTTCTCCACTAACCTCCGGCCTTAGAACGGGATTGTGGAATCCGGTGAGTGACTAAACTTGGAAGAGATTTTGTATATGTGAAGAGATATTTGTGAGAGGTTTTTCTCAAGGTTTTCCACCAAGAAGAAGACCTTCCATGTACAATGATCACTCTATTTAAAGAGTGATGTTTGCATGTTCATGCAAATTTGAGATCACCAAATTTTGACACTTAAAATTCCACTCAAATGTTTGGGATTATGTGGCAAACATGCATGTTTGAGTTAACAAAATTTTGACACTCAAAATTCCACTCAAACTTGTGGGGTTTATTTGGCCAACATGCAAGTTTGGTTAAACCAAATTTTGACACCTCAAAATTTCACTAACATGGATTTTTTAATTAAATGAAGTCAACATTTTGACTTTCTTCATTTTAATTCAACAATTAATTTGAATAATGAATTTCAAATTAAAGTAACATTAAATGATTAATTAAACTATTTAATTAATATTTAATATTAATTCAAATGCCAATCCCAATAAATTTCTACACATAATTGATTAAGATATTTAAATCTTATTTAAATATCTCCGATTCTCTCCTTTTGTTTAATTCGTAAATAAAACAAAAATGCGGTTAAATATATCGTATATATGTAGCGCATATTCCCTAATTTGAATTCGAACACTTCGAACTCACTCGTCACACTGTTCTATGGTTTAGTCCGATATGAGCTAGCAGAGGGACCTAATGGACCTATAGATCATGGGCTCCAACGATCCAAGATTAACCGGCTAAACTCATTAACCTTGTTAACCAACATTCGTTAACTACTAGGACACTCCACTATAGCCTAGTAGTTGCACTCCCCTCACTATAGATATATTTCTGTCCATTTGATATAACCATGATTAGTAAGTCGATCCTTCACAGGTTGTTCGTAACTAGAGCTGGGTCAATTTACCGTTTTACCCCTAAAGTTACTTCTTGTTCCTTGTCTCACTGATCCTCTAATGAACAATTGGTTTGTGGTCCAACCAGTAAACTGAATCTCTCTCAGGCCAATGAGAGGGTGGGGCCCCTTGTTCAAGACCTGGAGTTAGTGCTTAAGGGAACTACCTTTCTTCTATCCCTAAAAGTGGGTAGGAGTGAATTCCATTTTGCACCCCATGTCCCCAGCCATTCACCCAGTCTTACCCCTGAAATGGGAGGCCTATTGAGTCGGCGAACTAGAGCCACTCTCACCCATGCAAATCTAAGGATAATGCTGAATAAACAGGAGTTCATGGTTAGCTCAGGATTAAAATCGAGTTACCTAGGTTATCGAATGAAAAGAAAATCAGTCTCAACAGTAAACGACATTATAAAGTGAGAGTGGTTTTCTTCATGGTCCGATCTTATGCAATACTCATTGCATAGGACGCCCCCACTTACATGTCTCCACATGTACAATTTAGTGATCACATTGTTTATATCATATACAAAAGTGGGTCGCATCCATAGTGTCCCCAGAATAAGGTACCCAGAATAAGGTACTCAGCCTTATCCTTATACTATAGATCATTTTGACTATATACCTGACCTTGATCCACTCTTATGTCTCTATATATAGTTCAAGTAATCATACTATAGCTAGAGTGTTCTTAGTTTATTGGATTTAGATTAATGATCGTAAAGTTCACTTTATTCAATAACAATCTTTACTGAATAAATAACAATAATAACTTTATTGAAAATAGAATATGTTTTTGTTTACGAACTATGAGTTTTAGGACATAAAACCCAACACGTACAACACCAGGAAAGCTACTGTAGAGTTGACTATCCTTTTTTAAACACAAGGTTCGTCAACATTCTGTTTAAAACCATAAGATTTGATCGCAGGATCAAACTTTATATTCCAGGAGCGAGATGCTTGCTTCAACCCATAAATGGATCTTTTAAGCTTGCAAACCCTTTGCTCGTGATCCTGTTCAATGAACCCCTCTAGTTGAGCCATATAGATACTCTCTTCAAGATTGCCGTTTAGAAAGGCTGTCTTAACATCCATTTGCCAAATTTCATAATCATAAAATGTGGCAATAGACAAAAGTATTCTAATCGATTTAAGCATAGCAAAAGGAGAGAAGGTTTCTTCATAGTCTACCCCCTCTCTTTGGGTATAACCCTTTGCTACTAGTCGAGCTTTAAAAGTTTGTACCTTACCGATTTGGTCTCGTTTCCTCTTATAGATCCATTTGCAACCAATAGGTTTTACCCCATCTGGTTGATCTACAAGTTCCCAGACTGAATTGAAGTACATTGACTCCATTTCAAGATTCATGGCTTTAATCCACTGATCTCTATCTTCATCATTCATTGCTTGTTTATAGGTCAATGGATCCTCAATGCCATCATCAGGTATGATGACTTGAGTTTCTGCCAAACCCAAGTAACGATCGGGTTGAGTTATAACCCTCCCACTACGTCGAGGCATTCTCAACTCTTGAGAGGGATGTGATTGACCAGAAGTGTCAGCTCCATCAACAACTCTTGTTGAAGGACCAGCTTGATCAACAACTCTTGTTGTTTTATCAGTAGCTTCTTTAGAAATCCCACTTAATACTAGTTTGCTGCGAGGTTGATGATTTCTTACGTGGTCTTCCTCTAAGAATGTAGCGTTTGTTGATACAAACACTCTATTTTCTTGAGGGTCATAAAACAAACCACCTTTCGTCTCTTTGGGGTATCCTACAACATTTCTTGGGGTTTTGCAACAACACATGTGCTGGACATCCCCAAATTTTGAAGTGACGTAAACTACCTTTATGCCCTTTCCATAACTCATAAGGTGTTTCTGAAATACTCTTAGTAGGAACCATGTTCAAAATGTATGTGGCAGTCTCCACTGCATATCCCTAAAACGGATCGGGTAATTGAGCGAAACTCATCATAGACCGAACCATGTCTAACAAAGTTCTATTTCTCCTTTCTGATACACCATTTTGTTGAGGCATACCAGGGGCTGAGAGTTAAGACCTTATTCCATGTTCTATCATATAGTCCTGAAATCTTAAGTCCATGTACTCTCCTCCTCGATCTGATCGAAGTGTTTTAATAGTTTTACCTAATAGATTCTCAACCTCAGTCTTATATTCTCTAAATTTTTCAAGAGCTTCGAACTTGTGACGCATTAGGTAAAGATAGCCATACCTTGAATAATTATCAATAAAACTGATGAAATATTCATACCCTCCTCGTACTTTGACATTCATTGGACCACAGAGATCTGTATGTACGAGTTTTAAGGTTTCTTTGGCTCTATAACCTTTTTCGGAAAACGATCGTTTAGTCATTTTACCCTCAAGACAAGACTCACATGGAGGTAAAGAGTTGTCTTCTAACTCATTCAGAAGTCCTCTTTTAACCAATCTCTCAATCCTATTGAAATTAATGTGGCCTAGTCTTAAGTGCCAAAGATAGGTATTAGGAGAAATCTTTTGTCGTTTATTTTGAGTTTCAGCTGTTTTAAACATTTCGGTATTTAAAATGACTTTTGTTTCGTTCGGTTTTAACATATATAAGTTGTTTTCTAGTTTTGCAGAACAAGTATGAATACCTCTTTTGCAAATGAACACTTCATTGATTTCAAAAGATACTTTATACAATTGTTCTAATAAACAAGAGATAGATATTAGATTTCTTTTCATTTCAGGAACAAAAAGTACATTATCTAATATAACGAATCTATCTCCAAAAAACAACTTTAAATTTCTTACTGATCTTGCTGAGACAACCTCTCTTGTTCTAACCCTGAGTGTTATCTCGCCATCCGCAAGCATTCTCCCGGAGCTAGTTTCTTAGTAAAAAGAACAAATATGATTAGTCGCCCCTGAATCTAGTATCCAAGTTGAGTTGTCATACTCTACTAAACATATTTCTACAACGAATAAATCATATTTACCTTGTTGTGTCTTTTCGACTTTCTTCTCTACAAGGTATTTTGGGCAGTTTCTCTTCCAGTGTCCGTTTTCGTTGCAATGGAAACATTTTCCTTTATCTGCTTTTTGAACCTTGTGTTTGCGGTTAGTAGGAATCTTATTTTTTCCTTTACCCTTCTTTTTCATCAAAACACTTTTAGAAGTTGAGGGTCCAGATTTATTTTTGGAGGACGATCCTCGTAGTAATTTCTTGGAGACAGTAACATTTGCTTCTCCTATTTGTTCCTTGTTCGTTAAAAGGGATTGATAAGTTTGTAGCTCATTGAGAAGAGCAGTCAAGTTATATTCTATTTTGTTCATTACACATTTGTGCGGAACTGGAAGAAGCTCTTTGGAAGAGACATCATGATAAAACTGACTTGACTCTTCTCATCAATGATAGCTTCATTTTCTTCTGCCACATTGAAATGGACCATCATGTCCAGGACATGTTCTCTAACTGAGGTCCCTTCTTTCATACGACAGTTGTAAATGTATTTTATGGTTTCATGTTTAAGGGAGAAAGACGGTTGTCCAAACGTCCCTTTTAGAGATTCCATAATCTCTTTAGCAGTACCCATAACATCGTGTTTCTTAGCCAAAACATCAGATATGCTGGCTAGAATGTACACTCGGGCTTTGTCATGTCTTTATCCATCTGTCATACGCATCCCAAACTGTTCGGTTTGCATTTGAGCTGGGGTTTGGAGGACATTCCTCAGTTAAAACAAATCTTAAATCATCAATTACCAGTATTGTGTTTAGGTTTGATTTCTAAGTTGCGTAATTGTCGCCGTTTAATTTCTCAGAAGCAAGTAATTGTACTATTGAGTTTGTCATGCTGTAATATAAAGAAAATTCAATTAGTGATTTGACTTAATCCTGTTTAATCCAATCAGTTTTAGCAAATGTAATAATGTACCCAAAAATTATTAATTTGCAGCTATACTTTAGTGAGTTAGAGCAACTGTTACTGAGGGGCAGTCAATCACTCATTCACTAAACCAAGACATTCTTGACTTTAAATACTAATCCTAGAATAACTCTTGTTCCTATTGTGTTTTTAGTTATCGCTATTTTGGTCAAGAATATACTAACTCTTAGTAATTCTTCGTAAATGTGACCCGCCATTTTCAGACCTTAGAGATCGGTCCCAACAATGCTATCGAATGAAAAGGCCAAAGTTGGGAACGGACCTAAGAAATCCTATCCATTTATGGAGTTTGCGTTGTTTCAACTCCCATGTTACGACCCTCCGAATGGGTAGTTGCTCTAGGGCAACATGCAGGTGGAACATGGAAATCTCACGGTGCAACCTAGTGGTGGAGACCATAGGAGGTGTTGATATACTTCCTTCTCCCACTTACTATAAATACTTTCTCTATTCACCTTGTTATTGACTCATGCAAATACCTTCCAAATGGAGGACGCTCCTAGGGCGACACAAGGCCGAGCATGAATCTCACGGTGTGAATTTTCCAGAGAGCGTAAAAGGAAATGATGTATCTCATGTATCTCATATAGCGCAGTATCTTACACCCCAGCCGCTGGTGCTCTTACGATGGATTGTCTGACTATCTTGTGATGAACGTTGTCAATAAAATGATGATGGCCGCAGACGCGAAGGCCATTAATCCGACCATTAAATAGCTCAAGTCTTAGTGATCGAATTTATCGGGCAACTCAAAGACTGGTGGGACAAAATATTTTAACGAATCAACTCGTCAACAGATATTAAACCACTATGTTATCAGGCCAACAACTTAAATCATCAGAGAAGAAGGTCCATCAACTAGGACCGAAGTACAACATGAAAAGGTAGAAGATGCTGTCAATACTCTAATCTATACCCTCATAGAATTCTTCGTTGGCGACCCCCTTGAAATACTCATGAACCTGAAATGCCCTACCTTAGGAGATTTCAGGTGGTACAAAGACATGTATTTCAGCAAAGTTCTTATTAGAACAGATAGTTCGTTGGAATTCTGGAAAGAGAATTTTGTCAATGGACTACCAAAACACTTCTCAAGGAGGATCAAGGACGGTCTTAAGACAAAGTATAATGGAACAATTCCATGGCAAACTTTGTCATAGGGATCCATAACATCCTTCATCATAGAAGAATGACTCAGACTTTGTAATGAGCCAAAGATTCAAAACAAGCTCAATTCTTCGATATCAAACAGAAAAGAGTTTGATAATGCGTACAGGCCTAGAGAAAAGTATCGGAATAAGCCTGTACAATCTCAAAAGCCAACGTATTCTAAGAGAAAGTACACTCCCACAAAAACTCATAAAGGAAAGAAAAAGCAAACTTGCTTCAAATGTCGAGAAGAAGGACACTATGCTAACAAGTGTCTAATCAGAGGAAAGATCAACGAGTTGGATATAGATCAAGAGCTAAAAAATCAGCTACTACGACTGGCTCTAACCGACTCAGAACAATCAAGCGAGGGAGAAATTCTCGAACTTAAAAAAGAATCCGATTCATATTCTAGCACAGAATATGAATCAGAACAAGAAGGAAGAAGGACGTGCGAAGGATAAATAAACGTCCTTACAAAGGATCAAGAAATTCTACTTAAGGTGGTAGAAAAAATTCAAGATCCAGAAATTCAACAGAAAATTGCTCAACGACTTAGAGATTCTATGACAATCTCTAAACCACCTGAAAGGGAAGAAAGAAATCTCTATAGACTTCAATCAGTTCTCCAAAGGTTTGAAAAACCGAGAGAACTCACTACTCAAAACCTACAAAAAGAGATTAATAATCTCAAACAAGAAGTACAGGTATTAAGATCTGAAACCAGGTCAGAATCCTATATGCTTCGCCAAGAAATTCTCAACCTTCAGGAAAGGCTGCTCGAACAAAAGGAAACGACGCAACCAAACTGGACAAAGATGATTTTTAAAGTTCCTTTGTTGGAGCCATCACCACTTCTCAATATCAAAAATGGTACGCTCTCGTTACCTTAAAAATTTATGATTTCAAAATCACACTAAAGGCTCTCATAGATACTAGAGCCGATCAAAATTGCATTCAAGAAAGCCTAATACCTACTAAGTGTTTTGAAAAAACTATCGAAGGCCTTAGAGGTGCAAACAACAAGTCCATGTTTGTAATGACGGAATTTGCTTCGTAAATTCCTTCCTCTTAGTAAAGGACTTAGGACGGGAACTAATCGTAGGTACTTCTTTCATTACTCAATTATACCCTTTTAAAATAACTGAAAAGGGGTTAGAGTCAAAATCTTTAGGAAAGAAGATAAAATTTAATTTCCTTTCCCCTATAAGGATTAATGAAATAAATAACCTTCAAAAGAATATAATTATTCAATCAATAAATGTATTAAATTATAAAGAAAAACAAATTTCTTTTCTGAAGGAAGAAATTTCATTCAAGAGAACAGAAGAACAGCTTCAAAGCAAGACCGTCCAGTCTAAAATGTAAACATTACAAGCTCAAATAGAAAGGGAAATTTGTTCAACTGTCCCTAATGCCTTTTGGAATAGGAAGCAACACATAGTTAATCTTCCTTATGTGAAAACTTTCGAGGAGAAAAATATTCCTACGAAGGCCCGACCTATTCAAATGAATAAAGATTTACTAACATTCTGCAAAGCAGAAATTAATGATCTTCTACAGAAAGGCCTTATTAGGCCATAAAAGAGCCCCTGGTCATGTGCAGCTTTTTACGTCAACAACCAGGCAGAGAAAAAGCGTGGAGTTCCACGACTATCCATATTCCAAATAAATTAGATACCCTTCCACGACCATTGATGAATGGAATATCGATGGATTGTCCGACTATCTGATAATGAATGTTGTCAATGAAATGATGATGGCCGCAGGTGCGTATAAATTACAGGGCCATAAATCCGACCATCAGATAGCTCAAGTTTTAGTAACTGGATTTACCGAGCAACTCAAAGACTGGTGGGACAAATATCTCGACGAAGCAACTCGCCAACAGATATTAAACCACTATGTCGTTAGGCCAACTACTCAAATCATCAAAGAAGAAGGTCCATCAACTAGGACCGAAGTACAACATGAAAGGGTAGAGGATGCTATCAACACCCTCATTTATACCCTCATAGAATTCTTTGTTGGCAACCCTCTGAAATATCAAGAGAGATCCGCCGAGATACACATGAATCTAAAATGCCCTACCTTAGAAGATTACAGGTGGTACAAAGACATGTATTTCAGCAAAGTTCTTATTAGAATAGATAGTTCGTTGGAATTCTGGAAAGAGAATTTTGTCAATGGACTACCAAAACACTTCTCAAGGAGGATCAAGGACGGTCTTAAGACAAAGTATAATGGAACAATTCCATGGCAAACTTTGTCATAGGGATCCATAACATCCTTCATCATAGAAGAATGACTCAGACTTTGTAATGAGCCAAAGATTCAAAACAAGCTCAATTCTTCGATATCAAATAGAAAAGAGCTTGGAAGATTTTGTGATCAATATGGATGCAAGGGGATAGAAGCTCCCTCAACCTTTAGAAGAAAGAAGGTTAAGACGCATCCAAAACCTTATAATTCATACAGGCCTAGAGAAAAGTATCGGAATAAACCCGTGCAATCTCAAAAGCCAACGTATTCAAGAAGGAAGTATACTCCTACAATACCCCATAAAGGAAAGAAAAGGCAAACTTGCTTCAAATGTCGAGAAGAAGGACATTATGCTAATAAGTGTCCGATCAGAGGAAAGATCAATAAGTTGGAGATAGATCAAGAGCTGAAAAATCAGCTACTACGACTAGCTCTAACCGACTCAGAACAATCCAGCGAGGGAGAAATCCTCGAACTCCAAGAAGAAACCGATTCATATTCTAGCATAGAATACGAATCAGAACAAGAAGGAAAAAGGACGTGCGAAGGATGCATAAATGTCCTTACAAAGGATCAGAAATTCTACTCGAAGTAGTAGAAAAAGTTCAAGATCCAGAAATTCAACAGAAAATTGCTCAACGACTTAGAGATGCCATGACAATCTTTAAGCCACCTGAAAGGGAAGAAAGAAATCCCTACAGACTCCAATCAGTTCTCCAAAGATTTGAAAAACCGAGGGAACTCACTACTCAAGATCGACAAAGAGAGATTAATAATCTCAAACAAGAAGTACAGGCGTTAAGATTTGAAACTAGGTCAGAGTCTTATATGCTTCGTCAAGAAATTCTCAATCTTAAGGAAAGGCTGCCCGAACAAGGGGAAACGGCGCAACCGAACCTGGACGCTCTCGTTACCTTAAAAATTTATGATTTCAAAATCACACTAAAGGCTCTCATAGATACGGGAGCCGATCAAAATTGCATTCAAGAAGGCTTAATATTTACAAAGTATTTTGAAAAAACTACTGAGGGCCTTAGAGGTGCAAACAACAGCAAACTCAAAATTAATTACAAACTATCAAAAGTTCATGTTTGCAATGATGGAATTTGCTTCGTAAATTCCTTCCTCTTAGTAAAGGACTTAGGTCAAGAGTTAATCCTAGGTACTCCTTTCATTACTCAATTATACCCTTTTAAAATAACTGAGAAGGGGTTAGAGTCAAAGGCCTTATGAAAGAAGATAAAATTTAATTTACTTTCCCGGTAAGGATTAGTAAAATAAATAACTTTCAAAAGAATACAATTATTCAATCAATAAATGTATTAAATAAGAAGGAAAAACAAATTTCTTTTTTAAAGGAAGAAATTTCATTCAAAAGAATAGAAGAACAAATTCGAAATCAGACTGTCCGGTCCAAAATCAAAACTTTACAATCTCAAATAGTAAGGGAGATATGTTCAACTATCCCTAATGCCTTTTGGAATAGGAAGCAACACATAGTTGATCTTTCTTATGTCAAAAACTTCGAGGAGAAAAGTATTCCTACGAAGGCCCGACCTATTTAAATGAATAGAGAATTACTAACATTCTGCAAAGTAGAAATCAATGATCTTTTGCAGAAGGGTCTTATTAGACCATTAAAGAGCCCCTGGTCATGTGCGGCTTTTTACGTCAACAACCAGGCAGAGAAGGAACGTGGAGTCCCGTGACTGGTAATAAACTACAAACCCTTAAATTAGGTTTTGGAATGGATTAGATATCCAATTCCAAATAAATCAGATTTAATGCAAAGAATTTCAAATGAAAAAGTATTTTCAAAATTTGATATGAAATCAGGATTTTGGCAAATCCATATTTTAGAAAAAGACAAGTACAAAATGACTTTCAATGTCCCTTTCGGACAATACGAATGGAACGTTGTGCCATTTGGGCTAAAAAACGCTCCATCCGAATTTCAAAAGATTATGAAGGATATTTTCAATCCTTTTCAAGACTTTTCAATTGTTTATATTGACGATGTTCTGATTTTTTCTCAAAACATCGATCAGCACTTCAACTCTCTTCAAACATTTTTTACGACAGTCAAAAGAAACGGTTTAGTTGTGTCTAAACCAAAAATTAAACTTTTTCAAACAAAATTCAGTTTTCTTAGATTTGAAATTCATTTGGTTCTAATTAAACCCATTCAAAGGTCCATTGAGTTTGCCTCAAACTTTCCGGACCAAATTATACATAAAACCCAACTACAAAGATTTTTGGGATGTTTCAATTATGTGTCGATTTCCTTCAAAATATCAGACCCATTTGCAAGCCACTTTTTGAAAGGCTAAAAAGAATCCAAAGCCCTGGACTGAAGAACACACCAAAACAGTTCAAAAAATCAAATCCCTTGTCAAGGCAATTCCATGTTTATTGCTGATAAACCCAAGGGCTAGTTTAATAGTGGAGACCGACGCATCCGATATTGGATATGGAAGAATCCTGAAACAGTCCCTTGACAAGAAAGAATCCATTATCCGTTTCCATTCGGAAATATGGAATTCTACTCAAAAAAATTACTCAACAGTAAAGAAAGAAATACTTTCAATAGTACTTTGTGAAAATTTCGAAGTGATTTAATTAACAAAAGCTTTGTTATCAAAACAGATTCAAGAGCATCTAAATTTGTTTTAGAAAATGATGTCAAGAATCTTGTGTCTAAACAAATTTTTGCTAGATGGCAAGCCATTTTATCTTGCTTCGACTTCCAAATTTTGCCTATAAAAGGGGTCAAAAACCCCTTGGCAGATTACCTCTCAAGAGAGTACTTACTCTCAAAGAAAAATTCTCCTTAACCAATCTCTTTCTCCCAGTAATGACCGGAAAGAAAGTGATCGAAAAAGGGAAGAAGCTCAATGCTTCTTCAAGCACACCTACTCCAATGACGTCTGATAGCTATGCAATGGATGCTGGTTTCACCTTGGTGACCAAGTCTAAAGCAAAGCTTTCTAAAAAACAAGCGGAGGTTATCACTCCGACGAGGCCTTCCGCCTCTTTAACACGACCATCTGTTAGATAAAACCTGAGTTTTTCATTTTTCCTTATTTAGATTCACACGATTTCAGAATACCTCCGTTTGACCATTTGACAAACACGTCGAATGGATCACCAAACTTTTAGACGGCAATTTTGTAGGGAGTGGCACAGATTTTGTTGGCCACTCTCCCGCCATTTTTAGGATAATTTATATTTAAATAGGAAATCTGTTTAGAATATTAAATAACCTAATTTTAAGAGTCAAAATTTCAGCTTTTCTCTTTGTTATTTTTACGCATTTTATTTTTTCTTCCAACAACCTCTTGTCGAAGATTTCCTCTCACCGATAAGAAGGGATTTCCCTGGCTGATTATCGAAATCCAACACCATCTGTCGTTACTCCATCAAGACCTACTATCCCTTCCACTTCAAAGGGACCTTCTGTCCCCTCAACCTACTCAGACGCGGTTGTTCCCGTTCGATTTTCTCCAATTCCTGAGATCTATACCAGAAGCTCTGGTAGAACCAAAATACGACGACTCGAAAATCAGTGAGGTCGTCAAGAAAGCTTATCCATCGGGATTCTTTTATATCCCAGAAGATCTTCATAAGACTAGACGGTTTTATGAATTTATTTTAGTCGACACAAAATACGTCGAAATTACTCATATTTGAGTCTCGATGATCCTTCAAAAGTCGCGTACTCAATGTTAAAATATTCAAAGTCATGAATCCGACGTACTGGAATCAAGATCCGTACACGGAAAAGACTTTTTCAAAGCCATTTGTTCCTCACTGTTTTTCATATAGGGACTATCAGATGACATGGTTTAATGTCATTTGGTATCAAAATTATGAGCACTAGTGGTTTATTCAATTTTGATGATCCTTCAAAAGTCGCGTACTCAATGTTAAAATATTCAAAGTCATGAATCCGACGTACTGGAATCAAGATCCGTACACGGAAAAGACTTTTTCAAAGCCATTTGTTCCTCACTGTTTTTCATATAGGGACTATCAGATGGCATAGTTTAATGTCATTTGGTATCAAAATTATGAGCACTAGTGGTTTATTCAATTTTGATGATCCTTCAAAAGTCGCGTACTCAATGTTAAAATATTCAAAGTCATGAATCCGACGTACTGGAATCAAGATCCGTACACGGAAAAGACTTTTTCAAGGCCATTTGTTCCTCACTGTTTTTCATATAGGGACTATCAGATGGCATGGTTTAATGTCATTTGGTATCAAAATTATGAGCACTAGTGGTTTATTCAATTTTGCCAGAATGCTCATAAAATTCATCATCCATTTTGGTTCATCAAATGGTGGAAAATCTTTGGATCAGCCAAAGATATATTCCCCGTTCCAATACATGAATGCTTCTACTACTTTATTCAAAATATATTCAAAACTCCATTTCCATTAACCATGCGCTTTTGCGTATACTTTCAAATTTCTTGGATTTTAACTTGGAATTTTCAAATTAAAGAAACCGAAGACCAAATAAAATAGGTCTTCAAAACTATCAAAATCAAATGGTGGGATAAATATACTTATACCCACGCAGACATCAAAGCGGTAAAGGTCTGGCTATCTGAGAATGGCCACCTTCAGGATTTATCCAAGAAGAGGACCTCCGAATTCCTTAATTCAAAGTCGAAGCTACTCGCTGCATTAGCCTAGACAACTTCGGAAGCTGATTTTCAAAAGTTTCTTCAAAAGGCCGCATCAGTCGGTTCGACGTCTTCTCCATCTATTGTAGAAGAAGAAGATGAAGACACGATTTATGATCTCAATTATTCATTTTTGGATTTTCAACCACCTTTGTAAATATCATAATCTCAATGACTGAATAGTCGTTAAATTATTTGTAATTAGAATATATATATATATATGTATATATATATATTTTGGTAGGTGAAATATGGATTTGTATGGATGACAGAGCTCATGTATATGGATTTCGGGATTAGAAATAGTTGAGCTCCGAAATCCATATACCTGACCTCTGTCGTCCATACAAATCCATATTTCACCTAAAAAGAATCCAAAGCCTTGGACTGAAGAACACACCAAAACAGTCCAAAAAATCAAATCCCTTGTCAAGTCAATTCCGTGTTTATCGCTGATAAATACAAGGGCAGTTTAATAGTGGAGACCGACGTATCCGACATTGGATATGGAGGAATCCTAAAACAGTCCCTTGACAAGAAAGAATCCATTGTCCGTTTCCATTCGGGAATATGGAATTCTACTCAAAAAAATTACTCAACAGTAAAGAAAGAAATACTTTCAATAGTACTTTGTGTACAAAAATTTCAAAGTGATTTAATTAACAAAAGTTTTGTTATCAAAACAGATTCAAAGGCATCTAAATTTGTTTTAGAAAAGGATGTCAAAAATCTTGTGTCAAAACAAATTTTTGCTCGATGGCAAGCCATTTTATCTTGCTTCGACTTTCAAATTTTGCCTATAAAAGGGGTCGAAAATCCCTTGGCAGATTACCTCTCAAGAGAGTTCTTACTCTCAAATACAAATTCTCCCTAACCAATCTCCTTCTCCCAGCAATGACCGGTAAGAAAGTGACCGAAAAAAGGAAGAAGCCTAATGCTTCTTCAAGCACACCTACTCCAATGACATCCGACAGCTATGCGATGGATGCTGGTTTCACATTGGTGACCAGATCTAAAGCAAAACTTTCTAAAAAACAAGCGGAGGTTATCACTCCGGCGAGGCCTTCTGCCTCTTCAACACGGCCATCTGCCGTTACTCCATCGAGACCTACTGTCTCTTCCACTTCAAAGGGACCTTCCGTCCCCTCAACCTACTCGGACGCGATTATTCCAGTTCGATTTTCTCCAGTTCCTGAAATCAAGACCTATTTTCAAAAATTTGTGTCTATACCAGAAGCTCTGGTAGAACCAGAATACGACGACCCGAAAATCGGCGAAGTCGTTAAAAAAGCCTATCCATCGGGATTCTTTTATATCCCAGAAGATCTTCATAAAACTAGAAGGTTTTATGAATTCATTGTAGTCGACACAAAGTCCGTTGAAATTACTCATATTCCGAGTCGCGATGATCCTTCGAAAATCGCGTATTCAAAATTAAAAATTTTCAAAGTCATGAACCCGACGTATTGGAATCAAGATCCATACACGGAGAAGATTTTTTCAAAACCTTTTGTTCCTCATTCTTAGTCATACAGAGACTATCAGATGGCATGGTTCAATGTCATTTGGTATCAAAATTACGAGCACTCATGGTTTATTCAATTCTGCCAGAATGCTCACAAAATTAATTACCCATTTTGATTCATCAAATGGTGGAAAATCTTTGGATCAGCCAAAGATATATTTCCAGTTCCAATACAGGAATCGTTCCACTATTTCGTTCAAAATATATTCAAAATCCCATTTCCATTAACCATGCGCTTTTGCGTATACTTTCAAATTCCTTGGATTTTAACTTGGAAATTTCAAATTAAAGAAAACGAAGACCAAATAAAACAGGTCTTCAAAACTATAAAAATCAAATGGTGGGATAAATATACTTATACCCACGCAGACATCAAAGCGGTAAAGGTCTGGCTATCTGAGAATGGCCACCTTCAGGATTTATCCAAGAAGAAGACCTCCGAATTCCTTAATTCAAAGTCGAAGCTACTCGCTGCATTAGCCCAGAAAACTTCAGAAGCTGATTTTCAAAAGCTTCTTCAAGAGGCTGCATCAGTCGGTTCGACGTCTTCTCCTTCTATTGTAGAAGGAGAGGATGAAGACACAATTTATGATCTCAATGATCCATTTTTGGATTCACAACCACCTTTGTAGATATCATCATCTCAATGACTGAATAGTCGTTAAACTAATTGTAATAAAAAAAAAATAATTCAAATTGGTGAATGGAATATGTTCCCTGACATATTCTATTCAACTTTTCTTCTTTTGATATATTACTATTTTGGTTTTTCTTATTATTGATGAAAAACGACATATATTTACATTCATTCCTACATTCATCAATTTCTCAATGAAATGATGAAATAGGAAAAAGTACATCAATAATAAGAAAAACCAAAATAGTAATATACCAAAAGAAGGAAAGTTGAATGGAATATGTCAGGGAACATATTCCATTCACCAATTTGAATTTTTTTTTTTTTTTATTACAATTAGTTTAACGACTATTCAGTCATTGAGATGATGATATCTACAAAGGTGGTTGTGAATCCAAAAATGGATCATTGAGATCATAAATTGTGTTTTCATCCTCTCCTTCTATAATAGAAGGAGAAGACGTCGAACCGACTGATGCAGCCTCTTGAAGAAGTTTTTGAAAATCAGCTTCTGAAGTTTTCTAGGCTAATGCAGCGAGTAGCTTCGACTTTGAATTAAGGAATTCGGAGGTCTTCTTCTTGGATAAATCCTGAAGGTGGCCATTCTCAGATAGCCAGACCTTTACCGCTTTGATGTCTGCGTGGGTATAAGTATATTTATCCCACCATTTGATTTTTATAGTTTTGAAGACCTGTTTTATTTGGTCTTCGTTTTCTTTAATTTGAAAATTCCAAGTTAAAATCCAAGGAATTTGAAAGTATACGCAAAAGCACATGGTTAATGGAAATGGGATTTTGAATATATTTTGAACGAAATAGTGGAACGATTCCTGTATTGGAACTGGAAATATATCTTTGGCTGATCCAAAGATTTTCCACCATTTGATGAATCAAAATGGGTAATTAATTTTGTGAGCATTCTGGCAGAATTGAATAAACCATGAGTGCTCGTAATTTTGATACCAAATGACATTGAACCATGCCATCTGATAGTCTCTGTATGACTAAGAATGAGGAACAAAAGGTTTTAAAAAAGTCTTCTCCGTGTATGGATCTTGATTCCAATACGTCGGGTTCATGATTTTGAAAATTTTTAATTTTGAATACGCGATTTTCGAAGGATTATCGCGACTTGGAATATGAGTAATTTCAACGGACTTTGTGTCGACTAGAATGAATTCATAAAACCTTCTAGTTTTATGAAGATCTTCTGGGATATAAAAGAATCCCGATGGATAGGCTTTTTTAACGACTTCGCCGATTTTCGGGTCGTCGTATTCTGGTTCTACCAGAGCTTCTGGTATAGACACAGATTTTTGAAAATAGGTCTTGATTTCAAGAACTGGAGAAAATCGAACGGGAACAATCGCGTCCGAGTAGGTTGAGGGGACGGAAGGTCCCTTTGAAGTGGAAGAGACAGTAGGTCTCGATGGAGTAACGGCAGATGGCTGTGTTGAAGAGGCAGAAGGCCTCGCCGGAGTGATAACCTCCACTTGTTTTTTAGAAAGCTTTGCTTTAGATCTAGTCACCAATGTGAAACCAGCATCCATCGCATAGCTGTCGGATGTCATTGGAGTAGGTGTGCTTGAAGAAGCATTGGGCTTCTTCCCTTTCTCGGTCACTTTCTTACCAGTCATTGCTGGGAGAAGGAGATTGGTTAGGGAGAATTTGTATTTGAGAGTAAGAACTCTCTTGAGAGGTAATCTGCCAAGGGGTTTTCGACCCCTTTTATAGGCAAAATTTGGAAGTCGAAGCAAGATAAAATGGCTTGCCATCTAGCAAAAATTTGTTTTGACACAAGATTCTTGACATCCTTTTCTAAAACAAATTTAGATGCCCTTGAATCTGTTTTGATAACAAAACTTTTGTTACTTAAATCACTTTGAAATTTTTGTACACAAAGTACTATTGAAAGTATTTCTTTCTTTACTGTTGAGTAATTTTTTTGAGTGGAATTCCATATTCCCGAATGGAAACGGACAATGGATTCTTTCTTGTCAATGGACTGTTTTAGGATTCCTCCATATCCAATGTCGGATGCGTCAGTCTCCACTATTAAACTAGCCCTTGTGTTTATTAGCGATAAACACGGAATTGACTTGACAAGGGATTTGATTTTTAGGACTGTTTTGGTATGTTCTTCAGTCCAGGGCTTTGGATTCTTTTTGAGCCTCTCAAAAAGTGGCTTGCAGATGGGTCTGGTATTTTGAAGGAAATCAGATACATAATTGAGACATCCCAAAAATCTTTGTAGTTGGGTTTTATCTGTAATTTGGTCCGGAAAATTTGAGGCAAACTCAATGGACCTTTGAATGGGTTTAATTAGACCCAAATGAATTTCAAATCCAAGGAAACGGATTTTTGTTTGGAAAAGTTTAATTTTGGGTTTTGACACAACTAAACCGTTTCTTTTGACTGTCGTCAAAAATGTTTGAAGATGCTTAAAGTGTTGATCGATATTTTGAGAAAAAATCAGAACATCGTCAATATAAACAATTGAAAAGTCTTGAAAAGGATTGAAAATATCATTCATAATCTTTTGAAATTCGGATGGAGCGTTTTTTAGCCCAAATGGCATAACGTTCCATTCGTATTGTCCGAAAGGGACATTGAAAGCCGTTTTGTACTTGTCTTTTTCTGAAATCTGGATTTGCTAAAATCCTGATTTCATATCAAATTTTGAAAATATTTTTGCATTTGAAATTCTTTGCATTAAATCTGATTTATTTGGGATTGGATATCTAATCCATTCCAAAACCTTATTTAAGGGTTTGTAGTTTATTACCAGTCGCGGGACTCCACGTTCCTTTTCGTCTTGGTTGTTGACGTAAAAAGCCGCACATGACCAGGGGCTCTTTGACGGTCTAATAAGACCCTTCTGCAAAAGATCATTGATTTCTGCTTTGCAGAATGTTAGTAATTCTTTATTCATTTAAATAGGTCGGGCCTTCGTAGGAATATTTCTTTCCTCGAAAGTTTTGACATAAGGAAGATCAACTATGTGTTGCTTCCTATTCCAAAAGGCATTTGGGATAGTTGAACAAATTTTCCTTTCTATTTGAGTTTGTAAAGTTTTGATTTTAGACTGGACAGTCTTATTTTGAATCTGTTTTCTATTCTTTTGAATGAAATTTCTTCTTTTAAAAAAGAAATTTGTTTGTTCTTTTGGAGGTTATTTATTTCATTAATCCTTATGGGGGAAGGAAGTTAAATTTTATCTTCTTTCCTAAGGACTTTCATTCTAACCCTTTTTTAGTTATTCTAAAAGAATATAATTGAGTAATGAAAGGAGTACCTAGGATTAACTCTTGTCCTAAGTCCTTTACTAAGAGGAAGGAATTTACGAAGCAAATTCCATCATTACAAACATGAACTTTTGATAGTTTGTAATTAATTTTGAGTTTGTTGTTGTTTGCAGCTCTAAGACCCTCAGTAGTTTTTTCAAAATACTTTGTAGGTATTAGGCCTTCTTGAATGCAATTTTGATCGGCTCCAGTATCTATGAGAGCCTTTAGAGTGATTTTGAAATCATAAATCTTTAAGGTAACGAGAGCGTACAATTTTTGATATTGAGAAGTGGTGATGGCTCCAACGAAGGAACTTTGTAAATCTTCTTCGTCCAGGTTCAGTTGCGTCGTTTCCCTTTGTTAGGGCAGCTTTTCTCGAAGATTAAGAATTTCTTGACGAAGCATATAAGATTCTGACCTAGTCTCAAATCTTAACGTCTGTACCTCTTGTTTGAGATTATTAATCTCTCTTTATCTTGAGTAGTGAGTTCCCTCGGTTTTTCAAATCTTTGGAGAACAGATTGGAGTCTGTAGGGATTTTTTTCTTCCCTTTCAGGTGGCTTAGAGATTGTCATGGCATCTCTAAGTCGTTGAGCAATTTTCTGTTGCATTTCTAGATCTTGAACTTTTTCTACTACTTCGAGTAGAATTTCTTGATCCTTTGTAAGGACATTTATGCATCCTTCGCACGTCCTCTTCCCTTCTTGTTCTGATTTGTATTCTGTGCTAGAATATGAATCGGATTCTTCTTGGAGTTCGAGGATTTCTCCCTCGCTGGATTGTTCTGAGTCGGTTAGCACTAGTCGTAGTAGCTGATTTTTCAGCTCTTGATCTATTTCTAACTCATTGATTTTTCCTCTGATTGGACACTTATTAGCCTAATGTCCTTCTTCTCGACATTTGAAGCAAGTTGCCTTTTCTTCCCTTTATGGGGTTTTGTAGGAGTATACTTCCTTCTTGAATACGTTGGCTTTTGAGACTGCACGGGTTTATTCCGATATGTTTCTCTAGGCCTGTATGAATGATAAGGTTTTGGATGCGTCTTAACCTTCTTTCGTCTGGAGGTTGAGGGAGCTTCTATCCCCTTGCATCCATATTGATCGCAAAATCTTCCAAGCTCTTTTCTGTTTGATATCGAAGAATTGAGCTTGTTTTGAATCTTTGACTCATTACAAAGTCTGAGTCCTTCTTCTATGATGAAGGATGCTATGGATCCGTATGACAAAGTTTGCCATGGAATTGTTCCATTATACTGTCTTAAGACCATCTTTGATCCTCCTTGAGAAGTGTTTTGGTAGTTCATTGACAAAATTCTCTTTCCAGAATTCCAACAAACTATCTGTTCTAATAAGAACTTTGCTGAAGTACATGTCTTTGTACCACCTGAAATCACCTAAAGTAGGGCATTTCAGATTCATGAGTATCTCGGCGGATCTCTCCTGGTATTTCAGAGGGTCGCCGACGAAAAATTCTATGAGGGTATATATGAGGGTGTTGACAGCATCCTCTACCCTTTCATGTTGTACTTCGGTCCTAGTTGATGGACCTTCTTCTTTGATGATTTGAGTAGTTGGCCTAATGACATAGTGGTTTAATATCTGTTGGCGAGTTGTTTCGTCGAGATATTTGTCCCACCAGTCTTTGAGTTGTCCGGTAAATCCGGTTACTAAGACTTGAGCTATCTGATGGTCAGATTTATGACCCTGTAATTTATAAGCGCCTGCGGCCATCATCATCTCATTGACAACATTCATGATCAGATAGTCAGACAATCCATCGATATTCCATTCATAGATTGCTAGACCATCGTAATGAGCTTGAGTTTGTAGCGTCTTTTCTTCGAACTGGATATCCGGGAAAGACGGTTGAGGATACCAATTTTTCTGATTACTGGTATTATTTTGACTCCTTCTAGAGATCCTTTCAATTCGATTGTAGAAAGGTTCTTCTCTCTCATTTGCAATCTCGTCGTCGGATTCTTTGTTCTCGCCGTCATTGTTAACGACATTGACAGATGAATCTTGAGGCGTCATGGTGGGATTTAGTATCCTGTCCAATTTTTCCTCTATCTTGGCCATTGCAGCCTCTTCTTTTGAAATCCTTTTTGTAAATATTTCGAGATTTGTCGGTCTGAGTATTGGTATTGACTCATCAACTTTTGGTACAGAGCTGCCTGCCTATTCCTGTTGAGTACCTGATTTCTTTGAGATTTTTCCCTCGATACTCTCAAGTTGAGTGGCAATCGTGGATAAAATCTTATTTGAGTAATTGTTTTGATGCTGGATATTCTTGATATCCTTTAGGGTCGGATTATCCCTTTCTAGTCCTTCTGGAATGTTTTTGAAAGAACTAGCTTTGACCTTTTCTCCGTAGAAGTTATCGAATTCGACTTCTTCCAACGGAGGATGTTTTGAATATACCTCGCCTCTTCTGGTAGTCTTCCAGCTTCTTTGAGTCAAGGTGCATATTCATCATATTCATCAATGATCCATATTCTGAGCTCTAATACCATACTTGCGCTTAATGACTTGAGCCCTTATAATTTACATGAGCTCTGTCATCCTAGCTTAATTTAACCATTAATGTACAAACATATATTTACATATTCCATATTCATCAATAATTTCCTTATCCTCCTCCTGTTGTCGGCATTTTTGTAGCTTAGATTGAGTAAATCCTTCCCTCAAGAAAATTGAGAGGCCGTGATGCCATCTTCATAGTTTTTCTGATTACTGGTATTATTTTGACTTCTTCTGGAGATTCTTTCAATTTGATTGTAGAGAGGTTCTTCTACCTCATTTACAATCTCGTCTTCGGATTCCTAATTTTCATCGTCATTGTTAACGACATTGACAGATGAATCTTGAGGTGTTATGCCGGGATTTAAAATCCTGTCCAATTTTTCCTTTATCTTGGCCATTGCAGCCTCTTCTTTTGAAACCCTTTTTGTAAATATGTCGAGATTTGCTGGTCTGAGTATTGGAATTGACTCATCGATCTTTGGTACAGAGCTGCTTGCTTATTCTTGCTGAGTACTAGATTTCTTTGAGATTTTTTCCTCGATACTCTCAAGTTGAATAGCGATCGTGATAAAATCTTATTTGAGTAATTGTTTTGATGCTGGATATTCTTGATATCTTTTAGGGTCGGATTACCCTTACTAGTCCTTCTGATATATTTTTGAAAGGACTGACTTTGACTTTTTCTCCGTAGTAGTTGTCAAATTCAACTTCTTCCAACGGAGGATGTTTTGAATATACCTCGCCTCTTTTGGTAGTCTTTCAGCTCTTCTGAGTCAAGGTGCATACTTGTAAAATATTCTTTTCAAACCATTCGAAGTACGATATATTTTCTTCGATGGCTTCCGTATGAGAATACCACTGAGCCCTTAATTCATTTCGCTCAGCTTATTTGTAGGTTTGGAAGAAGACATTTCTTTTTGAAGAGTTGGTAGTTGTTAAAGATCATGTATTTGTTTAGATTGCTGTCAGTTAGTATCTAATTAAATCTCCATTAGGAGTTAGATTTAGTTTTTTATTTGACTTAGTTTTGATTTGATTTGTTTATTGGGTGTATTCTAGGCATAGATATATAGAGCATTCTTGCTCTTCATAATTTAATCTTCTCATCAACTATTCAATCACTCTCTCTTTCACTAACAATTGGTATTAGAGCTATCTTCTGAAGGGACTTGTGAGATCAAAATGGAAGGAGAATCCAGTTTTTCAGTTGTTGCACCACCAGTCTTTCGATGGAGACAATTATCAAATGTGGGCAGTTCGTATGGAGACTTATTTGGAGGCCTTGGATCTTTGGGAAGCAATAGAAGAGGATTACGAGGTCCCTCCGCTTCCAGCAAATCCTACTGTAGCACAAATCAAAGTACAGAAGGAAAAGAAGACAAGAAAATCAAAGGCAAAAGCTTGCCTATTTGCCGCTATATCTCAAATGATCTTCATGCGAATAATGTCCCTCAAAATAGCAAAAGAAATCTGGGATTATCTCAAGGCTGAATATGAAGGAGATGTGAGGATTTGTGGAATGAAAGTCCTGAATTTGATTAGGGATTTCGAGTTGCAGAAGATGGAGTCAGAGTCAGTGAAAGAGTACTCTGACAGACTTCTCAGCATCGCCAACAAGGTGAGATTGCTTGGTTTCTGTATTAAATGATTCCAGGATCGTTGAAAAGTTGCTCTATTCTAGAGAAGTTTGAAGCCACCATTACTACTCTTGAGAACACCAAAGACCTGTCAAAGATTTCTGTTACAGAACTCTTGAGTGCTTTAAAAGCACAAGGAGGTCTATGAGGCAAGAAGGGGTGATTGAAGGTGCCTTACTTGTTAAGCATCAAGAAAGCAGGTATAAAAACAACAGAAATTTCAAAAATCAATTGACGTATGGAGATTCATCTGCCAATTATCAGAAGACAAAAAGAGGAGGTTACAAAAAATCTTATCCACCTTGCCGCCATTGTGAGAAGAAAGGTCATCCATAATACAAGTGTTGGAGAAGACCTGACGCCTTCTGCTCCAAATGCAATCAACTTGGACATGAAGCTGTGATCTGCAAAGCCAAAGATCAGGTGAAAGAAGTAGATGCACAGGTAGTTGATCAAGAAGAAGATCAATTGTTTATGGTCTTCTTCCTCAAGCAAAGAATCAAGTGACAGCTGATTGTTTGACAGTAGATGCACAAATCACATGACATATGACAAGGAGTTTTTTGAGGAATTAAGAGACACTGAAGTCAAGAGAGTGAGGATTGGCAATGGTGAACACTTGGAAGTCAAGGGAAAAGGCACAGTAGCTATAACGAGCTATAAAGGTACAAAATTTACTCAAGATGTTTTATTTGTACCTAAAATTGATCAAAATCTGTTAAGCGTTGGTCAGTTACTTGATAAAGGCTATAAAGTGTTGTTTGAGAATAAGCAGTGCTCGATCAAAGATGCTAGTGGCAAAGACTTGTTCAATGTCAAAATGGAAGGAAAAAGCTTTGCTCTAAATCCGACGGCCTTTATACCCAAAGTTAGTGCCACTGAGATTTGGCACAAAAGACTTAGACACTTTCATCATTGAGGTTTGCTTCAGATGCAATCAAAAAAGCTGGTAGAAGAACTCACTGACATTGATGAGGACATGCCTCCTTGCCGTACTTGTAATTTTGGGAAGTAACGTAGGCAACCCTTTCCTAAATGGGCATGGAGAGGCTTGAAAAAGTTGCAACTGGTCCATACTAAGCTTTGTAGTCCTCAGCGAACACCATCATTAAATGGTAATCTTTATTACATTGCTTTTATTAATGATCTAACAAGAATGTGTTGGATATTCTTGCTGAAGCAAAAGTCAGAAGTTGCGGGTGTATTTTGGAAATTCAAAGCCAAAGTTGAGAATGAAGATGCATGCTTGATTCAGACTATAAGATCAGATAATAGCAAGGAGTACACTTCAGAAACTTTTAACCGGTTTTGTGAAGAGGCTGAAATTGAACATCAATTGACAACACCATACACTCCTCAACAGAATGACGTCACTGAAAGGAGGAATAAATTCATAATGGAGATGATGAGATGCATGCTTCATGAGAAGGATCTTCCAAAACGTTTTTGGGGAAAAGCAGCAAACACTGTTGTGTGCTTGCAAAATCGAATTTCAACAAAAGCTGTGAAGGATCTGACAGCATTTGAAGTTTGGTATGGTTACAAACGTTCTTTAATGTTCCTTAGAGTATTTAGATGTCTTTGCTTCACTCACATTCCACAGGTCAAGCGTGATAAGCTTGACAAAAAGTCAGAAGTTGGCATCTTTGTTGGGTATAGCACTATATCCAAAGCTTATAAAGTTTTTCAACCACACACTAGTCATGTTATTGTGAGCCGAGATGTTCATTTTGCTGGAAATGAGCAATGGAATTGGGAAGAACTGACGAAGGTGAATCAGATTTCTAATGCACCAAACAATTTCTTTGGTAGCATGTTAGAAGAGTCTGAAGATAAACGACTAGAAGAGTCTGAAGATGAACGACAAGATGCTTCGGTTGATGATGCACATGTCAGAGGAGGAGCTTTCAGTGATCAAGAAAAACAAAACTTGGGAGTTGGTTGATCGACCTCTAAACAGAAAGATAATTAGAGTAAGATGGGTGTTTAGAAAAAAGCTTGGAGTTCACAGCATCTAAACAAGGGGAGTGTTAAAGATCATGTATTTATTTAGATTGCTGTCAGTCAGTATCTAATTAAATCTTGTCAGGATTAGATTTAGTTTTTGATTTGATTTAGTTTTGATTTGATTTTATTTTGATTTGTTTACTGGTTTGTTACCAAATTTTCTCCCGATATTTTAGGTAGATTTTCTGAATATCTTTTGTATTCTCTGTATAAATATGGAGCACTTGCTCTCCAAAATTCAATCTTCTCATCAATCATTCAATAACTCACTCTTTCACTAACAAAGTGGCTCCATGGTTGAGCGTTCCTCAGTTTGGGGCTTGGGAGCATAAGGGAGAGGTGCCTGATTATTCATTTAATTTCTCAAAGCAAGGGATTTGTCAATAAATAATGGTTAAAAAACTTCTTTCGAGGAATGAGCCCGACCGAATAATAGAATCTTTTTTTTTTTATATAGTTTTCTAAAAAATAATAGATAATATAATCTCAGTCATTTTTTCTTTTATTATAAAGTTATAATAAACTTTTATTTTGTTTTGCCTTTTCCGCCCACGGCCACTAAATCACCACCCCCTTTCTTTCCTCTCGCTTCTTGAACGAGGTAAAATTTGAAGAACCCGTCAGGACCTACGGGTCAAGGGACAGTCTCAGATAGTTGTTGAGAGGGTTGCCCAAAAGCAATATAGGAGGCATCCCTTCTCCCGAAGTTATGGCGCATGCACGACATGGTCAAGTCTGATCATAGAAAAGATTCTCTTCAAGCAAACCAGCCTACCCTAAAGCTTTCGTGGTGGTTGGAATAAAGACACCCTTTGTCAAAGGTCTTCTTTTTAGCGAAGAGGAGCTAATGGCCTCATCACCCACTCCCACCACATGACGTCTAGTTCTCATGCCGATGAATATCACCAATTCAATCACAGCAACAGCAACTCCCCAACAGTAAGATTCTCCCTCTCTCTCTCTCCACTTCTTTTTTTATTTCGCAGCTTTTACTTTAAGCATCACCTTTTTCCTCGTGTGTGGGGGCATGCATGTCATAAAACTGTCCCCAACCCTCAATAATTTATTCAATATGCTACTTTGAGAAATAAAATAAAGATCAATCCCTAATGCCACTTGATCTAAAAGTTGTATTCATCTTGAATTTCTTTTTTTTTTTTTTTTTTTTTTTTTTTTTTTTTTTTTTTTTTTACTTTTACAAGCTTAAACTATAAAACATACATTTTTTCTTATTAAACATTTACATTCTTAAACATTTACATTATTAATATTATTATTATTTATAAAATAGTTTAACTGACTATTCAATCTCTTGATAGGTTTTGACCTAGATAATTAATAAAAGACTGGTTGTTTAATTGGACAAATTTGTGATGAAGGGATATGTTTTCAATTTCCCCGTTGGATAGTTTTACGACAATTCCGGTCGAATGTCGCGGCTGCTAAGCCTGGAGGTTGAGAATCCAAAAATGGATCTTTGAGGCTGTATATAATGTCTTCATCTTCTTCTACGATACAAGGAGAAGATGTTGAGCCAATGGATGTGGCTTCTTGAAAAAGCTTTTGAAAATTAGCTTCTGTAGATGTCTCGGCTAACCCTGCAAATAGCTTAGACTTTGAATTAAGGAAGTGGTACTCCTTTTTATAGATCTTGAAGGTGATCATTTTCAGCTTATTCACTGCTTTGATGTGAGTGAGGTTAAAAATGTATTTATCCCACCACTCGATTTGGAATATTTTGAAGACCTGTTTTATTGCATCTTCGTTTTCTTTTGCCTCTAAATTAGGGAATTTGAAAATATACACTAAATAGCATGGTTAATGAAAAGGGATTTTTTAAGATATTTTGAGAAAAGTAGTGAAATGACTTTGGGACAGGGACAGGAAGGGACTCCAAAGATATTCAAGCATTTTAGAACTAAAATGGATAATTGATGTATGCTCGTAGTTTTGATACTAAATGACATTGAACCATGCCATCTGATAATCTTTGTAGGAAAAAGACGGAGAGATAAAGGGTTTTGAGAAAGTTCTTTTTTTCCGTGTATGGATCTTGATTCAATACGTTGGATTCATTATTTTGAAAATTTTTAATTTTGAATATGCGATTTTCGAAAGATTCTCGCAATTTGGAATATGAATAATTTCTGCAGATTTTGTATCGACCAAAATAAATTCGTAGAATCTTCTGGTCTGATGAAGGTCTTTTGGGTATAGAAGAAACTTGGTGGATATGTCTTCTTGATGATCTCAATGATTTTGGGATCATCATACTCTGGTTCTACTACCAGAGCTTCTGGCAAATATATAGATTTTTGGAAATATGTCCTAATTTCAAGTATTGGAGAAAAACGAACGAACAGGAACAACCGCGTCCGAATAAGTTGATGAGGGAACAGAAGGTCCCTTAGGAGTAGAAAAGACAGTAGGTCGTAGCGGCAGATGTCGTGATGAAGAGGTAGAAGGCCTCTGCGGAGTGATAACCTCTGATTGATCGTGTATCTGCACACCAGCTCTTGCTCTAGATTTAGTCACCCATGTGAAACCAGAGTCCATTGCATAACTGTCTGCCATCCTTGGAGAACAAGGGTTTGAGGGAGAAGCAACAAGCTTCTTCTTTTTCTTTCCGATTCCCTTTTCATTCTGATCATGGAGAGATGAAGATGAGGGGAGAAGGAGAGAAGTAGAATGCTTTGAGAGTAGGAACTCTTCTGATAGTTAATCTGCCAACGAGTTTTCAACTCAGAATTTGAAAATGAAAGCAGGATAAAATTGACCGTCATCTAGAGCATCCAAATTTCAAAGTAGAATGGTTTTACAGGCAATTGTATCCTGCTTTGATTTTTAAATTCGGCCTATAAAAGAGAATTTGAAAACCCCTTGGCAAATTACCTCGAAGAGTTACCATCCTCGAAGCATTTTACTTCTCTCCCTCTCCCCCCCTCCTCCGTCTATCCAAGATCAGAAAGAAAGAGAATGAAAAGGGAAAGAAGAGTTGCTTCTTCCTCAAACCCTCATTCTCCAATGACGGCAGAGATTTATACAATGGACTCTAGTTTCACACTGGTGACCAGATCTAGAGCAAGAGTTGGTGTGCAGATACAAATATCAATCGGAGGTTATCACTCCGTAAAGGCCCTCCGCCTCTTCATTACGGTTATTTGCCACTACTCCATTGAGACCTATTGTCTCTTCTATTTCTAAGGAACCTTCTGTCCCCATAACTTGTTCGGACGTGGTTGTTCCAGTTCGTTTTTCAAAAAATTTGTATCTTTGCGAGAAGCTCTGATAGAACTAGAGTATGATGATCCCGAAGTCATTGAGATGGAGGCATATCCATCAGGATTCTTCTATATCGCAGAAGACCTCCATCAGACCAGAAGATTCTATGGAGTTATTTTGGTCGATACAGAATCAGCCGAAATTACTCATATCCCAAATCGTTAGGATCCTTTAAAAATCGCATATTCAAAATTGAAAATTTTCAAAATAATGAATCCGACCTATTGGAATCAAGATCCATACACAGAAAAAATTTCCATAAAACCCTTTATTCCTCTATCTTTTCCTTACAAAGATTATAGACATGGTTCAATGTCATTTGGTATCAAAACTACTAATATTATGGATGCTTATAGGATCAATTATCCATTTTGATTTTTAAAATTGTGGAATATCTTTGGATTGAAGTCCTATCCTATTTACTACTTTTCTCTAAGATATTTTTAAAAAATCCTTTTCCATTAACCATGCAAGATCTATAAAAGAGGACATAAGTATTGAAAAAGATGAAAATAAAATCAGAGAAGTGAAATGGAATAGAAATAGAGACGAAGGAATAATGTCATAAAAACATAAAGAATGGATTTTTTATTATTATTTTCATTATTATTATTATTATTATTATTATTTTATTTTTTTTTTTTTATTTTTTTTTATTTTTTTTTTTTTTTTTTTTTTACAAATAGTTTAAAGACTATTCAGTCTCTTATATATGATATGGCGTTTATTTACACGGTGGTTGGAAATCAAAAAATGGATCATTGAGGTCATAGATTGTGTCTTCTTCCTCTAGTATAGGAGGAGAAGATGTTGAACCGATGGATGCGGCCTCTTAAAGAAGCTTTTGGATCAGCTTCTGAAGTTGTCTGAACTAACGCTAGCCTAGACTTTGAGTTGAGAAATTCGGTATGACTAAGCACCCAAGCTTGCCAACGGACTTACTGCGCTTCCCGCGTCTTCCCACCTGGAATACAAGAGTTATTCGCTTAGCTATCACATACTCCAAATTTCTCTGAATTTCTCTTATCATCTTACTGCTTTTAGCATTATCATACTTAAAGATTCCTCACAAAAATTGAGGCTCTAATACCATCTTGACGCTTAATGACTGGAGCTCTAAAATTTACATGAGCTCTGTCATCCTAGCTTAATTTTACATTGGAAAAATTCTTAATTTACAAATGTGTAGACAAGATGGGCTCTTGTCCACGTGAAAATAGTACAATGAAAATGTAAGAAAAGAAAGAAATGACAACCTAGAAAGAAAAGAAATGCTAGCAGGATGCAACTATACATAAAAGAAAGAGAAAATAATGTACAATATTCATCAATTACATTGATGAAAGAAGAAAAAGGCAAATAATTTAGAAAGACAAAAAAAGAAAGGTAAGGATAACAAGACATATTTATCTACGATATTTTTTACATGTAGTTTAATGACTAGATCATTGAGATGGTAGATTGTATCTTCTTCCTCTTCTGCAATAGAAGGAGAAGATGTTGAACCGACCGATGCGGCCTCTTGAAGAAGCTTTTGAAAATCAACTTCGGAAGTTGTCTGGGCTAATGCAGTCAGACTTTGAATTAAGAAATTCGGTGGTCTTTTCCTTGAATAAATCCTGAAGGTGGCCATTCTCAGATAACCAGACCTTTGACTGTTTTGAGATATGCATGGGTATAAACCATTTGCATGGGTATAAACCATTTGATTTTGATTACTTTGAATACCCGTTTTATTTAGTCTTCAGTTTCCTTTCTTTGGAAATTCTAGTTTAGAATCCAATGAATTTGAAAATATATGCAAAAGGGCATAGTTAATGGAAATGGAGTTTTGAACATATTTTGAACGAAATAATCTTTTGGCCGATCCAAAGATTTTCCACCATTTGATAAACCAAAATGGATAATGAATTTTGTGAGCATTCTGTCACAATTGAATGAATGAGTGCTCATAATTTTGATAGCAAATGACATTGAACCATGCCAATTGATAATCTCCCTCGGAGAGAGTGAGGAACAAAAGGTTTTGAAAAAGTCTTCTCTGTGTACGGATCTTAATTCCAGTATATGGGATTCATGACTTTGAAAATTTTTAATTTTGAGTACGCGATTTTTGAAGGATCATCGCGACTCGGGATATGAGTAATTTCGACAGATTTGGTGTCGACCAAAATGAATTCATAAAACTCTCTGGTCTTATGAAGGTCTTCCGGGATATAGAAAAATCCCGATGGATAGGCTTTTTTGACGACCTCGCTGATCTTCGAATCGTCGTATTCTGGTTCTACCAGAGCTTCTGGTAGAGATACATATTTTTTAAAATAAGTCATGATTTCAGGAACAGGAGAGAATCGAACGGGAACAACCGCGTCCGAGTAGGTTGAGGGGACAGAAGGTCCCTTGGAAGTGGAAGAGATAGTAGATCTCGATGGAGTAACGGTAGATGGCTGTGTTGAAGAGGCAGAAGACCTCGTCGGAGTGATAACCTCCGCTTGTTTTTTTAGAAAGTTTTTCTTTAGACATGGTCACCAGTGTGAAACCAGCATCCATCGCATAACTGTCAGATATCATTGGAGTAGGGGGTGTTCGAAGGAGCAATGGGCTTCTTCCCTTATTCCGCCGTCTTCTTTCCGGTCATCTCAGGGTGAAGAAGAGTAGTTAGGGAGAGTGTTTCTTTGAGAGTAAAAACTCTCTTGAGAGGTAGTCTGCCAAGGGGTTTTCGACCCCTTTTATAGGTAAAATTTGAAAGTCGAATCAAGATAAAATTGGTTGCCATCTAGCAAAAATTTGTTTAAATACGAGATTTTTAACATCCTTTTCTAAAACAAATTTGGTTGCTCTGGAATCCGTTTTGATAACAAAGTTTTTGTTAATTAAATCATTTTGAAATTTCTGTACACCCCAAATAACAAAGTTTTTGTTAATTAAATCATTTTCAAATTCCTGTACACAAAGTAAAGGATGTGAAGAGATTTCAATAGTAATTTGCCAATTTTATCTTGATTCGACTTTCAAATTTTGCCTATAAAAGGGGTCGAAAACCCCTTGGCAGACTACTCTCAAAGAAACACTCTCCCTAACTACTCTTCTTCACCCTGAGATGACCGGAAAGAAGACGGCGGAATAAGGGAAGAAGCCCATTGCTCCTTCGAACACCCCTACTCCAATGACATCTGACAGTTATGCGATGGATGCTGGTTTCACACTGGTGACCAGGTCTAAAGCAAAACTTCCTAAAAAAACAAGCGGAGGTTATCACTCCGACGAGACCTTCTGCCTCTTCAACACGGTCATCTACCGTTACTCCATCGAGATCTACTATCTCTTCCACTTCCAAGGGACCTTCTGTCCCCTCAACCTACTTGGACGCGGTTGTTCCCGTTCGATTCTCTCCAATTCCTAAAATCAGGACTTATTTTCAAAAATCTGTATCTCTACCAAAAGCTCTTGTAGAACCAGAATACGACGATACGAAGATCAGCGAGGTCGTCAAAAAAACCTATCCATCGAGATTTTTCTATATCCCGAAAGACCTTCATAAGTCCAGAAGGTTTTATGAATTCATTTTGGTCGACACCAAATCTGTCGAAATTACTCATATCCAAGTCACGATGATCTTTCAAAAATCACGTACTCAAAATTAAAAATTTTCAAAGTCATGAATCCGACGTACTGGAATCAAGATCCATACATGGAGAAGACTTTTTCAAAACCTTTTGTTCCTCACTCTTTCTCCTACAGAGATTATCAAATGGCATGGTTCAATGTCATTTAGTATCAAAATTATGAGCACTCGTGATTCATTCAATTATGCCAGAATGCTCACAAAATTCATTATCCGTTATGGTTTATCAAATGGTGGAAAATCTTTGGATCGACCAAAGATATATTTATCCAAGAAAAAGACCACCGAATTTCTTAATTCAAAGTCTGACTGCCAGACAACTTCAGAAGCTGATTTTCAAAAGCTTCTTCAAGAGGCCGCATCGGTCGGTTCAACATCTTCTCCTTCTATTGTAGAAGAAGAAGATACAATCTACTATCTCAATGATCCATTTTTTATTTGACAACCACCTTGTTAAAATCATCATTTGCAAAGGACTGAATAGTCGTTAAACTACCTGTAAAAAAAAATCGTAGATAAATGTCTTCTGACATATTTCTTATCCTTACCTTTCCTTTTTTGTCTTTCTAAATTATTTGCCTTTTTCTTCTTTCATCAGTATAATTGATAAATTATTTTCTCTTTCTTTTATGTATCGTTGTATCGTGCTAGCATTTCTTTTCTTTATAGGTTGTCATTTCTTTCTTTTCTTACTTTTTCACTGTACTACTTTCACGTGGACAAGAGCCCATCTTGTCTACACATTTGTAAATTAAGAATTTTTCCTAGATAAAATTAAGCTAGGATGACAGAGCTCATGTAAATTTTAGAGCTCCAATCATTAAGCGTCAAAATGGTATCAAAGCCTCAATTTTTGTGAGGGAAGAGAAGTTACTCAATCTTTAAGTATGATAATAATTCCGAGATACATCCGCAACTCTGGCTTTGAAATTCCAAGATACACCCGCAACTTCTGACTTTTGTTTCAGCAATATAGTCCAACACATTCTTGTTAGATCATCAATAAAAGCAATGTAATAAAGATTACCATTTAATGATGGTGTTCGCTGAGGACCACAAAGATCAGTATGAACCAACTGCAGCTTTTTCGAGGCTCTCCATACCTGTTTAGGAAAGGGTTGCCTATGTTGCTTCCCAAAATTACAAGCACGGGAAAGAGGCATGTCATCAACAATGTCAGCAAGTCCTTCTACCAACTTCTTTGGCTGCATCTGTAGCAAACCTCGATGATAAAAGTGCCCAAGTCTTTTGTGTCAAATCTTAGTAGCACTAACTCTAGATATAAAGGTCATCTGCTCTTTCTCCATCAGATTTAAAGCAAAGCTTTTTCCTTTCATTTTGACATCGAACAAGTTTTTGCCACTACCATCTCTAATCAAACACTGCTTATTCTCAAACAACACTTTATAGCCTTTATCAAGTAACTTACCCACACTTAAGAGATTTTGATCAATTTTAGGTACAAATAAAACATCTAGAATAAATTTTGTACCTTCATAGCGTGTTATAGCTAATGTGCCTTTTCCCTTGACTTCCAAATGCTCAGTGTCTTGACTTCAGTGTCTCTTAATTTCTCAAAAAAATCCTTGTCATATGTCATATGATTTGTGCATCCACTGTCAAGCAACCAACTCTCACTTGATTCTTTGCCTGAGAAACAAGTGACCACAAACACTCTTCTTCTTCTTGATCTATTACCTGTGCATCTACTTCTATCACCTGATCTTTGACTTTGCAGATCACAGCTTCATGTCCAAGTTGATTGCATTTGGAGCATTTGGCGTTAGGTCTTCTCCAACACTTGTATGGTGGATGACCTTTCTTCTCACAATGGCCGCAAAATGGATAGGATTTTTTGAAACCTCCTCCTTTTGTCTTCTAATAATTGGCAGATGAATCTCCATTCGTTGATTGGTTTTTGAAATTTTTCTTATTTTTATACCTGTTGTTGTCTTGATGCTTAACAGGTAAGGCACCTTCAATCGCCCTTCTTGCCTCATAGACCTCCTTTACTCTTGTGCTTGTAAAACATTCCAGAGTTCTGTAAGAGAAATTTTTGTCAAGTGTTTAGTGTTCTCAAGAGTAGTAATGGTAGCTTCAAACTTCTTTGGAATAGTGACCAGATCCTTCTCAACAATCCTGGAATCATTTAACACAAAACCAAGCAATATCACCTTGTTGGCAATGCTGAGAAGTCTGCCAGAGTACTCTTTCACTGACTCAGACTCCTTCATCTTCTGCAACTCGAAATCCCTAATCAAATTTAGAACTTTCATTCCACGAATCCTCTCATCTTCTTCATATTCAGCCTTGAGGTACCCATATTTCCTATGCTGTTTTGAGGGACATTATTTGCATGAAGATCATTTGAGATACAGCTGCAAATAAGCAAACTTTTGCCTTTGCTGTGCTTTGATTTGTGCTACAGTAAGATTTGCTGGAAGCGGAGGGACCTCGTAATCCTCTTCTATTTCTTCCCAAAGATCCAAAGTCTCCAGATAAGTCTCCATACGAATTGCCCATATTTGATCATTGTCTCCATCGAAGAATGGTGGTGCAACAGCTGAAAAACTTGATTCTCCTCCCATTTCATCTCACATATCCCTTAAGAAGATTGCAGAAAATCTGGTAACAACCCAGTAAATCAAATCAAAACTAAATCAACTCCAAACAATAAAGAGATTTGATCGGATGCTAACTTACAGAAATCTAAACAAACACGTGATCTTTAACAGAATCTAGGTTGAACGCAGGAGGAAGAAAAGAAAACTACAGAAGAATTTAGAGTATGTGTTAGCTGAGTTGTTCTCCCTAGTGTTCCAGGTGGTAAGACTATTAAATAAAAGCTATGATCCTCCTTAAATTTAGTTGCTTTAACCTTTCAAAGTTCTGAATTCACCCTAATGGAAGAGCTTAAATTTGGCCGTCATTTTTTGCTAACTTTGGGCAAAGTTTTAGCTCACTCTTTCTATTTTTGTAATTATGTTTGTTATTTAAAGAATTCAACTGATGGAAATAAAACATCGGGTCTTTAGCAAATTCTCTCCCTCTCTCCTTTTACTTCCGCTATTTTTTCTTTCGAAGAAACCTTCCTTCGGCCAGTTTTTTCGTCGACGTTTTCCTCTGAATTGCCAGAGTCAACAAGTGGTATCAGAGCCAAGTTGAAGCGATCGATGGTATATCATTACAGAAGAGCCAATCTTATCAACAGTCAAGTTGAATAGCTCAAATGGTTAGAGCGTCGACCTAACAACACACAACTCTCAGGTACGAGTAGAAGAAAATGCAAAGCGACTCCTCCACGCCGCCATCTTGTGTCGGCATCTCCATCACCGCCACAAAGAGGTCGACGCTGTGATGACGGGCGTCGAGTGTCGAGTTATCATTGAGCAAGTGACCAGGGAAACGACCACCAGGAGTACAACGAGTGCGGGAATCCAACGAATCCAACATCCCAGCAGCTGTGAAAGGCGGCGAATCTGTAGATGATTTTTCAATGCGAATCACGGGGCTCGATCTGTCGATGATTTTTCAATGCGAATCACGGGGCTCGATCTGTCGATGATTTTTCAATGCGAATCACGGGGCTCGATCTGTCGATGATTTTTCAATGCGAATCACGGGGCTCGATCTGTCGATGATTTTTCAATGCGAATCACGGGGCTCGATCTGTCGATGATTTTTCAATGCGAATCACGGGGCTCGCCAACAGCATCACCACTCTTTGTGGCAGCGTCAGCGAGACAGAAATTGTGAAGATGGACTGGTAACATCGAGCAGCAGAAGAAAAATACCGCTTCAGCTGTCGACAAGGATGGTCGTCTACTCCGTAAAAGAAGGAGGAGTCGACCGATATCCAGGCCGATCCAGTGCTCGAACTGTGGGAAGAGAGGTCACCTGAGCAAGAATTGCTGGAGCAAGCTCAGGAACAAGGAGAAGGCCGAGAAGGCCCATGTGACTCAATCCGAGGAGGACAAGCTAGCTCTCTTCATGGTAAGTTGCATACGTCCCCAATTTAGATTCCAAATCCACGGAGGTGGAGGTAATCGACGACGACGTCGAACCCGAGGAAGAGCTCCAACTGGGCGTAGCAAAGGCGGCACCAGCAAAGGCGACACAGGGGCAACAAACCATATGACTGGGGCTAGATCTGCGTTCTCCGAGCTCGACTCGGGGATTCGCAGGACAGTGAAATTTGGCGACGGCTCCGTCGTCGAGATCGAAGGGCGCGGCACCATCCTGTTCGTCAGCAAGGGAGGCGAGCAACGCAAGCTGACCGACGTCTACTTCATCTCGAGGCTCAAGGCTAACCTTGTGAGCCTAGGTAAACTCGATGAGGCAGGCTGCTTGATTTCCATCGAGCGCGAGCTACTCAAAATCTGCGATGATCGACGACGGCTGCTCACGCAGGTTCGGCACACGTCAAACCATCTTTACATCCTGGAGTTAGAGAAAAAGCAACCTTGTCAGCCTCTCGGCAAAGACCGAAGAGCTATCTTGGAGGTGGCACGCAAGGTACCGGCACTTAAACTTTTCTGCTCTAGAAAAGCTACAGAAGGAGGAGATGGTGCACGATTTGCCGGCAATTAAAGGCGTGAACAAGCTGTGCGACGGGTGCCTCATCGGCAAACAGAGGCGCACACCCTTTCTGTCTCGAACATCCTACCGCACCGATGAGCTGTTGGAGCTTGTACACGGCGATATCTGCGGGCCCATCAAGCCGGCGACCCCAGGCGGTAAGAGTCTCTTCCTCCTGTTAGTCGATGACAAAAGCCGCTTCATGTGGCTGACCCTGCTGCAAGCTAAAAGTGAGGCAGTAGAGACGGTTAAGCGCATTAAAGCGCGAGCGGAGGCCGAATGTGAGAAAAAGAAGTGAGTGCTGCGCACAGACCGAGGCAGAGAATTCACCTCGGCAAGTTTCGATAAGTACTGCGACGAGTTTGGCATACAACGGTACCTACCGGTGCCCTACTCCCCCCAACAGAACGGAGTGGTGGAGCACTAAAATCAGACCATCGTCGGGACAGCAAGGTCATTGCTGGTGACGGCCGGGATGCCTAGGAGATTCTAGGGAGAGGCGGTAATGACGACCGTCTATCTCCTCAATCAGTCACCAACCCGAAGCCTCGACGGGAAGACGCCATATGAGGCCTGGTACAACAAAAAGCCAGCTGTACATCATCTCCACGTGTTCGGCTACGTTGCATACATGAAGGTAACACGTCCCCACCTCGCCAAGCTCGATCCCAGGGGGCTAAAGGTCGTCTTCATCGGCTATGAACCCGAGAGCAAGGCGTACAGACTCTATGATCCTGTAGGGGGGCGAGCTCATGTATCTCGCAACGTCATCTTCGACGAAGGCACCTTCTGGCAGTGGAACGACGTGATCGAGGCAGACCACAACCCAAATCAATTTACGGTGGAGTACCTCGTCACCAAGCCGGAAGAAGGAGGAGCCCAGCATCAGGAACCATCACCACCGCCAGCAGGTGCACCCCCTGAACTAGTGGAGTTCGCAACACCACGGACTGCGGATTCGATGCTGGATGCCGATCACGATGATGATCTGGTGGTCAGGTACCGAAGGATGGACGACTTAGTGGGAGGAGGTGAACCACCTAGACTGGCAGCGCACGAGCTCGAAGAAGTGGCCGAACTGCATGCCATCAGTGCAGATGAACCGAACACCTTGGCCGAAGTAGAAAGGAACCCGTGCTAGCTGAAGGCAATGCAGGAGGAGATGACATCCATCACCGCGAACCAGACATGGAGTCTGGAGGATATGCCGCCGAGACACAGAGCCATAGGGCTCAAATGGGTCTTCAAATTGAAGCGCAACGAAAAAGAAGAAGTTGTGAAGCACAAGTCCCATCTGGTGGCGAAGGGCTACGTCCAGAAGCAAGGAGTGGACTTCAAATAGGTATTTGCGCCGGTGGCAAGGTTAGAATCCGTTCGTCTTTTGCTGGCAATTGCGGCACATTACTCTTGGGAGGTTCACCATATGGACGTGAAATCTGCTTTCCTTAACGGAGAGCTGAAGGAGACTGTCTACGTCCGACAACCAACTGGCTTCCTAGACAACGACAACTCCGGTAAGGTACTGCACTTGCACAAGGCACTCTACGGGCTTCGACAAGCCCCACGAGCCTGGAACGCGAAGCTCGACAGTACCCTACTGTCACTGAAATTCAAGCGTTGTGCCTCTAAGCATGGCATGTACACGCACGGCCATGTCAAGCAGCGACTGATCGTGAGAGTGTACGTCGACGACCTCATAATCACTAGAGGCGACATGGAAGTCCTCGGAAGGTTCAAGAAGGAGATGTCAAAGAACTTCGAGATGAGCGATCTCGGCGTGCTCAGCTACTACCTCGGCATCGAAGTGCAATAGAATTCTACCGGCATCTCCATCTGCCAAAGTGCGTACACGAAGAAGCTGCTGGACACAACTGGGCTTGTGGACAGTAATCCTACAAGGACGTCAATGGAGGCCCGGCTTCAACTAAGGAAGGTCGGCACTACGACGACAGTCGACTCCACCAATTACCGCAACATTGTCGGGAGTCTGCGCTATCTGGTAAACACTCGTCCTGATCTTGCTTATTCTGTTGGATATGTGAGCAGGTTTATGGAAGCACCTAGGGAGGAGCATCTAGTGGCTGTCAAGCGCATCCTGCGCTATGTAGCCGAAACCAGAGGCTGGGGTGTAAGATACTGCGTAGGGAGAGGAAAGGAGAAACTCAAGCTGGTTGGCTACAGTGATAGTGACATGGCCGGTGACGTTGATGATCGTAAGAGCACCAGCGGAATGATCTACTTCCTCTCAGGCGGCGTGATCTGCTGGCAATCAACAAAATAGAAGGTAGTTGCTTTGTCTTCCTGCGAAGCAGAATACATCGCCGCTTCGATGGCAGCAACACAGGGGGTCTGGCTTGCGCGACTGATGAAAGAACTCATCGTGAAAGAAAGCGATCCACCAATGCTATACGTGGACAACAAAGCTACGATCTCCCTGATTAAAAATCCAGTTTTGCACGATCGGAGCAAGCACATAGAAATCAGATTCCACTACATTTGAGAATGTGCAGATCGAGGGCTCATCAAGATTGATTTCATCCGAACAGAGGAACAACTTGGAGACATTTTCACCAAGTCCCTAGCGCGGGTAAAATTTGAAGAACTACGCTCAAAGATCGGTGTTCAAATAATAAGATAGATATAGCACAGTTTTAGGAGGAGATTATTAAATAAAAGCTATGGTCCTCCTTAAATTTAGTTGTTTTGACCTCTCAAAGTTCTAAATTCACGCTAATCGAAGAGCGTAAATTTGGCCGGCCATTTTTGGCTAACTTTGGGCGAAGTTTTAGCCCACTCTTTCTATTTTTGTAATTATGTTTGTTATTTGAAGAATTCAACCTATGAGAAATAAAACATCGGGTCTTCAACAAATTCTCTCCCTCTCTCCTTTTACTTCCGCTATTTTTTCTTTCAAAGAAACCTTCCTTCGACCAGTTTTTTCGTCGACGTTTTCCTCCGAATTGCCAGAGTCAACAAAGACACCTAAGGTGCAATAGGCCTAAGCTCAATAATCCATTTTTAGAATAACAACCAATTTAGACATGTCCATCAAAATGAACCACATGGTCCCTAAATTATGTATCAATAGACACAATCGTTGTTAAACTATTTTATTAAAAAAATTGTATAAAATTTAAATTTTTGTAAAATAGAGTTCAACGAGCATAAAGGACACGACAATAATTGACCTTCACAAGAGATCATCCTAACATGTGTGGTTCAAGAGAACTTTATGATCCCCAAGTTTTGAAGTCTCCTAGATATAGTGTATGTTTAGATATAGAGCGTATGTTCGTAGCAGCTATTCACTAGTGTGGTTCCAGTAGTAAGAGAGAGATTACGTTGAAGATGACAAAAAGACAACTAGAGATTGTCTTACTTTACGTTGATATCTTACTTCAATAAAAATGTGAACACTGTGTTGTTAAGAAGGAAGATGCGACATGTCTCCCACACTTCTCCGTTTTGTGAATTATTGCACCTACTTTTGTATATTATCTGCGTAGTTATTACTTTACTTTAGTCATTACTATCTTTCTTTCGTCATTTCAAACTTAGGGTTCTATCGTATCTGATTCATTCTTATCTTTTAATTTTTAATTTTTCAATTCTAATTCGGAAAAACATACAAGCCCATTGACCACCCTCTCTTTGTATCTGGAGAAGACAATGGTTGCAAATGTTTGGAATATAACCCGCTTTCAAGATTGTCCAACACTTAACAAGATTCTGAAGTCCTTTTTAGACCTTGAATTTGAGTCAAATTAAAAAATAAGAACGAATCAGACAGGATAGTACCTAAAAGATTCGAATCGACAAATAAAGAGTAGGAATGCAATAATATATACTAGTAGAATGTAAACGAAAGTAGGTGCAATAATTCATATAACTAAGAAGCGTGGGAGATATGTCGTGTCTTCTTTTTTAGCAATCATTTTATCCACATCTTTATTAAAGTGAACTTTAATAAACACATCATGTTTTGTCTTTTTGTCATTTTTCACGTAACTGAGTATCAGTGCTGACCAATAGTTTTACAGCGGACTCTCTCTTATTATCGGGACCACACTAGCAAACAGTTATTGCGAACATACCTCTAGATGACTGAGACTTCAAAATTAGAGGATCATAAAGTTCCCTTCAACCACACAGGATAGTATTTGCTGCGAAGATCGGTTCTTCTTGTATCTCTTATGCTCCTCAAAATGTATTTTAAAAAACTAAATTTTGTACATAATATATATATATACATAGTTTAACAACTATCCAATCTTTCATAATGTTCTCGATCTATTTTGATAGACATGCAATCTAGATGGATAGTAGAGAGATATTTTGTTAATTATCTACTCTACTAGTAGTAGTTTAACGACTATTCCTGTCGATTCTTCGTTGTTAAAACTCTAGGATTGTGAATCTAAAAATGGATCATTAAAATCGTAAATTGTACGTTCTTCTTCATTGATGAAAGGAGAAGACAAAAAGAAGATAGATTCGACTTCCTGAATAATGTTTTGAAAGTTGTCTTATGAAGATGTATGGGTTAAGACTGAAATTAACCTAAACTTTGAATTTAAGAAATTTCCATTTGCAACAAGTCATAGCTTTACTGCCTTGACATCAATGTGGGTATAGGTGCACTTATCCCACCATTTGATCTTAATTATCTTGAATCTTTGTTTGATGTGCTCGTAACTTTTAAGTCGGGAATTTGAAGAGAAGAATCGATGAAATTTAGAAATATATGTTAAAAGCCCATTGTTATTAAAAAATAACTTTTTATTATGATTGGGCAAATTAATGGAATGATTCTTGGAATATGGAAAATATCTTTGAAAGTTAATTCCTTAAAATTACATAACTCAGCTTTTGTCAACTCTTTTTTAATTTTAATTAACTAAAATGAAAACGAACAAGCAAAGCAACGATACTTTTCTCCAACAACCGTGTCAAAAACTTAATCCTTAAGAAATGAAATTAGGTGTGAGATCTCACGTTTGTTGGGGAGGAGAATGAAGTATTCTTTATATGGTTGTGGAAATCTTTCCTTAGCAGACGTGTTTTAAAAACCTTGAGGGAAATCTCGAAAGAAAAAACCTAAAAAGGACAATATCTGCTAGCGGTGGGCTTAAACCGTTACAAATGGTATTAGAGTCAGACACCGGACCGAGGAGGCTGAGGCCCAAAGGGAGGTGGACATGAGGCGGTGTGCCAGCAAGGAGACTGAGCTCCCAAAGGGGGGTGCACACAAGGTAATGTGTCAGCAAGGAGGTTGGGCTCTGAAGGGGGTGGATTGAGAGATCCCTCATCGATTGGGGAGGAGAACCAAGTATTCTTTGTAACGGTGGTGTAGAAACCTCTCCCTAACAAACATATTTTAAAAACTTTTAGGGTAAGCCTAAAGAGGAAAATATCTAACAAACATGTTTTAATCTAACAAACATGTTTTAAAAACTTTGAGGGTAAGCCTAAAGAGGAAAATATCTGCTAGCGGTGAGCTTGAGCGTGCAGTTACCGTAACTGAGTCAAGTCGGTTGTGCATTAGCAACTAAAGAACCAATGGGAGCTTTCCATAAGAGCCATTGCTAAATTTCTTATATTTTACTCTTTTTCTTGTAATTGTTTGTTGCTATATGATATTAATACCAGACTGTTACCAAAACTCTAACAGGAATTAAAACACCATCCAACTATTCTTTTATGTTTTTTTTTTTTTTCTTTTTTTTTTTTTTCTTTTTTTTTTTTTTTTTTTTGTTCTTATCAGAGAAGGAAGAGAATATTGAGCTGCTTCAACTGTTGTGTGAAAGTATAGACACAAACTCAAATTCTATTTATTAATGATGCGATGGTTTCTCTAATGCTTTTGTTTTTCTCTCATTTGGCTTGTAATTTGTTATAAGAACATAAGAAACTCTTTTAATTGTAAGATAAATTCCTTGTCCATTCACTTGTATCATGAATCTAGCTTACACCTTGTATCATGAATCTGGCTTACACAAAATGGCAAAATCGAAAACTTCCTAAACTTTAAAAGTCTAAATACGAAAACGACTATTCCAACAACATCAATAGCCTAAGAGGGTCTTTCCAAATTGCTAGCATTCTCTCTCCTTTGGAAGGAATTAGTACATCAATAACATTCAAAGATATCTTTCATATCGAGCAAGCATGGAAAAAGTTTCAATAATAGGTGAACTGGTTTTAAAAATTTTAAACGTCTTACTACTCTTCGACACAATTGAACATTTAGGAACCTCACTTTTAAACTTCAATAACCTGTTAGACACACAATCTAATGTTCAGTTTGAAGACTAATTCAATGCTTGCAAGTTTAAGAACCTCATAAACGAAGTACGAAGCTATTATGCAATATTGAGTGCTCTAAGTCTCATGTTGGGACTAAAAAAGGCAAAAACGTATACCAAGACGGCCATACATAATTTACTCTTACTTGTACAGTGATGTTCAGTCGAACAACATTCAGTTGAACACTCAAAAACAGTATAAATCTGTTGAACGAAATAGGAAAACAACCGTTCTTAGCATGACTACAAAATGGCACAATCACACATCAAGTTCAGTTCCTACTACTAGTTGTTCAGTGCTCCAACTGATGGTGGTAATATCAACAAAGCACTGTGTAGCCTAACAAAAAGCTTTGGATGGGACATGTCATGACTGAAAGCTAAACTCGAGATCGTAAAGGCATTGACATCAAAGGATTACCGATAAGTTGGAATAGTGACAAACCATTGACTTCAAGGATCACACCTTTTTAATGATCTGAACAACATCTTCATCTTCAAGCTCATGTTCCTGCATGCGAATGGACCACTCTCTCAAATTTCACATATAAATGAATTTACAAGAGTGCATTTTAAAATTTGTTCAAGCGGTGGGGACTGTAAACAGCGGCACAAAATAAAAGGAGACGGACTAACCTTTCCCACTCGTTGGGGCTTGTGCTTGACGCTTGATCCCCAAACCAAAGCACTGTACAAGTTTATAAGAGTTAGCATGTGCAGCTGAAAAACTCCCATGTCATGTGATACCAAATTAACCAACATACTAGGAAATTTTGATCCCGTTATAGTGCCACTTTACTAGGATCAATTAGCTACTTTTTTTCTGCTATCTACAAGTCATGTGATACCAAATTAACCAACATTTAGCTATAGGCACTTTACATTCAAAATTTAGATATGTACTAACCTTTTAAAGTTTTCAACTAAAAAGACATGATATTGCCGAAGTAAAGACTAAATTTGTAAATTCAACTCAAAAAATAAAAGAAAAGAGAAATTAGGTTAAAAAACAAAGAGAAAACACAACCAAATGGCACCGAAAGTTGGGGACTTCAATCAAAATTACTCACTACTTAAATTGCTTCAGCATATCTTTGTGGATACGGCTGCAAAAATCCTCGACAGTCCTTTTCTTAGAAGATAGAATTACGGGATCATCATAATCTGGATTCATTCCTTTGGGTTTCGTGTAGATGCGAGTTAAATCAAGATACTCCCATACTTTATCCAGTAAACCATCAAGATTCCATTCAAGATGTGCACTGTCAAAGAATCAGAAACAATAAATAATATGATCAAGTAGTAGAAATGCTAATGAGAGAAATTCAAACTTTATGTAGTAATTAGAAAATCCACATGACATCTGCAGTCACATGGACGAACGCCATATTTAGACACAATACTAGATCATGCAATAAGGGGTTGTCTTTTCCTCCCTTTACCTGACACTTGTATCCTTTCTGTTGATCAAAATTTCCTACCCAAACCCATTTAGTTGTGTGATACTTATATCAAAATTTTGAGGTGGATAGGATCGGTGGAGAGAATGGTAGGCAGAGCCAGAAGTCAATTAATAAGATAAGTAGTATCTTATTCATAATATACCATAATCACGTGAAATTAAAGACATGATCACAAATTTTAATACATCATGTCATCAATCTCAACGTTCAACTTAAAAAATTGGATGAGAGAGAAATAGGATATGATTTAATAACGAGAAGACATAGTATACATGATGCCTAAGTACGTGGTAAATGCATAAACTTGATTCACATATTCTATTGAGAACTAGAATAACATTTATCACACGCTAGATACTCGGGGCATATATTTATAGACCCCCCAATACTGACCCTCAATCATGAAAGTATACAGAAGAGAGAAGGTGAAGAAGGGAAACTGATTTATTAATGAATATATAAAAATATATATATGGTGGGCAATTGTGAAAAGATAGTCCTTGGTCGTTAAGTTAGAATAGGAAGGGTAGCATTTAGTAGCATTTAGTAGAAATGGTAGTAAGGAAAACGGGACAGGTTTTCTCCCATTTTTGCGAAACTAGAAGTACTGGTCATAAGGGAGAAAAAAAGGACTCGATTTTCCCCATGTTTATTTCAATAACAGCAACTCAAATCATAGATATACATAAGAGGAGGATTCCTCCACTGAAAAGAAATTACAAATTTATTTAAAAAATAAAATAAAAAAAACACAGACAAACAAATAAAGTGAGAAAGAAACAAAAAAAAAAAAAAGAGATCTCTTTCCTCCCTCCCCTCCCTCCCCTCCCTCCCCTCCCTCACTTTATCTGAATCCCACCAAGAGTGTTAAAGAAGTTTCTCTAACTCATTGTATCTATGACTCTACCTCTCATTCAACACGGGTGTTTTCTTTGCAAGTCACAATTTTCAAGCCTCTCAGGCATAGGTTACCAATCCCCTGCCATCCCTTTGCACAGTAAAAGACATTTTGCAATTGTTCTTCCCCTTTGAACATTGCAACAAAGAGAACTTTGCAATCTCCAAGGGATTGGTTTAAGAAGATGTTTTTCCTCCTCAACCTTTTTCCTTCGGTGATTTGAACCCAACGCCTCCCAGTTAAAAGTTATAACTCAGGGTATTGACAACTGGGTCCTTGACCCCTTGTGGTAAAGAGGGGAAAATAAGTAACATCGTTGAATTCAGTTGCCAATTAGTGGTGTTTAAACGTGAAAACAGACTTGCAAAATGAGAACAAGAAAGTTATAGAAAGTTGCAAAGACATAAAAGTTACCTGACTGGGCAATAGTGTGGAAGTCTATCCAGAATCTCCAGCTCCTCTAGGGTAATCTGATCGATTTTGTTAACAGCATAGATACAAGGCATGTATATTCTACTACCCTCAATCACGTCTATGAGATCATCAGCAGTTGCATCGTATTTAAGAGTGATATCAGCATTATGGATTCTGTACTCACTACAGATAGCCTTCACCGTGTCAAGGTCCAGATGGGTGGTAGTTACAGTTGAAGTTAAATTTATCCCACCCTTGTCTTTCCTCCTGAACGACAGATTAGGAGCCTCCTTGTTCAACCTGATTTCAAAGAAAATGCACCAAAAATTAATTAAAAAGATATAAAGAAAGGAAAAACTATAGAATAATGAATGTCACCATGGCTCATCCTAAACAAATGTTGACAATATTCCCAAGTGTGAAGAAAACTTTGTCCCCAGCCACCATCAGAAATTACCAAATTAACTTTTCTGTTGAGCTTGCTTTATAAATATTCCTTGGAAATTATACTGTCTTTGTAACTAACAAAAAAATTCGGTGGTTAGTGTAAGTTTCATGAGGGTGTGATCCTATTATGTAATTTTGATATTGTAGACTTTGTCGTTCATAACTTTTTGATCACAAAGGATTTGTAATTATTTTGTTACTAAGATATTATCAAATCGGCAGGATTCTTTGAAATCTCCAAGTTGTTAGTTTGAGTGGGGTGGATATCTAGATTTTCCCCTATCATTTTCTTTTAATAAATGGAAGTAGTCCATAACCAAAACCCAGAAGAATGAACACGGGAACATTCAATTTTTTACTAATGAGAGTACCCATAACTGCAAATAGTTTCGGAGAAAGCCAACAATCTTTCAAAGGTAAGGCCACAAGGTCACAATATGACAAAAGGTGATTATAGAGGATAAAACAGTGAACAGAAGCTAGAATGGTGACAAATGGATTCAGTGCATTCTAGTAGTTTCCATAGTTACAAACTATCCCACATATTTGTCCACCTTTTTTTACCTTGCAAGCATATTGAGCATCAAGGTAATATCCTGGTTGACAAGGAAGGTGTTGTCCAGTATCCCAGTCAACACCAAAAGGTAATGCTCAGCCCAACAAACTAGTTTTAAGAGACAGACTTGAGGTCGTTAAAACAAATTTCTTAACTAAACCTTCTTCATTTTGGTCTCAATAAAATATACATGTAAAACTTTTTAACACACCACTCGAGGAATGTCGCATGTCAAACTTTAAACCACCAAAAATTTACCTGATGCCAAATCCCTCTAGTTCTTTCTCTATTAAACGTTTGTGCGTGATAGGCTTTATTGCATCCAGAACAATTATAATGCAATTGCATGTCCTGGCCGTGCTGATAACCTACATGAATGAACCATTAAAGAGTAAGATAACGGATAACAAGATTGTATCACTCCACTCCATATAAATTGAATTATACAAATTACAAACCCATGATACTAGAAATAATTATTCAGTTTCACTTGAAAGACATCTAATCTTGCTCACTTATCCTAAAAGGGCATAGAGATTAAAATTAATTTTATCACTCATTTTTTACCCCATTTGATAATTTTTTTTTTTTTTTTTTTCATAAGAAACTTTGTAAGATATATCATTAAAACACTAGAGAACTGCCTAAGAGCAGGGGTAGAGGAAACCCCCTCCCCACAAACTATCACAAAAAGGCTTTCCAATTTGTAGTAATCGTGGAAAGAATACAACTACGAAAGAAATCTTTGTGATTTGAAGTCCAAGAATCCAAGCATTGTACACTATAAACAAAAGAATCCTCTACTGTCATCTTATACAAAATAATTATAAGGTTTCTCCCACTTATCCTAAAAGGGCATAAATATTATTCAGTTTCACTTGAAAGACATCTAATCTTGCCCTCACTTACCCTGAAAGGACATGAAGATTAAAATTAATTTTCTTACACTCATTTAGCCTCCATTTGATAACCATTTTGTTTATCTTTCATAAGAAACATTGTGAGATATATCATTAAAACACAAAAGAGAACTCAGGAGTAGAGGAAGCCTCCTCCTACAAACTATAACAAAAAGGCTTTCCAATTTGTAGTAAATGTGGAAAGAATACAACTACGGAAGAAATCTTTGTGATTTGAAGTCTTAGAAGCCAAGCATTGTACACTACAAACAAAAGAATCCTGTACTATCATCTTATACTAAAAATTTCAAAGGTTTCTCTCACTTATCTTGAAAGAGCATAAAGATTATTCAGTTTCACTTGAAATACATCTAATATTGCTCTCACTTATCCTAAAAGAGCATGAATATTAAAATTAATTTCCATACACTCATCTAGAGTCGTGATTTTGCTTGTGCTATTTGAGGCAGTTTCTTCGAGGTGTTCAGCTTTAGCTTGACAGCTCTAAGGGTTGCAAGAAGACAATTGAGGAGATTCTCCTTCATCCATCTTTTCATGAGAAAGGGTTGTTTTTGTGGAAAATTGGGGTGTATACTATTTCGTGAGTTCTGTGAGTTCTGTGAAGCGAGAGAAACAACAGAATCTTCAAAGGCCAAGAGATCCTTCAACAATATTTGGTCCCTTATTAGATTCTTTGTATCTTTGGGCATCTGTTTCTATGCTCTATTTCTCTTGACTCGAACCCCTTCTTGTAGTTTAACTCCCTTTATTAGGACTTCTCCTTTTTCAATGACTGTGTATTCTTTCTTTTTCTTTTTTTAATGAAAGTCCAGTTTTTCATTAAAAATTAATAATGATGATAATAATAATTCTAGTCTCTATAGAGAATATTCCATATAAAATGACTTTAAAATAATAGAAATAACCGGTAACCATTGACAGCTGAACGGAATCAATTACTAAATGATATCAAGACGAGAAGTGCAACAGATTTATCATGTTTACCTGTCTTCCTCTTCCCTTTCCGTCCTTAGCACCCTCAATAATACCAGGGAGATCAAGCAACTGCCAGTTAAAGCAAAATACAAGTTCAATTCAAAATTTATTTTCAAAACGTGACAAAAATGTAACTAAAAAATATTATTTAAAAAAAACAGCAACAACTACGAACAGGAAAATGGGTTTGATTATCAACCCTCATTACTCAATAGAAATAGAGTAAAAAAGCATAGGAAAATGGCGGGAATCTGAAAGGATTACAGCACCTGAATTTTAGCTCCTCTATACCCGATTACACCAGGGATGCAAGTTAGAGTAGTGAATTCATATGAAGCAACCTGTAAGGATAACAATTTGTGAGACTTCACAAAATTTCATAAACTAAATCTTAAGAAATTTAATCATATATACTCAAATACGCATAGATGCATGCATGCATACACATATGCGTGCATAAATTATAGAATTTTAATTTTATATAAATACAAGCATGCATAAATTAAAAATAAACACATTTTTCTCTTCTTAACAGCACATACGATTCTGTGAGTGGAAGTTTTAACTAAAAGAAAAATGTTGAAGGAAATCAATTTGTTAATCAGAAATAGAAGACTTTTCTCACAAGTATAAGAGAAAACACAGCCATACATAAAACTACAACCGGATTCCAAGTACGAATGCTGGAAAATTAACTTCAGCCAAACCATTTTGCAAATATCTTAATATCTTGTATATGCATATATGTCCTGAGCTTCTTTTATTTTAGAGTTCGATGAGGCAGGGGGATATCACCTACAACACTCAAGATGACCAACCTTTCAAAAACTATAACCATTTGCATGTAGGAATACACTAGAAACATCCTAACTTATGCCTCTACACATACTGGTGCACTCTTTGTGAACAAAGACGGGACATGCACTGGCGTAGAATGAAAAGAAAGGATCATATTAAGTTGAATCAATTGATTTTGCACAAGCAGGAAAGGGGCTCATATAGCCCTTTAAGAGAGCAACCTAGCTGAATGCTAGTTTAACCCCTTGCATTACAAATGCATATGGCTTGTTAGGCTGACACCTAACCAACAGCTATTTTAATGTTTAACAAGACTCCAAGCCAAATCATTGCGGATGTATAATATTAACTTGATATTATCTAACATCAGTTTCAATGAGAATTTATAACATCACAGTGCTTTATTTAATGTTGATATCTTGATGTAAATGCCATTGAATATAAAGAAATTGTACTAAAAAACTGTCACTGAGAAGTGATAAGAATAGATATAACATCAGACGAGTTTTTATACCTCTGAAAAAGTACCAGTCAATTTATTGAGTAAGGTAGATTTTCCAACCGAAGGAAAACCAACCAAACCAACTCTTGCATCACCACTTTTGGTGACATCGAAACCTTCACCAGCACCACCACCTCCTTTTGATGCAGGTGCAATGAGTTCCCTCCTTAACTTTGCAAGTTTAGCCTGTTAGACCACCAGTGTCTTGAGAGTTTGTAAGTAAATAACACTACATAAGGTGAGGACTAATTGTTAAGCTAATCATAACTCAAAAGGAACAAGATAATTTGGCCTTGATTACACTATTTGTGCAATGTACATCATGTGTGCAAATGTACGAAAAATAGAGAGATAAGAGACTTAATCAATTTCAGATCATGGTTTGATTTTATTTTTTAGTACTATGGATGAGTAAGTGATTGGCTGTCAACTACTGTTTCTCTTTTCTTTTGCGTCAAATCTTGAAAGCGTGGATATTTTCGTCATGTTTGTGAAAAGACAGGAATTCTTGATGTTTTGTTCAAGGTCAAATTAAAAGATGGAAAAAGAAAATAAAAGGGAGAGCAGCAAAAAATGAGAGAAGAATAGAATACCGGGGAGGGAGGAGGGGGGGCGGGTTGAGAGAGACAAAAAATGAGGGAGAAGGGAGGAATAAGAAAAATACCGATCTTATAGTTGGTCTGCTGCTAATGATTGTTTCATGTATAAATTGTTTGATAATACTTCTGCTAAACTTCAATGTAATTTTTTTTCATAAGATAAAATATCATGGTTCAATGTAATTTTTAATTACATTAATGAAAAAAAAAAAAAAAAAAACCTTTTATATATGTTTAAAAAAACCCCATCAAATAACTAGGATATATGTACCTTGAGCAAGCCCAGGTGATGAGCAGTAGCTTTGTTCTTTTGAGTCTTTGCCATCTGCACAGCCAACGAAGTACATAAATTTTCCATTTTAATCAACCATTCGTCACCAGTAATAACTAATAAGTATGAGTACAAGAATCATTTCACATGTCCAAAACTCCCACTGCAAATTGTAAAAATGTAACAACATAGTCACAATATAATGATCAAATTATAAGATTTATAACTACCTAACTATTAGATTTATAACTACCTAGTATTCTTCTCCAAAGCTCCTGTGCCTTTTGGTTAAGTTACTACAACTTAAGTAATGAGAACCACGGATATCTCAAAACATTATTGAGAATAGCATCCTAAACAAACATAAATAATGCGAAAATGAGCTTAGCTCAATAATTACAACGTCCACTCCTTTCAATGGAACCGGAGGTTCAAACCTTCACCCCCACATATATTGTGCTAAAAAAGCAAACACATAAATGAGACCTACATCTGCATAGTTCCCAAGAAAACCATAGTGAAGACAACTACGGACATTGATTTAATAACATGTATCATCAACTGTAGAAAAGGTTTAAGCAGAATCAATTAAAATAGTGCTGCCAGAATCTCTTGAAAATTCACTACAAACTCTAGACAAGTCCTAACTAATGTAGCCTAAGAGGTTAAAGGAGAGGCTCCAAGAATCAAAGTGTTCATTATCAGTCAAAAGTTATTGAATACATAAAAATTTCCCTATTTATTTAGAAATGAAAATAAACTCGGAAAGAAACTAGGAATTTAAATACAAAAAAAAAAAAAAAAAAAAAAAAACTAAAAAAACCAAAATCCAAATAGGATACTAAAAAGGATTATTCAAGGGCTTAACCAAGACTAATATGATTATACCTCAATTTATCCTAATCCTGATACATCATGTCTATCCCTCCCAAAAATACTTGTCCTCGAGTTTTCAAAAGAAAATAAAGGGAAATAAGGCCGTCTATCAATGGTTGGAAAAAATTCCCAATGAAAAATATTAACTTTTTCACCATCTTCACCATTGTTGGAGCGTCAAAACAATCCTCAAAGTAAAACTCAAAAATTATTTTCTATCACACCCATTAGAAAAACTTGTTGAATAATAGTGTGATAACAACGCTTCAGCTTGGATATCTTCCTCTGAAAATGAAAACCTCACATAACAAATCTTGAAGATGTTTAAAGATTTTAATGCAGAGCTGCAAGCTATGGCTTTAGAGAAATAGAGGAACAAGAACTTCAAGGCTTCCAAGACTTCTCTTGAGAGAATAACATTTTTTTTAGTTTTAGACTAATGTCTATTTTTCGCATCTCTTTCCCTCTCTCTTGAACAGTTTTGAAATTAATCTTCTTTATCTATCTTAGCCAACTGGATTAGCCTTTTGTAATCTTAATGACAAGCCAGAATGTCTTGTTCTCCTCTTTTGCTCTATAATGTGAGTAATGGAATCGATTGTTTCCTATTTAAAAAAGAATCAAATACGCGGCCACTAGACACAACCATTGCTATAACAGCATTAAATCATTTTATTACTTTCAACATATAAAAGTTGATGCATGGTAGCCTATAAATCTCTACTATTTATCTATTCATAAGTTCAGATATGAAACTGAGAGTGAAACCAGAAACTCCATAAATTTCCACTAACACTAGAGTTCCAAAAAGGCCAGCGCTGGTAAAGAGCACTGAATCAATACTATTCCACTGCCGGTCCATATGACCAATTTTCGTAAAAGGGGAAAATCTATTGAATCATATGGATAGATGATCAAAAACACTCCTCTACGGCAACAAGCCACATAAAATAGCCCGAAAAATGCTACGTTAATGCTAACTTTGATTATACAAGCAATTTCAAATGATTTCAACATATCCATTGAACCAAAAAATCGAAATAAAGCTCCTAGGCTCGGCAGCTGAGGGTAAAAGAAACTAAGATCATAAAATTATGAAATACGTGCAAATACCTCATCTTCGATATCCTTAATTTTCTGCATAACAGTCGCCATTGTCGCAGTTCAGAGAGAAATTTGTGTAGACTAACGTCGAACAAGAATTCTTCCGCGTTCAGAGGATTCTGTACGTGCCCCCACAGCTACTGCGCGATTGAATTGCAGAAGTTTATAAACAGAGATGGGTAATTCACCTTCCGGCTGTGGATGGGCCGCTTTGATGGGGCTTACGCGTATGTTTGGGACAACGAGTCGACTTGTTTAACCTAAAATTATTTAGTTGGAATTATCTATTTTGAGATGTTTAATATGAAATTCTTTGATTGGAGTTATGAATAATATGTTGTGTAAATTAAAATAAATAATATATATTATTATTATTATTATTATTATTATTATTATTTCGTCACTAATCATTTTGATACAATATCTCGAGCAGTGTCACGGTCATTCTTGTTCAAAGCGTGTTGTGACACAATCGCACTTTCGAAGGCAGCGGACTAGCGATTGTGCGGCACTCACTTTCCAACGACAAGTGAGCTAAGCCAATTTGTTCTTGCGTCGCCTACGGTCAAGCGACGTATGATCGAGCCTCTAGCCTCGGTTTTAAAAGAAGGTTTTAGAAAACGAGGAGAGAAAGAGAGATTTTAGAAAGAGAGATTTTTGAAAGAGATGTTATATAAGCAAGCAAGAGAAAGATAACAACGGCTTAGCATATATAACCTTGGGTAAGGAGAAGTTGACAACTAGTCATATCCCCGTATAGTACATTCTGAAGCATTTCATGTCTGGCAGGCCTAGACATGATATTTTTGAGGCGTCATACGCCCTAGAACTACATAAGAAAAAACACTAGAATAGAAAGACATGACAAGGGTTTGGCTTGTCATGGGCATGCGGCCATGAGCAACACGCCCTAGACGAGCATGACCGTGACATGTTGCTCATGGCTACATGCCCGTTGCATGACAAATCTCTTGTGTTATATCACTTTACCGCTTTCATGATATATAGTTTCTTTTTGTATTTCCTAAGTGTATGACGTTTTGGCATAATCATGTCTACGTCTCGTAGACTTAAAATGTCTCAAAATGTAGTGTAAGGGATGCGACTAGTCGTCAATTCTTCGTCCTCGGAATTATGTTATCTAAGCATTGTATTGTCTTTCTCGCTTATAGCATATAACATTGCTTTCAACATTTCTTTCAATCTTGCTTTCAATCTCTTTTTCGAAAATATCTTTGCCCCCGTTTTATAAAACCTTCTTCTCAAAAGAGGCCAATGGCATGAGCACACGTCGTCTAACCGTAGGCGTCGCGATTTGAGTTGGCTGGCTCACTGAGTGCCACACAAGTAAACATCTCAAGGGGATGCAATTGTGATAACCGAACATGCAATTTAACTTTCTAATCCGACCCATAACTTTTCAAAGTGATAACTAAGTATCATATCATATAACCATATTAAGGAAATAAGTAACCGAGAAGACCACGAAGGAAGCCGATAAGATGAATACCGAACTTAAACAAAGCTGAACTCAAATTCACAGATACAGTAAATTAATCATAAGACTACAAGTAAGCATTTAACTGTAACAATAGATGCAACTCTAGAAGACAACGATAACCTCTTAGGTCGATAGCAGTCGGTATAGTGCCCGAAGAGCTTCCACACTAGTATTGTACCATTGAGTTAGGCGTTAGATTGGTTAGGGACATGTGACTCGTTGATTTGTTAAATTACCCTATACAGTGGATTCGTCCTATTGTTGGGTGTTGATCATGCAGATAGTCAGAGGTTACCTTGCATAAAGGATCCGTTATGTGGGAGGGCATTGATCATGCAAGTAGCCAGTGGAGTTGGTATGTACTGAGAGGTAGCGCTCTCCAACCTTGAACAACTTCATGGTCTTAAAATTCGGGTCGTGACATAGTAGTGAAATATCTTAATTAATAGAGTTCGTATCCTTACTAGAGTTGGAATGATTATAAGTTCACGTCTCACCTATATAAATACATTTATTATTTGAAATGATTTCATATGTAATCATAAAGAGACTCCTATGATATAGATGAACCAACTCGGTCTGAACCACGGTAGTGGTAAAGTTCAAAAACCTACCGAGAGCGAATTTAGTTTGTAACCTTCACAAGACCTGTAAGTTAGATAAATGGTATACACGTACCTAAATTTTCAATTTTCCGTTCATTAAGTTCCACGCATGTTAATTTGGCTAAATTAATACAACTATCTCTCGACTTTCAAAAGTTTCAATAATATTCTTACTCTTAGCTATGAATGGAAACCGTTCGTACTTTGTTTCAAAAATACCTTAAACTTTAAACGTTTTATTAATACATTAACACCATTTATCTTTATAAAAAAAATTCAAAAAAATTCTTACCGTCAATATATAGACGAAAATTTTCTAGATTATCTTCAAACTTTTTATTGTTACTCCTGAAAGTTTACCATTAGGGTATTTTTTAAAAGTTCTTAAAAAAAAATTTAAAAGTATATACTTCAAAAAAGTCAAGGGTATCAATGGTATTTTTGAAATAAAATATTGACGATTTTCATCCAAAACTATTTTTTTTTTATTTTTAAGTTTAACGGTGTTATTGAAATTTTTTAAAGTTTACTGGTATTTTTTACCTAAAGGTAAAGTTTAAGGGTATTTTTATTAATTTAGTCTATTAATTATTTTTAAAATTGGACTAATGTACGTATATAAAATTTAATGTCTAATAAAACCCTAAACTTATTAGACATCAACATTTAAATTTCCGGAACTAAACCGATTTAAAATTTAAAATTTTGAAGATTAATTTATAACTTTAATTAAAATAAAAGTATTGATTTTAATTATAAAAAAAATATTAATACATGATTTGACATGTTCCCCAATCCCCAAGTTGCCAATGCCAACAACAAATGGGTAGATAAGAGAGGAAGAGGAGTGGGGATGGTTGTTCCATTGTGATTGTATTGGAATCTTATCTACTTTTTAGACTAAAAAAAAGCATTAGTGGTACGATTTTCGACGTTAAGCATAAAATATCGCGCGTCTTATACCCACGATGATTTCATTTTTTAGCATCGTAATATTTTATGTCAAATTTCCAAGGCACCCGATGCGGGTTGTAGGTAAGCTTATTTCAATCTACTGATGTGAAGGTTCAGATCGAATATATTTGCGAGACAGTTCATGAATCTCGAGAATCGAGCATGGGGCTTACAACATGGGTCATTTGTGCATCATTCTCGTATGTCACGTTTGTCTGAAATGTTGAGCTAGATAGCGATCTGCAACCTTTGGATTTCCTGTTGAGATCCCAAGTCTCCAAGTGGGACCTCTTGGCCGCCCGCGACCTTGGCTTATGAGAGAATCTCACTCCTGCGTGGGACTTGTAGCTTGGCAATCCACCGTGTAGGTTTTTATCCTTCCAGTTTCGAGTGTCTTCTTGGGTTCAACAATTTATGAGGTGGGAGATTTTGTCCTCGATTATACATGTTTTGTGTCAATTGAGTTATACTCATGTTGATAGTTTGTTTTGGTCTTTAATACCCTTAAAAGAAGACCATTTTTGTCGATGTTTGTAAAATTCTAACGTAAATTACGTATCAAAGGGAAACTCTTGGATACAAAGTTATTGCTACAATCGAATAACGTCATCGAGCGTAATGTTGTGTGTAAAATTGTATTGGAAAAAATGACATAAAAATACGAAAAAACGTCAAAACTAGAATTTTGTCCCTTCTTGCAAAAACACATTTTTTTTATAAATATTTCGAAGTATAATATCTTAAATCTTGTCGTTCGTTACACAAATTACAATATTACCCTTAGACATTTATAAACGTTTTAAAACTATACTATCAATAGATATAGTTATAGAAAGATCGATCCGTCCTAATATTAAAAAAAAATCCTTAAATTTTGTTCCGGTCTTACATAAACACCTTCATATTCTTTCACAAATTACAATATTACCCTTGATTCTTTTATAAACGTTTCAAAACCGTAGTTAGAATGCTGAATGAAAAATCAATATAGCAGTGACGTAGAATAGCATGACAGTAACTAAAACACTTATCGGGATTCCGTTTGTATCTAATTATTGAAATTAAGTACATTTGAAAAAATAATAAGCATAAGGTTAAAAAAGGGATTATGATTCCGTCCTATTGTAAGGAAGATGATGATTAGGAAATGAAGAGGAAGCCCTAAGATTTGTTTGGTTCATAAAGAGTCAACCAACCAATCAGCGTTAAGCTTTTTAAAGGAAGATTGAAGTGGGCCCCACGGGATTTATTGGCGGTCCGAGCCGCCCTTTTTGTATCCCCCCACCAACCCGGTTCCACCTCATACTTACGACTCAACGTTTATCCACTAAAACCACCTACCCGCACCCGGCCCCACATCCCATACCTTCCTATTTTCTCACCAAAAAAACGTTACATTTATTTAGATTCAATTAAATTTAAATAAATAAAATATTTCTAAATGAAATTGGTTTATTAATTTCCTTTAACTTTAATTTATTGTTAATATAAAAATATACCTTTTATTTGTGATCCAATTATATATATATATATATTATTTATTCTTCGATAAATCTTATAAATAATTTAAATAAATGACTCGAACAAATCAATAAAAACAAATGGTTGTATTGAGTTAGACTCGTTATTTAATAAAAATTATTTAAATCGAAATATATATATATATATATATTTATTTATTTATTTATTTACTATTTTTTTTTGTTACTTTTTAAATTTTTGTAAATATTTCAAAATTATAATAGTTTGTCAAATTTAAAAAAGAAAAATTATATTCCATTTGATAATTATCTAATTTATTATTTTTAAATTTTCAAAATTAAGCTTAGTTTTTAAACTATTAATCGATAAATGATAAAAACTATGGTAAAAAATTATTAAAAAAACAAACAAATAATTTTTTAAATTTAGCTTTGAATACCAAGATATATATATATATATATATATATATATATATATTATTTTTGCAATTACTCTTTAAATTTTTATAAATATTTCAAAATTATAATAGTTAGTCAAATTTAAAAAAGAAAAAATTATATTCAATTTGATAATTATCTAATTTATTATTATTTAATTTTAAAAATTAAGCTTAGTTTTAAAAATTATTAATCGATAAATGATAAAAACTATGGTAAAAAATTATTAAAAAAAACAAACAAATAATTTTTTAAATTTAACTTTGAATACCAAGATATATATATATATATATATATATATATATTATTTTTGCAATTACTCTTTAAATTTTTATAAATATTTCAAAATTATAATAGTTAGTCAAATTTAAAAAAGAAAAAATTATATTCAATTTGATAATTATCTAATTTATTATTATTTAATTTTAAAAATTAAGCTTAGTTTTAAAAATTATTAATCGATAAATGATAAAAACTATGGTAAAAAATTATTAAAAAAAACAAACAAATAATTTTTTAAATTTAGCTTTGAATACCAAGATATATATATATATATATATATATATATATTATTTTTGCAATTACTCTTTAAATTTTTATAAATATTTCAAAATTATAATAGTTAGTCAAATTTAAAAAAGAAAAAATTATATTCAATTTGATAATTATCTAATTTATTATTATTTAATTTTAAAAATTAAGCTTAGTTTTAAAAATTATTAATCGATAAATGATAAAAACTATGGTAAAAAATTATTAAAAAAACAAACAAATAATTTTTTAAATTTAGCTTTGAATACGAAGACTCGCAAATAGTGGACAAAAAAAAAAAAAAAAATTATAAATTTAATTTTTAAAAATAAAAAACTAAAAATATTTGGTTTATTTTAAAAGAGAATATTATTTTTACCCACGTCTTTTTTTTCCCACGTGCGTGGGCCCATGAGTATTTTTCATGACACACAAAAACGTTAAAAAAAAATGCATTTTATTACACGTAATTCTTTTTATAAAATTGAATTTTTCTATTTAACTTTAATGGCTATTTATTTATTTATTTATTTATTTATTTATTGTTTGATTTATTAAAAAATAAATGGTCTTATGTTTACCAAATACAGATTTATTAGTTCTTTTTATTTAATTTTGTTTTAATTAGTAATTATTTATTGATATCAACGTATAAATAGATTTTTTTTAGTTTAAGAATATTATTAAAAATTTTAAAAATTTAAGGATATTTTTTAAGAAAAAAATATTAATTTTAGAGGTAGTTTATTAAGTCATGCCAAATTTGACCGGTCAAAAATTGAATATAATAATAAATTGTTATGAATCACGATTCTCCACAAGACTATGATATTGTCCACTTTAAGTATAAGCTCTCATGGAGATAGTATTCCACACTTATAAACCTATGATCTTTTACTAAATTAATCCTCAGAAACTCATTCTCAATAATCCTCAACATAAATAGTTAGAGAAAAATATTTATTAATTATTATTATTATTTTTTAAATGGTAAGATATTAAATTATAAAAAAATGGTCGGATTTGCAGTGTTTTAAATGTCAGCCTTCATTTTTTTTAAAACAATGTTTTAATTGCTAGTCAAATTTAAAAACATATTTTTTTAATTTTTAAAACTTAATTTGATTTATAAAAAAAAAAAATGATAATTAAATGCTTGTAAATTAAAAATGATATTAATATTAAAAATAATTGAAAATATTTTAGCTTGTCGCCCATGTTGACCACACGGGCCGAGTCGTGAGGTTTGGTAAGAACAAATTTTGAATATAAAATATAGATATATATATATATAGATATATATATATAAATATTTTAATAAAATTAAAGATTAAAAAAAAAAAAAAAAAAGACCCGCTGGCAAGGGACCTCCGAGCTTCAAAGTCCAAATTTCATGGCCGATAACTCATATATATATATATATGTATAATTGCACGTAGTTGCGGAGACGAAGTTTCTGGTTTCGTAGCTGAGAGACGGAGCCATTGCGAATTAGAGGAGTATCTTGAGAGGAATCAGAGCTTGAAGATCTTCTCTGTGTTCAACCTGTTCAGATCATCGAATAAATTTGATTCTTAGGTATGTTCATTTCACTGCCATAATCGGAAGTTTTCATGGACATTTGACCACGCTCAAAGCAGAAAAATAAACATAGAGAATCTTCTTTTGTTGTGTTTGTTTGATTTCGTTTGGTTTTGGTTTTATTTTTCATTTTCAGGCACTGTTCTTTTTTTTTTTTTTTTTTTTTTTTTGCGACTTTGTAGGAATTATGTTGTTGTTTTGGTTTTGTTTTGGAGATGAATGGACTGAGAATCTAACTTGGCGACCTTCGGATTTGCAGCGATTCTATTCGTGTAAGGTTTTTTTTTCAACTGCTACTCATTGTTCTGGAATTTTGGTGAAATCGAGTTGCTGTACTACCAAGTATGGAGGCTACGGTTACCCAGCAGTTGCAGTTTTCTCCATGGATCCACTCGAAGAGTATTGCTGCAAAACCGAAGGGTTCGCTGCATTTTTCTCGGCGATTAGAGGAGCAGCACATGTTGCAGGCGCCATTTTCATTCAATTTACAGTTGTCCAGACGTTCAAGTCATCACAGAACAGTCGCTTTGAAAATTTCCTGTTCTTACAAGAACTCTTCAGGTTTTCTATTTTCTATCTATAGCCGATTTATTCAATTTTCTCTACTTCAAGCTAAAGAAGCGATTACTTGTTAATTCAATAGTATTCTGTAGAATTATGTGGTATTTAGTAAGCGCCACTTATACCTTAGCTCGTAGGATTTTGATTAGAATTTAGTTGAGAAGGTTTCTTTAATTCAGTTTCATCTACGTAATTGGAATCCCAAAAATACATGCAGTTCCTCATCTATACCCATTCTAAAACTAATGTTTCTCTAATTGTTCAAATTTGTACGGTATACTTAAACAACTTGGAGCACCATTGTTGTGTGTATAATAATATGACCATTTCTTGCTTCCACCGTGAAGTACTATTATATACGCGTCTAGTTGCTTTAAGCTCTTATTAGATGGAGGTGTCTGGAATGCGTAGAATAAGAATTTTTTTGAAAATATTTGTCAGGAATTTGGTACCTGGGGTAAAGTCCATAAAAAACATTTTTCTTTCCTTTCTGATACCAACCAAATTTGAAACTATCCTATTGCTTGGTTCTTGACCAGTATAAGAGGTTCTGCAATTTCCCTAATCTTCAGCTTGAGTTTGACTCCTTGTCCTCATTTCTATCTGCATACATAGTAAATTTGAAAAACTAATAATTTCAAGGGAAAAAAAAGGGAAAAAAAAGGAAAAATGGGCAATCAACTTTATGAACATGAATATTTTAGGAACAACATTTCTAATAAGATTTTCAATTTTTGTGCTTCTCAGTGTTGGAGTCTGGAAACCATCGTGTTTCTGTTGATGAAACTTTGATTATACAGGTATTGGTTCCCTCTTTTCATTATCATTTTTCTTTTGGTTTCCGTTGCTTTCCTGCCTTGTGTGATTGTGGGGTTTATTATTTTTCTTGTTTCCTGCTTTTTGCTAAAAGGGGGACAAAATTTGTCCTATTAGTTGTTTAGAATATTTTTCATTTCTAGGCTCACGGGCCATAAAATTGCAGAGGAAGTCCCGGGAGATTGAGTCATATTTAAATGGGCGCTGCATATATTTTGTCGGTGAGTTTTTTTTTTTTTGGAGTGCTTCATTACTTTTGAGTTTATACAATTAGATATTAAAAATTGTATCCATTAAATGCAGGAATGATGGGCTCAGGAAAAACAACCGTAGGAAAAGTCCTGTCGAATGCACTTGGTTACTCCTTCTCTGATAGGTTTGTTTCAAAGCTGTTAGTCATTTACTAACTTTTGGGTCAAACTCTAGTATTCTATTTACATCTAGATTTCATGACAAGGGAAAAAATTTACATTCCTTAAGTTTTGTAATTAAATTTAACATCCAAGGTTTATTGAAAAACAAAAGCGGACCAAGATTTGGCCGTGAAGCTGTAACAGATGTAGATAAATAACTAAATTTGGTTCATAAATTTATTTCCACCGATTAATGAAAGAACCAAACTATGATGGACCTAGGATTTTTATGCTGATGCCATAATTTCTGGCATGTGTTTGTTTTGCTAATCTATGCGTCACTGCATACTATCATTGACGAGATATTTCCTTGCTATTCACTTGTGCTATTTTATGTTTTGGATGGCACAGTGATTCATTGGTGGAACAAGACGTTGGAATTTCTGTAGCTGAAATTTTCAAGGTCTATGGGGAGGACTTCTTCAGGGAAAGGGAGGTCAGTCTAGATGCATAACTGCCGAATCATTTAACATCTTGACATAATTCTTGTTGTATGTTCACTACTATGCTCAAAGTGTGTGTTGTATTATCACTATGATGTGAGATCCGATCCCACATCGGCTGGGGAGGATAATGAAACATTCTTTATAAGGGCGTGGAAACCTCTCCCTAGCAGATGCGTTTTAAAAACCTTGAGGGGAACCCCGAAAGGAAAAATCCAAAAAGGACAATATCTGCTAGCGGTGGGCTTGGGCCGTTACATTTTAGTTGTTAGGTTCATATCAGAACATGGATCTTGATTGAGTGTCTCTTTCTCTCTTGACTGATGAGGTTATTTCAATTGTTTGTCTCCATAGTACACCTGAATTTGTAGTTCAGAGTACTCTTAAAGTGTTACGCAGTAATTAGAATCGATGAAAGTGATCTTATTATATTTCCTCATTCAAGATCTTCATTTCACTTAGTTTAAGAGATTGAGTTTTTGCTTAAAACTCAAATTCCATACTAGCCTTGAAAGTCAAGGTTATTATCACAGGGATAATGCTCTGTGATAACCATCAATTACTTTTTATTTTCTTCTTCTTAAAGATATCCCATGAAAAGGTCAATGCCACTTGCCAATACCAACCTGTTCGCTAGGCCAATTAAAATGTTCAATGGACTTGGAATGTGTTATGTTTCAAATTTTTTACACTTGAAATATCGTTGCCACAAGGCAAGCTTTATTTGATGGATATATGTACTCCAAAACAGAATCTTTGCTGATTAACATAAAAGTGAACGTAACTTATCTTGGTTCCTACAGACGGAGGCATTGAGGAAGTTATCTTTGATGAATCAGTTTGTTATTTCCACTGGTGGAGGCGCCGTTACTAGAACAATAAACTGGTAAAGAAAATGGACTAGATGTGTCTCATTTCTCGAGTTGATCTCGAGTTTTCAGTATTGTCTGACTGAACCTTTTTTTTTAAAAAAAAAACTTTCCAGGAAATATATGCGTGAAGGGATCAGTGTCTGGTTGGATGTGCCTTTGGAAGCCTTGGTTAAGAGAATTTCAGCTGTAGGAACCAATTCTCGTCCCCTTTTGCATAACGATTCAACTGATGCATACTCAAAGGTACAATTTCTGTGCTTGTTTCCCTTGGTTCATAAATATGACTTTCCAGGTTTTTGGATATGTGAGATCCCACCTCGATTAGAAAGGGGAACGAAGCATTCATTATAAGGGTGTGAAACTCTCTTCCTAACAGATGTGTTTTAAAAACCTTAAGGAAAGCCCGAATGAGAGCCTAAAAAAAAACAATATCCGCTAGTGGTGGACTTGGGCTGTTACCGAATAATAATATCCTATAACAAACATTAGAAATTTGTTATGTTGAAGTTCTTTTACATGAAAGATACGTATAAAAAGTATGATTTTACAAAGTTTCTGTTCTCTCTTGACAACGTGATAAATAATACTCCTTAAAGATGAGTTTTAAACATCACTCTCAAATAAATATTTGTTTAATTCCTGTTGTCTACAGACTCTCATCCGTTTATCTACTCTCCTGGAAGAGAGGGGTGAAGCATATGCCAACGCTGAAGTCAGAGTTGCCTGCGAAAGTAAGACATCTCTCCTTGATACTTTATACATGTAATCTACCAGGGGATGTGCAAAAAATAACTTTTAAAATAATGTCTTTTTCTCTTTAAGCTTAACGTTAAAAGCTCAATGGTTTTGGTCTTGCTATCTCAAATCATAATCTCATTCGAACTAAGGACCACTAATGGCATGCCATTAGTCGAGTTGAAATGGTTTTTGAGGAAGTTGATTTTGTGACTGTGAGATCCCACATTGGTTGGGGAGGAGAACGAAGCATTCTTTATAAGGGTGTGAAAACCTCCCTTGTCAAGATGTGTTTTAATAATCTTAAGAGGAAGTCCGAAAGGGAAAACCCAAAGAGGACAATATCTACTAACGGTGGACTTGGGCTATTATGAATGGTATTAAAGCCAGACACCAGGCGGTGTTTCAGCAAAGACGCTGAGCTCCGAAGGGTGTGGACATAGGGCGGTGTGCCAGCAAGAATGCTGAGCCCCGAAGGGGGTGGATTGTGAGGTCTCACATCGATGGGAGATAGGAACGAGTGTCAGCCAGGACGTTGGGCCTTGAAGGTAGGTGGATTGTAAGATCTCACATCGATTGAAGAGAGGAACAAGTGCCAGTGAGGATGCTGGGCCTTGAAGATGGGTGAATTGTGAGATCCCACATCGATTGGAGACGGGAATGAGTGCCGGCGAGGACGCTAGACCCCGAAAGGGGTCGATTGGTAGATCCCACATTGGTTGGGGAAGGGAGATGTATCATTCTTTACAGGGGTGTGAAATACTCTCCCTAGTAGACGCTGTTTAAAAACTTTGAGAAGCCCGAATGGGAGAAAAAACCCACATAGGACAATATCTGAAAGCTCTTTTTTTCAAAAGCCATTCCGAAAGATTAAAAATTATTTGATTGTTTCCTCTATTCTAGGAATCTAAGATCTCAATATCAAATAACCTGCTTAACTTGTGCAGAAATTGCAGCCAAACTGGGTACTAAAGACGTATCTAATGTCACGCCAATGGCCATAGCAATCGAGGTCCATCTCTCTCACTCTCGGAATAAATATGATAAATCTACAAATCTATAATTAACTTAAGAATTTTATTCCTAACCATGTTTTGCTTGTGTCCTTGTTTACATTATGTCAGCACAGGCACTCGAACAAATCGAGATCTTTTTGAAGAGAGAAGATGGTTATTGTGCGTTTTGACGACCCAACAAATGACATTCAGGTATATAATAGAAGCTTAAAATAATTGAATGTTATTGTAAATGACCTTTTTGAATGATGTTATCAATATCTTTTGCATGAAGATGAATGATAATAATCATATTAGTTTCCTCGTATTAGTTGTCTCATTACTTTTTGTTTGTCTGTTACGTTAATGGAAAAATTCTTGAAGGGTTAGTTTTAGGTATTTTAAAGACAAAAAGTTCGAAATGACTCTTCAAAATCTAGAGATATAATTTAATATCTAAAAGTCTTTGTTAAGATTGCACAACAATGCACACACTTGATCTAGATGAACACAAGAACACAAAGAACATGATAGAGAAAATGAACACAAAGAACAGGATAGAGAAAATGAACACAAAGAACAGGATAGAGAAAATGAACACAAAGAACAGGATAGAGAAAATGAACACAAAGAACAGGATAGAGAAAATGAACACAAAGAACAGGATAGAGAAAATGAACACAAAGAACAGGATAGAGAAAATGAACACAAAGATCAGGATAGAGAAAATGACCACAAAAAGCAGGATAGAGAAAATGAAAGAAGAATATTAGCTAAAGGTTTTGTATTGACGACTACCGATATGTCCTGGGAGAGTAGGAGAGAATACAATCCAGAGTACATTTTTCAAAGCTTTTTCAAAGCTAATATACTTCCTACATATAGCTATACATAGTACATTTTTCAAAGCTAATATAGCTTTTCTATGTATAACGGTGACTAAGCTATAAATAAGCTACTCTTAGCTATTTACTATTTATGAGCTATAAATAAGCAGCTGACTATAACCTAATAGTCTTACAGTCTCGTGTTTGTGTAGCTTGTGTTCTGTAATTCCTGTCAGTTCGATTTCTTGGAATACTCGAATATTACTTTGAGTTGATCTCCTTCGCTTGGAGTTTGCATATTGAGCTCCATCACACTTGTCGCTCTGAATCAAGTCACCCTTAGCGTAGCCCTAATTAGTCCACCTTTGTGCAAATGAGAGGTATTATAGTTCATTACATTTTGTTGCGTTTGTAATTTGCGAATAAAGGAAAATTACATTGGGATTTGTCCTAAAGTTGGTAGTTTTTGTAACTTAGCATTTTCTCATTTCTTAATAAAACAAGTTATCTTACATGTTGCATAATATTATTCAAAGAGTGTGCAAAATTCGAGGTTATTATGGTAAATTTCAACTATATGTAGCTGATATACAAGACATTTTTTCATATGACCTTTATTACTCGAACATGATTTTCTTGTATGTCAATCACATATGGTTGAAAATCGCGAGACTTAGTTTATGTTGAATCATAACCAAATTATTTATTAGAAAATTAGTAATACTTCAGGCGTAAAATGAACTTTAAATTCAACTATAATAACGAAAAATTCGTGGACAATTGACTTGCCTCTGTTAATTACATTCATAGACAACTTATCCTACAATGCATAAGGTTCATTAGTAGAGCGATTGATAGTTAATGAATAAAATTGGAGTAAGATAAATTTAGTCGAAAGAAAATTTTGAAATGTTAAAATTTGTAGACCATAAGATGTTATGCTAGCTCGTGATAACACATGATTCTCTTAGACAGACAACAACAACTTTGATCTTCAATTTACACTAATTATCGCAACCATCTTCCAAAATTCGTGACAAACCCGTTGTTATAAAGGTACAAAACAGTATTAGGTTATTAATTCGTGCGTTATTATACAACTCAACCCAAAGTTATGTTACTTAGGTACCTTATTTACTTTTAAGAAGTGTTTCAAATATACATAAATATTTTCCAACTCTGTTGAGTTGGACTTAATGATATTACATGTACTATGTATCTAAAAACGCTATGAAAAGTCTGTCATAGCTACTTCTCAATAATATTACATGTAATATGAGTCTCAAAACGCTATGGAAAGTTTTTCATAGCTGCTTCTCGATGATATTACATGTAATATGTGCCTAAAAACGCAATGGAAAGTCTTTCGTAGCTACTTCTCGATGATATTACATGTAATACGTGTCTAAAAACACTATAGAAAGTCTTTCATAGCTACTTCTCAATGATATTACATGTAATATGTGCCTAAAAACGCTATGGAAAGTTTTTCATAGCTGCTTCTCGATGATATTACATGTAATATGTGCCTAAAAACGCAATGGAAAGTCTTTCGTAGCTACTTCTCGATGATATTACATGTAATACGTGTCTAAAAACACTATAGAAAGTCTTTCATAGCTACTTCTCAATGATATTACATGTAATATGTGCCTAAAAACGCTATGGAAAGTCTTTCATAGTTGCTTTCCAATGATATTACATACAATAAATGTCTAAAAATACTATGAAAAGTCTTTCGTAGCTGCTTCTTGACAATATTACATGTAATATGTGTCTAAAAACGCTATGGAAAAGTCTTTCGTAGCTACTTCTCGATGATATTACATGTAATACGTGTCTAAAAACACTATAAAAAGTCTTTCATAGTTGCTTCTCGATGATATTACATGTCACTATGTAAAGTCTTTCATAGCTGCTTCTCAATGATATTACATGTAATGTGTTCAAAAAACGCAATGAAAAGTCTTTCAAAGTTGTTTTTTCTAAATAAAAGACGGACTCGATGAACTAACATTACTCGCAACACGAGTTTCCAAACCCAACGATACTAAAATCCCGCAGTTCGAGATAAATCGAGAAACACAACGAGTCTAAAACGAGCTAAAAACAGCCTAAAAGATTCAAAAAAAAGAGGAAACATTCTTACTCAGAGGCCAAGGTTGGTTCATACTCAAAGAGCTGCTTGAAGTTGTAAGGCTTAACAACTTCAAGGCCTCCACTCCACATCTGTTCTGCAAGCTGCTTGAAAACTTTCTCAGTGGGATGAAAAGAATCAAAGAACATATGATCTTCAAGGTTTTTGCAATGCGTAAAGGGTAAACTTCCCAGCTTTCTTCCACAGTTATAAACGCCTCTAAATTCGTCACTCCCACAGCAAGCTGTATCCACTACCTTGAATCCTTCATTCACACAATACCATCACTTAACAATGTGTCGATGATAGTCTAACTCTAGACCCCGAGCGTCTCGATAACATAAACGTTTTGCTAACTATTATAGTCAACCTTGGCGTTTTAAAGGAATGTAGAGACTAAAAAGAACGAAAAATAGACATTTTAGAAGTGTAGGTGTAATAGCTCAAGCCTACTGACCGGTAGCCGATATTGTCTTCTTTGGGCTTCTTCTCACGGTTTTAAAACGCGTCTACTAGGGAGAGGTGAAATGCTTCGTTCTCCTCTCCAACTGATGTGGGATCTCACAATCCACCCCCTTAAGGGCCAACATCCTCGCTGGCACACTGTCTGGCTCTAATAACATTTGTAATAGCCCGAGCCTACCGCTAGCTGATATAGTCTTCTTTAGGCTTTCCCTTTCGGGTTTCCCCTCAAAGTTCTAAAACGCGTCCACTAGAGAGAGGTTCCCACACCCTTATAAGAAATGTTTCGTTCTCCTCTCTAATTGTAGGACAGATTATAGAGACCATTTGAGTTTTCCCTTCTAGGCTTCTCTTCATGGTTTGAAAACAGCGTTCATTAGGGAGAGGTTTCCACACCCTTATAAGGAATGTTTCGTTCTCCTCTCCAACCAATGTGGGATCTCACAATCCACTCCCTTGGGGCCCAATGTCCTCGCTGGCACACTGCCCAGTGTCTAGCTCTAATACCATTTCTAATAGCCCAAGCCCACCGCTAGCATATATTGTCCTCTTTGGACTTTCCCTTCTGGGCTTCCCTCCAAGGTTTTAAAACGCGCCTCCTAAGGATAGGTTTCCACACCCTTATAAGGAATGTTTCGTTCTCCTTTCCAACCGATGTGGGATCTCACAATCCACCCCCCTTGGGAGCCAGCGTCCTTGCAAGCACATCGTTCGGTGTCTGACTCTAATACCATTTGTAACAACCAGAGCCCACAGCTAGCAAATATAGTCCTCTTTGGACATTGACTTACAAGTTTCCCCTCAAGATTTTAAAACGAGGGAGAGGTTTCCACACCCTTATAAGGAATGCTTCGTTCTCCTCTCCAATCGATGTGGTATATCACAGTACAACGGAGACCAAAATAACATTGAAACCAATGAAGAAATAATGACAAATAAGCAAAGTAAAATTTGTTACCGTATTGTGAAGGGTTTAGAATTCTTTGAAGGAGCAACGTGTGGGTATCTGCAAAAACGTATTTGAATCCTTTGAGCTGTTTCGAAAGCTTGTGAAGGGCAATAGGAAGCAGCTTGTTGTGCAGCCTTGCAATTGAAGAAGCCTCCTCAAAAAATTGGGCACTTTTTTTCAACCTCGAACTTGGCATATAACCTAAAGGAGGCACTCCCATAAGCCCAAACTTTCTTCCTCCATGCTTGTATACTTCCTATCACATTCAAAATCCAAACCGTACTTCAAAAAAAACACGAAAACAGTGAGAAAACAAGTACAATTTTCAACACGAGATCACCTTGAGCGCCATCGTTATGTTTCCGATCACCATATTCACGTACTGTTCTTGAGCGTCGATGGTTTTGAATATGTCGTAGCTTATGTCGAACGGATTTAGGTAATCGTTTCCTCCGAAATTAAACAAAAAAACAGAGTTGGAGAAGAAGCTTTGAGTTCTTGCATTCCCAAGCTTCTTTCTTAGTGATTTGTCCACCCTTTTGAAGAACTTCATCTGGGTTTGAAGCCCTAAGGCCTGAAAATCAATCAATGTAAGAATGTTTATGCATTCAATTGATTGAAAGAGGAAAGAACTTAGTTTGATTGATTTGAATGGGACCTGTTCTTGATGACTTAGAGCTAAAGCACCACCTCCACCAGATGCAAAATTGACTCCATAGTCATAAAGATCATTGTGGGGATCCAAATATGGTGGGAGCAACGGCAAATTTGCATACTCACCTGCGTTAATAAGTACTCTTTCAAGTTCTGCCTTGTTTGCAGCAAGATTGAAGTTATTAGTTCAATATGAACATTCAGAATGATATCAATTTCAGTGGCCAACAACAGCAAAAATCCTTCCCCAAAATTGTGAGGTCCCACATCGGTTCAAGAGGAGAACGAACCATTCTTTACAAGGGTGTGGAAACCTCTCCTAGTAGACGCGAATTAAAAACTTTGAAAGGAAGCATGAAAGGTAAAGCTCAAAGAGAACAATATCTACTAGTGGTGGGTTTAGACTGTTACAAATGGTATCAGAGCCAGAAACTGAGCGATGTGCCAACGAGGAGGCTGAGCCTCGAAGTGGGGTGGATATGAGGTGTGTCAGCAAGGACGTTGGGCCCCAAAGGGGTGGATTTGGGGTGGTCTCACATAGATTGGAGAAAGGAACGAGTGCCAGTGAGGATGCTGGGCCCCAAAGGGGGTGGATTGTGAGATCCCACGTTGATTGGAGAAGAGACAAAGCATTCTTTATAAGAATGTGGAAACCTCTCTCTAACAAACGCATTTTAAAAATCTTGAAAGGAAGCCTGAAAGGGAAAACTCAGAGAGGACAATATCTGTTAGCAATGGACTTGGGTTGTTACAAATGGTATTAGAGCTAGACACCGCGATGTGCCAGCGAGGAGGCTGACCCCCGAAGTGGGGTGGATACGAGGCAGTGTGCCAGTAAGAACGTTGGGCCCCAAAGGGAATAGATTGGGGGTGGTCCCATATCCATTGGAGAAAGTGGCGAGTGCCAGCGAGGATGTTGGGATCTGAAGGGGGTGGATTGTGAGATCCCACATAAGTTGGAAAGGAGACAAAACATTCTTTACAAGAGTGTGAAAACCTCTCCGTAGCAGACGAGTTTAAAAACCTTGAGGGAAAGCCTGAAAAGTAAAGCTCAAAGAGGACAGTATCTACTAATGGTGAGCTTGGACCGTTACAAATGGTATCAGAGCTAGACACCAAGTGATGTACCAACAAGGAAGCTAAGCCCCAAAGTGGGATGGATACGAGGCGGTGTGCCAGTAAGGACGTTGGGTCTCAAAGGGGATGAATCGGGGGTGGTCATCAATTGGAGAAAGGAACGAGTGCTAGCAAGGACGTTGTGCCCCGAAGGGGGTGGATTGTGAGATCTCACATCGATTGGGGAGTAGACATAACATTCTTTACAAAGGTGTGAAAACCTCTCACTAGCAGGCACGTTTTAAACACCTTGAGAGAAAGCTCAAAGAGGACAATATCCCCGAACCGTGAAAATCCCAATTTTTTTGACCCCTTTCTCTTCGTCTTGATAAGGAACAAAAAAAATCATGCTACTAATTCATCAGATCATTAACCAGCAGTTTTCAAACACAAAGATTCAAGTAGAAGAAGAACAAGAAACAGAACTGTTCTACAAATTTCAGCAATTAAACGACCCTATTGAAACCCCATCTCAAATCTTGGACACAAAAACAACAAGAAAACGTTAAAATGTAAGTACATTCACCTAAGAAATCTGGGATATTACGGCCGTCGGTAAACCTGCCGGTGGCGACCGGGAAGAAGCTTTCACCGTAGGGCGGGAAGTTGGCCTGAAAGTCACTAGTGGTATTGATGTAGTTGTTGTTTCCGACATCCACATAGGAATCCCCAAATATGAAAAACCCGAAGCGGTTTTCCGACGACGGAGCACCGCCGAGTTGGATTCCGACCGCCTCCGAGATTGTGGGAAAACCACATAGAGCTGCAAACAAAATGAAGAAGAAGCAGCTGCCCAGATTTGGAAACATCATTTCTACAACTCTCAGTTCAAACTGATGGCAATGGCCGATGTTCTTGTGTTCTTAAAGGAAATTATTATAAATTATTTCTGCCTTCTAAAAGCAGCTGTCCTTTTTGCTTGATTTTGAACATTAATTTTTTTTTTCTACCAACTCTCATTATTGGTTAAATTATTCAAAACCCATTTCAATAGATTTCACGAACCAGTTGAATTTTCAAACGTTTTGTTTTTAGCTCGAACTATTAATTTATTCCAAAATTACCCTTCTATTAACTTTTTCTAAAACTATTCTCGAACTTGAAAAAGTAATACGACAATCACTTATATATGCTACTCTGTTTTAAGGTAATAAGTAAAAAATATTGCTTTTTATCTCGAGTGTTAAATTTATTCCCAAACTACCCTTCTATTTGTTGGATGATGAAAGTATCACGTGGCTAATTTAGGGAAGAATCATGTGTTTATAAATAGAGAATACTCTCCTAGCCCTTTTGGGGGAAGCCCAAAGTAGAGCCATCAGAGCGTATGTTCAAAGTGGACAATATCATACCATTGTGGAGAGTCGTGTTCGTCTAACATAGTATGAGAGTCCTCGGCTAATTTAGGGAATGATCAGGGGTTTATAAACAAAGAATACTCTCTCAATTGGAATGAGGCTCTTTGGGGAAGCCGAGAATACTCTCTCTATTAAAGCTTTTTTGGAGAAGCCCAAAGTAAAGCCATGAGAGCTTAGGCTCAAAGTGGACAATCTCCCTACCCAAGGTTATATATGCTAAGCCGTTGTTATCTCTCTCTTGCTTGCTTATATAACGTCTCTTTCTACCCTCATTTTTTAAAACCTTCTTTTAAAATCGAGGCTAGAGGCTCGATCATACGTCGTTTGGCCGTAGGCGACGCAAGAACAAATTGACTTAGCTCACTTGTCGTTGGAAAGTGAGTGTCGCATAATCGCTAGTCCGCTGCCTTCAAAAGTGCGATTGTGTCAAGTGGTGGAGAGTCGTATTCGTCTAACACTATCAACTTTTTTTTAAAAAGAAGATGATAAAGTGACCCAAAAATGACGTGTAAAATAGTAATTTTTAATTTAATTAAATTATAAAAATTTAAAATTTTGGATTAAGAAAAAAATAAAATAAATGAGGGTGGAGTGTGAGAGAGAGTGAGTGGGCCCACTTGCATTATAGAAATGAAGTTTGGAGGCATTCGAGGGGGAGGGGGTAGGTAGGAACTAACTCCTTCAAAACTAGCCAATTACTCACGTGTTTCAAACCAATAAAATAAAAAAATTTAAAAAATAATTATTAGAAATGTGTTCGGGTTGGGTTGAGTCGAGTTTTTTTTTTGGATCGACCCAAAATTATTATTGACTCGAACCATTCAAATAGAGCACACGACCCAACTTAATCCTCTATTTTTGGGTTCGGTGAGGTGGTTGGACTCACTTAACACTACCTCATTACTTACTAGAGGTGTACACGAGTTGGGTTGAGTAAATCTTTTGGAAACAACTTGAAATTTTGTGTTGGTTGGATTAATAACCCGAACAACTCGAATAAATTTATGAGATTTTGGTTGGGTCGGGTTGTCGAACTATTTTTTTTTTTTAATTATTTAAAGAATCATACTCATGTACTATATACGTTACATTAATAACTAAAATCTCATAAAACTCAAATATCAAACATTCAGAAGTATAGGGTAGGGTTATATGCATAATACTTTCATATATACGATCCACGCACGTGCGCATCAACCCACTAGGTGGGCTCGTATAGATATCCCTAGGCCTGACTATAGGCTAGCGCACGCTTACGCTGCCGAAAACTAACGTAAAGAAAGGAGCGAGTATTGTATCTTGGTATATGTGTCCGTACAAAACATACTGGAGAAGTATCTCGTGCTCATGACGTACAACATACCTGAGGTTCCATCATAATACATGGTTGTGATGCACATCATACTTCCATTCTTTTCATGACATAATTTCTCTATGAGACATGCCGACATACCCATGACATTTCTTCTACTATTATCGTACATGTCTGAGCAATGTCTTATAAGCATTAACATGAATATAGTATCATAACATACAAGGCATAACATATTAGAAGTACATGCATCACATAATTATTATAAACATTACATAATCATATCATGACATCAAGATATAACATGTAAATAGGCCACAGAATACATGCTCGATACACTACAAATAAAACGAAAACATGCTCGTGTTTAGATCACTGATGAATATTGACTCGAGATCCATTGTATCGAGTTAACATTAGACTTCACATACTTAACATCAAGACACTATCAAGCAACATCTCAATACAAAATTGTGTTTATCATCCAATTCGTAATGCAAATGATCCACTAGATCCATTATTGACTGCACCACGATCAATTAGGTGAAACCGAGTTTACATAACCAACGATATTAAAAACGCTAAAACATATTACTCGATCTCAAACTCCACACGTCTAATTCTAACCATGGAGCTCAACGTCCTAAGTAACATGATCTCTCTCATTGAGAGCCCAAGAACGGGTCATATTGAAAGAGTTGTTTGAAGTTATAAGGCTTAACAATGTCAGCATCTCCACTCCACATCTCCTTAGCAAGCTGCTCGAAAGTCTTTTCAGTTGGATGATAAGAATCAAAGAACATATAGTCTTGGACATTCTCACAAAGAGTATATGGTAAAGCTCCTTTCTTCCTTCCACAATTAAAAAACCCTCGAAACTCGTCACTCCCACAACATGCTGTGTCGACTATCTTGAAACCTAACAAAACCGTACACGGGTTAGCTTGAGAAAATCTTTTGGACCTACTTGAAGTCACTGACATCGGTTATAAACGTTAAATATTCTTAATCTTTGTAATAATTTCAAAAGTAGGGTGAGATAGAGTATGGTTGCAAACCTATTTTTAGGCTAATCGAGATGGTTGAATTGGCCCAACGATAAAATGTCAACCTAAAATCCGACCCAGATTTTCGTTCTTCTCAACAAATTCAACCCAACCCAATCCAGAAAAAAAAATAAAAATCTAACCCAACCCAACCCAACCTTAATGGTTTAGGTTGAATAGTTCAGATCAGTCAGATTTTCGAGTCATTTGAATACTCGTAACTAGTTAGAAGAAATAAGAACGGGAAATTAATTACCATATTTGGTAGGGTTTAGAATTCTCTCAAGGAGCAAAGTGTAGGTATCAGCAAAAGCATATTTGAATCCATGGAGTTGAGTGGCGAGTCTTTGTATGGCCATGAGAAGCAGCTTGTTGTGCACCCTTGCTAATGAAGACGTCTCTTCGAAAAATTGAACACTTTTTTTCAATCTCGAACTTGGCATATAACCCATAGGAGGCACCGTCATAAACCCAAATTTCCTTCCTCCACACTTGTATACTTCCTATATCAAAAAATCCATAATCATTACAAGTTCCAATTACGTCGTTAAATTTTCAAAAGTTTTACCTTAAGTGCTATCGTTATGTTTCCGATCACCATATTCGCGAACTGTTCTTGAGCGTCTAGGGTTTTGAATATGTCGTAGCTTATATCGAACGGATTTAGGTAATCGTTTCCCCCGAAATTAAACAAAAAAACCGAGTTGGAGAAGAAGCTTTGAGTTCTTGCATTCCCAAGCCTCTTTGTTAGTGAGTTCTTCACCCTTTTGAAGAACTTCATTTGGGTTTGAAGCCCTATGGCCTGAAAATCAAACAATTGTAAGAATTGGCATTCAATTGATTCAAAGAAGAAAGAACATAGTTTGTTTGGTTTGATTGGAACCTGTCCTTGATGACTCCCAGCTAAAGCGCCACCTCCACCGGATGCAAAGTTCACACCATTCAAGTACAAATTGTTCTTAGGGTCCAAATATGGTTGAATTAAAGGCAAGTTTGCATACTCAGCTGCAATAAAATTCTTCTCTTCGTTACAATTTCTCCCTAATAAGCTCGTTCATCAAGATAATTACTAAGTTCCGATTCAAACTAAAAATACCGTTATGTTTATGGATATTTATAAAACTCGATAGCTCGGATAACCTATACTATTTAACCCAAACTATAAACATTGAGTTGGGTTAGGTTTTTTTAGATTCGGGTTGGGTTAAATTTTTGCAAAACCAAAAATTTAGGTCGATTTATCCGTAGTTAATATTTTTTTATTTGTCGAGTCAACTTGACCAACTCGAAAATAGAGTTGTTTAACTTTTAACTTAAAATAACGACTCTATTTTTTATTTAAAAAATAGAAGAAAAAAAAATCATCAAATATACATAATTTCTAAAAAAAATGTTAACACATAATTAAAAATAAAATAAATAGAAAGAAAAAAAAAAAAAACTGACCTAAGAAATCAGGAATAATACGGCCGTCAGAAAACCGGCCGGTGGGGGTTGAGAAGAAGGTTTGGCCGTAGGGCGGATAATTGGCCAGAAAGTCACCGGTGGTGTTGATGTAGTTGTTGTTTCCGGCATCCACGTAGGAATCTCCGAATATGAAAAACCCAAAGCGGTTTTCCGACGACGGAATACCAGGCAGTTGTATTACCGGGAAACCGCTTCCCGCTGCTCCAATTCCGAGCAAGATGAAGAAGAAGAAGCTGCCCATATTTGAAATCTTCACCTCTCTCCCACTGCCCGCTCACTGCCCGCTCTTCCTCTCTTCTTATAATAATAATTATTTAAATTTTGTGGACAACTGAACTGACAATATCACGTGTCTGCTTTTATCGAAGGTTTCAAACGTATGGGACCACGTGGAAAATATGGAGTTAGAATTATTTCCATTAATTAAAAAAAAATCAAATAATGATTATATATAAAACAAATACTAAAGGCTGTTTTTTTATTTTTATTTTTTTTTTACATTAAATTAAAATTTCAATTATTTTCAAATTTAAGTCAAGTTTTTTTAAATTAAAAAAAATATTTTTGAATTGATTTTTTTTTCTATTTTAAATAAATATTGAATATAAACAAAATAAATTAAAATAATAAATTTAAGCGCATTATAAACTAAAATAATTCCTAAAATTGAAATTCTCACATCCATTATAGAGGACAACTGTCAATTTGTCAGTGTCTCATATGCTTTATAAATGAATGGATTAAATTTCAAAGGACGTAAGTGGTTAGGTAGGAAGAATTTGGTAGAAGACAAAGTGACTAAGGTAATTGAAGGTGGGTTAAAAATTACTTTTCATCTCTGTAAAAAATGTTTCTCAAGTTTTAATACACCGGGTGAATGTTAGTGTTACATATTTTTCTTAGATGTTTTTGGTTGATGTTATTCTCAATCGCTCCTTACGATAGTATGAAATTGTAACGGTTTGAAAAATCGATAGATCTCGCATCGATGATGCCGTTCCTCTTACTCTAAGACAGCTTCGACATAGTGAAATTGAATAAAGAAGAAGTCGCCAGAGACGAAGGGTAAATCGAAGGTTTGTTTTTAGTACTGTTAGACAAAGAAGACAAGCTAACGAGTCGGTTTCAGATTTGGATCTCGAATTTCAGGTGACCCACATTGTTGCAACTGTTGAATAAACATTAAATGTTATTTTCTTTAATGAGTTTTAAATTCAGAAGTTAGTGGAAAAGTGAAAGGCTAAGAGTCTTGAAGATGAAAAGCAAGAGTCTCGAAGATGAAAGGTCAAGAGTTATAAGAAATAGTAGCGTTTTTATGAGTATAATTAGTTGTTTTCTTTTTTTTTTTTTTTTTTTTTTTTTTTTTTTTTTTTTTTTTTTTTTTTTTACAATTTGGTATCAAAGCCGTGGCGAATGTGACGGGTCAAATGCCGCTACCGCGACTAACGAAGACAAGCTACGAGAATTGGAGCATTCAAATGAAAGCTCTTCTCGGTTCTCAAGATGCATGGGAGGTGGTGGGAGAAGGTTTCGAAGAACCAAAAGATACCACGGATTATACGGCGGCACAAAACAAGGCGTTGAAAAAGGTGCGATCAAAGGATAAGGCGACACTATACATGTTGTTTCGAGTCGTTGACGAGTCGGGCTTTGAGAAGATTGCCAGTGCAACTACTTCAAAAGAAGTGTGGGACATTTTAGGAAAAGTGTTCAAAGGAGCCGACCGAGTCAAGCAAGTGCGTCTCCAAACTCTTTGTGGCGAGTTGGAGAGCGTGAAGATGAAGGAGTCGGAAAGTGTATCTGACTACATCATGCGTGTACAGACTGTGGTAAACCAACTCAACCGAAACAGAGAAATGTTAACCGAGATGCGAGTTGTGGAGAAGATTTTGAGATTATTAACCAACAATTTTGAGAACGTTGTATGAGTGACAAAAGAGTCAAAGGACCTACCGACGTTCACAGTCGACAAGCTTGCCGATTCTCTTGAGACACACTAGCAACGTAAGAAGAAGGAGGAGAAAACACACGATCAAGCACTTTTGACCAAGGCGTCAATCAAAGATGAAAAGGTACTCTATTCTCAAAATTTTCAAGGTAGAGGTCGTGGCCGTGGAAGTCGCGGAAATGGTCGCGGTGGTCAAGATAGTAGTCATGAAGGATACTATAAGGAGAAGGGACAGTCGAACCAAGCAAATTGGTGTGGAAGAGGATGTGGTCGAGGAAGAGGCGGCTGATCAAATTATTCCAACACTGAGTACTACAAATGTCACAAATTTGGTCACTATGTGAATGATTGTAACTCCGACAAATGTTATAACTGTGGTAAAGTGGAGCATTTTGTAAAAGATTGTCGAGCTGATAAAAAAGTGGAAGGAACAACTAACCTAGCCTTGGAAGACGCAACAAATGAAGGTCTTCTCTTGATGGCTCAAAATGAAGACAACAAGGACAATGACACTTTGTGGTACCTCGACTTAGGGGCAAGCAAGTAACCATATGTGTGGTCTCGAGTACCTATCCAAAAAGATGCAAAAGATTGAAGATGGTCATGTGTCATTTGGAGATGCTTCAAAGGTGGAGGTCAAAGGCCGATGTACGATTCATTACTTGCAAAAGGATGGCGTAATAGGGTCAATCCAAGATGTTTATTACATACCAGACGAAATAGGCTATACCAGAGTCTGATCGGATTAGTTCAATCTCTAATCCATCTTCCTATTGAATCCTCCACTTCTGAGGCTAAGCCAGATCTGATTTCCTATGAACCAGAAGTCAAGTTAGGATCCGTCAGCCTGGAAAGGTAGAAATAATTAGCCTTAGTCATCAGTCTTAATAAGCGGTTTCGAAAGCCTGATATTCAATTCCCGCCACTTCCCCGAGTTCAAAACGTATGGATTTATTCTCAATCTCCTCAAGGTAGCCTGAGGCCTTATAACCTTATAAAGAGAAGCAGGATCAAAACAAGAGTCACTCAGGAATCAAGTCTAAAGGAATATGGTTCTTCAACCTTCTTCCCTGGTGATGAAATTCCTAATTTAGTTGTCTTTCCCGGGAAAGGGGGGCAGAGGCAGAGCCTGAAAGCATCCTAAGACTAAAGACCGCAGCTCTTAAGTCCATTATTGAAGTTGAAAGCAGGAGAAGGTCGAGATATGAAGAAATCGGATGTACAAACTGAATTTAGAAGCATACGAGAACAATGTTTGCGAGTTGACGTTAAAGACAATACATCGTTGTGGCATCTCCGCTTTGGTCACCTACATTATGGTGGCCTAAAAGAGTTAGAGAAGAAGTTTATGGTGCACGGGCTACCCAACATGGATTACGAAAGAAAATTTTGTGAAGAATGCGTGCTCAGTGTCACAATCGCAAGTCATCGCACTCTTGATGGTAGCGGACTTGCGATTGTGCGACACTCACTTTCCAACGACAAGTGAGCTAAGCCAATTCGTTCTTGCATCGCCTACGACCAAGCGACGTATGCTCAGCCTCTGCCCTCGGTTTAAGGGAAGGTTTTAGAAAATGAGGGCAGAGAGAGATTTTTGAAAGAGACGTTATATAAGCAAGCAAGAGAGTAACAACAACAACTCATAGTATATAACCTTGGGTAGGGAGAAGTTGACAACTAGTCATATCCCCCTATAGTACATTCTGAGGCATTTCATGTCTAGCAGGCCTAGACATGATTTTTTCGAAACGTCATACTCCCTAGAAATATAAAAGAAAAACACTAGAACATGAAAAGACATAAAGGGTTTGTCTTGTCATGGGCATGCAGCCATGGGCAACACGCCTTGGACGAGCATGACCGTGACATCCTCCCCCACCTAATTGGTTGACGTCTGTGTCAACCGACTACTTTCAAACCTGGCGATGTGGGTGGCGGCGGAGTCCAGATCTTCGGCGTGTTCCCAGCTGGTTTCCTCCGTAGGGAGATTCTTCCATTTGACAAGGAATTTGCGAATCGTCCGTACGGGTCTTCCTATCTTCCTAACTCTGTCGGCTAGGATCTCCTCTACTTCTTTGGTGTCTCTTTGTTTCAGATCAATGCTCGGTCTCGTGATTACATTTCGCTGGTTGTCGTCTGGGTCAGGGTGATAAGGCTTCAAGTTGCTCACAGGAATTACTGGGTGGATTTTCATCCATGTGGGTAGCGCAACTCTGTAGGAAGTAGCCCCGATCTTTTTAAGGACTTCAACCGGACCTTCATATTTTCGAACTAGTCTCTGGTCCTTTCGGCTGTGGAATCTGATCTATTATGGTCTCAACTTGATGAGGACTTTGTCTCCTACTCGGAATTGGAGGGGGCGACGCGTCTTGTCCACCCACATCTTCATATTGCTAGGAAGCTTTCTCCAAATATGCCCGGGCTATATCTGTTGTCTGCTTCCATTCGCTGGTGAAATTTTGAGCTTGAGGGTTTTTTCCTGCATAAGGATGATCAATAATATGGGGGTAAAGTCGGTTGTCGTCCACTTGCAATTTCGAAGGGGCTCTTTCCCGTAGACGAACTCTTCTGACAATTGAAACAGAATTGGAAACATCGAGCAATTGTATCCAGTTCTTCTGGCGAGCGTCAACGAAGTGACGTAAGTACTCTTCTAGCAAGCAGTTGAACCGTTCCATTTGTCCATCGGTTTGAGGATGATAGCTCTAGGAGATGTTTAAGGCCGTTCCCAAGAAGATGAATAACTCGGTCCAGAATGTGCCGATAAATCTACCATCCCTATCACTGATGATGCTCGATGGTTTGCCCCATAACTTCACAATGTGTTTGAAAAATAGTTGGGTTGTTAGTTCAGCTAAGCATAATTTGGGGGTGGGAACGAACGTCACGTATTTCGAGAATTGGTCTACGATAACCAAGATGGCGTCATATTCCCCGACTGTTGGGAGGTGTGTTATGAAGTCCAGAGAAACATTTTTTCAAGGTCTTGTTGGCACGGGTAGAGGTTCCAAGAGTCCCGAGACTTTGGCTTTCTCGACTTTGTTCTGTTGGCAGATGAGGCACGTCTTGGTGTACTACATGATGTTGTCTCGCATATTTGGCCAGAAGTACCCCTTTTTTTTATTATGGTTTATGTTTGTTGTCACCCAGGGTATCCGGTCCATAAGGAATCATGACATTCCTGAATGAGCTTCTTCCGTAGTTCTCCTATTCTTGGAACGTATAATTTGTTTCCCTTTGTCATTAGAAGGTCTCCCTCGACCAAAAACTGTCGTGTCTTCCCAGCTTTGGCTAGTTCAACGACGGCTTTGGCCAATGGGTCTTTATATAAATGTTCTTTGATGATGTCGCGCATCGATCCATCGATCTTACTTGAGTGAATATGGGCTAACATGCACAGGGCCGCATGTTCGCCCTTTCGACTCAGCGCGTCGGCTGCTTGGTTACTCTTTCCTGCCTTGTGTTCGAATTTGAAGTCGAATTCAGCCAATGACTCCTGCCACCGGGCTTGTTTTGCCGTCAATTTCGGTTGATCGAAGAAGTGGCAAATGGTGTTGTTATTCGTCTTCACTACGAACTGTGATCCCAAGAGGTACTGTCTCCAGACTCGTAGGCAATGGACCACAGCCAACATTTCTTTTTCGGAGACAGTGTACCTCCTTTCAGCATCATTGAGCTTCCGACTTTCATAAGCGATGGGGTGGCCTTGTTGAATAAGGACACTGCCTAGGGCAAAGTTGGAAGCATCCGTCTCTATTTCAAACGGTTTAGTGACATCTACTAATCCGAGGACAGGACCCTTCGTCATGGTTGCCTTCAGATCTTCAAAGGCCATTTGACATTCATTTGACCACAACCAAGGGTGGTCTTTCTTTAGGAGTTCTCTTAATGGGGCGGCTCGTCGTGAAAACCCTTCGACGAACCGCCTATAGTAGTTTGTCAATCCTAAGAAGGATCGCACATCGGATACTGAAGTAGGAGGTTTCCACTCTTGGATAGCTTTTATCTTATCGCTATCCATACTGATCTGTCCACAACTGATGACATGTCCAAGGAAGTTGATACATATTTTTGCGAAGGCACATTTTTCTTTCTTGACGTACAACTGATTTTGCCGCAGCTTGTCAAACACTAGCTTCAGGTGCACCTTGTGCTCCTCTAGGGTTGTTCTGTATATAACTATGTCGTCGAGGTATACTACGATGAACTAATCCAAATATTCATGGAAAACCTGGTTCATTAACGTGCAAAATGTAGCTGGGCCGTTTGTCAAACCAAAGGGCACTACAAGGAATTCAAAGGCCCCATACCTTGTTACACACGTCGTCTTGGGCTCGTCCCCTTCGGCAATACGTACTTGGTAGTACCCTGATCGTAGGTCCAACTTCGTGAAGTATTTGGCTCTGTGAAGCTGGTCAAACAAGTCGGATATTATCGGCAGTGGGTATTTGTTGTGTACCGTCACCTTGTTTAAGGCTCTATAATCTATGCACAGACGCAACGTCCCATCATTTTTTTTTGAAATAGTACAGGGGTTCCGTAAGGTGCCTTTTTCGGGCGGATGAATCCTGCCGTCAACAACTCATCTAGTTGTTTCCTCAATTCGGCTAGCTCAGGGGGAGCCATCCGGTATGCGTTCTTTGCTGGGGGTTTAACCCTAGGGAGGAGTTCAATTTCGTGATCAAGTCCTCGACGGGGTGGTAGTGTTTGTGGTAAGCTCTCTGGCATTATGCAGCATAACTGTCTAGTACTTCATTGATTTCGCTTGGAACAGTTCCCTCAGTGGTCATTTCTTCCATCAGGGGTATAGCCATAGATGTAGGTTCCTCTCATGCGAGTCCTCTTTTCAATTGTATGTCCGAGATCATTCTAAGATTACCTAGTTGCTTGATGCTTGCAGGTATCACTGTGGGGTTGTGGTCGGTGATCACCAAGCATTTCGCTAGTGGCATTGGGATAACTTTGTGTTCTAGGAGGAAGTCCATCCCAAGTACCACGTCGAAGTCATCCATGCAGGCCATGACAAGGTCCATTTCTCCTGTCTCGGTCCCTAATTTGAAGGGTACTCTTTTAGAAACTCCCACAATAGGCAAGGCCTCGGAGTTGACAGCTTTCATTTTTCCGGGGTCCTTTCTATGGTGATTCCCAATCTTCGTGCTTCTTGGTCGGCGATGAAGTTGTGGGTCGCCCATGAGTCTATCAAGGTGCTCTTGCTTGGTCTGGAATTTATTATTGCATCTATGAACATGAGCCCTTTCTCTATTATCTCCTTTGGGTCGGCCTTCCGTTGGAGGGCTGACAAGAATTTAAGCGGACCCATTCGGGGGTTGTTTTGATCTTCCCTCCTGTCTGGCATAGTCTCGACTCCTGTGTCATTACTCTCTTGAATGGACGCTTGGAGTGCACTGAGAGAGGCCCGATGAAGAGAGTAGGACAGTATGTGGGGGCCTTTACACAACAGGCATTGTAAAGGTGTTGTCGGATAGTTCTTTTGAGGGTAAGGTCCTCGAGACGTTCTTGCTTGGTTATTCTGAGGAGGTCTATCTGTCCACCCACTTGGTCTGTCATTACTTCCGTTCATTCTATTGGGGCCTTCATTTCAGTGACCTGGTGGTCTATATGTTTTGCCCCCAGTGTTTGGGGTCGTTTTTCTTTGGAAACTCGCTTCGTTCCTAAAGTCTAGGAGTCTCTCGACGCTGGCAATTGCAGTAGCTAGATTTTGAACCTTTTTCTCATGTATTTTTGTTTTGGCCCACGGTTGTAACCCATTTATAAGAAAAATACCTTGTCTTTCTCTAATGTGTGCCTGATATCTAGCATCAGGGTCGAGAACTATCTGACATAGTCCCTTATGCTTCCAATTTGTTTCAGGGCTATTAGTTTTTCCATTGTCATGTGTTCTACATTTTCGGGGAAGAATTGATCCCTCAACTCTCTCTTGAGGTCTTCCCACGAGTCGATGGTGCACAATTCATTCTTGATGTCTAGTGCCTTTGTATGCCATCAAAGATTTGCATCGTCTATGAGATGCATTGAGGCTACTGTCACTTTTATGTCATCGGTATAAGCCGTTGTGGCAATGAATTACTGTTCGACATCAAAGATGAAGTTCTCCAACTCTTTGGCGTCCCGGTTCCCTTTGTAGGGTTGGGGTCTGGGAACTTCAATTTATTGGATCCTATATTAGTTTGTCCAGCCGTGACGTTCTCCACGGCTTTCATTGTCACCCCAATTCGGGTGTTCATGTCGGCTATCTTTTCTTGGATGACATCAATGGTTGTTCTGAATTCGTCAGCTAATCAATTGAACAAACTCATCATTGTATTTTGTAGGACATCGAACTCTTCACCACGTCCCTCCTTGTGCGCGACAGAGCTATCGGGGCTACCAGAAGGTCTTGAGCTGTTCGTAGGAGCAACTCTTTCTTTGAGCGAGGCCACTCGAAACATTAGTTCTGCGATTGGCAACCCATCCAGGCGGTTGCCCATTGCGTCGATTTGTACGCCTTTTCCATTCAATTCCGTCCCCCGTTCTTCGAGGAAGCGGATGGTGTCAGAGACTTCTTTGAGGCACAACATTTCCTCCTCTATTAGAGTAAGCCGGTCGACTTGTGATTTGGATGTCGACTTTGTCGTTGACATAGTTTTGTTCTTTGCTATGTCACAGAGCTAACAAAGCTCTGATACCACTTGTCACAATCGCACTCTTGATTGCAGCGGACTTGCGATTGTGCGGCACTCACTTTCCAACGACAAGTGAGCTAAGCCAATTCGTTCTTGCGTCGCCTACGGTCAAGCAACGTATGTTCGAGCCTCTGGCCTCGGTTTAAGAGAAGGTTTTAGAAAACGAGGGCAGAGAGAGATTTTTGAAAGAGATGTTATATAATCAAGTAAGAGAGTAACAACAACGGCTCACAGTATATAACCTTGGGTAGGGAGAAGTTGACAACTAGTCATATCCTCCTATAGTACATTCTGAGGCATTTCATGTCTAGCAGGCCTAGACATGATTTTTTCGAAACGTCATACTCCCTAGAAATACAAAAGGAAAACACTAGAACATGGAAAGACATAAAGGGTTTGGCTTGTCATGGGCATGCGGCCATGGGCAATACGACTTGGACGAGTATGACCGTGACACTTAGCAAGTATGCAAGAACCTCGTTACAAAAGAAGGCTGAATTTTGGGCTAAACAACCTCTCGAGTTGATTCATACATACATATTTGAATCAATTACCTCCGAGTCTTTCAATGGTAAAAGGTATTTCATTTCCTTTATCGATGATTACTCACAAAAAACTTGGGTTTATTTTTCGAAAAAAAATCTGAGGCATTTGAGGTGTTCAAAAAGTTCAAAGTGATGGTAGAGAAGGCAACTGGTAGACATATCAAAGTTGTACGATCCGATAGAGGTGGCGAGTATACTTCAACGATTTTCATGGAGTATTGCGAGGAGCAAGGCATAGGGCGATTTCTAACCGCACTGTACACTCCTCAACAAAATGGTATGGCTAAAAAAATCGTACCATTCTCGACATGGTTGGGTCAATGCTCAAGAGTAAAAGAATGCCAAAGGAATTTTGGGCAGAAGCCGTGCAATGCGCCAACTATGTGCAAAATCGATGTCCACATGCAAAGTTAGATGATCAAACACCACAAGAGGCATGGAGCGGACAAAAGCCTACAATTTCTCATTTCAAAGTATTCGGTAGTGTGACTTATGCTCAAGTACCGGATCAACGAAGAACGAAGCGCGAAGACAAAAACAAAAGGTATATTTTTATTGGATATGATGAGAAGATAAAATGATACAAGCTACTTGACCCGATAAGCAAGAAGTGTTGCTTTTCAATAATCGGCCAAGGAAATCCTTTTCTTTTCGGTGAGAGGAAATCGTTGACGGGAAGTTGTTGGAAGAAAATAAAACGCGTAAAATAACAAAGAGAGAGAATTGCTGAAATTTTGACTGTGCTTAAAATCAGGGGGTGAAATCTTCTCAACAGATTTACCTATTTAAATATAACTTATCCTACAGAATTGCCATCTAAAACTTTGGTAATCCATTCGACGTGTTTGTCAAATGGTCAAATGGAGTATTCAATCAACTAATGAAATCGTGTGAATCTGAATAAGGAAAAACTCAGGTTTTATCTAACAAGAAGGTGACGGTGAGTCGTGATGTGCGAGTAAATGAAGCAAGCGAATGAAACTAGAACAATTCGACAGAAGTTAATATCAAAGTTGGAGAATCATCAGTCGTTGCACCAACAAGTATGTTAAAGATCATGTATTTGTTTAAATTGGTATCAGAGCTATCTTCTTAAGGGATTTGTGAGTTCAAAATGAGAGGAGAATCCAGTTTTTCCGCTGTTGCACCACCAGTTTTCGATGGAGACAATTATCAAATGTGGGCAGTTCGTATGGAGACTTATTTGGAGGCCTTGGATCTTTGGGAAGTAATAGAAGAGGATTACGAGGTTCCTCCGCTTCCAGCAAATCCTAATGTAGCACAAATCAAATTACGGAAGGAAAAGAAGACAAGGAAATCAAAGGCGAAAGCTTGCCTATTTGCCGCTGTATCACAAATGATCTTCATGCGAATAATGTCCCTCAAAACAGCAAAGGAAATCTGGGATTATCTCAAGGCCGAATATGAAGGAGATGAGAGGATTCGTGGAATGAAAGCCCTAAATTTGATTAGGAATTTCGAGTTGCAGAAGATGAAGGAGTCAGAGTCGGTGAAAGAGTACTCTGACAGACTTCTCAGCATTGCCAACAAGGTGAGATTGCTTGGTTCTGTTTTAAATGATTCAAGGATCGTTGAGAAGCTGCTAGTCACTGTTCCAGAGAAGTTTGAAGCCACCATTACTACTCTGGAGAACACCAAAGACTTGTCAAAGATTTCTCTTACAGAGCTCTTGAATGCTTTACAAGCACAAGAGCAAAGGAGGTCTATGAGGCAAAAAGGGGTGATTGAAGGTGCCTTACGTGTTAAGCATCAAGACAGCAGCAGGTATAAAAACAATAAAAATTTCAAAAATCAATTGACGTATGGAGATTCATCTGCCAATTATCAGAAGACAAAAGAAGGAGGTTTCAAAAAATCCTATCCACCTTGCCGCCATTGTGAGAAGAAAGGTCATCCACCATACAAGTGTTGGAGAAGACCTGACGCCTTCTGCTTCAAATGCAATCAACTTGGACATGAAGCTGTGATCTGCAAAGCCAAAGATCTGGTGAAAGAAGTAGATGCACAGGTAGTTGATCAAGAAGAAGAAGAAGAAGAAGATCAATTGTGTATGGTCACTTCTTCCTCAAGCAAAGAATCAAGCGAGAGCTGGTTGATTGACAGTGGGTGCACAAATCACATGACATATGACAAGGAGTCTTTTGAGGAATTAAGAGACACCGAAGAAGATAAGAGAGTGAGGATTGGCAATGGTGAACACTTGGAAGTCAAGGGTAAAGGCACAGTAGCTATAACAAGTTATGAAGGTACAAAATTTATTCCAGATGTTTTATTTGTGCCTAAAATTGATCAAAATATCTTAAGTGTTGGTCAGTTACTTGATAAAGGCTATAAAGTGTTGTTTGAGAATAAGCAGTGCTTGATCAAAGATGCTAGTGGCAAAGACTTGTTCAATGTCAAAATGGAAGGAAAAAGCTTTGCTCTAAATCCGACGACCTTTATATCCAGAGTTAGTGCCACTGAGATTTGGCACAAAAGACTTAGACACTTTCATCATCGAGGTTTGCTTCAGATTCAATCAAAGAAGCTGGTAGAAGAACTCACTGACATTGATGAGGACATGTCTCCTTGCCGTACTTGTAATTTTGGGAAGCAACATAGGCAACCCTTTCCTAAACAGGCATGGAGAGGCTCGAAAAAGCTGCAACTGGTTCATACTAAGCTTTGTAGTCCTCAGCGGACACCATCATTAAATGGTAATCTTTATTACATTGCTTTTATTAATGATCTAACAAGAATATGTTGGATATTCTTGCTGAATCAAAGTCAGAAGTTGCGGGTGTATTTTGAAAATTCAAAGCCAAAGTTGAGAATGAAGATGCATGCTTGATTCAGACTATAAGATCAGATAATAGCAAGGAGTACACTTCAGAAACTTTTAACCGGTTTTGTGAAGAGGCTGGAATTGAACATCAATTGACAACACCATACACTCCTCAACAGAATGACGTCACTGAAAGGAGGAATAAATTCATAATGGAGATGATGAGATGCATGCTTCATGAGAAGGATCTTCCAAAACGTTTTTGGGGAAAAGTAGCAAACACTGTTGTGTGCTTGCAAAATCGAATTTCAACAAAAGCTGTGAAGGATCTGACACCATTTGAAGTTTGGTATGGTTACAAACGTTCTTGAAAGTTCCTTAGAGTATTTTAGGTGTCTTTGCTTCACTCACATTCCACAGGTCAAGCGTGATAAGCTTGACAAAAAGTCAGAAGTTGGCATCTTTGTTGGGTATAGCACTATATCCAAAGCTTATAAAGTTTTTCAACCACACACTAGTCATGTTATTGTGAGCCGAGATGTTCATTTTGCTGGAAATGAGCAATGGAATTGGGAAGAACTCACGAAGGTGAATCAGATTTCTAATGCACCAAACAATTTCTTTGGTAGCATGTTAGAAGAGTCTGAAGATGAACGACAAGATGCTTTGGTTGATGATGCACCTATCAGAGGAGGAGCTTTCAGTGATCAAGAAAAACAAAACTTGGGAGTTGGTTGATCGACCTCTAAAAAGAAAGATAATTAGAGTAAGATGGGTGTTCAGAAAAAAGCTTGGAGTTCACAGCATCTAAACAAGGAGGAGTGTTAAAGATCATGTATTTGTTTAGATTGCTGTTAGTTAGTATCTAATTAAATCTCGTTAGGAGTTAGATTTAGTTTTGATTTGATTTGATTTTGATTTGTTTACTGGTTTGTTACCAGATTTTCTCCCGATATTTTAGGTAGATTTTCTGAATATCTTTTGTATTCTCTGTATAAATATGGAGCATTCTTGCTCTCCAAAATTTAATCTTCTCATCAATTATTGAATCAATCCCTCTTTCACTAACAAAGTATACCAACATAGTCAGGAATTTTCGATGATGAAGATGAACCACGACAACCAAGAATGCGAAATTTGCAAGATTTGTATGATTCAACAAATGAGGTACATCTTGTATGTTTTCTAGCAGATGCAGAAAATATCAACTTTGAAGTGACAAACTGTCATGGATGAGGAGATTGATCGCAACAATACATGGGAGTTAACAGAATTATCAGAAGGAAGTCAGCCCATTGGTGTGGAGTGGGTGTTCAAGAAAAAGATGAATGCTCAAGGCAAGATAGAGCAGTACAAGGCACGACTTGCTGCGAAGGGATACAAGCAAAAGGCGAGAATCGACTATGACGAAGTATTTGCTCCCGTTCTAAGAATGGTGACAATTCGATTGCTCATTTTCCAAGCGGCTCAATTCAAATGACCGATTTTTTAAATGGATGTCAAGTTGGCATTCTTGAATGGTGTGCTTGAAGAAGAAGTCTACATCGAACAACTCGGTTACATGAAAATTGGAGAAGAGAAGAAGGTACTAAAATTGAAGAAGGTGCTTTACGGGTTGAAGCAAGCACTGAGAGCATGGAATACTCGTATTGATACATATTTCAAAGAGAATGGATACAAGCAATGTCCCTATGAGCATGCAATTTACACAAAGAAGAGTGGAGGTAATGTGATATTTGTTGCTCTTTATGTCGATGACTCTCATTTTTTTGGATAACAATGATGAGATGATAGAAGAGTTTAAGGGCACAATGACACGAGAATTTGAGATGAGAGATTTGGGCTTGTTGAATTTTTTCCTTGGTTTGGAGGTTAAACAAGGAGAGACGGGTATTTTTATATCACAGGAGACATATGCAAAAGAGATTTTGAAGAAGTACAAGATGGCAAATTGCAATCCAGTATCAATACCAATGGAACTAGGTGCAAAACTCTCAAAGTACAATGAAGGAGAACGAGTAGATGCAAATAGGTACGGGAGTTTGGTAGGAAACCTTCGTTATCTTACATGCACAAGTTCAGATCTTTCATAAGTGTCAGCATTATAAGTCGGTTCATGGAGGAGCCGATTTATTCACATTGGAAGGCGTTGAAGCGAGTCCTACGGTATATCCAAGGAATAGTGTCACTTGGGTTGTTCTACTCGAAAACAGAAGATAACAAGTTGGTTGGTTACTCTGACAATGATTGGTGCGGAGACATAGACGATCAAAAAAGTACATCGGGTTATGTATTCTTTATGGACAACACAACATTTACTTAGCTTTCAAAGAAACAACTGATCGTGACGCTCTTGACGTGTGAAGCTGAATATGTGGTAGCATCTTGGTGTGTATGTCACGCGATATGACTTAGAAATTTGTTGAGCAAAATGGAGCTAAAGCAACTAGGTGCAACCGTGATTCAAGTTGACAACAAATCAATAATTGAGTTGGCAAAGAACTCCGTGAACCATGAAAGAAGCAAACACATTGACGTTGGTTTTCATTTTATCCGAGATCATGTAAAAGAAGGAAGTGTGGAATTGTTGCATGTAGCAAGTTTGGATCAAGTTGCGGATATTTTTACAAAACCGCTACCGAAAGTACTTTTCGACAAATACGAGAAGATGATTGGTATGATTGATGGTAGAAGCATTTAAGTTTATGGGGGAGTTTTGTTGATTAACCTTAAATGTTATTTTCTTTAGTGAGTTTAAAATTTAGAAGTTAGTGGAAAAGTGAAAGGCCAAGAGTCTTGAAGATGAAATGCCAAAGATTGTTGAAATAGTGTAGTTTTTATGGCTATAATTAATTTTTATTATTTAAGTTGTAGAGAACTAGGTGAATGCTTATAAATAGATTGTTATTAAAAAAAAAAAAAAAAAAAAAAAAAAAAAAAAAAAAAAAAAAAAAAAAGAGAAAAGCAAGAGAAGAGTGTTTTTTTTTTCTAGAAAAAAATAGAGTGTTTTGTCTCTCTAATCTCAAAAAGAAATAATCTCAAAAAGAAAAAATAGTGTGTCTAAGATTTTTTTTTTTTTATTTTTATAGCAACATCCGCGATCCATAAGCTCACGCCCTGTTGTAAACTGTCATAAGTCCTATTCCTTAGGACCTATTCTCAAGGTATTTTGGTGTTGTGAGTACATTTGTTCCGCTTTCGGCGTCACAACCAGTGGTTCCAGAGCCTTATTGTGGTATTTGGGGGTATTGTGAAAGTTTTGGCCTCATCGACCATTAGACGTGCTCACAACCATGCTGATTCTTTTGAAAATCAATTTTCAAGAATTGTGTTTTTAGTTACATTCAGATTAATTATTGCAAATGACAAAATCATCATGGCGTGGATCGAGAGTGTGGAGTTCCAATCTCGAAGTAGAGAAATTTGATGGAACCAATAATTTTGGTGTTTGGCGAGGCAAAGTTAGCGATTGCTGGTCATGCAAGACCTTGATGTTTCTCTCCAAGAGGAGATGCCTGAAGACATGACAGAAGCATAATTGACGAAATTAAATCGGCAAGCCTGTGGAATTATTCGATCCTGTCTTGGCAAGGATTAGAAATATCCATTTATGAAGGTTACCATGGCGAAAGAATTATGGGACAAGCTTGAGGCGAAATATATGAAGAAGAGTGTGGAAAATAAACTCTATTTGAAGAAGAAACTCTTCCGTTTTTACTACAAGGAAGGTATCTCAATGGCTGAGCATTTGGATGATTTTAACAAAATCATCACTGATTTGCTCAATCTTGATGTTAAGATTGATGACGAGGACAAGGCGTCGTTGTTATTAAATTCTTTGTCGGAATCCTACGAGTTTTTAGTAACGACTGGAATCACTAATATTGATTTTGAAGATGTTTCAAATGTCTTAATAAACAATGAGATGCGAAAGAAGGAAAAGGAGACATATCAAGGCTCTAGCTCAAATGTTCTTACTACACATGGAAGGACTTCTACTTGGAAAAGGAACGAATGTGGAGAGTCCGATTAAAGTCGAGAGTTAGATCTGATAATTGGAGAAAACTTGATAAAAATGAGTGTGCATATTGTCGACAGAAAGGCCACTGGAAGAAAGATTGTCCAATCTTAAAAGAAAAGGGGTCGAAGTCCAATGTGGTTAGAGATGATGACACTGATATAGATGTTGCCTTGACAATCTCCCTATCAGCCAGCCAAACCAGTAAATGGATTCTTGATTCTGGGTGCTTCTATCATATGTGTCCTAACATAGAGATGTTTTTGGACTTCAAAAAGTTCAATGGTGGAGTTGTCTTTGGGCAATGATAGTACTTGCAAGATGATGGGATGGACTCAGTACAAATCAAGATGTTTGATGGGGGTTATACGAAAACTCAAAGATGTGAGGTATGTCCCTGACTTGAAGAAAAATTTGATTTCACTTGCCGTTTTGGATGCGAGTGGTTATCGCATCATTTTGGAACGAGGGAATTTGAAAGTAGGTAGTGGAGCTTTGGTGACAATTACAGGAACTAGAAGAGGTAGCATATACTACCTCAACGGAACCATAATAATTGGGCATGCTGCTGTGGCAAGTTCAAAAGAACAAGACATATTGAAATTATGGCACATGCGACTCGGGCATGCTGGTGAGAAGGCGCTACAGACATTGGTGAACCAAGGAGTCCTTAAGGGTGCCACAACTGGTAAAATTGATTTCTGTGAACATTATATATTTGGAAAACAAAAAAAATGTGAAGTTTGGTACAGCTATACACCAAACAAAGGGCATTTTGGATTATGTTCACACTGAAGTATGAGGTCCCACGAAGAATGTCTCATTGGGAGGAAAGAGGTGGTTTGTCACCTTTATTGATGACTACCCGAAGAGAGTTTGGATGTATCCCCTGAGGCACAGAAATGAGGTTCTCCAAATTTTCCTAGAGTGGAAGAAAATGGTAGAGAATCAGACGGACAGAAAAATCAAAAATCTGAGATCAGACAACGGGGGAGAATATACTTATGATCCATTCCTTAAAGTATGCCGAGATGAAGGGATCGTTCGACACTTCACTGTTCCTGGTAAGCCACAACAAAATGGAGTTACTGAGAGAATGAACCAGATATTAATAAAGAAGGTTTGATGCATATTGTCTCAAGCAGGATTGAGTAAGGCATTTTGGACCGAGGCTCTCAGTTATGCAGTTCACTTGGTGAATAGTTTACGTGTTTCTGGAAATGGTTGGAGAACTCCGCTTGAGGTATGGTTAGGTACTCCTGTTAGTGATTATGATAAATTGCATGTGTTTGGGTGTCTTGCTTATTATCATGTGAGTGACTCAATGTTGGATCCTAGAGCAAAAAAGGTCAAGTTTATGGGCTTTAGCAAAGGTGTGAAGGGCTATAGGTTATGGTTCCAGAAACAAGTAAGATTGTTAATAGTCGAGATGTGCATTCGATGAGTCTGGAATGTTTTTGTAGAAAATTGAAAATAATGACGAGGCATTGAAGCAGGTGGAGAAGGTGGTGTTCTCTCCTGATATGGTTGCTCCTACTGAAGAACCTATTGATCAGGTAGATAATAACTTTGATGTCTTAGAACAGAAAGAGCAAAGCCTTGAGGAGCAAAGCCTTGTAAATGAAAGAGTGGAGGAACCTGAGTCTATCGCCAAGAATAGACAACGAAGGGTAATTCGAAAACCTGCAAGGTTTGATGATACGATAACATATGCTTTCTCTTTGATTGATGGAGTTCCTAACAGTTACAAAGATGCTATTCAGAGCCCGGATAGCTTACACTGGCAAGAGGCTGTGAATCAGGAGATAGCATCATTGGAGATAAATCAAACTTGGGATTTGGTACAACTTCCAAAAGGTAAGAAGAAAATTGGTTGTAAATGGGTTTTTGCAAAAAAAAGAAGACTCTTCTAGTATACGTTATAAGGCTCGACTTGTGGCTAAAGGCTACGCACGAAAAGAAGGTATTGATTACAATGAAATTTTCTCACTTGTGGTAAAACATTCTTCCATTCGAATTTTTTTGGCTTTGGTTGCTCAATTTAATCTTGAGCTTGCACAACTCGATGTAAAAACTGCTTTTTTGCATGGAGATTTGGAAGAAGAAATATATATGGCGCAACCGGTTGGTTTCCGAGTAGTTGGACAACAACATTTAGTATGCAGATTGAAGAAATCTTTGTCTGGGCTGAAGCAATCCCCTCGCCAATGATATAAAAGGTTTGATCATTTCATGGTAGAGCATATGTATACTCATAGTCAATTTGACCATTGTGTGTATTATCGGTGTCTCGATGATGGATCGTTTATCTATTTGCTCTTATATGTTGATGATATGCTAATTGCTTCAAAGTGACAGGTGGAGATTGATAAGCTCAAAGATCAGCTTTCTAACACATTTGAAATGAAAGACTTAGGCAATGCAAAGAAAATACTTGGAATGGAGATAGAGCGAGATCGGAAAAAAGGTACAGTCTGGTTGACTCAGTCTCAATATCTACGCAAGGTATTGACAAGATTTAGTTTGAATAATTCAACCAAACCCGTTAGTACTCCACTTGCTTCTCATTTCAAGCTCAGTGCTTCCATGTATCCAAGTTCTGACGATGACAAAAGGTATATGGAGAATATTCCTCATACAAATGCTGTTGGTGCTTTGATGTATGCTACGGTGTGTACTCGACCTGATCTTTCACACGCAGTAAGCATGGTGAGTCGTTATATGCATAATCCTGGTAAAGAGCATTGACAGGCTGTCAAATGGATTCTTAGGTACATTCTTGGTACTATTGATGTTGGTATTAAGTTTCAAAAACAAGAAATGTTTAATCTTGACAATCGTGTAGCTGGTTATGTGGATAAGCGACGATCTACTACGGGTTATTTATTTACTATGGCAGGTGGACCTATTTGTTGCCGTTCAACATTGCAGTCTACTGTTGCATTGTCTACCACCGAAGCAGAGTATATGGCAGTAACGGAAGCTTTTAAAGAAGCTATTTGGATGCATGGTTTGACCAATGACTTGGGTATTTTGCAGGAACATATAGATGTGTTTTGTGATAGCCAGAGCGCTATTTGTTTGTCAAAAAATCAAGTCCATCATGCTCGTACAAAACATATTGATGTTCGTTTTCACTTTATTTGAGAAATTATTAGCAAAGGGGATATTCGTTTATTAAAAATTGGAACTGCTGATAACCCTGCTGATATGTTGACAAAGGTGATCGCTCGTGAAAAGTTCTGGCATTGTTTGGATTTCATCAACGTCGAAAGGAAGGAGTAGTGTGTTGACGTGGTAGCAACCAAATCAGTTATCAACTTGGAGATCTTATGACAAGGTGGAGATTGTTGTAAGCTGTCATAAGTCCTGTTCCTTAGGACCTATTCTCAAGGTCTTGCTGATATTTTTAGACTTGTTAGTTTAGCTTATATTTTTAGGTTTAACACAAAGCTATATAATGCTATTCTTTCTGCGGTTTAAATCGTCAAGTTTTGGGTGTCACATTGTATGTCTTGAGTAATTTTGGTGTTGTGAGTACATTTGTTCCGCTTTCGGCGCACAACAGGCCCAACAACCTGTGGCCCATATCGAATCACCCCCACAAAAATGCTCCATTCCACTTCGACCCAACCTAACTACCTGACGATGACCCAACCCGAACACCTGCGCCTCAACCTGGCGAAGATCTACACCTTTCCTTCGACTCCACACATGCCTGACACGTGCTCTGACCCTCAATTTATGTGATGGATGATGTAATGACTGTCATGTATACGGTTAACCGTAACTTTCAATGACTTTGCAACAAAAATACAATCCCTTTTATAGGAGAAATCCATCAAAATTAATAACAAGAAAAGGTAACTAACAAACTAACTAATAACCACGAAAAATACTAACTCACTACCTCAACACTCCCTCCCTTGAACTGAACTCGATCAAGAGTTTAGTTTACAGCACTCATTCCAAACGCTTTCACAGCGTTTTCTTCATCTCAGTCATCATCCCAACCCTGATCCCAATCTTCAGCAGTTGCAACTTTGACAGCTGAGGAAGATTCTGGCAATGCCATTTGGAGCTCTTGATATGGGATACCGCCTGCTTGTCTCCTCCTAAGCTTGAAGCAAGCCCAGGACCCCCCAAAGATTAGGATTTGAATGCAAGCAACCAACTTCTTGTGGTCACTGCACTTCTTGTTGTCGGGTACACCATCACAAATTTCACGATGTCTTGATTGAAGACCGCCTTCAGTCCTGTTTCCCTTGTTTGTGTTCAAAGGCATATCATTACCAGCCTCGCTAACATTATGCAAACTACCAGAACTCGAATTATTGAGTCCTTTCAAATCCAGATTAGACGATAAGTTGTTGGGTGCAGGCGGGGGTGGTTCACGTTGCTTCTTTCCATCAACGGGTGCAGAATCCGAGTGATTCGTAGAAGAATTCGGAGTGATGAGAGGCAAAACAGGTGATGTTCCGGTGGAGTTATCTTTTGAAGCCGGGTCCAACAAATTTCTTGAATCCCAAAGCGACGCATTGGTTACCTCCGAAACAACTTGAAGATTGGAAATGTCAGAAATCACTCTTGCGAGAGGTTCTCTTTCAATCAAGATTGAATCCTGTATCTCCTTAAGCACTTCAGACATGGATGGCCTCAGGTGCCCATGTGGCTGGGCACAAATCAACGCCTTCTCTGCAATTTTCCACATAGATTGAATGTCGTACTCGAAGCGTAGCGATGGATCGATGATCCCTTGAATGTCGCTGCTCTCGATGTGTAGTTTTGCCCACTGGACAATGTTGCGGCAATTAGCACCAAAGTGTAGTTTTGCCCACTGGACAATGTTGCGGCAATTAGCACCAAAGTGTAGTTTTGCCCACTGGACAGTGTTGCGGCAATTAGCACCAAAGTGTAGTTTTGCCCACTGGACAGTGTTGCGGCAATTAGCACCAAAGTGTAGTTTTGCCCACTGGACAGTGTTGCGGCAATTAGCACCAAAGTGTAGTTTTGCCCACTGGACAATGTTGCGGCAATTAGCACCAAAGTGTAGTTTTGCCCACTGGACAATGTTGCGACAATTAGCACCAAAGTTTACGTTCGATATAGCTTCTTGACCAGATATCAACTCGAGAAGAATAATGCCAAAGCTATATACATCACTCTTGTCATTCCATTGTTGAGAAATATAATACTCTGGATCCAATCTTGGAAACATAAACCGGTTCAACTAATGCAGTCTCGTCTATTACTTCAATCTTCAATGAATTTCTGAGAGATAAATTACTTCGTCCGAGGAAATTCATGTGTTTAGAATCATTTTGCTGATCAGCAATCTTCTGACTCACGATCCCTCCTGAGCTAGAGGGATTCTTTCCCTTCTCTACATGAATTTCATCATCTTCCGATAGTAATTTCTTTTTCTTTTCCAAGATGCTCCGAGAATCGATTTCTTTATCTACCAACTTCTTAATTGATCGTACTTCTTGAACAAGTTCTTCCTTCATACAATCTTGATTTCCATCAAAACTCAGTGCACTTCTTGCACAATCTTGATTAACATCTTCCACTGCGCCCAACGTTTCAAAATCGTGTGTAGCATCAACCTTGAGAGATTCTTTTCTAAGTTCCTCATCAAGATTCCGACTGTTTGATGGTGGATTGATCGGACCACAGAGATCAGAGTGGATAAACTGCAATCTTTTAGTGGCTCTCCACTTGCTCTGCTTCGGAAATGGAACACGGTGGTGTTTCCCTTTGACACGCGCCTCACATATAGTTTTCACATCTTCAATTTCAAGTAAACCCACAACCATCTCTTTACTGCATAACGTGTGAAGTCCCTTGTAGCTGAGATGTCCATATCAATGGTGCCACAACTCTGTCTTGTCTGAGATATCAACCTGCAGACATCTCTCCTCTTTTGTTTTGTTATTTGATTCACCGAGCAAGATAAACATCCTATTAGCACTCATAATAGATTCTGCTATTTTTCCTCTTGAGGGATGAAAAATGCTACATATGTTTTGATCTCCTCCTTTGAATAGCACGTCTAAACCCCTTTCTTGAAGTTGTCCAACACTAAGTAGGTTGTTCTTCAGTTCCGGAATATAATACACATCGTTGATCACATAGCTTATTTCGTTAAGTATTATTTTCACTGCTCCTTTTCCACCAACCATCAGTTTGTGATTGTTCCCAAGCTTGACATTATGTGTGAAGCTAGTGTCCAAGCTTGAGAACATACTTCTTTCTCCACACATATGGTTTGAACAACCAGAATCCATGAACCACACATCTTCTCTTTTAGTGCCTTGAAGCTCCACATATGTCATGAGAATAACTTCATCCTTTTCTTCGATCTCTGCAAAATGTGCTCCATTGTACCTAATTGGACATTCATACTGGAAATGTCCAAGTTGGTGGCAGTTGTAACACTCGATTGTTGCTTTGTTGAATGAGCGACCTCCACCCCTGCCTCGACCTCTGTATGATCCTCTACCTCTGTCTCTGACATTGAGAGCTTGATCACCTTCTTCATGACTGATCTTCTTGAATTTCTTTTCATGTACAGGTAGAGAGCTTTGCAGTTCATCAATCGTCATCTTTCTTGTGTCTTTTGACTCCTCGATGGCTACCACCACATATGTGAATTTGTCAGTCAGAGTTCGAAGTATTTTCTCAACAATCTTCGAATCTGACATGTCTTCTCCGTTGCTTCTCATCTTGTTGGAGACAGCCATTACTCTTCCAAAATAATCATCAATGATCTCTTCGTTCTTCATATCAAGAACCTCAAAATCTCTTCTTAAAGTTTGGAGAAGAGACCACTTCACTCTTTCGTTGCCTCCAAACTTTTTCTTCATCGAATCCCAAATGTTCTTGGATGTTTTACGATTCAAGATCTGTTCAAACACAACCCGATCAATTGCTTGGAACAGGTAGTGCTTCACTTGATTATCCTTCATCTTGAACTCATCAAGATTCCTTTTCTGCGCTGCAGTCATTTCGATTCCCTCTGCCGGTTCGGTGTAACCCTCTTCCACAAGACTCCACAAACCCTTGGCACGCAAGAGGTTTTCCATCAGTTCACTCCAATGGTCATAGTGACCATCAAACTGTGGAATCTTGGAGAGTATTTTGTCGTTGCTCATCTTCTTTCTTGGATCACTCTCTTTGATCACTCTTGGATCACTCTCTTGGATCACTCTTGGATCACTCTTGTCTTGGATCCTAACCCGCTCTGATACCAAATGTTAACTATAACTTCCAATGACTTTGCAAAGATACCAAAAATGTTCATTTATTATTGATAGGGTACAATCCCTTTTATAGGAGAAATCCATCAAAATTAATAACAAGAAAATGTAACTAACAAACTAACTAATAACAAGAAAAAATACTAACTAACTACCTCAACATATACATGATGCATATATGTAGTATGTCATGGATGAAAGAAGAAAGAAGAAAGAAGAAGGGGATTGATGTTAATGTTATCGTGCGTGCGTGCGTGCATGTGTGTGTGTGTGTTGTCGCCAGCAAACTTCACACACAGTATGTACCTTCTCATTTTCAAATTGCTGACATCTTCACCAAAAGTCTTTCTCAACCACTCTTTGAAATTTTCAGATCCAAGCTTCAAGTTCGTTCAAGCCTGACACTCAGCCTGCGGGAGGGGACAGTGTTGAGGATATTTAGCCTTCCATTACGATTTATCATATGTATTATATTTGACCATTGATTTTAGGCTAATATCTTGCATTATTGAGGATAATTAGCCTTCCATTACCGTTTACAATAAGTATCATATTTGACCCTTGATATATTTGACCCTTGATCATAAACTAATATCGTGTATCCATTTATTGGTCCTTCCATTTACTTTGTAATCTATTTGATTCGGTAAACGATTATAAATATAGAACTTTTATCACAATTTATTCGAGGTGGTTTTAAAAGACCAATTGAGTGGGCATATTTATTTGTGTTCGACGCTTATATTGAGACTTAATGCGTTGGTATATATTTGGGGTCTTCTCTCGACACTTTTTTCCACACATTTTTCATCCACGACACTTTTTTTACCACGTTTTTCTTGACATTCGAACAATCCTAAAATCTTGTAGTGTTTTATGTACTTAAATATGATTTCATATAAATTTGAATTATTTTTAGGAACAACAAAGTTTGAATCATAATGACATTGGAAAGACACAAAAGTCGAGATTTAACAACAAAAAAAAACATGTATAATTTTAATATATATTTGCTCGAGATTAAAACTCGCACTTCACTTGAACTCACGACCCCGCAACCCCCACGGAAAGCCAAGCACCCTCACGACTCTCAACCACGCTCCTAGAGTACCTGCAAGAGAGAAAGGAGGTCAGAAGTTTTCTGGCAAGGTCGATCTCACAAACCTGATGTTGAAATGACCCATCCACTGTACGAAAAGAAGCGACGATGATTGCACATACATGAGAGGTAAGCCTTATACACTTTAATGATGTTGTGCTTCATTGGAATTCAAATCCAAGTTGCGGGTTTTTGAAGCATCACGGATCTGGTTGTTGTAGGTGTCAACACGTTGCGAAACCTTGTGGGAGTGAAGAAGAGAGGCCAATAGAGAGGTAGAGGAGGAAAAAGGACGAGAAAATGCGTCAGAGACGACGTATAAAGGAGAGAGAAAAGGTGTTGGAATATCGCAGAAATCATGCGAAGAAGAAAGGATCTGTCGGATTTAGATCTAACCTGCACCGACCCGAATAGCTCGATCCAACCCACTGCAGCGCCGTAGACCCTACATCGGTCCACCTGCAGCAACTTAGCCCGAGGCCCACTAACTGCGTCGACCATGCCTGTGTTAGATTGAATGGCACGATGACCTATATGGGTCACGACCTCATGTATTTATAGATGCGTATAATGAAGATTACATTCCAAATCTATGATTTGGTAACAAACCATAAAATCATAGATTTGGTAACAAACCCTTCAAATCATAACAACGAGTAAATCTTAGACTATTTTAGTATATACAGTTATGATCATTTTAGGTTTAACAGCCTGCAGCAACCCAGCACCCATGCGCCCAAATTAGCAACCCGAACCCATGCCTTGACTCGAGAAGGAAATTGCGATGCATCCCTCTCCCACAATGACACATGGCACGCCTGCAACCAAACACTCCCTTGGCTTCAACGGCTTAAACGACTCGACTTCGCGACTCAAAAATCGACTCCTCGACTCGGTAAAGGACAAAAACATCTTTTTCAACTATTTCAACCCTCTCAAAGCTGATTTTAACCGTAATCAAGGTAATTAACGTCGGTACGATGCTCTATTTCACAAATTCAAGTTGAATTTATATTAGAATTGTGAAATACTAACGAAAGGCAATGAACGACCTAATAGGAAACAACCCCAGCGACATTTGGAGCAGTTTAGAGGAACGGAAGCTTAGCAAACTCGAATTAAGGGAAATGCCAACTAAGGTCAAACAAGTAAGTGACTTTCCTATAGGATAAGCTAAACCATTGTTTAATGTATGACGATACGTGCCTAGTGACTCATACACGTGTCTTTTATGCTTTATGTTTATGATGCCTTGATGATGATTTATGATATATGATGTATGATGACATGTATGAGTTATATGATGACGTCTTATGATGTTTTACAATGATTATGATGTGTTTATGACGACAAATGATGATGGCAATGCATGTTAACATGATGACGTAACATGATGTTATTTCCTTAATATGGCGTTATTTTCCATGTTAAGATGAAAAATATGATTGAATGTCATAATGCGTCACGAGAATGATCTTCCTAGGATACAACCCTAGTTAATGTTAATGACAATGATAATATGAAGATTAATGCACTTATATTACTTATAGTAATATAAGGATGAAATTAGGGTTGTGTCATAAAAATGTTTTAAAGACGATAAATCATGGGGACCTCATGCATTTATGTGTTACCTCTGGATACTTCCCTTTTTACAATGATGATTATGGACGCGTACGCTACGATGATGATGGTGATCATGCCGCGCATGACACTCAAGGGTTTGTTGACCTCCAAACGTTGTTACAGACAACTAACTCGACTATGATGGGTCTAGGTGGGTGCGACCGCCTAGAGATTCACGCTCGTACATGTGGGTCGTGTGTAGGGAAGTACTGCACATCCAATTTAGTTTAGACTAGAGACCACTCTTGTGATGTCCCACATTTGTTGGGGAGGAGAACAAACCACCATTTATAAGCGTGTGGAAACCTTCCCTTAGCAGACGCGTTTTAAAGCCTTGAGGGGAAGCCCGAAAGGGAAAGCCCAAAGAGAACAATATCTGCTAGCGGTGGATCTAGGTCGTTACAAATGGTATCAGAGCCAGACACCGGACAATGTGCCAGCCTTTTCGCTGTTCCCCGAAGGGGGGTAGACACAAGTCGGTGTGCTAGTAAGGACGCTGGGCCCCAAAGGGGGTGGATTTTTTGGGGGCGGTCCCACATCGATTGGAGGAAGGAAAGAGTGCCAGCGAGGACGCTGGGCCCCGAAGGGGGGTGGATTGTGATATCCCACATTGATTGGGGAGGAGAACAAACCACCATTTATAAGGGTGTGGAAACCTTCCCCTAGCAGATGCGTTTTAAAGCCTTGAGGGGAAGCCCGAAAGGAAAAGCCCAAAGAGGACAATATCTGCTAGCGGTGGATCTGGGTCGTTACAACCCCTAAGATGTTTTAACGCTAGATCCCTAAAGCATGACTTGTATGTATTTGCATTTTTACGACCCCTATAGTGGGGTAAGCACCTCTATACAGTTGACGACGACATCACAACCAGACACCATGACACGTGCATAGGCTAGTAGCATATTTAAATTTCCAGACTTAGGTTAAAATAAGTTGTTATGCATTTCATGTTTTTGAACTATTTATTATTATCATTTTTAATTTTGTTTCCGAATTATGTTTTTGAACACGTAAGACCATGACAATATTTTTAATGATGATGATACGTCTTAAGATGAAATTATGAGATTACGATGATGTTTTAAGAGTTAGATTTCACATGATAGCTCATGTTGAGATGCGGTAGCCACTTTAGGTTAATAGAAATGTAGAACTTTATACGAAATCAATTGAATCTTTCAACAAAATCCCAAAAAAATTCAATTGTGGTTGAAGTTTGAATCAAAATTATACTTAAAATTTGATGATTGATGTCATGAAAAGATTAAAATTTGCAACATTTATTAAGATCTAATCTAATGAAACTGAACCAATATATTTTGATAAACTCAGAGTATATATTTGATTAAATAGCGATTTAGTGTTTAATCTTTAAATCTTAGTTCATGATCATGAAAAAATGACGACTTGAGAAGGAAGTCGTTGGAAATTTCAAGTGCTCGATATTCCCACGAAGCCGCACCCAAAAAGATAAACAGATCGAAAATTCAACGGCGCGTGATTGGAAGAGCAACGAAATGATTGCTGTTCATATATGAATGTTGACCATTCGCTTCATTTTCATTAAGTTTCCCTTCGATTTCTTTCACCGTCTTCCTCGCCGAGATCCCCTCCTTCATTTTCTAGGGTTTCTTTGGATTTCATCGTTCTCCTCTTCGATTCTTTGGATGTTTTCGATTCTTCTCACGAACTGAGGTATCTCGTTCCTTTTGAATTAATGGCGGCTGTTCTTGAGCTTTTACGCTGAATTTTGTGGATTTTTTTTTAGTATTTTACTCTGTTTGACTGAAAATTTGAGATGGCGTTTCGGAATTTTTTACTCTCTTAGATCTTGTAAACTTGTTCGCTGGCTTAGTTGTTCTGTTTTTGAGATTCGAGCTTGTTCTTGTGTTAGTGAGAAATTTCCTATTTCGGAAATTTTGTTGAGGTCAAAATTATAGTCTGGAAATGTTGGGAGGACAATCTAGCAAGAACAAATCAGGTGGTGGAGATATTTCTCCTACTCCCTTTCCCATCAATGTTGATTCTGCAGCTGCTTTTAGTTCTTATGAATCTGAGTATGAAAACAATCCAGATTTGCAATCCTTTGATGTTCGAGTGCAGGAACGAACGAGCCGAGCTCTCAATTCGCTTGCGAACAGAGTCGAGGTCGGTTCGTTATCGTTCGATGCACTCATGGAGATCACTGACTTTCTTCTGGAAATGAATGAAGATGCTGTCAAGATTATCCTTGAAAGTAAAGAGGATGTGTGGAGCAACAAAGAGTTGTTTAGGCTTGTGGATACATTCTTTCATAACAGTCTCAAAACGTTAGATTTCTGTGCGGCATTGGAGAAAAGTCTACGACGGAGTCGGGACAGCCAGTTCATTGTTAAGCTCGCTGTCCGACAGTTTGAGAGTTATGAGAATGGAGGTGATGGTGAGAGATATGTTAGGACATTTGAGCAGTTGAAGAAGTTCCAAGAGGCAGGGGATCCATTTGGTAAGGAGTTTGGGAAGTTGCTGAAGTCGTTGTATGATCAGCACTTGTCGACGTTCGATGAGTTGCAATCTCAAAAGACGAAGCTCGACAAGAAATTTAGCTCCATGAAGACATGGAAGAGAGTGTCGAATGTCATTTTCATTACTGCGTTTGCATCCGTTCTGATCTTCTCCGTTGTAGCAGCTGCAATGTCTGCACCTCCCGTGGTGATTGCATTGGCTGCTGCATTGGCTGTTCCGATGGGGCCGGTCGGGAAATGGTGTAACACGTTATGGAATCGTTACTTGAACAGCATCAAAGCTGATAAGCAATTTATGAGCTCTATGGAAGGTCACACTTACATAATTCTGAAGGACCTTCAGAACATTGGTGTGCTCGTGCGGAGATTATCGGATAAGTTAGATTCGTTGTTGCAGAATGCCGATGTTGGCATTCGGGAACTCGGTGCTATGCAGCTCGTAATAGACTAGATCAAGAAAAACCTTGATGGTTTTGATGAGACCATTGAGAAGCTGAGTGTTCATGCTACCAAATGCAGCTCAGATGTAACCAAGGCAAGGACAGTAATCCTTCAGAAAATGGCAAGACATCCAACAGCTGATTAGCTTTGGAAAATAGAGATATGAGAAACTCTTTATTCTCTATAACTCTTATTGTCTATATCTATTTATGATAATCTATGATGGACACCAAGATTTAGTTACTTCTTTGTTTCTTCTTTATATGGATGTGGGTTAATGTACTTGGTTTATAGGTTCTTGTAAAATTAGCTCGGATGGGATTAAATCGGCTTGAGAAATGTAACGACCCTTAAGAAAGTGTGTATAGTTTGCTCCCCGTCTTCTGTGGAAGAATGTCTTAAATGTTGTTCAAGTCTGGGTAATACTTTCTTCTCCGAGGGCCACCCTACTTCCATTGTACTACTTTGATCGTCAGTTATGTGGTTTGAGCATTCGGTATCAATGATCTAGTCATTCTTGTAATCGATATGCTCTTCCATCACTACAACGAGTGTTAGCTCGTCTTCTTCAATGGCATATAGTGCATTTGCGTCTCATTCATCCTCCATCTCCTTTTTGGAGTTGCCACATTGCTTTCAACGGGTTTTTTTCTTGGACCAACAATCTTTAGATATGTGGCCCTTCTTCTTGCAATTGTAGCAAATATCTTCAAATTTCTTTCAAGGTTTTGTAGTTCATTAGTGACTTCTTTCTTTGTCCATTTTTGTATTCACGTTTCGTAGACAACTTATTGTTGTTTCGACTTTCACTTGTGCAGAGTGTTTCTTTTTCACCTTTTAATGTGATGTCTCCCATTTGCTTAGTCATGGTTTCTTAGCTAGCTAACAAAATTTTCAAACTCTACTAAGGATGAAACTTCTGTATTCTGGTCGCAATCCGTGGATAATGATTCTCTTCATTCAAGCTTCTCCAATGACGAATTTTGGGTCTAGTTTAGTAATCTCTTGACATATCGACTTAACCCTCTGGAAGTATTGAGCAATCGTCATGTCTGTTATAAAATTGATAACAGCGCGTTCTCCAGAAGTTGCAGTCTCACATCGTTCTTCTTTGAGAACAACACCACAAATGTGTCTCATGCTTCTTTTGGTGTCTTGTTATCCCAAAAATGTGCTCTAACATCTTTTCTTCGATTGTGATATTCAAGGCTAACATTGCTGTAGATGCTTTGATTTCTCCATTTGCACAAGGCAACTTTAGAATCCTTCTCTAGCAGAGTAGTTCCACTCCTGCCAACGACCTTCTAAATGTCTGTCCTTGTAAATACGAGATCATGCATGTTGCCCACGTGTTTTAGTTATTGTTGTTGAGTTTCTTAATTTCTCCAACGACTTGGAAATCACCCATCGTGTTGGCAATACCTCAGTAATAACAAACAAACTTTTTTTACACAAAATTTGGAGAGTCACATACTACTCATGACACAAAGAAACTAGCTCACTAATAATCTCAATAAATTGTTTCTGATGTGGAAGACCAGAGAGAGCTGCAATCATAAACTATAATAAGAATTTCAAGAGATCAAACAACCTACACCAACCTTGCTCTGATACCAGATCGTTGAACACAACTCTTTGTGGGAAACACTAACTCTTTATTAACACGAATTAAGAAGAGATTACAACACTATAGAAACTATTACACCCTATTGTGCTTGAGACTGCTTACAATTTCTTGGGATGAAAACCTCGTTAAACTAGAGGGTAATTTATTTCTAAAATATCTAAATAAATATCGAGTATCTGTATTCCTAAAATGCTTAAATCATTTTCATAAAATACAAGGACAGTAGACTCTTACCATTACTGGGCTTCACACTATTGGGTTAGTGATGATATTTTAACAGGAGTGGAGAGAAATTTCTACTCGATAGATAAACCGAGTCGAATCGAGGACGACACACACAGACACCCACACACACACACGCGCACACAATTTTCTTTTATTTTTATTTGTTTTGATTTTCTACAGATAGGTCAAAGACTTTTGAAACTTTTTCTATTGAAACTATGTTATAATATTAAAATTTACCTTTAAAAATTATGTTGGTAGAATATTATATTTTTGTTTGTAAACATTATATTGTAAAATAAAAACGATCGATTAAAAAACTTTCTTTGAAAGAACAGTTTAAAAAAAGAAAAATAGAGAAAAACTTTCTGTCGGGAACCGGAACCGGATCGTCACGCATTCCTCTTGGGGAAGTCCAACCCCAATTCCAACAAACATTATATGAAAAATTTCGTATGGATAGAAAATGAAATAGAAAACAAAGAGGTGTTTCTCTATCCCTCCTCCGAACCAGGTTGTCGACTTCTTCACGAAAAGTGTTTCTCAAATTCTGTTTGAATTTTTCAGATTCAAGTTTCACGTTCGTTCAAATCCGACACTCAACTTACAAGAGTGTTAAGGATATTTAATACTAAATTATAGTTTACCATATATATCATATTCGATATTTTATTATCAGGTAAATATCTAGATATTTGCTTTCTTGCTACAGATATCTTTCTATTTCATAATTTATTTGATTATAAATAGATAACTTTCACACCACTTAAGTGCGGTGGTTTTAACAAATATTCTCAGACGTAGATGGTGAAAACTTCCTCGTCCCTGTCTCGCTCTATGAACACCTCTAATCCTAATAAAAAGCCGATTACAACACTTAACAAATCCAAAATAATTGATCAAATTCAAAATTCACGGGTGCAATTCTAACAAAACTCATAAGATGATTGATCAAACTGAAAATTAAACCGTGTAATTATCATAATTTATGAATAGTTTAAGAACGATCGTAGTGTATATATATATATAAATCGTATCGAAAGATACATGTAAGATGCTAGCTGGTGGGCAAGGAGCATATGATAAGACGTGGACAATGAACATTGGCATAACCTCACAATTATTGGCCTTTGTGTATGCAACTAAACCATATTCATATAATAATATACATATACTTGCATGCACGTTTCCTTCTCTCTCTCCTTCTCATTACACAAATTGCTTCCTATAAATAACACAATCTCAATCAAACCCATCAAACACACCAACATGGCCTCTTCAAATCTCATCTCTCTCCTCCTATTCTTCTCTCTCCTCTTCCTCTTCACCTCGTCCTCTGCCGTTCCGACGGTCGAGGTTTGCCAATCCGCAACCTCCCCGTCCTTCTGCAAATCCTTCCTCCCCTCCTCCCCGGCCTCCGTCCACTCCCATTGTCGCTACACTCTCCATCACGCCCTGGTCCAAGCGCGCACCTTTGTAACCCTCGTTGATCTCCAACTTACACTATTTCCTTCCCTCTCGGCCCTCCATGATTGCCGCTCCCTCGCCGTGGCCAACCTCGATTTCATATCGAGCACCGTCGACACCGTCAACACCACCACCAATGCCCTTCCGTTTTATCAAGCTGATGAGATGATATCGTTGCTTAGCGCCGTGATCACCAATGTAGATACTTGTCATGATGGCTTAGCAGGCTCGGGCTCGGGCTCGGGCTTGGGCTTGGTTGATAAGGTGGTGAAAGCTATCTCCTTTGATAGACAGCTTTATAGTTTGTACCTTTCCTTGTTCAAAATGGGTTGGGTTCCTAAGAACATGAAGGCTCCTAAGTTGCCAAAAACTAACCATTTTGGGTTCGGGAATGGTCCGTTGAAGCTCAAAATGTCGCCCAAGGACCGCGCCTATTATGAGCGGTTGGTGCATGGGAAGAAGCCGGCGGCTCGAAGGCTTCTTCAGACCAATTATGCTGATGATGGCATTTTGGTCAATGGTATGAACCCTTGAATTTTTCTTATGCAAATTTGATTATTATTATTATTTTCTTAATCTAAATTGATTCTTTGTTCAATAGGTGTTGTTGCTGTGGACCAAAATGGAGCATATGACTTCACCACCATCAATGACGCCATCGCGGCAGCTCCCGATAAATCCACCGCCGCGAACGGGTACTTTTTGATCTTCGTCACTGCCGGGATTTACACGGAGAGCGTAGTGGTTCCGAAAAGTAAAAGGTACGTGTTGATGATCGGAGAAGGTAACAACAGAACTATCATCACCGGGAACAAGAACGTCGTTGATGGCTCTACCACTTTCAATAGCGCGACCGTCAGTGAGTTCCTCTTCGACGCATTCTTAACTTTAAAATTATGAATCTCTATGACGTTTTATATTAATATTTTACAACGAAACAATATGAGTTGACTTCTCTTCCCTCGTATTCAAATTGATCGAAAGAGAAAAAAAAAAAAAAACCCTTTGTTTCATAAGCTCAAATTTGAGCTGAAGTCTCTCTTCCATTATCTTCGTGTTATAGCCAAAGGCCACCGCTAGTAGATATTGTCTGCTTTGACTTGTTATATATCGGTGTCAACCTCAGAATTTTAAAACGTATCTATTAGGAAGAGGTTTTCACGCCCTTATAAGGAATGTTTCGTTCCCCTCTCCAACCAATGTAGGAACTCATAATCCACCTCTCTTTGGGGGCCCAATGTCCTCGCTGGCACATTGCCCGCTGTCTGGCTCTGATTTCATTTGTAACAGCCTAAGTCCACTACTAGTAGATATTGTCCATTTTGACTCGTTACGTATTAGTGTCAACCTCACAATTTTAAAACGTGTCCACTAGGGACAGGTTTTTTCGTTCCCCTCTAGAACCGATGTGGGATCTCACAATCCACCCCCCTTGGAGACATAGCGTCCTCGCTTTAGCACCCCGCTCAGAATTGTACAAATGGTATCAGAGCCAGACATTGAGCGGTGTGTTAGCGAGAACGTTGGGTCCCCAAGGAGGGTGGATTGTGAGATCACACAGCGGTTGAAGAGGAAAACGAAACATTTTCTCATAAGGGTATGGAAACCTCTCCCTAACATACACGTTTTAAGACCGTGAGGTTGACAATGATGCGTAACGGGCCAAAGTGAACAATATCTACTAACAGTGAGCGTGAGCTGTTACAGTTCAGACTTCCACGAATAGGTTCATAAACTTTCAAACGTGTTTAACACCTAGTTTTTTCAAACGGGTCTAAATATTTTAAGATTTCAAGAATTTAAATCTATTAATGATATGAAACTATGAATAATTAGGATCATCTTTAAATATCTTTCTTGCTGGCAGTCGTGGAGGGAACAGGGTTCTTCGGGGCAAACCTAACCATCACCAACACCGCCGGCGCCATCAAACACCAAGCCGTGGCGTTGCGAGTGAGCGCCGACATGACGACGTTCTACAGCTGCATATTCGAAGGATACCAAGACACTCTATACACTCACTCCCTCCGACAATTCTACCGAGAATGCGACATCTACGGCACGGTCGACTTCATCTTCGGCAACGCCGCTGTCGTCTTACAAAACTGCAACATCTACGCTCGCCTCCCTCTGAGCGGGCAATTCAACGCCCTCACAGCGCAGGGCCGGACCGACCAGAATCAGAACACCGGAATCTTCATTCACAAATGCACCATCAAACCGACACCCGACCTCGCCGCTAGCCCCGCCACCAAGAGCTACTTAGGGCGGCCGTGGAAGGAATTTTCTCGAACAGTTTACATGCAGTCGTTTATCGACGCCTTCATCGACCCTGCAGGGTGGAAGGAGTGGGACGGGACTTTGAATTTGAACACTTCGTATTACGCCGAGTTTGATAACTCCGGGCCGGGTTCCGACACTTCGCGGCGGGCGCAGTGGGCGGTCGGGGTAATCAACGCCACCATTGCTAATATCTTCACGGTGTCTGAAATCTTGGCCGGAGATCAATGGCTGCCGCCCACCGCCGTGCCCTACAGCGGCGGTTTAATATCATAATTGAATTTGATATTTGATTTTCTTGCGCGCTCTCTCTCTTTTGAAGTTGGTGATGATTTATGTATTCTACAATTTATTATTTTTAATGCTTTTATCACTTTTTAAATTGTAATAATTCAATTAATGATTTGAATTATGATGCTCTAACCAATTTGATCGAGGGAGCTCGGTGGGATGTGTTAGACGAACACGACTCTCCACAATGGTATGATATTGTCCACTTTGAGTGTGTGTGGTTAAAATAATGGAGTTAGTATTCCTCACTTATAAACCCATGATCATTCCCTAAATTAGTCGATGTGGGACTTCCATCATCCAACACCTCCCCTCGAACAAAGTGCGCCTCCCCTTAATCGAGGCTCGACTCCTTTGGGACTAATGTGGGACTGGGACTTCCATCATCCAACACCTCCCCTCGAACAAAGTGCGCCTCCCCTTAATCGAGGCTCAACTCCTTTGGAGTCTTAGTCATTTTTTGACTGCCTTCGAGGAGGGGCTTGGCTCCTTTTCTTTAGGAGTTCTTTGTTCGATATTTGAGGATTTGAGGATTTACCAATCTATTGGCACGACTAAGTTTAGGGCATCGCTCTGATACCATGTTAGACGAACACGACTCTCCACAATGGTATGATATTGTCCACTTTGAGCATAAGCTATCATGGCTTTGCTTTGGGCTTCCTCAAAAGGCCTCATACCAATGGAGTTAGTATTCCTCACTTATAAACCCATGATCATTCCCTAAATTAGTCGATGTGGGACTTCCATCATCCAACAGGATGCTGAATGGATGTGACAAAAGTATTATATTCAAAACCAAGGACTTAAGAAAAAATGATATGGTCTTTAAGAGAAACCGGTTCACGTTCATCCTTAATCTTGTCGACAAACATCCTTAATCTTGACTTGATACTGTGGGTTGACATTTTTTTTACGTGACCAACCCAAAAATAGGATTACAACTCAACCCAACTCTTAAGATTATTATGAAAAATGGGACCAATTCAAAATTTTCGGTTGGTTGGGGTTGTGACTGAGTAACTCAAATACAACCCAACCCAACCCAACTCGTTTTTTTTTTTAAACTCGTAAAAAAATCTTATAAAAAATATATCACTTCGTTTAGAGGGGATAGATATGGTAAGGTCTACACCTATGGTAGGACAAATGAAGCGAGCAAGACAAGGTGTGAGTGGCAATGATGAGGGGAGTGTTAGACGAACACGACTCTCCACAATGGTACGATATTGTCCACTTTGAGCCTAAGCTCTCATGTCTTTGCTTTGGGCTTTCCCAAAAAGTTCGTACAATGGAGAGAGTATTCATTGATTATAAATCCATGATTATTTTCTAAATTAGCCAATTTGGGACTTTCATCATCCAACAAGGAGAAGGGTCGTTGATGGCTATGCAGTCAGATTGAGAGTCGGGGAGGCGTAAGGGAGGTAAAATTTTGAAACTTTGAGACTAAACAATAGGGATATGCATGATTCGATTCAATCCATTTTGGCTAAACGAGATAGATCGAATTTGAACCAAATCACTAAATTCTAAAGTCGGTTTTGCTTTGATTTGAAGTCGAGGCTGGTTACTAACAACGTGTAAAGAGATCGACGTGAAAGATAAATTGAAGTTTCTATTATATCTCAAAAACATTAATATAAAAATTAAAAAAAAATAGATTTATTGATTTAAATATATTTTATGAATTCGTATCTCCACGATACGTTAAGGATTTTAATTTATTTGTTTTTTTAATTGTTTCTTTTATTTAAAAAAAAAAAAAAAAAAAAAAAAAAAAAAACCCTAAATTATTTAAACTATGTGGGTCACATGTGCAACTCGCAACCCTATTATAATATTTAAAACGATTTTGGTCACTAAAAAAAATATAAATAATATTTAAAGCCATATATATATATATATATATATTAAAAATACAATTTAGTTATATATATATATATAGTTCAAAGCATACAAAAAATATATTTTATTTTAATTTTTAATTTTCAATTTTGGATATTTTAAATGATGTTGTGGAAGCTAAAATAAGAAGGAAAAATATAAGGGGGGGAATTTTATGCATCACTTGAAATCAACGGACCAAAATCGATCTACATTAGTGGATAAGATTTCATGTGTGGGGCAAAAAGGGAATTAATGTAAAAGTTCTCGAAAATTTCTATCGTAGGTGCAAAGAGGAGGAAGAAGGCGTGTGGGTCCGAGAGTAGGTTAAGGAGAAGCAGCCTATGGGAGAGCGGAGTTGGTCTGTTTGACCTTGTTGTCCGAAAGTTGTTCGGAGTTTTCATTCAAGTTTTAACTTGTAAAATGGTATAAACATGTCAATAATAGAGATGTCCACAGGGTCGAGATGAGGGAACCTTCTCCATCCCCATCCCCGCCATCTCCATCCCGGCTAAATATTTATATTAAGTGGGGCGGGACTGAGAATTGGGTGGGGGACGAGGATGGAGAATATAATTTCGTCTTGGACTTCATTTATTTAACAGAGAAAAAATATTCTCCACTTTCTCCCAGATTTCCCGTATAAACAGAGAATCTCCTTACTGTTCGGAGCGGGTCCTACTTATGGAGTAATTTTATATTTATTAGATTGATTTTCAACCTTATGTAGAAAATACTGTTTGATCGAGACGAATCAATGGTGTAGGGCTCAGACGAGTCAATGGTGTAGGGCTGCTGTGGAGCTTTAGGAATCACGTATAGACCAGTACTTGAGCTTATCGAGATAATGAAATTTGCAAATGTTGACTTTTCAAATAAATTATCAATCAAGTGTTATTTATGGTAAAGAACCGCTCCATTTCAACCTTGCAAATGTTGACTTTCAAAACTTCAAATGGTTTTTCCTCGCTCGAGTCAGCTTGTAACACATGAAATTGAGGTTGAAGCGGAGCCTATCCAATTTTGTAGATGATGAATGAACGCGTATTAAATCTTTTTAGCTTTGAATCGTATAATAGATCTAGTTGAAACTCGTAGAACACCATGATCCTTATCACAAAGTGTAAACCAAAATATCTCTGAAACTCTTTACTAAGAACGACAAAGATCTCAATCACATACAAAAATAATAACAAAAATTTCAATTATGTGCAGCGATCGGCCAAAATGCAAAGACAGGCGTGACCGAAAACCCAAGAAGAAGGAATGCATCGAAACCCAACTCCAATGTGGTGAATTCAGACGTGATGCATCGAAGCCGGTGTGTGAACTAGTTGGGGTCGAATGAAGAGTACAATTTTATACCCTTCAATAACAATAATAGATAGTATGGTTTATATTCTTTTTCAAGCGTATTTCGGGAATAACTTGTATCGCATTACTAGTTATAGTATGAATAGTGTGAGAAAGACTATTTTACCTCTTTGAAGGCAGGTCGTCACTAGTTGACGACGGTGGACCTAGGAAGGATCACTTTACTTTAAGGTTAAAAACATGTTTTAGGTGGTGAAAGTTGTCTATTTATAATCATTTACCGAACAGAGAATTATGGTAAATTATAAATAATAATGAAAATAACAATCAGAATAATAAAGGAATACAATATATTTGCCTTCATAAAATGGCAAATATGGTAAGCTGTAATGTAAGGCAAATATGTAGATATTTGTCTATGATAAACGGTCAAATATCTTTAACACCCCTGCAAGCTGAACGTCAGATTTGAACAAACGTGAAACTTGGATCTAAAAAATTCAAAGAGAGGTCGAAAAACACTTTTTATGAAGATGTCAACAAGTTTGCCAGCGATAATAAGTTCTCAAAAGAAACGATAATCTAGTTCAACATGTTTGGCCCGCTTGTGAGAAACGGGATTAGAGCTTAAAAAAACAGCACTTTTGTTGTCACATAAGAGTAAAGGCTGCTCTGAAATAGGGACCTTGAGGTCATGCAAAAGATGCGTAACCCAAAGAAGTTCAGCAGCAGTCGTGGCAAGAGCACAATACTCAGATTCACGGCTGGAGCGTGAGACAGTAGGTTGCTTTTTGGCACTCCAAGAAACGAGATTGTTACCAAGATAAATAGAATAGCCGAATGTAGAACGACAAGTATCGGGACAACCAGCCCAATCAGCATCCAAATAAGCCACAAGCGCATTAGAAATAGTGGGTGGACGAAAGGTAAGACTAAAGTGAATTGTTCCTTTGACACAGCGAAGAATATGGTTAATAGCAAGAGAGTGATTTGCAGTAAGGGCATGCAAAAATTGACTAACAGAATTGACAGCATAGGCAATATCTGAACGCGTAATAGTAAAGTACTGAAGGACGCCAACAAGAGATCTATAGAGAGTAGGATAAGAGAAAGGAGAACCATCAGCCGGTGCTGAGAAACAACCGTTGGAGTGTGGACTGGTTTGCTATCGAGTAACTGAGCACGAGTAAGAATATCTCGAGCATTTTTAAAGGCAAATATCTAAATATTTACCTATAATAAACGGTCAAACGTCCTTAACAGTTTTTAAGTCACCCAATGTGGGTTGTAGTAGGCAAGCTTTCGACTCTCTAAGTTTTTTTGCTCGTTTTTTATCAGAAACTTGTAATTTTGTTTTTGTCCATTGTTTCGAGTAGTAGAATTTCCTTTTATGTATATTTTCTCTTGTTCCGTTGCTACTGCGGGTTTTATGCAATCAATCGGATCATACAGATATACCTTCAACACAACATAGGTCATCGAAAGGATCTCGGAGATCCACCAATGCACGAAAGCTAGAATCTTTCAGAAAATAGATTCTCATTCGAAGAGCCAAGCACAAACGGTAAGTAGGCCGATTAGATTAATGACGTTGGATCGAGGCAAAAATTAAAAAATGACATCAGCACAAATATAAAAATAAATAAATAATAAGGGAAATGTATGATAATAAAAAAATACAAAATAACAAAAGTAAGAGGAGTTATCAACAACGAATACGCCAAATTTTTTTATAAAATAATATGGAAAAAAATGAAATTTGTGTAATAATTATGAAATGTTACGTCAGCATATAATATAATATATTTTTCAAAATTAGATCTGTCGTATTTGTATAAAATAATTACCTTAATAAAAAAATATGTACATTAAGAAAGTAAAATTCAAAATGGATAATTAAGTAATCATAATTTTTTTTTTTTTTTATATAAGATTTGTCTAAATTTAGTGTCAGACTAATCTGAACCGACAGAACAAGTAGCTACCAAAATTTATATGATTGTGAGATTCCATATCGATTGGAGAGGGGAACAAGGGCGTGGAAACCTCTTCCTAGTAGGTACGTTTTAATGAGGCTGATAACGACACGTAACGGGCCAAAGCGGACAATATTTACTAGTGGTGGGCTCAGGCTGTTACTCCGCTACTAGATAAACTTTTTTCCACATATTAATGACCAAAAAAATTTCTCGACGGAACGTTTTTATCGTGTATTGTTCTTAGTTGATTCCTTTTTTTTTGAAGTAATAGAGAATGGTAAAGAAGTTGCAAAGAGCAATAGAAGATACTTTGATTCAAGAAAAATGAGTTATTGAATCATTGTGTTGGCCGCAAAGCACCAAAGACGAGGCTTGTGAGCTATCAACCATCCAAAGAACCAAACAAAGATGAGCTCTCTTCACTTAGGCTACCAAACCCGAACTCCAAACGCAGGCTAAACAACTCTCCGAAATCCACCTCGAGACTTCACGAACCTCGGTTCCTAACCCCGACCCTGCCCCCCAAACGCCCCCTTAAAAGACTGAGAAGTACAAAGCTACACCATTTCTGTAATAGCGCAAGTCATTGTCCACTTTGGCCCGTTACAAAGTGTATTAGAATACATCACCATGTAACAACTCAAGCCCACGACCAGCAGATATGGTCCTTTTTTGGGTTTTTCTTTTCGGGTTTCCCCTCAAGGTTTTTAAAATCCATTTACTAGAGATAGGTTTCTACACCCTTGTAAAGAATGGTTCGTTCTCTTCCACAACCGACGTAGGACCTCACACACCAGAGGTGCAAGGTACTGGTTGGAGTAGGGCTAGACCCTCTCCATAGTAGAGGCGTTTTAAAATCGTGAGGCTAACAGCGATACGTAACAAGCCAAAACGAACAAGGGCTTGAACTGTTACAATTTTCCTCCGAGTACGAACAATCAAATGCATCGACAAAGAAGACATAGTTCAGAGAGCTACAACAGACAAGAACAGCCGGACATAATGAGGATGGATATCAGCATTTGCAGAACATGAAGAACATGTTTGAAGAACAAGCAATTCCAGAACATGTTCATTGTAAAAATGGCTAACATAATGGCTATAAGTAGTTATGCTTGACATAAAGGAACTGTTTCAATACAGATTTTGAGAGCTTTTATGAGTATCAGTACAACACTGAAAGATACACAAAAGGGTTGAACCAAAAAAAGAACTAAACTAAACTACAGAGAAGATCATAAGAATGGCAAAGAACACAGAATCCAGAATCCAGAATTCAAGAAGAAATTGATATCAAACTCAAATTCAGAAGCCCCAAGATTCAGTTTCAGTGCAATTCTAGAACAGAGAGAGTATCAATTTTGCCTATAAGCAATATAATTAGCTAAAGCAATCAATGGAGCAGCCTTCTGGGGATCAAACCCAGAGAGCTGATCCTGAGCATCTCTGTTCAATTTTTGAGCGAATTCCCTTGATTTTTCAATGCCCATGAGTTTTGGATATGTAACTTTATCAGCAACCAAATCCTTCCCGGCAGTTTTCCCCAATTCGTTTGAAGATTTTGTGACATCCAGAATATCATCCACTACCTGAAATAGCAATCCGATATACCTGGCGAAGTTTCGGAGTTTCTCAACTTCCTCGTTCGATCCGCCGCCGAGAATGGCTCCAAGAACCACTGCCGCTTCCAAAAGCGCGGCGGTTTTATGCAAATGGATGAATTCAAGCTGCTGAAGGCCTGCATCCGCCGCTCCTTCGGAGTTAATATCAACAACTTGGCCGGCGACGAGGCCCTCAGACCCAATCGACTTCGCTAACTCTCCAATTGCTCGAACGATCCGCGGCGGCGCTACGCCGATCGTCGACACCGCAACATGCTCAAAAGCGAAAGCCAAAAGCGCATCTCCAGCGAGAACAGCAACGTCCTCGCCGAATACCTTGTGATTTGTAGGTTTTCCTCGGCGCAAATCGTCGTTATCCATACAAGGAAGATCGTCATGGATCAAGGACATTGTGTGTATCATTTCCACAGCGCAAGCCGCCGGCATCGCCATGGATTCATTCCCGCCGACGAGTTCACACGCCGCGATGCAAAGAACAGGACGAACGCGCTTCCCGCCCGCCATTAAAGAATACCGCATCGCTTCATGAATCTTCAATGGTTCTCGAAGAAAAACCGCAGCATCCAAAGCTCGATTCACGGAATTCCCCTTCTGAACCATATACTCCTTGAAATTGAAAGTAGGTTTCCCTTCCTCCTCCTCCGTCAGAGTCTCCTCCTTGGCTAGAACTGCATAGACGGAAAGAGACGAAATCGACGAACTGGATAACCTCTGCCTCGAAATCACAAACGATTTCGACCCTCTTTTCAATGGAAAACAACTGGATCTACAAGCTTGAGTGAAAATGGAGCAGGATTGAAGCGACGCTGCCAAACTCACCGCACTCATCGTAACCTTGAAAATTGCTCGAGATTGATGGATATTGAGACTCAAAAATGGATACCCAGAAGCAGAAATGAAGAGAGGAGGGTGAGGAGAGAGTCAATAAAGGGCTGTAGAGTCCACGCTGCAGTGCCCACCAAAGAAACCCATAGACGTGGAGGAGAAATGGAGATGGGTTTGGTGGTGGGTGAAGCACTACACAGAGACCAACCAAGGAAGGAAGAAGGATTGGGGGAAAAGTGTGAAGATTGGATGGATGACGTTGCCAACACCCATTGGGTTCGTATCACAATCCCAAATCTCCCTTTATTGTGCCAAAATCGTGACACATTTGCTCATCCGTTTGCCAAAGAATATATCTATACTGCCGGCCATAGCATACACATTTTGTTGCTTTTGTGTGAACCAACTTATCAAGTATATACTCTCACCCACCATTAACTTCGATTTACAAGAATCTTTCGAACCATTGGAGCGGTGGGATTCCATATCTGTTGGAGACGAGAACGAGTGCGAGCAGGATGTTCACTCCGTAGGGTGTGGATTGTGAGATCTCACGTTGGTAAGAAGACATTTGACCCAAATGGTTTGTGAGATCTTAAAATCATGAGGTTGTCAGCTATATGGCAGTTGCCTTGGACTGTTACAAGTGGTACTAGAGTTAGATACCAAGTGGGGCTGTTACAAGTGGTACTAAAGCCAGATACCAAGTGGGGCTGTTACAATTGTTACTAGAGCCAAACACAAGTGGGGCTGTTACAAGTGTTACTAGAGCCAAACACAAGTGGGGCTGTTACAAGTGTTACTAGAGCCAAACACAAGTGGGGCTGTTACAAGTGTTACTAGAGCCAGACACCAAGTGTGGAGCCAGACATCAAGTGGGGCGATTACAAGTGGTACTAGAGCCAGACAATAAGTGGGGAGGTTACAAGTGGTACTAGAGCCAGATACCAAGTGGGGCTGTTACAAGTGGTACTAGAGCCAGATACCAAGTGGGGCTGTTACAAGTGTTACTAGAGCCAAACACAAGTGGGGCTGTTACAAGTGTTACTAGAGCCAGACATCAAGTGGGGCGATTACAAGTGGTACTAGAGCCAGACATCAAGTGGGGCGATTACAAGTGGTACTAGAGCCAGACATCAAGTGGGGCGATTACAAGTGGTACTAGAGCCAGACATCAAGTGGGGCGATTACAAGTGGTACTAGAGCCGGACACTAAGTGGGGAGGTTACAAGTGGTACTAGAGCCAGACATGGAGCTGTTACAAGTGGTACTAGAGCCAGACACCAAGTGGGGCGATTACAAGTGGTACTAGAGCCAGACACCAAGTGGGGCGATTACAAGTGGTACTAGAGCCAGACACTAAGTGGGGAGGTTACAAGTGGTACTAGAGCCAGACATGGAGCTGTTACAAGTGGTACTAGAGCCAGACACCAAGTGGGGCGATTACAAGTGGTACTAGAGCCAGACACTAAGTGGGGAGGTTACAAGTGGTACTAGAGCCAGACATGGAGCTGTTACAAGTGGTACTAGAGCCGGACACCATGTACTAGAGCCAGACACCAAGTGGGGCTGCTACAAGTGGTACTAGAGCCAGACACCAAGTAGGGCGACTACATGTGGTACTAGAGCCAGACACCAAGTAGGGCGACTACAGGTGGTACTAGAGCCAGACACCAAGTGGGGCGGTTACAAGTGGTACTAGAGCCGGACACCATGTACTAGAGCCAGACACCATGTGGGGCTGCTACAAGTGGTACTAGAGCCAGACACCAAGTGGGGCTGCTACAAGTAGTACTAGAGCCAGATACCAAGTGGGGCTGCTACAAGTAGTACTAGAGCCAGATACCAAGTGGGGCTGCTACAAGTGGTACTAGAGCCAGACATGGAGCTGTTACAAGTGGTACTAGAGCCGGACACCATGTACTAGAGCCAGACACCAAGTGGGGCTGCTACAAGTGGTACTAGAGCCAGACACCAAGTAGGGCGACTACAGGTGGTACTAGAGCCAGACACCAAGTGGGGCGGTTACAAGTGGTACTAGAGCCAGACACCAAGTGGGGCGGTTACAAGTGGTACTAGAGCCAGACACTAAGTGGGGCGGTTACAAGTGGTACTAGAGCCGGACACCATGTACTAGAGCTAGACACCATGTGGGGCTGCTACAAGTGGTACTAGAGCCAGACACCAAGTGGGGCTGCTACAAGTAGTACTAGAACCAGATACCAAGTGGGGCTGCTACAAGTGGTACTAGAGCCAGATACTGAGTGGGGCTGTTACAAGTGGTACTAGAGCCAGACACCTAGTGGTGTGCCTGCGAGGATGCTGGCCCTCAAGAGCTGGATTGTGAGATCCCATGTCAGTTGGAAAGGGGAAGAAAACATTAAACCCATGAGGCCAAAGATTGACGGCAATACAAAGAAAGCATTAAAACCACGAGGCCAAAGACGGGTGGCAATACGTAACAGGCCAAATTAAACAATATCTACTAACAGTGTGTTTGAGATAGAGTTAACCATACAACTCTTTGTTATTATTTTAATATATCATATTTATTTACAACTACTTTCTTGTTCGAACCCACACAATATTTATTGATTCAAGAGAAAAAAAAAGACAAAAGTACAAAAGAAGGTATCAATTAATGAATCAAATCGAAGGGCACAATATTAAATCGATGAGATGTTGAAAATATTAAATAAAACGTTGTTAATGTGAATACAAATATGGAAATATTCGATAGACTTATGGTCGTGCTTTGCTCGTGAAACGAATGTAAGGGTAACATCTTTTTTAATTTGAGGTTTTTTAGACCTCGAGTGGTTTCATCGAGCATACATAATTTGACGTTTGGCCTAACTCTCTATCGATAGAATATATTTTAAACGAGAAATGATATTGAATGAATCCGTAACTATTTGAGTTAGTGTTCGGTCACTATGACCAAAAAAAGAAAAAAAAAAAGGTATAAATGTCACTCATATAAATATAATAATAATCTTTGCGTAACGCTTTGAATAAATTAATGACAAATGTATAGATTAACCGTTTATTTTCTTACAGCGACTATCCTAAGTGGGCAATTGGATGTGTACTTAATTTCCCGACACACGGTCTACATGTGCGAGTATGGACCCACCAGTCGGTTCGCACACCTCCTAGGCCCCTTTCTGGTCGGGCAAGCATTCTCTGGTAGCTGTTGATGCTGGACACCCGTTAGGAATAGCGATCGTCATGGCAGCATTATAGTAAACATAATGATCGTTTCTCTGTCTCGTAGCGTACGCGTCCGTACTATCGTAAAAGGAGAAGGGGTATCTCCCAATGCATGAACATACAATAATGCTTATATCCCTCTTCAACCGATGTGGGATCTCACTATCTACCCCCGGTGTCTTGGGGGCTAGAGTCCTCACTAGCACACCACTCGGTGTCTGGTTCTGATACTATTTGTAACAACTAAGCCTACAGCTAGCAGATAGTGTCTACTTTGGCCTGTTACGTATCGCTATCAGCCTCACAGTTTTATAATGTCGGTATAAGAAATGTTTCGTTTCCTTCTCCAATCGATATAAGATCTCACATTAACACTGATAAATTAGCTTTTGGAAGGATGAGAACGTTTCGACATAGAACTTGTACAATATATACAATATATTAATTTTTTTATTTAGGTTGTATTTAACTTATTCAATATTTAAATATTTTTCTTTAAAATATTAATTTAAACCCTTTAAATTAATTATATATTTTCTCCTATATATTTAATATATAAAATATATTGAATATTAATTTTCATTTTTTTTTCTTTTCCAAACTAGTATAAAAATTTATGGATCTCGAAAAATATATTAAATATTAATATTTTTCTTTATACACGTGTCATATGCTTGTTATATGTAAAATGTTATGAAACGAAATGTTTATAATATGATATAACTGTGAATATGATATGTGAATGATATGATATGTTTGATGATACGATACATATTATGATATGATTTATGATATGATATACATGATATGCTATGATATGTTGGGAGAAACGATATGAAGGATAAACGAAAGGCGGTTGTTTTGCATGATAATGAATGAAAATGTTGGGACCTCATGCATCGGGGAATCTCCCCTTTTACGACGGTACAGATGCGTACGCTATGAGGCATGAAAACGATCATTATGTTAATCGTAATGTTGCGATAGTCATTATTCCTACCAAGTGTCTGGCAACAGCACCAAATAATGTTAGCCCGACCAGAAAGGGGTCCAGGAGGTGTACGAACTGACTGGTAGGTCCATACTCGCACGTGTGGACCGTGTGTAGAATAGTAAATACACATCTAATTACTCCGCTTAGGATAGTCGCACAAAGGAAATGCTCTCATCTTCCGGGTAAAAATAATGCTCTCATGTACGGCAGACGGTGGCATTGAACCTCGGAGACCATGACACATGCATAAGGTAGATTGCATTTGATTTCGTAGATTATAGGTTAGTATAGGGTAGACTGCATTTAATTTCGTAGACGGTAGGGCATTTATGTTTTATTTTACTTATTTTATTTTAATATCTATTAAAGTGTTTTAATTGCGTTGAAAAATAAATATTAAAGATATTTAATTGTTTTGTCCAATTATTTATACTTTGAAGTAATGATTGATTGTATGATTGGTAAATAATTTTTTTTTTACTTTAATTTTATATATTTGGAAATTACATTATTTAATTTTCTTATAAATATTCTTTTAGTAGTGAATATATTTTAAAAAGGAATGAAAAATTAATTAATTAAAATTATTTTAATAAATTAACTAACAAAAAAAAATTATATAAAATTAACAATACAGTTATTTGATTTTTAAATATTTTTATTTACAGACATCTTATTCTCGAATATCATAAACAAAAACTTCAACGGAACGATTCTTAGAGCTAGTAAAGGAGTACAGCTCTCTATTGCTACTCGTACCTCATTTTGTCAACTTATTGGAGAGTTAAAGTTATACACGCCTGGTACCATTGACAATACAACATCAAGCTTTCACGAAAAATTGTCTGTGACACCTGAGTAAAGAAATACATGAATGAACTGAAAACACATATGAATGAAAGTGATTTTGAAGATAAGATAACTAAGAAAGGTTTAAAGGAAATAAAAGTTACTATCTATACCAACAAGGTGCACCTTCCTTTTCGGTGGTTCAATTATAGGAACTTCATAGTTAAGCGTGCTTGAGAATTTTCCTAGGATGTAGGTGGGTGAGGACAAATCATGCTGGAAAGGAATGTATTGTTCACTCTAAGCGTGTTTTGCTTAGAGTAATTCTATGTTGAGAGACCTCACGAGAATTTTTTTAGGATGCATGTGAGTGAGGACAAAGTATGCTGGAAAGGATCGTATTCTTCACTCGTAGAAGCGAGAAGTAAATAACATAATTATGTCGTAAGGAATGTAGGGGAATGACGAGACCTTCCGATACCTACACCAAAACCCGACTACATTGTGTCTAAATGACTTATGAACCCCAAAATGAACTTCAATGTGCCTATCTACATAAGCCTAATGAACTTAGACCACATCATATGTTAATTATGTGTCCTAGATGTGCCTAATTCCTCATTAAAGCCAATAAAAACATAGCTTTTAAGGACTCTAGAAGGTGCATAGGTACCTAAAACATGTCAAAAGACGTTTTCAAACTTCTCACACCAATTATTTTAAAGTCAACTCTCAAACATGCTCCGTAAAATCGAACATTAAACTAGTCTCGTTAACACCTTTAAATCCTTATTATAGAAACCTCGAAAAAAATATCTTCTAGTGTAGAACCAAACATCGAGGTGTATTGTTAGCTACGAGTAAGCTACTATTATCGTTAAAATCACTTCCAAACACACTCTCAATAACCAATGCGAGTAAAAAGAAAGAATGAAGGCACAGTTAAGTCTCTAATCCTTCATGGTTCTCAACAAAATGCCCAATTTATCCTGAAATGTTAAGTCATGTTCATATGCAGAGCATTCTAAAAGGAAAAAAGAATGAGCTTCAAAGGTAAAAAGAAACTATAATGGCAGTGGAATTACACTACATTCCTACCCTGTTTATAACGGCTCAAGTCCACCGCTAGCAGATACTATCCTCTTTAGGCTTTTCCTTTCGAGATTTCCCTCAAGGATTTTAAAACGCGTCTACGAGGGAGAGGTTTCCACACCCTTATAAAGAATGTTTCGTTCTCCTCCCCAACCGATATGAGATCTCAGACCGTTCCTTAAAGGTCATCAATGAGTTTAGTACCTTTAGAACTCTGCATTTGAGCATTTTCGCGGTCAAGCCTGAAATATATATACAATGGCGTGTAGAACAAACAACAAACGCCGAAAGGAACTACCATCATTGCAAGAAGTCCCTTCGACAATGCAAGAGCCTTCGGTAACGAACCTATAGCTACGTTGTCGTAACCAAACATTTTCTCCGAGAGAATACCAACCAGAGGAGCAGCAAACGATGAAAACGAACCTTCAAACGCACGGTCAAACGCATATATCATGGTTCGGTGTTTCATTGGGACAACCTCGGCGAAAATGGGAGCATTGACAGCAGTGCCATTCCAGCTGATAGTTAATCCCATCAATAAGAGAGTAACGGCGAAGACGAGATAGCTATCGATAGACTGCGGAACGACTCGGAGAAGGAACAATGAGAATGGTATGCCCATACTAGCACTGAATTGAGCACACATGATTCTGCCGGAATGAGGATAGATCTTTGACAACCTATCCGCAATTAAACCGCCCATGAGAGACCCCAATGCACACCCCACTGCAAAAAGACTAAGTAGAACTGCAGTACTGTTATGACTGAAACCTGAAAGAATAGAAGGAATATCTTCAAAAGCCAGCGGTAGCAACGAAACCGGGGTTTCGTGCGGGTCGGAACCTACCCGACAAGGAATTTCATATTTGTAACAACATACAGCGAGCATACTAACTTTTCGGTCACAAGATTATATTATACGGTTCATTGGAGACGGGGAAAGTCGAAAACGATACTCACCAATCAATTCAAACCACATAGTGAAGAACACCATGGCTGTCCAAGGCAGTGATCCAACTATCCCCTGCAGGACAATGACTTGAAATGTACGCACTTTCATAACGGCTTTCATAGCATTCCAAGACTCGAACCATATCGACGATGAATTAGACGAGGTTCGGTTTATCAAACTATCCCTGTAGCCAGATACCAAGCAAGTTAGTAATAGAACATAGACTTGTGAAAAGAGATCAAATGAACTACAAACAAACCTCAGGCGGTACCTATCTGAACTGTCCTGAATGTTGCTAATTGTTTTTCTAGGATCAACTACAAACATGTAAACAAGGATACCGATTATTGCACTCAATGTAGCCATCAGAATGAAGGCACAGCGCCATCCTTGTATGCCGAAATACTGTTGACCAGCCATAACGGTTGCAAGGACACCACCTCCGATGCCTCCCAGCGAACCGATGAGGCTTAACAAGCCGAATCCCATTCCCCGAACACCGTCCATGTAGCTATCAGCAATGAAAGATTGGAGTGCTGGAATCACAATAGCCAAGCCAAAGCCATTCAGGGCTCTCCAGAATGCAACTTGCTTAAACTCGAGACTAATACCGACCGCAGCAGTTGAAAGGGCCCAACAAAACGTCCCCATCGCAAGAACTTTAGGACGGTCGTATTTAAGAACTAGAATTCCTGCCAAGGGTGAACATAATCCCTGCACAAAGTTCCTTATGAATGTAAGATATCCTAGATCAGATGGGCTGGCGTTGAAAGCTTCGCTGACTTCCTTGTAAACCGACGGTAGGAGATTCTCATCGGCGCGTTCCATTATAGCTGCCAGGTTGATAAGAAGCAAAGAGATGGAGACCCCATACATTTTTTTGTTCCTGTGCATTAGTAGATGGTGTAAGGAATTGAATAACAGTGTTGGTGAATTCAGCGACCAAATATAGTGTTTCTATCACAACGCCATTATGAGTTGGATGGAAATGTTGGCAGCCTAAGAGTAAAAGCATTCAATATAAAACAGTATTGCCTAACATAGTACTTCCTTAAACATTAAATCTTACCCACGTCTCTAAGAACAAATAAATGATTACAAGATAAAATAAAGAAAAAGACAAGTCCACCGCCGCTAGTCAATATTGTCTTCTTTGAACTTTTCCTTCTATGTAACAACCTAAGCCCATTGCTACATATATTCCTCTTTGAGCTTTCCCTTCCAAGCTTCCCCTCAAGGTTTTAAAACGTGTATGCTAGGGAGAGGTTTCCACACCCTTATAAAGAATGTTTCGTTCTCCTCCCCAACCGATGTGGGATCTCACAATCCACCCCTTTTGGGGCCCAGCGTCCTCGTTGGCACTTGTTCCCTTCTCCAATCGATATGGGACCCCCAATCCACCTCCCTTCGAGGCTCAGCGTCCTTGCTGGCACACTGCCTCGTGTCTACTCCCCTTCGAGGCTTAGCCTCATTGCTGGTATATCTCCTGGTGTCTGGCTCTGATACCGTTTGTTTCAGCTCAAGCCTACCGCTAGTAGATATTGTCCTTTTTGGGTTTTCCTTCCAAACTTTCACTCAAGGTTTTAAAACACGTCTGCTAGGAAGAGGTTTCCACACCCTAGTAAAGAATGCTTCGTTCTCCTCCCCAACCGATATGGGATCGCACATAAGCACAATTTAACAAAACAGAGAACATTTTGAAACTAGGAAGACTAATAATTGAACTAATTAAAACAGAAAATGTTTTCTTCATCTTTCTGCATAAATAAGAAACTATTTCAACCAAATTTAGAACAAAACTGAACAAATGAATGCAGAACATCATCAAAAGCAGCTAGATCCAACCCACCACTTGAAATGAAGAGAATAAAATAAACCAGCACAAAACAAATCCATTTCTCAAGCATGAACAATCCAACTGTTAGAACACATCCAATACAAAACAGAACCACTAACTGACATCTTCAAATTCAGAACAGATTTAAAGGAGATAAAAGAGCAAGAAAACACGGTACTAACTTCATATTTTCCAGGAAACTCAGAACCAAAGTCAATCGAAGATCAGAGGAGGGAAGTGAGAAGCTGAGAAATCACGTCAAGATTCAGAAATCCAATCGAATGAACGGCGGATCTGGGGCACCCAATTTCAGCGTGAAGAAACCCCAGAAGAAGCTTGAACCTCATCGGGAACAACATTCAAATGTGTATTCTGACATTGCCATTTTAATATTCGAGAAGAAAATTCGTCCAATCTCAGGTAAACAAGCAGACGATTCCGGGATTCAAAATCGTCCTTGTGACAACGATTTTTCAAATTTTTTTCATCAATGAAATCGATTACCTGGCATTCGAATCGGAGTACTTGTGTGTTGATCCAGCAGGCCGTTTGAACTATGGGTATAAGAAATTTGTTGGGGTCAACAAAGATGAATGCGGCTGATGAGCTCTCCTATGCCTAATGACGTTAAGATATTAGAAGCAATTCCAATCGCCCGGCTAGTCAACTAAATGATGTGTAATTTATTTATTTTTTATTTAAATATTAATTCGGTATCCAAAATTTTAAATTTATTCTCTTCCAATTTTAAAATATATATTTAAATTTTACTCGAAATTTGGTTATTGCTATATTATTTTAATTTATTTAATATCCATTCACTTGCTAAAAATAAATATTTTAAAATGTGATTTAAATATATTTTAAAAAATGTTATGATATAAGGTTTTTTTTTTTTTTTTTTTAATAAACAATTCAACCACATTAGAGAGCGAAAATTTTAAACGGGTGACCTCATGGTCGAGAACATATGTCTTAACTAGTTAACTAATATTCTAGTTCGCATTAGAAATGTTCGTGCGGCTTATTTCAATACACTTCTCAAGAAATTTCTCATTTATGTTTGTAGGGAGCATTGTGCAAATTTCTCGAGTATAATTCGTGTGAATTGGGTTCAGTGTAGGAATTTTTTCTCCTATTTTTAATATATCTATATATCTATATATATATATATAGGACTCGTTGTACCTACCGTTTCTTTTTTAGGGTCAATATCAGTAATGCAGTTCATCCAACGATAAACCTAATCGAAATTATAGAGCTATGACACAATCAAATCCGAACGAACAAAATGTTGAATTGAATCGTACGAGTCTTTACTATGGTTATTACTCATTTTTGTACTTGCTGTTTTATTTTCCAATTATTTCTTCAATTAAATAAAAGAAAATACTAAATAATAGTAGGAATTATCTTATCGGAAGGATATCATCTCATAATTATCTATGACTATTTCTGTCTCTAGCACCCCCTTGAGATATATATATATATATATATATATATATATATTTTGGAAGAATGTTTAATACATCATTTTCATTTTTCTAATAATGTTGATATAATATTGAATATAATTTCTAAAAACTCAATTTTTATCATTACATATAAGTATGCAGATGAGGGGCGGAGACAATAACTTCGCTTCTAACCCCATTTCGCTAACAAAAAAAAATCTGTATCAACTCTCTGTCGCATTCGAGACAGGTCCCTATAAAGTCTCGTTCTTACGGATTAAATAAATATCTCTAATTAACAAACTATATGTTAATATGGTTTTTTATCTTTATATTTTCTAATTCGAAATTTTATAATAAATATAGATATAGCATATCTTTTAGTTGAAGTATTTTCTTTTTTCAAAATATATTTATGTCTTTTTGTTATATTTTCTAAAAAGTGATTTTATTTGTTAGGTTACGTTACATCTAAACTAAAATGATTTCGACAAATTTCAATTTACCACAAAGTGGGTTAGAAAATAGCTTTTCGTGTTCACTTTTGAAACCATTTTTTCAAAGAATCAATTTTCAAGTGATTCTTATAAAAGATAAATCAGTTTGATTTCTTTAAAAATGACTTTTATTTGGTACATTCTGTACCACTTATCAATTTATGTCAAATAAATTTTAATATACAATACAGGTAAAAAATTGAATTGGTTACGTGACGTTTCAACCTAAAAATTAATGTATTCAAATATATTCGAATTAAATCTTGAAAAAAAAATCGTCAAAAACCAACATGTAAGAGAACTTGTTTTCATCTAACGCTAAAATATTCTATAACTAAAGAAATTAACCCAAACTTCAACGTTACTAAATGTGCAAGATCAAAAAAAGACTTACTAATGAAATTAGTACTCATCGTTGTAAAAGAAGACACTTAGAGACACTTAGACTTATTTTCTATACCTTAATTAAAATGAATCAATCGAAATTCAAATAGAACCAAAAAAGTCATTAATATTGTTTACTTCACATGAAATTGTAACACCTCAAACCCATTGGATAGTAAATTCGGCTCGGCCAGTTACGTATTGTCATCAACCTCACAGTTTTAAAACACGTCTGCTAGGAAGAGATTTCCACATTCTACACCCTTATAAAGAATATTCCGAAAGAGATTTCCACACTGCACCCTTATAAAGAATACTCCAGAGAGATTTCCACACCGCACCCTTATAAAGAATACTCCAGAGAGATTTCCACACCACACCCTTATAAAAGAATACTCCGAGATTTTCACACCACACCCTTATAAAGAATACACCGAGAGAGATTTCCACACCCTTATAAAGAATACTCCATTCTCCTCTCAACCTTAGAGATCAATCTCACCCTAATTATAGCTCCTTTCCTACTTCCTCTCATTCAAAACGAAACCTCTCCGTCACTCTGCCCCCTCCTCCCACCCTCTCGCACTAGCTGTTGCCTTGCAAAATAGTTTAAATGGGTAAAATATTCTTCCCACAAGGGGTTGTGTAAGCATACAAACACAAACACAAGTATTAAAAACACTCTCAAACCAAATTGATTAAATGCAAAGGGGCATCAACTCATAATATCACTCCTAATCCTCGCCTAACAAGTATTAAGTTCATGTTAAGACAATGAAACAGACTCTAATCCAGAATTATATGCTTTGAGAATGCCGTATGTATTTGGATGGATCAATCAATTTCGATCTCTCATGCAGTATAAGAATCATAATTCTGCTCTTTTTTTCACCTTTTTGAAAAGATATATTACGGTATAAAGACACAATTAGCTGACGAACAAAATGTTTAAGGATTCATATAATGGGAAAAGTGGCACATACATTAACTTTATTGGGACTTTCTTGATTCCTGTCCTTGTATTTCATCAGAGACTGAGATCTCAGTTGAAGAGTCCAAGCCCAGGCACCTGAGAAAAGCTGATTTAGCAAGCCTGAAATAACTGCAAGGGTGAAGATCTACCTTGGTTTCTTGAGAGCCGTCCCCTCCTACTACAGCGCCTTCTACCACTTGTGTGACTCTCCTGCTCGTACTACTTGTTATCTCCCCCCTGATGCTTTGATCCTTAGAGACCTGCATATTGTTTTGTTACAATTTCAGACATTTTGAATCTAGAAATGGAATGCACTCGAATGGTAAATTCTAGGTTCCAATACACAAAACATGCAAGAGCTCACTTCAAGTGAGGCTACTGAAATTTGTTTTTACAATATATATGCTACAAGCCAACTTGAGTTCAGTTCTTCCTTTACATAAAACTAAAAGGGTCATGCACAAGGCACACCCTAGGAAGACATACTTCTGGTCTATTTGTAGGCTAAAGATGTATAACAAACTTGTAACAGCCCAAACCCTCTTTGTGCTTTCGCACATATTGTTCTCTTTGTGCTTTCGCAGATATTGTTCTCTTTGTGCTTTCGCAGATATTGTTCTCTTTGTGCTTTCGCAGATATTGTTCTCTTTGTGCTTTCGCAGATATTGTTCTCTTTGTGCTTTCGCAGATATTGTTCTCTTTGTGCTTTCGCAGATATTGTTCTCTTTGTGCTTTCGCAGATATTGTTCTCTTTGTGCTTTCAAAGATATTGTTCTCTTTGTGCTTTCAAAGATATTGTTCTCTTTGTGCTTTCCGTCTCGGGCTTTCTTTCACAGATAATGTTCTCTTTGTGCTTTCCTTCTCGGGCTTTCTTTCACAGATAATGTTCTCTTTGTGCTTTCCTTCTCGGGCTTTCTTTCACAGATAATGTTCTCTTTGTGCTTTCCTTCTCGGGCTTTCTTTCACAGATATTGTTCTCTTTGTGCTTTCACAGATATTGTTCTCTTTGTGCTTTCACAGATATTGTTCTCTTTGTGCTTTCACAGATATTGTTCTCATTCTCTTTGTGCTTTCCTTCTCAGGCTTTCTCTCAAGGTTTTTAACACGTGTCTGCTAGGGAGAAGTCTCCAAACGTGTCTGCTAGGGAGAAGTCTCCAAACGTGTCTGCTAGGGAGAAGTCTCCAAACGTGTCTGCTAGGGAGAAGTCTCCAAACGTGTCTGCTAGGGAGAAGTCTCCAAACGTGTCTGCTAGGGAGAAGTCTCCAAACGTGTCTGCTAGGGAGAAGTCTCCAAACGTGTCTGCTAGGGAGAAGTCTCCAAACGTGTCTGCTAGGGAGAAGTCTCCAAACGTGTCTGCTAGGGAGAAGTCTCCAAACGTGTCTGCTAGGGAGAAGTCTCCAAACGTGTCTGCTAGGGAGAAGTCTCCAAACGTGTCTGCTAGGGAGAAGTCTTCAAACGTGTCTGCTAGGGAGAAGTCTCCAAACGTGTCTGCTAGGGAGAAGTCTCCAAACCCTTATAAGGAATGTTAGTTCTACTCCCCAACCGATTTTGGATGACACAACAACTCTTGAGTGAAATTAGAATGTAAATCAATTTAGCATCTATTAACAGCAAAGAGTATCTGACTCTGTAGTAGAACAACACCCCAACCAAGTAGCCACAGAATCAATAGCAATTAGCCACAGAATGTAAATATCCCAATAGCAATTAGCTACAGAATCAATAGCAATTAGCCACAGAATCACTAGCAATTAGCCACAGAATCACTAGCAATTAGCCACAGAATGTAAATCAATTTAGCATCTATTAAGAGTAAAGAGTATCCAACTCTGTAGTAGAACAACTGTTAATTTAATGAAAAACATAAAACTCTGGTTCAAGGGATTGACTCATTTCGTTTCACCATCTAATAGTCGAAAGGTCAATAATCGACAATAATTAGGCAGCAATGCTTACCTGGATAGTAAACACTCCAAACGTAAATGATAAAATAAATTCTAGTTACAAAAATGTTGGCTTAAAAGGGGGTGATCTAAGGGGACCAGGAAGAATCTAGTCGATAGTTAATCCTCACGAAAAGCTAACACCATTGCTCTGGAAGCATTAATAAAACACCCAATCCGTATTTGTTTTCTTCTTTGAGAAGAGGATCACATCGTCCATTACCACCTTTTGTTGGGCTGGCTAGTTAATTACAGGAGATAGGAATATAGGAAGGGCTGATCAACAAGGCAGGAAGAATCAAGTAGAGAGAGAGTAATCCTCTCCAAAGGCTAACACCATTGCTCTGAATTGTACCTTTCGAGCATTAACAGAACTGATTATTTATGTTTGTTTTTCTTCTTTGATATCAGCATTGCATCCATGTCCTTTACCATTGCATAGAAGAAGATGAAGTAAAGAGTTGAGTCCCTCGAGAAAGGAATTGGTGAGGTCAATGAAGAGTGAGAGTTTCAACTTTGGAGCTTCTATTCTGCCTTTATGTGGGGTGTCTCAAATTCCTTCCTCCATGCCGGTAAGTGAACTCGTTTAACCCAAGTTGAATTTGACGTTTCTTCTTAATAGAGCTCCTTGGATGTGTCTTTCTTGAGAATGTGTTTGAATAAGGATGTGTCTTTCGTGAGAATGTGTTTGAACGAGGATGTGTCTTTGTTTAGAATGTGTTTGAACGATCCAATGCCTGAACAAGATAATTCTTTGCTTTCATGTCCTTGAGTTTTTGCTCATCAAGACGATGTTATGCCTCTATCCATGTCTTTTCAAGAGGTGCAACTCGGATTCCTATTTCAACCAAGCTCTAATATGCTTTTGAATGTAGAAAATTCCCATCAAAATTGCCAATGATCGTAGTGACCATCCAAGAAGTTGCATAAACTTATCAAAATTGCCCAATGATCGTAGTGACCATCCAAGAAGGTTGCATAAACTTATTTTTTGTTGTCATCACTCTTTTATCAATATTTGAATTTCAGTTAGCTGCAACTATGCTTTATCAGACCTATGATTGGCTTTGATACCAAATATTGTGAACACACAAATTAACTCAAAGTGAATATCTGATATTGGATGCTTAGAAAATTATAGGCCTAACAAGAAGATAAAATTAATGAACTTCTAAAAAAGGAAACCCTAAAAATACCTTGAGCGGTCGTAACAATCCACTAATAATCCCAACAATTTCTCTTCTAAACCTAATAATAAACAACCCACTAACAATAAAAGACTTATTCAAACTTACTCCGAACTAATTTTTCATTCTGAATCATTTTGGATAGGTAGCGCAAGTAAGACCTTCCTGCAGAAAGATGGATCCATCCAATTGTGCATACATTACAGTTTCGCAAGGCCTTAGGGCAGGTTGTTCGTTCTCTGCCAACTATTGCTCAAGAATTAGGGTTCTAAGCTGGAAATGGTAGTTGAATCAGAGAAACTTTTGGGCATTAGACAGACGGCTCGCATGGGTAACGACGGAACTCTACAAAATGGAAAACCCCTCCCGGATTTTCAAGCGTCACAGGAACCTCTCGACACTATCAACACCGATTTTCCTGTATAGCCTAAACGAAATATTCAATTCATAATGAAACCCAAACATTCTGTACACCCTATATTCTCACCCAGTACTCTGCAAAAATCCAATCAATCTAGAGGGAAAAACCATAAAATCGATTCTGAAGCAATCGTGGAATCTAGAAATCCAAAATTGGAAAATAGAGTAAAATAGCAACACATTTGACCGGATTCTGCAGAAGAAAAATTCCTAAATTTCCAAGAATAACCAGCCACAAATACAAAGATTCTTACACAAGCCGAGAAACGCCATACCTGCGTCTTCCGCGGTCGATTAGAGTCAATTCTGAAGTTCTGATTCGGAAGATTCTTCCCCTTGCGAGCAGCGTCACAAACAAACCGACTAGTAGAAGACGAAGCAACTGCGGCAGAGGAGTTGCTCTCAGTACTGCTTTTGGAGAAATCAACCGCAAAAACGGTAAGACAATAAAGCGCGAAGATGAGGATGATAACAAGAAGCTGGATCCAGATTAACCACGAAACTCCGGGTTCAAGAATCAGCTCATCTTCAAAATTGAACATGTTGAAGCGAAGTAAAATCTCATAGAGAGGATGAATTCTGGCAATGAAATTGGTTGGTGTGTGTGGATTTGAGGAGAAGAAGAAGGGTGAAGGAAGGTATGAGTACAGAGCGTGAAAGGCAACAAAAAGGTATGATCGGAGGACTTCGAAGCTCCAACGGCTTCCCTGTTACGGTCCTTGAGAGTGCACAGAAAATGGACCCATCGGCCACCACATTCACCCCTTCACGTTTACACCTTTTTTTCTATTAAAAAACAAAATTACAAAAATTATTTCAATTTTGTTTTTCTTTATACGTTCACGGATCGAATTAAGTAAAACCCGAACGAGTGAGATGCTTAGACGTATTTTGTACTTTTGGGTTAAGTTGTAGCTTTTGGGGCGTGGACTAGACGCTCTCAGCTCCATTCGAGCTGGTTTTTTACTTCAATGAGACATCAGCATTCGAGATGATGGGTTAAGTTTCTTGGAGTTCGGTTATGGTGCATTCAAGTTATTTTTTGCATTTAAAAGACATTTACGACACTTTTTGTACTTTTGGGCTAAGTTGTAGCTACCATCACCTCTAGTTGAGCTAGTTTTTGGCTTCAAGTAGACATCAGCGTTCGAGATGATGGGTTAAGTTTCTTGGACTCACTTATGATGCATTCAAATTCTTTTTAGCATGACATTTAGAGCATTTTTTGTACTTTTGAGCTAAGTTGTAGCTATGGTCGAGAGAGCCAGTCCCTCTAAGCTCCATTCAAGCTAGTTTTTTACTTTAGGGGCATGTAGGCACAAGTGTTCGAGATGAGGGGTTAAGTTTCTTGGACCAGCTTAGGGTGCATTTGAGTTAGACCCTTAAAGCTATTTTTGAGTTAATTTTCTACTTTATTCGGTAATATTCGTTAAATAAAGATATCATGACACAATTTTGCCGAGGTTTGCAATAGAATATATCATAGCTCAATATTATTGATTATATATAAATTTAATTTGAATCGATTAATTTTAATTAAATAATAGAAAGAAATACATTTTAATAAACAATACCAAAAAAAGAAGGTAAAAAAAAGAGAAAATGATAAAATCAGAATTGATCCTATGAAATAATTTTTTTGGTTGTACATAATCAATAATTAATTAATTATAATTATTAAAAATGAATTTTATACCAACTTAATTAACTAATCCTAATTCATGAATAAATTAATTATATTTAAAAAAAGTTGCTAGCTAATTAATTAATATAAATAAAAAATTAATATCAATTAGTTAATAAACTAATTAACTATATTTAAAATAAAATTATATATAAAATATGGAACCCTTTTTTCGTGTTGAAAATGGTGTAATTTCGTTTTAGATAGATGAAGTGTCTCCTCGGCCTGAAGTAGTTCAAAAAGGGTCGTGGGTAAATTTGGCTCTTGAGTTGCTTTTGGACATAATCGGATGAGTAGAAGAGAGTGAAACCTCGTGGCGTGCTAGGACTGTTATCGTCTTTTGTGCTTTAGCGTGCAAGTCATGGAGAAACATTACGAAGGTCATGTTTGTTTATGTCTATTCACATCCAACAAACGGTCTTACAGGAATTAATAGATATATATAACTATATACTGTATATAGCTTTAGCAAATATACTGTGTGAACCCTACTGTATATAGCTTTAGCAAATATACTGTGTGAACCCGCATTTTAAAGCCTTGAAGGGAAGCCCGAAAGGGAAAGCCCAAAGAGGACAATATCTGTTAGAAGTAGATCTGGACCGTTACAAATGGAATCAGAGCCAGACACGTTGTGATGTGCCAGTAAGGACATTGGGCCCCGAAGGAGGTGGATTTGGTGGCTAAGGACATTGGGCCCCGAAGGAGGTGGATTTGGTGGCGATCCCACATTGATTGGAGGAAGGAAAGAGCGTTACAAATGGAATCAGAGCCAGACACGAGGTGATGTGCCAGTAAGGACATTGGGCCCCGAAGGAGGTGGATTTGGTGGCGATCCCACATTGATTGGAGGAAGGAAAGAGTGCCAGCGAGGATACTGGGCCCCGAGGAGGGGTGGATTGTGATGTCCCACATTGGTTGGGGAGGAGAACAAAACACCATTTATAAGGGTGTGGAAACCTTACGCGTTTTAAAGCCCTTGAGGGGAAGCCCGACACCATTTATAAGAGTGTGGAAACATTTCCCTAGCAGACGCGTTTTTAAAGCCTTGAAAGGAAGCCCGAAAGGAGGGCCCCGAGGAGGGGTGGATTGTGATGTCCCACATTGGTTGGGGAGGAGAACAAAACACCATTTATAAGGGTGTGGAAACCTTACGCGTTTTAAAGCCCTTGAGGGGAAGCCCGACACCATTTATAAGAGTGTGGAAACATTTCCGTAGCAGACGCGTTTTTAAAGCCTTGAAGGGAAGCCCGAAAGGAAAAGCCCAAAAAGAACAATATCTGCTAGCGGTGGATCTGGGCAAATAAACAGCAAACTCCATAACCTAACACAAAATGTTTTAAATTCTGAGTGGTCGTACTCTCCTCCATTGCGAGACCTCAGACATTTGATCTTCAAGCCGGTCTGACTTTCAACTTCCGTTTTTTCACTTCTTGAAGATGACAAACACATTCGACTTGTGTTTCAGGAAATAAATTCATACCTTCCTATGAAGTCATCGATGAAGGTGACGTAGAACTTTGATCCACCAAGCGATGGAACTGGAGATGGTCTCCAAACGTCTGTATGGATCATTTCCAACCACACTTTCTTTGGTTCTCTAACAACCTTTGTGAAGCTAACTCGTTTCTGTTTGCTTATAACGCAACTCTCACAAAGACCCATCTCAACAGACTTCAAGCCTTCCAAAACTCATTTCGCAGCTAACATTTTCATTCCTTTGACACTAATATGTCCAAATCTATTGTGTCATAGACTTTGACGCTAATATGCACCATGTCACCCTTATAATTTTTTACGAACTCATCCCAATTCTAACTGCTTAGAGATTTTTCCATTTCTTTTCTAATTTTGATCAGCCATGTTTGTTTGAGCTCTTTAATTTACTTCTTCCCCTTCGATCAACACTAAGAGCATTGTCTACCTGATGAATCTCCAAGTTCCCATTTGTGAACACTTTCGATGAGAACTACATCTCGAATTTTATCAAACTTCAGTTTCTCGAGTCCTCAAGAACGGTAGATCGTGTCAACAACAGTATCCTACAACTTGGGTAAAGATGCAAAATCAATGCTTTAATTTCATCTTCGAAAATAATTTTCTCCGAGCTCAATTGACTTAGATTGAATAATCTCCACATCAAATACACCTTGTTCATAGTTGATGGTTTTTCATACGTATTCGATAGCGCCTTCAACAAGTCCGACGTTGTCTTCTCCTTAATGACCACATTTTTGGACAATGTCAAACGGATGAACCATAAGGTCTGTCGATCCTTGAGCTTCCACTGCTCCGTGGTCATGGTATTCAGCTTCACCCCAGACAGGAATTCATTAAGATATTTCTTGTACATATAATCTTCAATTTGCATCTTCCAGAAACTAATCTTGAATCCACCAAACTTCTCAAATCCAATTTTTGAACTTTCCATCTTCACATGTGTGTGTCACAGTGCAGCAAGTGTTCCGAGATGAGTGTCTCAGGCGACTTCCTTTGAAATTAATTTTTAAGGACAGTATTAGATGACATGAGTGTGCTAGTATTGGGCCTTTGCCCATGTACCGGAGGATGGATCTTTGTACCCACTATTTAGTGCGGTATCCATAAATGGCATGACATGGACACGAGGGGCCAATTCCTCGATAGAACCTAGATGGATGGATGTTCGGGATGTCTTGATATTACAAACGACACGTGGGCCGATTCTCAATGGCATGACCAGATGAGTTGCAGTGACCAATGACATCCCATATATGGACCATGTTAATTGGGAACTAGGAGTATTCATGGTCTGGGTTTGGTTGAGAATTTTTTTTTTAGACCAACCCAAAAGTTGACGTTTGCTGGATTGGTAACCCAATCTAACCTAGCCGAACCCTCTATTTTCAAGTTGGGTTGTGATGTTTCTTATATGTTCCCGGGGTTACAAATAAACATACGTAAAAGGTTGCATCAAATAATGGTAGAAATAAAACATAAAATAGAGAAGAAAAATTCTATTTTTTGGTAGACAAAATTGATTGATTGCTCCAAAAATTAAGGAGGGTAGACCCATTCTAAAACACAGGGCAATAACTGTCTATACCGGCCATCCCCACCCTCTCTCTCTCCCTCTCGCACTCTCACGCTCTCCTCAATGACAGTGTTGCTTCATTACCGTCGGTTCATGGGAGACCCAAAAACCACCTCCACCGCCATCATTGCAATAGATTCCTCAGCTCCACCGCCCCCTCCGCCACCGCCGCCACAAGCCCGGTCGCTATTGCAATCCACCTCCCTCGTTCCCCCATCCAAGAGAAAGAAGAACAAAACCAAAGTCTTCCGAGTTTTCCGATCGGTTTTCCGATCATTCCCCATCATAACTCCGGCATGCAAGATCCCCCCTCTAACCTCCGGGATAACAGAAACGCTCCGAACGCCGTCGGGGAGCCGCGTGACCGGGACGCTCTTCGGGTACCGAAAAGGGCGCGTGAGCTTATCGATGCAAGAGACTCCACGGAGTTTCCCCAGCATGGTGATCGAGCTAGCCATGCAGACCAACGTGCTGCAGAGGGAGATGAGCTCGGGGATGGTTAGGATCGCGCTTGAGTGCGAGAAGAGAACCGACAAGGCCGACAAGACCAAGCTCATGGAGGAGCCGTTATGGTCCATGTTTTGTAACGGTAAGAAAACTGGGTATGGCGTTAAAAGGGCAGCCTCCGATGAAGATCTTAAAGTTATGGAGATTCTCCGGCCGGTGTCCATGGGTGCCGGAGTGTTGCCGGGAAACTCTGACGTGGAGGGCCCCGATGGTGAGATGGCATACATGAGGGCCCACTTTGAACGGGTGGTGGGGTCCAGGGATTCGGAGACGTTTTACATGTTGAGCCCGGAGGAAAATAATGGGCCGGAGCTTAGTATCTTTTTTGTAAGAATTTAACGACGTTGGGGAATAAAAACTTTAATATTATTTTCATAACCACTTTTTTAATTTAATTACAACTTTAAAATATATATATATATATATTATGACGTGCGCGTTAAGCATTATTTATAAATGAATGGATATAAAACTTATACAGTAAATAGCTAACTTGTAATAACTAACAGCTGGACAGTGGAGCTAACTTGTAATAGCTAACAGCTCATAGTGGCTCTAACCTAGCACTCAACATGTCAGTCAGGTAGTTTGCTCAACCGTGGCTCTAACCTAGCACTCAACATGTCAGTCAGGAAGTTCGCTCAACCGTGGCTCTAACATAGCACTCAACATGTCAGTCAAGTAGTTCGCTCAACCGTGGCTCTAACATAGCACTCAACATGTCAGTCAGGTAGTTTGCTCAACCGTGGTTCTAACCTAGCACTCAACATTTCAGTCAGGTGGTTAGCTCAACCGTGGCTATAACCTAGCACTCAACATGTCAGTCAGGTAGTTCACTCAACCGTGGCTCTAACACAACACTCAACATGTCAGTCTGGTAGTTCGCTCAACCGTGGTTCTAACCTAGCACTCAACATTTCAGTCAGGTGGTTCGCTAAACCGTGGCTCTAACCTAGCACTCAACATGTCAGTCAGGTAGTTCACTCAACCGTGGCTCTAACACAGCACTCAACATGTCAGTCAGGTACTTCGCTCAACCGTGGTTCTAACCTAGCACTCAACATTTCAATCAGGTGGTTAGCTCAACCGTGGCTATAACCTAGCACTCAACATGTCAGTCAGGTAGTTCACTCAACCGTGGCTCTAACACAGCACTCAACATGTCAGTCAGGTACTTCGCTCAACCGTGGTTCTAACCTAGCACTCAACATTTCAGTCAGGTGGTAAACCGTGGCTCTAACCTAGCACTCAACATGTCAATCAGGTGGTTCCATGAGCTCTAGTAGATTAGTAGGCAACTCAACATGTTCCACGAGCTCTAGTAGATTAGTAAGCAATTTATTGTTCCGATCTATCATCTATCAAGCTATAAAGCACATTTGTAAACACCCATTCCTCGGAACACGATCATCACTATAGTTTATCTAGCTACTACCAGATAGTATAACTACTAGATGAACCCCTTGTGAGATAGGATCACGTGCAAGGGTTAGTTGACTCAACCTTCACACGACTCCACCTAGTAATTTACGTGTCACGATAAACCATTAAGTATAAAATATAGAAGCATAGTCACCAATTCCAATATATTTGTAATCCAATCATAAATAATTTACATCGTCTATACGATAATCACGTATATCTAGCTCATATTCACATGGGTGAAACTTCAGTTATACAATTAATAAGCTCATCCCATTTTATAAGTGAAAACTTGAACGAGAACTCCAAACAACTACTTACTCGTGTCGATATTTTTCCTTCACGCTTAAAATGCTCCAAATTCAACAATACTCTCTAAACTCCTCCGATCTTTATTCAAAATTGGGTTGAAAAACAAAGAAACAGAAACGAACCAGCTCGTGCACCCTTATGTGCTCATACATGCCTTCACGAGCCTAATCACCTTTGACCACTCACAAATTTCTCACGCTTCATCTCCTTCCTCTTTAATTTGTTTCTACGCACAATATTGAACAAAATTGTTCAGTGGGAAATACTCACATTTTTTTTTATTAACATCAATCGAGAAGAAATTACGAGACACTTAACAAGGGTGGAGAGATATTTACCGAGCTAGACGATTTATTCCTAAAATATCTAGATATTTTTGTTTATTTCTAAAATAATTCTTAATTTATTTTATTTTACATTAAAAAAAAAGGTTAAATAGAATGAATTATATATATTGTGAAACAATTTCTTAAAAAAAAAAAAAAAATGAGTTTTTTTCTTTCTATTATTAGCTTTAATTTTTAAAATCTAAAATTTAATGACAATTAACATTAAAATAAAAAAAAAAAAAATGGTAAAAAAAGAAGATGCATGATCTTACAAATTTAAGTATTTAATGCCCTTCGCTACCCAACAGATCCAGAAGATTGCTTCTCAGTCACCTCATCTCTCCTACTTTCCTGCCTAACTCTCTGTTTTCGAGCTCAATTCTGCAACAATGGCGATCTCAACCTCTCTCTCCCCTTTTCCTCTATTTCCCAAGCTTCGGAATTCCCCATTGTCGCCGCCTGTGCCTTTCAACGCCATTACTACGTCCCTGTCCACCAGGAGATTCAACATTCTCTCATCTTCTTCCTCTTCCCACAATCTGAAAGTGAGCACCGTTTTCGATGCAGTTACTGTGGGGGAAGATTTTCCGGTCGGATATGGCGAATGGTTTCCGAAGTCGGATCCTGATGTTCGGCGAAGAGCGGGTGTTCTCCTACATCCTACGTCGTTTCGTGGACCTTATGGCATTGGTGATCTTGGAGATGAGGCGTTTAGATTTATCGACTGGCTTCATGAAGCGGGATTCTCTGTTTGGCAGGTTTGGTTCTTACCACTCGTCTCTTGGTTGCCTTGGAATGTTTTGGAGCTCTATTTCCTGTCTCGTTGTTATAGACTTGCATTTGATTATTAGATAAGTAATTGGGCCCTTGAGGCAAAATTTCAAAATTTTCAATGCATAAATACTGCAATTTCTTGAATCTAGGAAGCAGCAATCTGTATATAGTTATTTTTTTATGAATTTCCACTTGATTGGCCTTTTCCCTGTTCCTCTTCAAGAATTTCACATCTGATTGCCCAATTGTTCGGTCGTCCAACCAGGGGCAAGAAAAATAAATTATGGCTTGCGTATCTTTCTTGTATTAGTTTATGGGAGTCCTTGTAACAGCCCATATTGTCCTCTTCGACTTTCTCTCAAGGTTTCTAAAATGCCTCTTCTACGAAGAGGTTTCCACACCCTTATATGGGTGTTTCGTTCTCCTCCCCAACCGATGTGGGATCTCACAATCCACCCATTCGGGGCCCAGCGTCCTTACTGACACTTATTCCCTTCTTCAATCGATATGGGACCCCCCAAATCCACCCCTTTTGGGGCTAGCGTCCTAGCTGGCACACCGCCTCGTGTCCACCCATTTGGAGCTCAGTCTCCTCGCTTGCACATTGCTCTGTGTTTGGCTCTAATACCATTTGTAACGGCCGAAGCCTACTGCTAGCGGATATTGTTCTCTTTGGGCTTTTCCCCTTTCGGGCTTCCCCTCAAGGTTTTTAAAACGCGTCTGCTAGGAGAGGTTTCCACATCCTTGTAAAGGGTGTTCCGTTCTCCTCCCCAAGATTTGAGAAAAATGGAAATGAATGTCAAAGAAGCTGAGACATATAGGATTCCATAGTCTTGGTAACTTTTTGTTGTAGTGTTGTACTTGAAAGTCTAGCACAATGAGCATGAACTTGAAAGTGTTGAGGGGAAAAATGAATTTTTTTTTTATTTTTTTTAAATTTATATACATATATATTTGTTTACAGGATAGGGAAAATCTGTGTTAATTTTGGAATTTGATCAATTTTGGTTGACTGATGCCACTTTTCAGGTTCTTCCTTTGGTTCCCCCAGGAAGGAAGGCTAACGAAGAGGGATCACCCTACTCAGGCCAGGTGATGACTTTTCCTGTCAATCTTGTCAACCAATCTTATAATTCTCTTTCTTCCCGTCTGCCCTCTTCTATCTTCTGTTTCTTTATCTTTCCTATGTTTGGGGTGGGGGTTGGGATGATGTGACTGGTGAGGAAATGCAGTTTACCACAATATAGGCAATAGAGAATACTCATAAAAGAATGTACTTGAACACCATCTCCATGAATGCCATAAAATAGGTTTTACCAATTGGGAACTGGTTGATACATTTGTTTATTTACATCCCAATATGTATTGCCTTGAGTTAGGCTCAGTATTATCCCTGGGTCTGGATTGCCTTCTTTGTTGGAGTTGCCACTTTATTTTTCCACATTTTTTCCGCAATTTTGGAATGTTTAATTTATTGGAGATTAAGCCCAGATTGCACCTAGTATTGTCTGGAATTAAAAACATGAATGCAGCAGACATTCTAATTACTTTGAATGATATTGCCCCTCGAGGCTGTTATTTCCTTCACTAAAATTCGCAATGAACCTGCCAGCCATGGCATTATTTGAAGTTCCTTATGGCAAATGTGGGGTGATAATTTAAACTATGACCTCAAAGGAATGTGTGGTTGTCTTACCGCTAAACTATGTTAATGTTGGCTACATTTAAAGTTATCTTTATGCATCATGTAAAAGTTTCCTCCACAAATTGTAAAGCATAAATGGGGATAGATGCGATCAGGTTAATATGGTGGATCAAAGGTTTTTGCTGGAGGTCCTTCTATAAATAATATAGTTCCTTTACTCCCAAATTGGGAGATGAACGTGAATAGTTGTGATAAGTGATAAATGGTGGTTTTTAGGTGGTCTATGCTCGTGTATATAGCTCGGATCCTGCTAGTGGTTGTTTCTTTCATTCCCTCATTTGGCCACTTTCTGTGCTTGTTATGTTTTCTGGACCATTGCAATCATCAAAATATTTATTTCTACGGGACTCTTGGCATGTCTGGTTGTAATAGATCACGTCACACATTGATGGTGGAGGTGAGGCAACTCAATAGAGAAAAGACCTTTGGCTGACTTTTAGCTCTGTTGATAGGGTGGCTGTCTGGATGTGTGTCCCAGAGTGGCGTCCAGTTTTTAATAATGGGTATACTCAAGTGGGGTGTTTTATCACTTGCCATTTCAGGTCAAGGGAGAGATCCTATGGCAACTTTTTTTCCGCTTCTATTTCAAAGAATATTTGCCTCCAGAAGAATAGGGGAAGTTTTAGAATGGTTAGCCCTTGGAGGAAGGATGATTTATGGATAGTTTTTCTTGCCACTTTTTCGGTGTCTATTTCTAAGATTATTTATAGCTATTTATCATCTCTTAGGTTAGTAGTGGAAGCCTCTTTTGTAATCTTTGAGTATTTTACTTTGTACAAGCTTGTTAGGCTCTTTTTTCCGTGGGTTTCTATTTTAAAAAAACTATTTAGAAGTATTTTTTTTTATTGCCGAGTTGTATTCTTCCATTTGTCTTAATGCACTTGGTTTTACATTAAAAAAATGTCCATTTACAAGATAAATTTCAACAATTTTATTGATCTGGTTACTTTTCCTTGGTATGCTCTGTTGTATCTGATGCAAACTTCCAGGATGCAAATTGCGGAAACACTCTCTTGATCTCTCTTGATGAGCTTGTCAAGGATGGGTTGCTCGCAAAAGATGAGCTGCCAAAACCAGTGTAAGAAACTTTACTCTAGCAGATTGAGATTAGTTTTTAGCATCCAGTTGTAATCTCTCATGAAGGAGCACTATGAAGTAATCCTGCCCTGAATGGTTACTTGCAGCGACGATAACCATGTAGACTTCTCTGCTGTTGCTGATTTGAAGGATCCCTTAATAGCAAAGGTTTGTAATTAATCTTTCCCGTCTCCTCCCTCATGAGTGGTTGCATGTCAAAATTTAAGTATTGCTTGATATGAGAAGTGACTTGAAAATGAATTTCAACATGCAATCTGTCTCCTAAACTTCCTCCATTTTTGTAAAGTTATCATTATTAGTTTTGGACAGGAAATTGTCTGGGTGTGTGTCTGTTACATTATATTCAAAAAGAAACGAGAAACAACTTAACAGCCAGGGTAGAAACTATGAAGTTTTACACAGTTAAAACTATGCAAGCGAGATAAAAGAATCTTGCTGTGGAGGTAACAACCTGTTTCATCGTCTGATTCAGAGGGGTCGATCTCATGTTTACATTCCAGTGCATATTTTTTCATGATCTCAATACAGATTTGAAAGCACAAAGTTACTTTCTATAGTGTTTTTTTTTTTTTTTTTTTTTTTTTTTTTTTTTTTTTTTTTTTTAATATTTTAATATAACCTGCAAATTTCTTTGATGGTTTTCTTTGGTTCTGTCATAGGCTGCAGAAAGGTTAATTCACAGTGACGGTGAACTTAAAAGGCAGCTTGAAGAATTTTGTAGAGACCCTAATATATTAAGTGAGTTTTTAATATAATTGAACTGATCTCACTGTTCACCTTTAATATTTTGCAGAAAACCTTTTAGTTTGTAGCAATATTTAGCTCATCTTGTTGATTGTTAAAAATTATATGCGAGCAGATCCTTTCTATCAACTTACTAGAGGGCATTAAGTTAATGAAAGTTTCTCAGACAATAAATCACATGATTCTTTCTTAGACCTGTCAATTTAATTCAAGCCTCAATTACTTCAAGAAAAGAGGTTCAAATTAGCCTGCTAACCTCTTCAATGGCTGGATCTGGTCAGCTGTAGAGTTGGTAACTGCTACCAAAATTCAGTTATGCTGAACTACAAAATTTACTTGAGCATAATCCTCTCATTAACCGGATTTTTAATACGTAATTAATTGTCAAGTTGTTCCTCCTTTAGTGTAGGCAAACACAGATCTTCCAAAGCTCTCACTAAAATTTTTCTTTGCCACCGTTGGATGTAGAAGAAGAAAAAGAGAAAGAATTCAAAGATTTTGAGATGTTGTCCAAAATGATTCTAGTTTGCATGGATACTTCGGTAGTTATCCCCTAATTTTCAGTTTTACTGAATGGCAGCTCAACAATTTACTTGCGTTAGCTTGACCATCTAATAAAGTCTGCGGGCTAATTAATTAATCATCTAACTTAATAGATTGGCAAGAGCTAACTGATTATTGTCTGTCGGGAGGCAATTTTCAATGTTAGGAGATGGTCTTTTGAGAATTCAAATGGAGGATAAAACGCAAGGAATATGAGGTTTTGTAACTCTTTCATTGAAAAGTCATCACTCAAGGATTTCCCCTTCAAGTTGGTCTATACACTGGTTTGATTTCCGTGACTCACCTTCCCTTACTTTGATTGAGTGCTTTTCTCTACAGATAAGATCTTAGAAAAAATTTCTTGTAGCTACAGTAAGAAGGCTTGACAGATCCACTTCCGATCCTACTCTATCCTTCTCTTTGTTGGCCATGCAAATTGGGGTCCTACCCTATTTTGTTTTGAAAATATGTGGATGCAGCATCACTCTTTTTTCCGAATGGATGGTTGGTCCATGGTTTTATGCAAAATTCAAATGTCTGAAGGAACGGTGATATGCTTGGGTGCTGAACTGCCTAAAAATCAGGTTATATATGAAATTCCCATTATAATATTGAAGAATTGGGTGACTTGATCCCAAACGAACAAAATCGAGAGGCATTCCTTCCTTAGTTGGGACCTCTTTCTATCCTTCCGATATCATCTGGGTTTCTTAGAGCCATATGGGTTTTGATTTCTAATATCTTTCTTAGAGCTTCTTTCTATCCTTTCTATCCAACAAAATCCGATCGCTACTCTATCCTTCTCTCTGTTAGGTTTCGGTTTCTAATTTTTTTTTTTTTTTTTTTTTTATAATTATTCTATAGGCTTTATCATGCATAGTTGGAGCCCTTTTCTTAGTTGGGCTCCCTTCTGTGAGCTTGGTTTTTTGTATGCCTTTGTTTCCTCTCATTTTTCTCAATGGAAGTTGGTATTGAAAAAAAATGAGGAGCCTCTTTGGAGGCAAAAATGCAAGGCCAGATGGCTTAAGTACGGGGATATAGACTCTTCTTTCTTTCACCAAATTATGGCCACAAAGAAGAGAAAAAGCACCATTGCAAAAATTATACCTCTACAGGGCCGGAATTATCTCTCAGATAATGAAAGTTCATTTTTTTCCAGCTCTATTCCAAGAAACAGGCTAATCTATCCCTTCCACAGATCACACATTGGGATCTCATTGCAGCCACACAAGCTTCATCTTTGGAAACCGACTTTTCAGGGGATGAGGTTAAACATGTTGTAGTTTATTTAGGCGCCAATAAATCTTCTGGTTCCAATGGCTTTACGTTTGAATTCCTCCAAAATTTTGGAACATCCTTACACGGAACCTCATGAGTTCCAAGACTTTTTTTAAGAATGGGATTACCAATGCCACATCAAATGAGATCTACATTTGTCTCATCCCTAAGAAAGTGGGCACATGTAAAGTCAATGATTGCAGATTTATCTGATTAACTTCACACCTGTACCAGATCATTGCTAAGGTTGTCTTAGAAAGATTCAAGAAGGTACTTCCTCTCACGGTTTTTGATTATCAATCATCTTTTGTTGAAGGCCATCAAATCCTTAATGCATCTCCCTTTGTCAATGAACTTGTGAATGAATGGAAGAGAAAAAAAAAAGGGACTATCTTATTGCTTGATATTAAGAAAACTTTTGATAATGTGGATTAAACTTTCCTCAACAATAATCTTGTGGCAAAAAACTATGGGTAATTATGGAGAAAGTGGATCAAAGGATGTATCTCATTGCCAAACCTCTCCATTCTCATTAATGGGCCACCTTGTGGTAAAATACGCTACTAGATCCCTTCGGCAAGGTTTTCCCCTAGCAGCATTTCTCTTTATTCTTATAATGGACTATTTTAGTCATTTAACGATGTAAATGATTGGGACCTCAGTTTTATTATCTCCCAGAAAAAAGAAGCCACGGTTGCTGATTTCTGGAAGGCAGATACAAATGATTGGGACCTCAGTTTTAGAAGAGGCATCCTGGACAGAGAATTTGCTAGCTGGATAAGTAAGGTTGGCTTGATCGACCTGTGAGGTTGGGTGACAATATGGATAGAGCTTGCGGTCCCTTGAGAAATCAGGGTTTTTTTCCTACTAATTCTGTTTCATCAAGTTGACTGAAACCTCCCTTAAACACAAAACTCCCATGATTGATTTGATATGGAATTTCAGTGTTCCAAAAAGGATAGAATTGTTCCTTTGGAGTGGGATCCAAAGGAAGTTTCAAGCATGGACTCTTTCTTCCTCGGTTTGCAGTTTGTGTGTTAGGGGCAATGAAAATGTGGACCATTTGTTCCTTCAATGTCCTTTCTCCTTGAGGGGCTGGTACCTTTTGCTCAAAACCTTTGGTTTGGCCTTTTGTTTTCCGATGATAGTGGCTTACTGAAGCTTTAAGGGGATGGAACCTTAGCAGAAAAGCAACGGTGTTGTGGAGGTGTTCAGCAGCCATGTTTTGTGAAATTTTGAAGGAATGAAACTGGAGGGTTTTCGAAGACAAGTCATACTTTTGAGTTCTTTTTTAATATTGTACAAACCACTTCTTCACTTTGTTGCCTTCAGCAAGATTTTTGTTTTGTTTTTCTTTTGCAATTATAGCCTAGGTCAAATTCTCCAAGATGGGAGGCTGTGCTTCATTAGTTTCTCTTGGGAAGAGGGTTGCTCACCCCTCTGTCCCTAGGCTGTCTATTTTTGTTTGCTGAATATATGTTCTGTTTCTTCTAGAAAAAAAATAGTTTTTTAGGAATTTCCTTTGAAAGACCCTACTGCGCAGCAACTATAAGCATCTGATTAAACGAGAAAAGTCCTCCTCCCCATCGACAATGAGGTTTTAGGCGTCCAATATATTAAAGACAAAAACCATGTCCATTTAGCCAAGTGACTATGGAGAAAAGGAGAAGGCTCTCTTGACTCCTCTCGTGGCCCATAGAAGAATATTAGAAGCACCAAGCCTTAATCCATACTAATGTCCGGACAACTGTGGGCAACATGGAATCTACAAACTTTTGGCATGGCTCCTGGTTGTGTGATAGACCTCTGGCCCTTTGTTTTCCTCAATTCTTTTATATTACCACTAGAAATGCGGTATTTGTCAAAGATATGTGACACAAAGTTTTAGCCTATTGGGATTTGAATTTCAGAAGATTATTGAAGAATGATGAACACCGAATGGGTTAATTTAAGCCTAAGCCTCCAAATTTTATTTGACTTTGGATGGTGGTGATTGGGTTTGGCCGCACAAAATAAACGGTGGTTTTTATGTAGAGTCCTTGCTCAATAGCCTTGATCACTTGATGGAGAGTTCCTCCCTTAATTTTTGGAGCCTTCATTTTGGAGCGTTCACACAAAGCCCTAAACACTAGTGAGATAGTATCCAGAGGCGCATTCCCTTCATGGCTATATCTTCTAGTTGGTGGGTGCATCCTATGCAAAGCACAGTGGAGAGGACCGAACTCAGTTATTCACAGTGGAGAGGACCAATCTCACTTATATATTCACTGTCCTTTTGGACAAAGATTTTGGAATGATGTCAAACTTTTCAACTGGTTGGTTGTGCTTCCAAATGACCCACATTCTCTCATCAATTTCCTTCTTTTGGATCAACCCTTTAAGGAAAATAAGGAGCTTCTATGGAATGCTTGGTTTTTTCTTTTAGTGTTGTTTTTTCTTGCTATTACTTTGTGTGATTGAATTCTCTGTTTCTCTTTTAATTTTTCTACACTTTGACAATTGAAGAATTCTTTTATAACTCCTTCGGCCTTGGGCTTTCTGTCCATCTTTTGTGTAATTTCACACATCAATGGAATGTATATGTATGTATGTATGTATGTATATATGTAGGTATGTATATAGTTTAGAACAGCTCTTTGTACTTCCTTTAACTCTCTCTGTTGTTCTTCTTGTTCGATTATGCAGGCTGGCTTGAAGATGCAGCTTATTTTGCTGCTATTGATAACAGACTAAATTGTTTCAGTTGGTATGAATGGCCAGAACCCTTAAAAAATCGGCATCTTTCAGCTTTAGTAGATGTTTACCGAAGGGAAAGAGATTTCGTAAGATTTGGGCGAATTCAACTTTTGAGCTTCTGATTTCTATAGTCGTAGCCTAATTGCTCACATGTACCTTTGTTTTTGCAGATAAATATATTCATTGCTCAACAGTTTTTATTCCAGAGACAATGGCAAAGAGTTCGCAGCTACGCAAATATGAAGGGTATTACTATAATGGGAGATATGCCTATATATGTTGGCTATCAGAGTGCAGACGTGTGGGCTAATAAAAAGCAATTTTTGCTGGTATATAGTGCTTCTTGATGAGTAGATACAGTGACAATGTTGTATGAAATATTCCCATTATGTTGGTTGCTAATGCTACTAATCTTCTGGCAGAACAAGAAAGGTTTTCCTGTGCTAGTGAGTGGTGTGCCTCCAGATGCATTCAGTGAAACTGGTCAACTATGGGGAAGGTGTGTAATGTGCTTGTCTCATTCAAATGGTTGATTGTTACATTTTGTTTTTTTATTTTTATTTTATGAAATATGTTCTTTTTTCCCGTAGTTATTACATATGGTCATTTTTTCTGAATTAAATTTTTTAATCTAGATTTTTAAAGAAAATTCATTCTGAAGTGGATATTGTAAAGGGAATTGATTTGAATCAAAGGGAAAAAAATGTAAAGAAAGGAACATAATCATGGGTAGCCCATCGTTAGCATAGCTTAGTAGTTAAGGTATCTCAACTTCTGCTAAAACCCTTCATTTCTTATCAGCATGGCCAACTTAACAGTTAAGACATCTCTACTTCCTCTATAAGATTGTGAGCTTGAATCTACATACATGTGATGTGATATTTTGAAAGAAGAAGACCTTTATTTCCTATCAAAAATAAAAAAATTTGTGATACCCAACACATATAGTTGTCTATCATATATGCTTTGCAACTCAATATATAGTTGTTGTCTATCATTTAACTAGTAACAAACTAACTAAACTAAATCTAATTAACAATACAAAGTAGTGAACTAACTGCTAAATATCCTACGAACAAAATAGTAAAATAAACTGGCGAAGATCAGGTTGTTGTTAACAGCAGCAGTGAGGGAAAAGGTTTCTATGAATTTTAGCTTCGATCACAATCTGGTAGCCAGTTAAGAACTCTTTCATCTAGCGATTTCCTTTTTTCTTTTGTTTTCTTAAAATTCTTGGCAATGTAGGATAGAGGAGTGAGGTTAGCTAGGAAAACAGCTCCAAATGCCTTTCACATGGTCGTCATTTGGCTTTTAATGGAAAATGTTGATGATGGGGCTGAAAGGGTAAAAACCAATTATACAGGATTGACAATTTGAAAATGTAGTAGAGGAGTTTCTTCACCCGCTAGCAGTTAACCCTTGGTTTGTATGCGAAGTGCGTACATAATTTCTCCTTACTTGACTAAATCATGTCAGTTTTGAAGTTCACATAATGACTGTTTATAATGTTCTCTATTAATGCAAATTAATTGATCATAACAAATATTCCACCCTTTGTTGTCTCATTTTCTAATTTTCTTTGTTCAATAAATATTTAGAGGTAAAATACTTTATGCATATCATAATCAAAGAAAACGTCCTCTTAAATAGGACAAAAAACTCTTTACAAATAAGGGCATAATCTACTAGAAAGATGAATTCTAATACAATAAATACAAAGAGATTCCTAATTTTTTTTTTTTTTTTTTTTTTTTTTTTAAAAAGAAATAACGAACACTCCCTCTTAAGCTTTTAAAGACATATTTTCATTATAGATTGTTTACTAGTTTGTCGAACCGTAGCTTCGGAAGTCCCTTAGTCAGAACATCAGCAATTTGCTCTATAGTTGGATGATAAGGAATACATATTAAACATCAATTTTCTTTTCTATGGAATGCTTATCTACCTCAATGTATTTTGTTCTATCATGAAGGACTAGATTATGAGCGGTAGAGATATCTTCCTTATTGCCACAATAAATATGCATAGGCATCACCTAGGAAAATCTAAGTACGTTGAACAGTCTCTTTATCCATATACTTGTGCTAAAGTCCTATATTCAGCTTCAACACTTTTTGGCCACCACCATTCAGTTTCAATAAGTATATGGATATACGTGTGCTAAAGTTCTAATTTCAGCTTCAATAGCTTCAACAACTTCAACACTACTTTTGGCCATCACAATTCTTTCAATAGGCTCATTATCCATATACATGTGCTAAAGTCCTAAATTCAGCTTCAACACTACTTTTGGCACCATACTGGACAAGTAGCATCACTGATAGAAGATTTAATTTTGGTTGTTTTCATTTTGTTCAAGGAAATCTAGTTACTTGGCGAAGCAAAAAATAAAGTAACTGTAAAAGCAAAGCTGTAAAAGCAATGGTCCTGGGGCATGCATTAACTGACTTTCCATACTAACTGTAAAAGCAATGTTTGAACATGTGCGAGACAAATAAATGAATCTTCCTACAAGTCTTTGGTTTTTTTTTTGTGATAAGTGTTAAGAAATAAAATATTAAGATGAAATTTAACCTATTTTACCTACTAACTTAAGGTTTTGAGTTTATTTTAGTTTAACAAGTTTTTTTCAATATTTACACTAATGCCAAAGCTATCAAATGAAAGCCTTCTAATTTGTGATAATCATTGATTGGCTGTAATTGCAAAAAGAATCTTGGCGATTTGCATTCAACCAAGAAGCTAAATTTTTGTATGCTAAAAAAATCCTGTGATTTTTCATTATATCACCGTAAATGTTTCCTGTTATTTTCTTTTATCTAATACTTCTCAGAAGGTTTCCGCCATTTGTGTTAATTCTTGTTTGTAAATTTTATTTGTAGTAAACCTGCCAAGAAATAGCTTTCTAACTAATTGATTTTTTCTTGGAACTTAAAAGTCCTCTATATGATTGGAAAGCCATGGAGAAAGATGGTTTTTCTTGGTGGGTACAGCGCATTAAACGTGCACAGAATCTATATGATGAATTCAGGATCGATCATTTTAGAGGATTTGCTGGGTACTGGGCAGTTCCTTCAGGTAGGCTTTTATGAAACAAACATGTCAGCTTACTTCACGTGTTGTTTCTCTGGTTCGTAGTTTGTGCTAATATGTTGCAAATGTACAGAGGCAAAAATTGCTACAATTGGACGTTGGAAGGTCAGACTTATAATTTTCCAGATTCTTTTAGATTGTACTTTGACATCATAGTATCTTCTTCAGTAGCATTTTTTATGATAGTAGGCAGGGCCAGGAAAATCTTTATTTGATGCCATATTCAGAGCAGTTGGGAAGATCAACATAATTGCAGAAGATTTGGTATGTTTTTATAATAATCAAGTAATGAATTCGACCAATTGAGTGTGTTAATGTGATTTCTTGTATTGGTTGCACATCCTTCGTGTTCGAAGTTTCCAGACTAATGACATCGGGTTCTGAATTTATCTTTGAAGCCATAAGCTTCGAGGTTGAACTTGCCCCTATCTCTCCAAAACCCCTCTGTTTGGTGTTTAAAATGTCCCTTATGAATTAAGTAATGTGCACTTTTATTTTGGAAAGTATCAGAACATAGTTCCACTTGGACTCCGTTTTCTTTTAGTTTTAGCTACATTGGTTTAAGCTTTGTAATACCATCATATGACAGGGAGTTATTACTGAAGATGTGGTTCGGCTCAGAAGATCCATTGGGGCACCTGGGATGGCTGTCCTCCAGTTTGGTATAGTGTTATAAATTGTCTCTGTTTTGAAGAGATTGTCTTGAAGTTATTCTTGGCGATTTATGTATCTTGTTCAAACAGGTTTTGGAAATGATTCCGCTAATCCGCATTCGCCCCACAATCATGAATCTAGCCAAGTTGTCTACACGGGAACTCATGATAATGACACAGTAATAATTTCTTTGCTTGCCTTTCCTTGCAATATGTCGCAAAATCTGATGTTTTCAAATAAGCATGTTAATCTGATTCAAGTATATTAAATTGGTCAAATTTATAGTTCTTTGCAATTTGTTTATCTTATCTGCATAATAACTAATGCAGGTTCTTCTCTCTTGGTGTCATTCTGTTAATTGTTGTAGTGTTTTAATGCAGAGTCTTGGCTGGTGGGACAATTTGAATGAAGGAGAAAAGGCCAATGTTTGTCACTCCTTCTCTGAACCTAACACATTCACACATGCAAAAACTACAATGGTTTCTGTATATTGTTGCAAAGCTACTAGTTTTTGTATTAGTTTGAACATAAATGAAAACATAGTAACATTAGTAACAATAAGAAAAGAATGAAATAAATATTTGAAGAAATCCAAAGAGAGGCCCATTGAAGGATAAAGCTTCACGGGAAAGGCCAATGACAACCACTGTAATGAATGTCATATGAACTCCACAGGTTATGTTCCCAAGGAAAGAAAATGGGGCCTCAAAAATGAGACACATGAAGATTTACTTTATACAGTCGAGCTACAAACAGCGAAGTAAGGGGAGAAAATGATGGTATTACGGTGTGTATTTTACATAACCACTTTGAAAGAATGGAGGATGGGAGAACGTGTGGGTGACTCTGTTGGAAGAACCTAAGCGTTTTAAAAGGATGGAAGGGAAGTCTGAGAAAAATAGAAGACCATGTTTAGGAGGTAGTCTGGTTGTGTGTGAAGAAATCCACAGCATGTTTAGCACTCATTACAAAAAATCAAAGGAAGTGGAAGATCAAAAGTAGGAGAAAACGGTTGTTGGGAACGTTATCTCGTTTCAGAAGTAAATTATCACTCAGATAGGTTCGATGCTATGCTGTGCAGGATAAGATCAAAATATATAGATTGGGACTTGACACATAAAGGGTTTTCAAGGACTATAGTAATATATAGTCAAGCGCGTTTCCAGGAAGTGGCGTGTGGACAGAAGGGTAGTTACATCATTATGAAACCTGTTGGGAATTGGATGAGTAGAAGTTGAACCATACGCTAGATTTATGGGAATGTTAATCTACCTTGCTGATTTTCAGTCTTATTTGGGATGTTATCATCATGATTTTCATTGATGACCGACCCAAATCTAAGGGCTATGGTACTATTTCTGTTGTGGATTACTTTAGTATGGTCATTTCATTTTCCTCCGCCAACCTTTTAGTGCTAAAACTGTGGCCGGTTTCTTTTGGAAGTAGTATGTCTCCCTGGGGTTCCCCTATTGTTTATCTTTGATCAAGTTAATATATTCATTAGTCATTTCTTGGACAAAGCTATTAATTGCAGGTTATTCAATTGCAGAAGAGTTCTTTTTATTTTTTATTTTTTATAAAAGAGTACTAAAGATATTAGCCCTATAAATTAGTTGGAACGGGCAAGCCGTAGTACTATATATGGAAGGAAGAGGATTGTTTTGTAATTCTTTGTAGACCAAGTGACATAAGATGAAGGGAGAGCCGTTAGATCCTTTGAATTGCTTAGAAGTCTCTTTTTTGCTATTTTACTATTTGTGTCCATTCTTCAGGTTTGATACCAGTAAAGATAATTCTAGAGCCTATAACTGCAATAGACCAGACCACACATATGGAGAGCCCTTGGGAGCTAGAGATGGTTGAGGCTATTAAACATTTGGGCAGATTAGATGTCTCTGGCCATATGGATATCAAGAGTTCCTTACAGTGTTTTGGAACACCTTGAAAGCTGATTTGTTTAAGGAATTCTTTCAAAGAAAAAGGAGAAGACAGTGAAGATTAGCGACTTTCACCCAAGCCTAGTTGCCAATGTGTGTTAAAAACTGCATGATCTTTTGGTCGGAATGCTTCTCTTTCTATGATCTCTTCAAACTAGAACGTTCGGAATAAGTTACCGAATCTATGGAGGACAGACAACTGGGAATTGACAACGTGAGGAAGAAGAATGAGGCTTCATTATCTAAATGTCTGGAGGATTCAAAGGAAATAAATAATTTATGCCACAAAATGGTTGCTAGCGAAACGATTAGCGTTCTTGGTAGAAGAGAGAACGGCTACTATACTAAAGAAAAGAAACCAGGATGTGCAAGAAACCTCGATGGAATATTAAGAATCTGAAAGGCCACATGGAGAATTTTGTGGTAATCAAGAATGGGAATGGAAGGGCTTCATTTTGGAATGATAAATGGGTGGGAAACCAGTCAGGATATTATGTACGGAAGAAGATCAAGCACACCTGTTTTGCCTTTTTCTGGTGACTTCTGTTTTTCTTTTTGGGGGCGAACGTTTTGCTAATTCAATGAAAAGCGTAAAGAAAAGAAAACCCATAGAAAAACATTAAAAAAAAAAAAAAAAAAGCTTTGTTGCCAACATGAGCATAGCTTCTTCATGAATCCTCATATCCCCACGTTTGTTGTACTTGACGTTTTCTCGATTGTTAATACAGGTACAGAAGTATCTCTCAATTACTGAGAAAGATGACATCGCCTGGGCTCTCATCCGGACAGCATTATCTTCTGTGGCACAAACTGCTATAATACCTATACAAGATGTTCTTCGGCTAGGGAATTCTGCAAGGATGAACATTCCAGCAACACAGGTAAGTGTACCTTCATACTCAAATCTCCGATTACTCTGGTTGTTGACTGTCATAAAGCTCAGCATTAAGTATCTAAGTTGAATGCCATTCCGCCATTTCAATGCCTCTTCTTTCATCTTTGATTACAATGAAAATGGTACCACTGGTGTTTTCACTAGCCCCCATCTTTTGATTCTTTGATTTTATACCAAAAAGACCTTGCATTCAATAGGAAACTTTATTTTGAAGAAAAATGTGAATAATGTATAGATTCTGTATGAATTATTTGATTGTTGTGATGGTTCCATGTGTAAGTAAGATATTGTTTGTAATTGTCACAGTTCGGAAACTGGAAATGGAGAATACCTAGTTCCGTAAGCTTTGAGAGTTTGGAGACTGAAGCCACTGAATTGAAGGATATGCTTTCATTGTATGGGCGTCTGTAGGTGAAAAAGGCTGGCCTTGTGATCCCAAATTGTTGCTGTAGGGGCCTTTAGTATTAGATAGTAAATAGTTGTCTGAGCTTTCAGATTGTTTAACTTAATAAGATCTCCCACCAATAATCTGGATGTGGTGATGTGCGAGTCACAGGAGAAATTACAAGCTTGTGACCATTTATAAACATTATTTGAAGTAATGAATAAAGTCTTTCATTCCTTTAGTTCTGTACCATAGTCATTATTGAGTTATAAATTAGGAGTGGGAATAATCATCTTTTTAGTCCACAGATTCGTTTGATCCTATCTCTAGAGTCAAGTTTACATGAGGAACTACTGAATGTCGTCCTTACTCTTAAGTTTTCTGTTGAGATTTATCTTGTGGAGGTACGCAAATTGGCTCAGTGATCGATTTCTAAGGTTTGTCGTAAACTTGATTAGTTACTTCCAATTACGTAAATCAATAGTTCAAACCACACTCAAATGTGGGACATTTTACATTTTTATAGGAACTTTTGTACCATAAACAACGGTATCTTCCATTATATATTTGAGATGTAAAATATATCTTTTCTCACTATTCCAATAGTGTCAATAGTGTAAGAGTCAAATGTATACCTTTTGATTAGGGTCGTATTCTATGCTTATGATTCTACCACGTCTTTTTCATTCGGTCAAAATTTGATTTTATGGTATAGATGCTTATGACCTCCCCTATATCCCTTGCGATAATGCGTATTAACTCATTTAAATAATGCATTTTGCATAAATGTTTGGTAATAGAAGATAAATGATTTTAAAAGAATTTGTAATCACTTTTCAAGTGATAATTAGTCAATCCTTTGAATAGTGATTTTTAAATGATTTTTCTCCATTTTATATGTTTTGGATCAAACTCAATTAAGGTGGGTATAATTCAATTTAGTTTGTTTTATTTGGATTGATAATAGACAATTAAGTTATATTAACCCTATAATGGTTTCTACCATCAATTTGCACGATTGATTTGAATGCAGTAGGATAAAATGAATTTCGTTAAGGTTAAGTTTAGGTGACGATCGATCAATTTATGAAAGTTTAAGAACATCATAACATGTATCATGTACCATATGAACCATGTACTACGTACAATCAACTTATGAATGTAGTAGGATAAAATGAACTTTGTTTTTGTACATGAATAACATGTACCATGTGACTTTTATTTACGTAATCTTCAATTGATCGATTATGTATGTGTATGTGTTATATGAGATACCATAAACATGATTATGTATATGTTTTACGAGGCACCACAAATTAAATTGATGATTTAAAATGTGGGGCATGCATATTGTATGCTTTTATAGTTATGAACAGACGTGCACACCCATAATGTTATTCGTGTTCCTTTATTTTCTTTGGATTTCTACCGCGTGAGCCTGCACTTGCCCATAGTTAGACCTAAAAGGTACGTTAACACGCCTACCTAATGCACCTACATGCATGTAATAGCCCAAGCCCACCGCTAGCAAATATTGTCCGCTTTGGCCCGTTACGTATCGTCGTCAGCCTTATAAAACGCATCTAATAGGGAGAGGTTTCCACACCCTTATAAAGAATATTTCGTTCTCCTCTCTAACTAATGTAGGATCTTACAATGCATGGGCGTATAATGTATATACAGGAGTACTGTGCATCCAACCCAACTAAAAAATGAAAGTGAAGTCCAAAGATAATCGTGAATTTAGATCCCAATAGACATGATACATGTTGTATGTGAATATATTTTTCAACACTGGAATCACTTATTGAGTATTTTATGACGAAACTGTTTTGAGTAATTTTCATATTCAATATGTTTTTATTGGAACTTATTTCTCGTATTGATTTCTCCATGAACGTTTTAAGATCATTTAAGTCCATCAAATTTCAAAGTGAAATGTGTGAATTACTAACAATGATGAACAGAAATACAACCAAAACAAGACTAAATTTATCTACAATGATCTCCTCTTTAGAAATATGACTGCTGTTGATTTATTATCCATTTGTCCTGGAAATGTTACAGGGTCAAGAGAATAGAGCACTCTCCTTCTCCAGTATAATAAAAAATGATACTCATTAAGAATTAAGAACCCAACGAGAAAGATCAAAAGTTCGAATCAGCTACGCACCTTTCTCAATCGCTTCAAAGCATTCTATTACAGATGCTTTCTCTGACATTGCTTTGATGAGGGCTTCATATGTGGATTTGTTATTCTTCAGAAGGGAACCAGAAAATAGAACCTACAGCAAACTCCAAGGGATTTGATTTAATATTCAGTCACTAATATGACCTTTTAAAAAAAAAAAAAAAAAAAAAAAAAAAAAACTTTTCAGGCTAGAATACAAGCTTTTCATCCTAATGTTTCAGCATTTTTGGTTCGATTTAGTCACTATTAATTCAAAAGTTTCGACTTAGTTCGTTGTATTTTAACATGTAAATGAACATTAAAATTGGTTGGATGATTAACTTTGAGAGCATCATACTAAGTGAATTTCTAAGTATTATGTCATCTACGCTTCTCATTAGTTCATATTAACATTTACCAATGACGAGAGAAAACGCAAGGGACAAAAGTGAATTTTTTTAAACAATGATGACGAATTTGAAAAAAAAAAACACACTAGATTTTAGGGACTAAACATATCTTTAGCAAAGGCTCAAGTTGTTGAACAAAAAGGTTTTAAGAAGCTATCCAGAGTCGTGATACTTACAGCCCATCTGGTCAGGTTCTGTTGTTGATCTTTACCAAGTTTTGGTTTTGATCTATTGATGAACCTCTGATAGAAAAAATATATGTATAGATAAATGTTAGATAGCTGATGGGAGAGATGTAAAGGATCTGTTTCATGAATTAAATAGCAATCTGAAACCTGCAGAGTGAAGAGATCAGCAGATTGGCCAACCACTTTATCATATTTTAAACCTTCGGATGCAAGTCCAGCCATTGCCACCACTGCCAACCTGAAATGAAAATGCTACACAACTTGCAATTCATGCTTATTTGCTCCTACTAGCATCAATAACTGCTCAAGTCTACCGCAAGTAAATATTGTCCGCTTTGACCCCTTATGTATCGCCGTTAGCCTTACGGTTTTTAAAACGTGTCTACTAGAGAGAGGTTTCCATACCCTTATAAGGAATGCTTCGTTTCCCTCTCCAACCAATGTGGAATCTCACAATCCACCCCTTACAGGAACCAGCGTCTTCGCTAGCACACCGCTCAGTGTCTAGCTCGGATACCATTTGTAACAGCCTAAGTCCACTGCTAGCAGATATTGTCCTCTTTGGGCTTTCCCTTCCGAACTTCCTCTTAAGGTTTTAAAACGCGTCTACTAGGGAGAGGTTTCCACACCCTTATAAGGAATGCTTCGTTTCCCTCTCCAACAAATGTGGAATCTCACAATCCACCCCTTACAGGGCCCAGCGTCCTTGCTAGCACACCGATCAGTGTCTAGCTCTGATACCATTTGTAACAGCCTAAGTCCACTGCTAGCAGATATTGTCCTCTTTGGACTTTCCCTTCCGGACTTCCTCTTAAGGTTTTAAAACGCGTCTGCTAGGGAGAGGATTCCACACCCTTATAAAAATGTTTCGTTCTCTTCCCCAACTGATGTGGAATCTCACAATCCAATCCACCTCATTGAGGGGAAGTCCGAAAGGAAAAGTCCAAGGAGGACAATATTTACTAGCGGTGGGCTTAGGCTGTTATAGTTGGTATCAGAGCTAGACACTGGGCAATGTGCCAGCGAGAAGGTTGAGCCCGGAAGGGGGTAGACATTTCAATAAAAGTTTTCAAAGATAATTCCATAGGATTTAAATTCAATCTCCCATACTGATAAGACTTTCTAATTTTGATTTCAAATTTTCAATCTAAATCTTCTAATGATTATAAAACATATTTTCCTAAAATTCAGGGCGTTACATGCTTGATGGATAACATTGCGCCCGTTCATATTAGTACGCAGCCATTTACCTGTCAAGTTCCTTATCATCAAGCTGACCACTATATATCAATTTTTCTAGCCTTTCGTCAATGAGATTGACATGCTCCTTTCCAATGTCAAGTGAATAATCCAGAATAGGAAGTCCAAGCAAGTAAGCAACTAAAATTCAAAGGAGTTCATTATTAGATCCAAGTGAACTAGGCATAACTCATGATTACGTTTCATGCAAGACTTTACCCAAGAAATGTGCAGCTTCATGTCCAGCAATTCGTTCTTGATAATCAGGAAAAAATGATGAAAAGCCATCTATGGCAGCTTGAAGAAGCCTAAGAGAAAGGAAAGGCATATACAAAATGTCATGGACTAGAAAAGTGAGATAACTATACATTGCAAGTGAAATTTTACCCAGGAGAAATGCTTCCAACAGCCAAAACAATTAGCGATATGCTGCCAATCAAGTATGGCACAAAGAAGCCCCAATCCTGTTAGAATCCAAATTTTCAATAAGAGGATGAGATTAAGGAACAGCTCATTAGTTAAAAGGTGATTATATGAGGAACTAAAGTAGAAGAACAAACAGTTTAAGCAACAAAAGATGCTGTCTATGTTACCCCAGGAAGCTGCCCTGCAAGGACGCCCAAGAATCCAGTCGTACCCACCACAGTGAAAAGGAAAGCTGCCTGTGTTGAGAGCACAAAGTCCACATAAGTTTCAAGAAAATTGATATGCAAACAGAGAAAACAGACCCATTGAAGCATTATAACTGTCAGATCCCATGTTGGTCGGAGAGGGGAAACCTGAAATGGAAAGCCCAAGAAGGACAAGATCTGCTAGCGGTGGGCTTAGGCTGTTACAAATGATATGAGAGACAGACACCGGGCGATGAGCCAACGAGGAAGCTGAGCCCCAAAGAGGACGCTGGACCTTGAAGGGGGGTGTATTGTGAGATCCCACATCGATTGGAGAGGCGAACAAAGCATTCTTTATAAGGGTGCGGAAACCTCTCCCTAACAGACACGTTTTAAGAACGTTGAGGGGAAGCCTGAAAGCCTAAAGAGGACAATATTTGCTAGCGGTGGGCTTGTGCTATTACAAATGGTATCAGAGCTAGACATCGGGCGATGTGCTAGCGAGGAGGCTGAGCTCCAAAGGGGGTGGACACGAGGCGGTGTGTCAGCAAGAAAGTTGTGTCTCGAAAGGGGTGGATTGGAGGGTCCCACATCGATGGAAGAGAGGGAATGAGTGCCAGCGAGGACGTTGGGCGTTGAATGGGGGTGGATTGTGAGATCTCATATCGGTGGAGAGGGGAATGAAGCATTCTTTATAAGGGTGTGGAAATCTCTACCTAGCATATGCGTTTTAAAAACCTTGAAGGGAAGCCGGAAAAGGAAAGCCCAAAATGGACAATATTTGCTAGTCGTGGGCTTGGACGGTTACAATAACGATCGAACTCCAATCTAATATTATATTTGGAGTACCAACCCTTTGACATCTCAAGACCAAAAATGCTAAAAGATAAACAAACAGAACAAAAAATGCAAGGATGTTAATAAGGAACTCACATCATTTCTGACACTAGGAATAGCAAGATTCTCCGCATTTTTAATTCCAAGCGTTGTCAGCTCCCGGAGAGTAGTCTGGTGAACAGAGAATCAACAATATATACGTAAAATTGGCAAAAATTTGGTAATGGATAGCAGTTTCCCAGAAGAAGAACTGCAGACTGACCGTACGGCGGGATACATACGGCTGAGAACTCCATTTCTTGGCCCAACCAACTTCCCTCAACTGGTCCAGCGCCTCCTTAACGGCGTTACTATCTTTCTGCATATGTATATATATAGAGAAATTGTGTAAGTGAGCAATGGCGCAGAAATGATATCAAGTTGTTCACTCACAATACGATTCGGGCAACAATGGTAGGTTTAATTTGTAGAGAAATGAGATTAAACGGAGGAAATGAACCTTGTCGATGGCGGATTGAAGAGCGGTGAGATCAACAGTGGAAGCAGCAGAGGAAGCTCTGATCCGCCATTGATGGGGGATGTTGAAGGTCTTTGAACGGCGAAATTGGAAGGAGAGAGCAGAGGAATAGGTGGAGCCAGCGGTGGCTACGTCCAGCATGGTTCGATTTTGGGGTTTCTGAGTTCGGTTTGGACACCGGAGGATAAGTATTTTGCCGCCACAATTGAAGGAGAATTTCCAGTAATTTCATTACACGTGTCATTGCTCTAGCAGCATAATAATAATAATAATAATAATAATAATAATAATAATAATAATAATAATAATAATAATAATAATAATAATAATAATAATAATAATAATAATAATAATAATAATAATAATAATAATAATAATAATAATAATAATAATAATAATAATAATAATAATAATAATAATAATAATAATAATAATAATAATAATAATAATAATAATATATAGATAGATAGAAGTAACTGATTTTTTTTAGAGTTACGATTGAATGTTTTATTTCACGTTGTCGGGTCCTGATCTTGACATGCTTATGATCAATCTTGAGGAGAACTCAAGTCCCATATACATTTTTCGCTCGATTTTGTGGTTTTGTTGGACTTTAGGTGAGATTTGTCTTCGCCAACCAAACATCACTTGTGCGGAATCTAGTTTGTTCACCCACACACGTCACCTGCGCGTGCATATTCAATCATCTGCGAAACAACCAATTTGTTTCTGTTGGGTTTTATGTCCTAAAACTCATAGTTTGTAAACAAAAACATATTCTATTTTCAATAAAATTATTATTGATGTTTGTTCATTAAAGATTGTTATTGAATAAATGGAATTTTACGATCATTAATCTAAATCCAACAAACTAAGAATACTCTGGCTATAGTATGATTACATGAATAGAGACATAAGAGTGGATCATGTTGAAGTATATAGTCAAAATGATCTATAGTACAGGGATAAGGTTGAGTACCTTATTTGGGGGACACTATGGTTGCGGCTCACTTTTGTATATGATATAAACAATGTGATCACTAAATTGTACATGTGAAGACATGTGAGTAGGGGCGTCCTATGCAATGAGTATTGCATAAGATCGGACCATGAAGAAAATTACTCTCATTTTAGAATGCCGTTTACTGTTGAGACTGATTTTTTTACTCGATGACCTAGGTAACTCGACCTTAATCTTGAGCTAACTATAAACTCCTGTTTATTCAAAATTATCCTTAGATTTTCATGGGTGAGAGTAGCTCGAGTTCGCCAACTTAATAAGCCTCCCATTTCAAGGATAAGACTTGGTGAATAGTTGGGGACATAGGGTGCAAGATAGAATTCACTCCTACCCGCTTTAGGGATAGTAGAGAGGTTGTTCCCTTAAGTACTGACCCTAGTCTTGAACAAGGGGCCCCACCCTCTCACTAGCCTGAGAGGGATTCGGTTTGGTGATTGGACCACAAACCAATTGTTCATTAGAGGATCAGTGGGACTTAAGGAACAAGAAGTAACTTTAGGGATAAAAACGGTAAATTGACCTAGCTCTAGTTACGAACAACCTGTGAATGATCGACTTACTAATCATGGTTATATCAAATGGATAGAAATATATCTATAGTGAGGGGAGTGCAACTACTTGTCTATAGTGGAGTGTCCTAGTAGTTAACGAATATTGGTTAACAAGGTTAATGAGTTTAGCCGGTTAATCTCGAATCGTTGGAGCCCATGATCTGTAGGTCCATTAGGTTCCCCTGCTAGCTCATATCGGACTAACCCTTAAAACAGTGTGACGAGTGAATTCGAAGGGTTCGAATTCAAATTAGAGAATATACGCTAAATATATACGATATATTTAACCGCATTTTGTTTTAATTATGAATTAAACAAAAAAGAGAATGGGAGATAGTGATTCATAATCAATATTTTAATTTAATGTTAAATAGTAATTAAATTGTTTAATTAATTAGTTAATATTATTTTGATTTGAAATTAATTATTTAAATTCTTCCGGAAAACTTTGAGAAAATCTCTCAAAACTCTCTCTTTACCTATACTAAATTCGTATCAAGTTTAGTCACTCACCAGATTCCACAATCTCATTCCAAGGCCGGAGAATAGTAGGGAAGACACCAGTGGTGGTTCGAAACCGGTTCGTGAGGAAAAAGAAATTTGAAGTACAAAAGGTTAGTATTCAAATTCATTGAGTTTTAATGGTTTTGAACGTGCAAACTAATTTACTATAATTGATGTAGTCTAAAATTCAAATTGTTTCGCATGTGTTATATTAAAACCATCAGTTTCTACACTAGGCCAAGTGATTCGATCGACCTTGCCTTTACTTGGGGGCTAAGGTCTCTCAATGCAATGATGCATCCAACATCATCTTAGTTCCCAATTAACATGGCTCATATGTATTGACGTCATCCCAAGTCACTAAGTGTCGTTGGCTATCGTAACTCACTTGGTCATGTCATCGAGAATGGACCCACGTGTCGTTCATAACATTAGGACATTCTGAACATCCATCCATTCGTCATCTATCAAGGCATCGACCCTCCCATGTTCATGACAAGTCATTTATGGATATCGTACCGGATAGCGGGTGTAGAATCCAACCTTCGACACTTGGGCTAGGACGCAATACCAGCACACCTGTGTCGCCCGATACTGTCCCGGCCACTGGGCCCAGGGGTGGTAGGGAGCTAACCCCATGTCTCCCACTAAGGTACATTTTGAGCCATTTTCAAACGGACATACGGTATCGTGGAGCGTCCGTCCAGTGTCTAATTGACACCAAACTTGGAAGCTCTCATATTTCATATGGAGAGACTTAACTCCAGAACCACATGCCCAAATTCTCTTAGGGATCAAACTCTTTGTCTTCAATCTCATCTCAAGATTTAGGGATCTTAGATATTTATAGCTCACGAACTCTATTTTCAATAGCTAGGTTGTTTTTTTTTTTTTTTTTTCTTTTTTTTTTATAATTATTTTAAAAAAAATCATGTTTGTCGTAAATGTTACATTATAATTAAAATCTTCGTGGACATCCACTAAAATTACGGTTACGCCTCTAGGTTGAGATTTCCAAGAAACATGTTGTGTTATGTATTATGCTAAGTTAGGAAGAGAACATGCATGACTAAAATACGAGTAGGGCAGTATCTAGATGAGTATCGGTTTCGTTGTGTAACTATAAAGGACGCACTTTAATACCTTGAAGGGAAGCTTGAAAGAGAAAACTCTATCTTCAGGTGGACTTGAGCTATTACAAATGATATTAAAGTCAGACACTGGGTAGTATGCTAGCGACGCTGACCCCAAGCCCCAAAGAGATAGATTGTAAGATTTTATATGGGTTAGAGATGGGAACAAATCATTTCTTATTAGGACGAGGAAACATTTATCTAGTACATGTGAGTTAAAACCGTAAGGCCGACAGAGCGATACGTAACAGATCGAAGCTGATACTCGCTTGAGCGGCATTCACGAATTACGAACTACCACTAAGATCGGTTACTAATGTATTTAACGCTGCTATATTGGCTTCGTTTGCTTCGTAAGTTCGAGCCAAAATCCCCTGCTCCCTCCTTGATTTTCAACCCAAAAAACCCCAATACGTAAAACATTACTTTTGCCGTGCCGGTGCCAGCGACGACGAATTCTCAGGCTCCGGTCATCGAAATTGAGGTAGATTGGTTCTGGTTCCACATTGCTTACTGAAATTAGTGTGTTCTGAATTCTCTGTTGAATGGAGCGTAGTCGAAACTAAGTCCAATTGACTCGCTCAAGCCCTCAGCCTCCAATTTATGAACACGGTCATTGAAGCTTGGATAATAGGTTTTTCTGTTCTTCTGCTTGAAAAATAGTGGCTATTAAGCTTATTATGTATGAAGTATATGGCTACAACTTACTAGCTTATAATCAGTGTTTATTCGTGAAGCAATGATTCATGTTCGTCTACAAGTTCTAAATCATTTATTTGATGAGACAATGGTGGGGAGGAAGAGAATGATTGGAGTTTCTTTGAATGCGTAAAATACAATTCTCTAGATGCCCATGAGTTGCCTGTTTTATAAGAATTATGGGACGCCATTTTTTCTTCAATATCTATTGGACCCATCTTCCAATTACCAAATTGAGAAGTTGCAAATTTTGTAGTTCTACTGCGCCGCCTGTTCAACCAGTGCATCCTTCTTTCTCTTCCCTAAATGTACGAGTGAAAGGGAAGGCACTTGCCAATCTGTTGCTCGTTCCTGTTTCAAACAAATCGATTTTATACTACAGGAAAGTTCATTGTCAAGTTGTCTTGTGGGGCTTACAATTTGATGTGTTTTTATCAAACCTTCTCCTGCATTCATATTTCAAAATTGGGAGTGTTTTTGATGCAGGGACATTGTTCGACAAAATGCCTAATAGAAACCTAGTATCTTGGTCTTCTGTGGTTTCTATGTATACTCGATTAGGCTATAACGAAAAAGCATTGCTATATTTCTTGGAATTTCGGAGGACCTCGGATAATAATGTGAATGAATATATTTTAGCTAGCACTATCAGAGCTTGTGTTCAACGTGATGGTGGTGAACCTGGCTCCCAGGTCCATAGTTACATTGTTAAAGCAGGATTTGATGAGGATGTTTATGTAGGAACTTCGTTGATCGACTTGTATGCAAAACACGGTGAGATAGAAAAAGCCAGATTGATATTTGATGGTTTAGTCATGAAGAGTGCTGTGACTTGGACTGCTATTATTACAGGGTACACAAAAAGTGGAAGGAGTGAGGTTTCATTGCAATTGTTTAACTTAATGAGAGAAAGTAATGTTGTGCCTGATAAATATGTGCTATCTAGCGTTCTAAATGCGTGTTCAATGCTTGGTTTTCTGGAAGGCGGTAAGCAAATTCATGCTTATGTTCTGAGAAGGGAAACAAAGATGGATGTGTCGACATATAACGTTCTTATAGATTTCTATACAAAATGTGGTAGAGTGAAAGCTGGGAAAGCACTTTTCGATCGAATGGATATCAAGAATATTATTTCTTGGACTACCATGATATCCGGGTACATGCAAAATTCATATGATTGGGAGGCTGTGGAACTAGGTAGTGAAATGTTCAGAATGGGATGGAAGGCAGATGAGTATGTTTGTTCAAGCATTCTTACATCATGTGGTTCAGTTGCGACTTTACAACATGGAAGACAAATACATTCTTATATTATTAAGGTTTGTCTTGAACATGATAACTTTGTGATAAATGCTTTAATTGACATGTATTCAAAATGCAATTCCTTGGATGATGCAGAACAAGTCTTTGATGGCACGAATAGTCACAGTGTGGTCTCGTACAATGCAATGATTGAAGGATACTCGAGACAAGAGTACTTGGATCGAGCATTGGAAATCTTCCGTGAGATGAGGGTAAAACATGTTTCACCAAGCTTTTTAACATTTGTAAGCCTTCTAGGTATGTCAGCTGCATTATTCTGCTTGCAATTGAGCAAGCAAATCCATGGCCTTACCATCAAATATGGGGTCTCTTTAGATAAGTTCACTAGCAGTGCTCTTATAGATGTTTATTCTAAATGTTCATGCATTAGAGATGCTAGGTATGTGTTTGAAGAGACAACTAATAAAGACATTGTTGTTTGGAATGCACTGTTTTCTGGGTATAACCTACAATTCGAAAGTGAGGAGGCTTTCGAACTATACACGGATTTACAATTTTCAAGAGAAAGGCCAAATGAGTTTACTTTTGCAGCCCTGATTACAGCAGCCAGCAACCTGGCAAGTCTCCAGCATGGTCAACAGTTCCATAATCAAGTCTTGAAGATGGGTCTCGGATTAGACGCTTTCATCACGAATGCCCTTGTCGATATGTACGCTAAGTGTGGGAGTGTGGAAGAAGCTGAAAAAACATTTTCCTCCTCAGTATGGAAAGATACGACATGCTGGAACTCAATGATTTCAATGTATGCACAACATGGAAAAGCAGAAGAAGCTCTTAGGATGTTTGAAATAATGATGAGCAATGACATAACTCCCAATTATGTCACTTTTGTGAGTGTTCTAACAGCTTGCAGTCATGTTGGATTTGTTGAAGATGGCCTTCAACATTTCAATTCAATGACCAGATATGGAATTGAACCAGGAATGGAACATTACGCTTCAGTCGTTACTCTTTTAGGAAGAGCGGGTCGGTTATCTGAAGCTCGAGAATTCATTGAGAAGATGACAATAAGACCTGCAGCATTAGTATGGAGAAGCTTGCTCAGTGCATGCCGAGTTTTCGGCAACATAGAGTTAGCAAAACATGCTGCAGAGATGGCAATCTCGATCGACCCCATGGACAGTGGATCGTATATTATGCTTTCGAATATTTTTGCATCTAAAGGTATGTGGGGAGATGTGAAGAGGTTGAGGTTGAAAATGGATGTTAATGGTGTAGTTAAAGAACCTGGACAGAGTTGGATTGAGGTGAACGGTGAAGTTCATGTGTTTGTTTCAAGAGACAGAGTCCATGAGGAGAGTGATTTAATTTATTTAGCTTTGGATGAATTAACTGTGCAGATGAAAGATGCAGGTTATGTACTTGATACCACAATTCTTGAAGCCAATGATTGAGATATGAAATTAAAGGGAACATTCTTGTGAAGAACGGTTCCTAAAATTCATGATTCATTGAGCTTTGAAATACTTTTGACTTCACTGTTCATCTGGATGGAGCTTTTTGGCCAAGGATTTTCATGACTATCCTTCTCCGCAGCCTTGTTGGCCATGTAACAATGTGAGTACAAGATTATCGTTATAACTTTTTGTAAAAGCTCAAGCCCCTGCTAGCAGATATTGTTTTCTTTAGGCTTTTCTTTTCGGGCTTCCCCTCAAGGTTTTTAGAATGTTTTGTTCTCCTCTCCAGTCAATGTGAGATCTCACGTTGGGCTATGAAGGGGATGGATTGTGTAATCTCACATCCGTTGGAGAGGAGAACGAAACATTCTCTATAAGGGTGTGGAAACCTCTCCACAGTAGACGTGTTTTAAAAACCTTGAGGGGAAGTTTGAAAGGGAAAGTTCAAAGAGGATAATATCTGCTAGCGGTGGATTTCTACCACTGATTGAATCTCTGATGTAGGTCATAACGTGTTATGTTGGGAGCATCGCTCACCACCACTTTTCTCATTGTTGATGAGATCAATAGCGGGCTTATTCAATCGGTTTCCTTGAAATATAGATTCATGACATAGCTCTCAAGAATCTAGCGGACTCCTTGAGCTGCTCATTAGTTATCAAACCATGATCTCCACCTTCTTAAATTTTGCCTATTCTTAACAGCTTGTCTAGTCATTTTCCTTAAGTTGAGCTGGTTCAATTCGCATCTCCTTTGGTTTGACCCCTACTAGGAGTGACCACTCGAGCTTAATATGGTTCCTAGGACACACCTCAAACTCCTTGGGCCAGCCTCTTAAGTTCTCAGGCTTACCCTCCTAGAGGTCGACATATAAGGTCTTGGACGGACTCCTCTAAAGGTCAGTCTTGATGGCCTTATACCAACCAAGGGGTCAGCCTTGTAGGCCTTTAGCCAACCTCGGTGTCGGTCTTCTTGAGCCTTGACCGACCCCTTGAGGCGTCGAACCTCCTTGGGCTGCCACTGGGGCTTCACAGTTGGAGTTGTTCGGTTTATCTTTCATTCTCGACTTGGCGAGTACGCTATCCCTACCATACATTTTGTGTGGTTGTTGTCACATACCATCTACGTTCTCAATTGACAATCAACTCATAGTACGTTGTTACTCATAATGAACGTCTGAGTTCACCGATAGAGAGCTAATAAATTCTCTCTACATTCTAGACTATGCCAATTGTTGACACTGAAAAATGGTAACAGTGGATTTTAGGATATCCATAGACTCTATAGACTCTATAGACTTCTTTTAAGCGTCATCTCATTTTGGTCTCTATACTTTTAAATTTTTAATTTTAGAAAAATTTATAAAAATATATTCCCATAATATCTTTTCTTGCATGAAAATTATTATTTTTGAAGAACCAAATTTAAGATTCACAACAATTTTGCATTAAATACACAAACTTTCTTAAATCTAAACTAAACAACTCAACACCTCAACCCGTTATACTCAACTCAGTACTTAATAACTTCACTCAATGCCCTAAACGTAAGTATTCAATACATATACAACGCATACACAAAATGTTCATAACACAAATCACAAAGACAACACAATCTACCTTTAACAAAGGAAAGTGGTAGAAGATGATCATGTTGATAACATGTAATAAAATAAGAACAAGAACCAAGAGAAGTCATTTATAGAGCAAAGTAGAGAGCGAATATAAAGACTTCAAGACCAAAACAGATTTCATTAATTTGACAGTTTTATCTCTAGTGCAATCATTATTCTTTTTCCTTCCTACAATAATGAATAATTCTTTTAAACATTTATCTTAGTCTGATAATTTTTATCCAGCAAGAAAGAGGTCTCTTGAGCTAATATGAACCTGAGCTTCAGCAAAATTCTCAGCTTGCAAATCAAAAGTCAGTAAAGCGAGGAATCGAAACAGGAAAAAAGGTTCCAAATTTATACAAAGAACATAACAATTTAACCATAAGTTGTAATTAACTTGAAGCCAACTGGATGTTATTCTTTGGCCTCTTCAACCATAAGTTGTTTAGTAAACCAAATGATTCTGAACCTAAATGTCAATGAATCCGTAGTAGTCATGAAGGCTCTGAAGCTTCTGTGATGGCCGGTTTCGGGTTTGTTGTGACTATTTTACAAATAGGCATGACTTCGTTCTTGCTAAGTAGCTTCAAGGAAGGATGGACGTCTATATCGCGAATGAAAATTCTCTCCCCGATCTCCAGATTACTTACATCCACCTCAATCTTCGAAGGAATATGCTCGGCCGGGCAAAGGTATCTTAGGCTAGTTCTTATCCTATTCAGTTGACCTCCTGTTTTCCACAAAAGTAAGGTATCAGACTTCAGAAGAACAGTTGACAGGCAGACAAAGACCACAATACAAGTTTTGCTTAATTATACAATATCAATTGTCCAACTCTTTATCATCCCAGCTACGATCAGATAGCAATCAAGACCTTTTATTTACCATGTTTAAACAGCATAATCATTAACTGAACTGTGGCTATCAAATTCAACAGACAGCAAATTTGCAAAAGCCTTGCAGGCCGGAGGGTACCATTATTAGAGAACAAAAGTTGCAAAGGCTAATGGTGCATCTACCTAAGTTTGGCCGTAGTTCATAGTTTGAACTTTAGAAAATGTCGTATATTTCCCAAAACGTCAATGCTTTCATGATACAACTCATCAGCCAATGCATCTTAAGATCATTGCTTATCATTAATGACTAACAGGGTCTAACATGGCTCACAAAAATGGTACAAAATACTTTAAAGTAAGAACTAAAGAAATGTGGTCGATGCAAACTCTCAAGTCTCAATGAACTCCACAATCACCTGAGATGTAGAAACTATCATGGTTTAAGTTCACATTCACAGCATTCCCGAGTTGGATTCTCATATTAAGTATATGATTCAATAGCTAAAAACAACATTTTTATGTCGCTCTGAGGCATAGATTACAAACGAAAGCTAAAGTTCCTGGAATCAACAATTGGTTAAAGCTATTTTCTATGAGGTCTTTAGACTTGAAAACAGAGAATCTTCGAGCAACCCAGGAGGAAAGAAAGATTTGAGATGATTAAATATTGCACAGCTTCTTGGTGTATTATTCCGAAGAATTTAAGAATTAGACATACTCTAGTATTAGTTTTTGTTGGGAAGCCTTCTTATAGTTATTTTGCCTTTTATGATATCTTGTCTTGGGAAATTTCTTGGAACTATAAAGTGGGATGTGCGCTTTTGTACGGTAAAGGAAAGTCAAGTGATGGGACCAAATTGCGAAACCAATTACAACTAATTTTTTTGCTTCTCTTAAGATAACTTCGGGGTCATCTTGGCAACAATAAGAAGTGCACAGACGGATAAGTATATTTTCTGGATTCAATAAACTAATTCCTCAATGGAAAGAATTTCATTAATATTTGAAATTTACCAAAAGGATATGTTATCCACTGTGCTTACAAAGTACCTTCTCAATTTACGAGGGAAGTATGACTATAGGAAGCAAAAGTTTACACCAAGAAATGACGTTGTAAACAACATTTTCAAAAAGCCTAGTATAAGTCTGTGTTTTCTTCGTGAATACTCTTTGATTTCATTCTTTCCATAGACTCCAAAAGGGAAGCCATAATGAGATTTGTCCATGGCAAGGCTTTTTCGTTCTTAAATGTGTGGTTCATTAAGGTCATATCTAATAACTCTTTTGCATACTTAGAAATAGTGAGACGTCATCTAAAAATACTGAGAATTTTTATCCAAAAGTCATAAGTGTATGTGCACAATGTCACGGTCGTACATTTTCAACCGCGTGGTGTCGTGATCTTGACATGCTCACGACAAGCCTTGAGGGGAACTCAATCCCCCATATTCATTTGTCGTCCGTCTTTATGGCTTTGTCGGACCTTAGGCGAGGTTGTCTTCACCCACCAAACACAACTTGTGTGGAATCAAGCTCATCCTGCGCGGCCACACACGTCGTTCATGCGTGCGTGCATGTTCAATCATCTGCAACTCAATTTGACTTGCCTCCATACTAGACCAAGTCCTTTGGCTCGACCTTGTCTTTAATCAGGCCCAGGTTTCTCGTAAGCAACGTTGTGTCCCAACATCATCTGGGTTTCCAATTAACATGGTCTTCATGTCATGATGCCATCCCAAGTCCCGAAAAGTCATCAGCCAACTTAGCTTGCTCAGTCATGCTCATCAAGAACGGGCCCATTTGTCTCTTATAACATCGAGACATCCCGAACATCCATCCATCCGGGGACTATCGAGGTATTGGACCCTTTTGTGTCCATGTCATATCATTTACGGACTCTGTACAGGATAGCAAGTGTATGATCCAACCTCCAACACATGGGCTAGGGCACATATCGGCACACCCGTGTCGTTTGACACTGTCCTTGAAAGACCCATTCAAAGGAAGTCGCCCGAGACACTCATCTCGCAACGCTCACCCTCATATGTGCCATAGGGTAGCTCGCTTAGGCCATAGGCCCAAGGGTGGTAGAGAGCTAACATCATGCCCCCCTAAGATACATTTGGAGTCATTTTCAGTCTTCCAGGAGTAGACGTGATTTCGGCGAAGAGTCAAACGATGTCGTGAAGCGTCCATCCAGTGTCTGATTGATACCAAATTCAGCGAGTATTCATACTTCATATGGACGGGCTTAAATCCAAAGCCACATGCCTGAATGTCTTCTAGAACCCTGACTTTTGAGATTAAGGTCCAAGGCCCTACCTTACCTTACCAAGCCTATCTTTGACACTCACGTCAACACTGTTGTCTCTTTCTCCCCTGTGTCTCATTTTGGGTTTTCATGCACATCTTTGTGATGTGTTAGATGATGCACCGTCCTCCTCAGTTGCATCATGATACTTGTCTACCTCAGCCCTTGCTTGGCTGGTTGGGCGCCACTTCCGTGTCACCACCTTATTTGCCTTTACGTGAGGGTCACAATCTACTCTCTTCATAGTATGGTTGTGACACTCTGCATAAATAAATGGTTTTATGATTCATTGTCTTTCTTGCATAATGGACACCAATTAGGAAATAATGTACGACACTCTTTGCTATAAGTTTCTAGTTGTGCTAATGGGCTTTATGCACCATTCTCCATAGAAAAAATATATTGTCTTTGCTAGTGAGGGGTTATTGCTTCTACCTTTTCCTCCATATCCATCGTCAAAGACTTTGTGGGGAAGACCCCGTCAACGCAAGGTACCGTTTCAATGAGACTAATTTTTGAGACAATACAATTGAGGTAAAGTCAAGGCTTAATTCGATTCATTTTTTAGCTTTATTATCCCTTAGGTTCCTTTTAAGTTTCAAGTCCCAAAATTTGTTAACGTCTTTTCATGTTTCTTTGGTCGTGGCCATTTTGCATTGTGAGAATCTATGCAAAAGAGGGTACCGCAAGGCTAGTGTGGTGTTGTCAATTCAAGGGTTAATCCAGCAAGATGAGTTTCCTCCATCACCCAATCTTTGGCAAATGGTGATAAGGTTTTGGAGCTTTTTTATATACTTCCATGACTCCTTTGTGGCTTGTCCATAATGTAGGAGCATATTTAGCCTTTAAATATGATTTCTACACAAGGTGGCGCCTATGTGGTCATTTGACCAGAGGAGAGCTTTGTTCTTCTCCTTTATCAAATATAGGACGAGTCCACCCTTATCCACCCTTGTTTACTAGAAGGTTTATAGTATTCTATCGGACAAGGTGATATGAACCAAGACCATGAAATTTCCATAACTCAAGGTCCAATTACAAGGACGAGCCAAGAGGTTACAATGAGCTTTAGTTACTTATATTCAAGCTATGGTGAGTTCATCAAAGAAAATTCTAGAAGATGTTGGAGTCCTTCTCTACATGCGGTGCAATGTTGAGATTCAAAATAGACATGCATTAAATGAACTCATAATTGAATTTATGGAACTTAGTCCAATGATGTTACTAGAATAGAGCATTTCTTTTATTGCATTATTTAATTGTAATTTCAATATTTGTTAACCGTTCAAGCTAGTTTTAATATAGAAGTTAAGGTTATATTATAAGCCACCCAAAGTTATTTTCTCATTAACTAGCCATTTTAATATGAAGGTTAAGGGTGTATTTAACTCAGATAGATTAAGGTTGTCAAAGCCTATATAAAGCCTTTTTTTTGTAACATATTTTCAAACTCCAATCAGTTTACCATAAAAAAAAAACGATTTGGAAGATTTTATAGAAAACAAAATATAGATAAAACCCAGATCTAACACTTTGTATAGTACAAACTTAACCTATGTGACTTGACTTAAATACATTTAACCTGACCCAGATCTAACACTTTATATAGTGTTTGACAAACTTAACCTATGTGACTTAAATACACTTAACCTTCATATTAAAATGACTAGTTAATGAGAAATACACCTATAACATCCATCCATATTAAAATGGCTAGTTAATGATGGAATATATTAAGATATGTATAACCTTAACTCCCATATTAAAACTAGCTTAATGATAAACAAATATTGAAATTACTCTTAAAATAATGGAATAAAAGAAATGCGCTGTCTACTAACCATCCTTGGACTAAATTCCATAAATTCAATGTGGGTTCATATTAAAATGCATTTAATTCATCTCTATCTTGAAGCTCAACTTTGCATCACATGTAGGGAAGGACTTCAGCATCTTCTAGAATTTTCTTTAATGAGCTCATCATAGCTTGAATATAAATGACTAAAACTCGTTGTAACTTCTTGCCTCTTGTCCTTGTAATTGGACCTTGAGGTACGAAAATTTCTTGGTTTTGGTTCATATCACAAGGTGTGGGTCATCTTTCTGCAGAGAGTTTCTGAATGATCTTTATATTTCCATAGCCACTTCTGAGGCATTTCAAATAGAGACATGTAGTAAGTGGGACGGTTGGACAATGTAGCTTGTATGAGGGTGAGCCTTCCGCGTTTAGAAGTGAAATGATGACCATAATGGTAACTTCTTTTTATCTTTTCAATAATGGCCTTCCAAAAAGAGAAGGATTTGGGGTTCCCATTTAAGGGTAATCCTAGGTACATTCGATCATTCACGCTTTTTAAACCATATTTGTTGACAAAGTCTTTGATATCCTCTATGCTAACATTAATGTCCATCATCCCTGTTTTTTTGAAGGTTGATGTTTTGTCCCAATAACTTTTCGAAGATTTTTACCTTCTCAAACATGTTTTTATGGAGGGGACATTTGTTAATTCAAAGAAAAGAATTATGTTATCAACATTCAGAGGATTGTGTCATTAGCAAACTAGAAGTGGTCGATACTTCAAGTCTTCGTTACCAACCTAAAAGCCCTTTGTATGCCTTCGTATTCTGCCTAGGTGAGTAAGCAACTATGGCAATCCATTATAAATATGAAAAGAAAAGGGGATAGTAAATTCTCTTGTCCAAGACCCAAAGTAGCCTAGATCTTTCCTTTCGACTTTCCATTGATGATGATGGAGAAATTTGTGGATGAGAAGCAACCTTTTATCCACCATACCATTTTGCGCCTCAAGAAAAGTCCAACTGAAGGTTTTTTCTAGGTCAAGTTTGATGACTACACCGGTTTGTTCCTCCTTTTCCAACAGTCTATTAACTCATTTGTCATGAGGAATGTATCAAGAATCTAACATCCCTCTCAAGTGTAATATGCTGCCTAGTAATCATATATCTTTTACGATGGAGAAGTTCTATCATAAGATTTATGGGGCAAAAGAATTATTTCTTTGAAATCAAATAGATATATGTTTCTTGGAACACTCTCATGTATCTGCTCTCAGGATGTTCCAACATTTTTTAAAGAATTCGGAGGTAAAACCATCCAGTCCCCGGAGTTTTATCGGGGCCCAAAAGCTTAATCCCCTTCCCTACCTCTTCTTCGGTGAAAGCACCCTCAAGGGGGAATATTGATAACGACGAGTAAAAAGGACACAAATTCTTAGACAATTGCACCTTCGCCTTATTTTTGTAAATTAATTCCACAAGACTACGACTACTTATATCTTGCTCTAAGAAACCAAGAATACGACTACGAAAGCTTGGGAATTAAAGTAAGATATCTTCGTTGGTTACCTTTCTGAAGACCAGGGCAAGTCTCTTCACCTTTGAAGACAATTGGCACATCTACCTTCAACTCCGAGCCTTCATCAGCCCATACAAACACCATATTCAAGATCTTCCCGGTCTCTTCATCCCTGTGAACCTGAAAAATCCCAAGCAATTACTCCATAACAAGAAAATGAAAGAAAAATCAAGTTGAATTGAACACAAACAAACCGGTGGAGACAAATGAATGGCTTACTTTGATTGGAAGGATGGATCCTGATTCAAGAAGAACTGAAGATCCAGAACCAGCACGGATTTGGAGCTGTAACCTAGTGGAGCAAAAGAAAGGGAGATCAACGGACTTGAGAATGGAGTGGATTTGCTTCCGCTCTGCAGTGAGCAGATGCTTCCGCGACGGCGATCCGTGGATGGAGTTTTTCTCAAGGAGTTGTTGACTGAAAACAACGGCGGGGATTCTTCCCTGCGCTCTATCTCTGGTTGAAATTCTGCTGCCGCTGCACTCTCTGGGGATGGCTTGGATAGTATGGTAAGAAGCAGCTCGAGATGATGAAAATGGAAACGGTTCCGATCTAGCGCTGTAAAGCGCCAACAACCTAAGGTTCGTTCCGGTGGAGCGCCACCACTTGGCCATGATCGGTCGGAGGTATTAACAATGGCAGCCGGAATCGCGAGGAGTTGAGCGGAGCAACTAAGTTCTACGAGGGTTTATGCAGAGTGGAGCATGGGGTTTTGAGTATGGGCCTTTGGGCCGACTAGAGTTGAGAGTTTAGCATTCTCAACAATAAATAATAAATTAATTAAAATAATAATAATTTTTTTTACCATTTTTATAAATTAATTAATTAAAATTTTTTATTTTTTTAATTGACTTAAAATCCAACCCAAAAATAGAAGATTGGATTGGGTTGGGTTGGATGGTAACAAGTTTCTAGTTAGGACTGAGCTACCAATTCAACCAACCCGAACTTGGGTTGATCTAAAAGATCCCTTCAACTCAACCCAGCTCGACTCATGTATACTCCTGTATTCCCATTCTCACCGCTTTATTACATAAATAAATAAATATGTTACAAATTATAATAAATTAGAATTTTTATATTTTCATTATCTTATCGTGCATTTTCGATCCCTTTTTACAAATGGATCATCATCTTATATTAGATTTTTGTAAAAAAATTATATTGTAAAATGGAAATGACGTACTAGAAAACAAACTTTCGAAAGAACTATTTTTACAAGAAAAAATAAAAATAAAAAAAAATTATCCGTGAAGAATCCAATCTCCTAAAAAATAAACGGAAAATATTATAAGAACGAGGAATGAAAAAGGAGGCGGGGATGGAGATGGGAAAGGCTTCTCCATCCTTGACCCACCTCGTAGACATGTTAGAGTCAACCCTAAAATGAGTATAGTTACTTATATAAATTTTGAAATGTTCGTGGGTCGAGTTATTATAAAGGGTTGGGTCGGGTTGTTAGGGGATTGAGGCGCATGGGTGAAGTTGGACATGGGCCATGATGGAACTGTGTGTGTGGGCTAGGTCGCTGGAAGGTACTAGTTGCTCGCATGCATCCATCTAAGGGAGGGAATGGTGGTGCATGTATTTGACTCCATGTTGTCCAATGTTATACCGACTTTGTTCGAATCATGTCAGTTTCTCACGACGAAGTCTAACACCAAATGAATCTTGTGTTGATTATTTTATTTACCGTTTAGTATCCATTGTATGACAAATTTAGAGTTATTAAGTATAATCGTGGTTGACATAAGACGGGATCATATAGTATATGAATAAGGTTGGTATCTTATTCAAGTAACACTATTGATACGACTTATTTTGTAATTATTACAAATGATTTGATATAAATCATTTCTGTTCAGACATGTGATAGAGGTATCATATACAAATTTAAGTGTTACGAAATATTTAATCTCTATTTATAAATATAATAACTGAGAACTTAAATTACTATTTATATTGATAAAGTTCATTTCAGATCGTTGTATCTTACAATCATGAGTTCCAATGACTTCCCTTAAAAAATTGTCCAAACGAGATTTTTTTAAATGTGAAATTACACTTTTAAACCGTAAACTTTTATGAAATTAACAATTTAGTCCTTAAACTTTAGTTTTTAATTATTTAATTCTTACCCTTCAAATTTCTAATAATTTAGTCCCTATATTCTCTAATAAGTAACCATTTAATCCCGAAACCCTTACAATCTGTACTGAAAACAAAATATTAATAAAACGCCTTTAACACATATGGATTAATGATCTTGTTAGGAATCAAATTCATTTAAAAACTATGAAGGCTATGTCATTACATGATATGAACTAGTTGACTCTCTCTCTCTCTCTCTCTATATATATATATATAAATAAAATAAAAAAGAAATCATCGAAAAATGGAGTGGGAAGAAACTTGTGAATGAAGAACATTAATGGAGGAGGAAGAGAGGAAGAGGCAAGTGGATGGTACTTGCAAATTCATTGGATGCCACAACGACGTTATTTACTTTGATTCAATATTAATTAATCTAATATTTGTTTTCCGATGTGAATTTGGTGGATCTCCCACCCATTATTTTAAACATCAACGCACATGCATATCCATTTATAAACAACTTACTTCCATCCCTTTTCAACACACTTCATCCCTCTTCCTCCTACACAGTTCATCATCAGCCCTCTCTCTCTCTCTCTCTCTCTCTCTCTCTCTTTGTATGAACGTGATCTATTACAGTTCCAATGCCCCCCAACTCTATTTGATTTGATCACTCCTTGGCTTGATTCAACGGATCCCAATATGAATGAATGAATGAATTAATAAAAAAAAACAAAAACAAAAACAGGAAACTTTTCAAGGAAGAAGAATTCTTCCCACCCCCATGTTGTAATCAAGAGCTACCCCTATCTAAGGCTTCAAGTTTCTACTCCTCCACGTGCTGCTGCTGGGTTGCCTTCGCCCTTCTTACAAATCAATAACCACATTTCATTCATTCTTTACAAAGGTGTGAAAATCTCTCTCTAATAAAAGGTTTTAAAAACTTTGAGGAGAAGTCCAAAAGGGAAAACTCAAATGGTATCAAAGTCAAACACTAGTCGGGCAATGTGCTAGTGAGGCTGGTGGATACGAAGCAGTATGCCAATAAGGGTGGTGGATTGGGGGTTTTAGGGTGCAAATGCACTATTTGACTATTTGAGTTGTTTGAATGCAATAAGGAGCAGACATAGAAGAAGAATGAAACAGCGAAAAGGGGGGGGGGGGGGGGGGGGGGGGGGGGGAAGAAAAGAGTGTGGTGGAGCCTAAAAGATAATAGAAGATCTCTCCTGTTTGTTAAGCAACAAAAAATGGTATTGAAAGAGGAAGAAACAGTGTAGGAAAGGAATGGGGAGTTTAGTTTCTGAAATGGGGGTTCCATTTATAGGCAATGACTGAGACATATCCCATGGCAGTGAAAAGACAATAATTCCTCTTCTAGGACCCCCAACAACACAGCCCCCTCTCTCATGTCTCTATTCAACAAACAGTAAATTAGCCTTTCTGCTGCTACCAAATAATATTGCACCATTTGTGAGAAAGAAAAAAAAGAAAAAGAAAAAAAGGCATCATCAGATCGATCAGACAGAGCTTAAAAACACCATTATTTTTTTTTTTTTAGAAAAAAAAGAGCATGGAAATGGATTCATAAATGCAAAACGCATCTAGTGTTTAAGAACTATCCTCCTGTGCATGCTCTATGCTCCGACCCATTAAAACTAAACCCTCCCATGAAACAGTCTTGTCTTAATCACCATCCAAAAACAAAAAAGACCTTGGGGCATGCACAAGGATATATCATAAACCAGATGCTAAAATGTAACAACAAAAAATTAATACCTAGACGAGAAAATTCATTAGAAAAAAAAAAAAGAATCAACAAGAGGGTCCAATGTTAATATTCCTACCATCATCTGCAGTAGCTTCAGGCTTGTGGATTTGCTGCGATCGGTGTGGATGGGGCTGCTGCAGCTGTTGCTGTGATTGGTCAAGCTGAGTTTGCTGAGATTGAGGAAATAGCTGTACTTGAAGCGGATGATGATGGTGGGAATGGGAATGGGAGTGTTCTGGTTGCGTTTGAATTTGGTAGCTATTGTCGGGAAAAGTTCCCAATGTCAAATCTGAAGGTGAATTCATCTGATTATTAAACCCACCAGCACCGGCACCGGCACCGGCACCAACACCAGCCGGGTCAAACCCATTGAACCTCAAGAGCTCGTGTTGGCGTTGGGAAGGAGAATGCTGTTGCTGTTGCTGCTGCTGCTGCTGGGTTTGCTTCTGCTCGTACGCTCTGAACATTTCTTGCTGCTCTCTGGCCGCTACTGCCGCAGCCAATTGCTGAGCCTCAAACAACTGCTGCTGCTGCTGCTGCTGCTGTATCTGGTGGTGATGTTGTTGTTGTTGATGGGGCGACTCACGAATAAGCATTTGTTGAGAGGAGCCACCGCCGCCAGAAGAGGGAATCCCAAACATGGGGGACATATTGTAGGGAAGTAGGACGGAGGAGGAAGGGCTAGTGACGGGTCCTTGAGGGTTAGTGGTCATAATGGCAGTGGAAGGCTGAAGAATTGGAATCATTGCTTGAGGGCCAACATAACTGGCCAGTTCCTTTTTGGCATTGTACAGGTCGCTTTGCATTTGCTTTAGCTTGTGTTGTAGGACAGAGATAAGGCCGACACATCCGTACACTGGGTCTCGCAGACGAAACTCTGCCTCATAGGCTAATGAGTTCACTGCGTCCTCACGCTGCGACGCGTTCAACTCATTCAAAAGTTTCGCCACGTTGCTTGCGCCAAACACCTTGTGAACATTAGCGAATTTCTGCGGCTGATCCGGTGGGAAGTACGGCGCGAACACGCATTCTTGTGTGCATTTTCGCCGAAGAAATTTACACGCCGCACATGGTGAATTCGACGATGACATTCTTCTATTACCAAATCACTTTCCGTTTTTCCTTCAACGACTGAAAAACAAAAAAAAAAAAAAAAAAAAAAATGTATATATATATATATATATACACACATACACATATATGTAGCCATGGAATTGGATTCTTGTGAAACGGATTAAATTAAAGAGAGGAAAAAAACAAAAGCGAAGAATCTGATCGGCCAAAATAGGTTCCAACAACACAGATTTCAGGAAAAGAAAAAGAAAAAGAGAGAGAGAGAGAGCGACAGTGGAACAGAAAACAATGAAACATAAAAATCAAAACTAAAATGAGCGTCAACGTTGAAAGTAGCGATTCAATCTGAGATTATTGCGAGAAGCTTCGTTTGCTTTCCAAATATATTTGAAGAAGAAAGGACGAAAAACTCACCTGAGATTATTGCTCGTTCGTCCTCAACTGGTTTGAATCGCAGTAAAGTCCATGGATAAAACGGAAACAAACGAAAACCTGCGCAGAAAAAACTCAAGAATTGAAGAAGAACAGATCGAAAAGAAACGTCAATGGCGAAAAGGTGGAAAACCTTCGGTATTCTTCTTCTTCTTCTTCTGGTTCTTGTTCTTGTTCTTCTTCTGGTTCTTCTGGTTTTAGGGTTTGGAAAGCGAGAGAAAGCGCTGGATCCGATCTTCGAGTTTCACAATCCCCAACAGAAGAAGAACAGAAAGAGAGAAAAGGGAAATCAAATAATTAATTATTTAATTAATTAAAGAAATAAAATTGTTAGAGAAAAAAAAGGAAATTAAAAAAAAAAAAAAAAAAAAAAAATTGAAGGATCATAACTGTGGCGTCGACGTCAAATATTTTTTTAAAATTAAAATATTTTTAAAAAATATGGGGAAATCAGAGACGTTAAGATTGGAAGAGAGGAAGGACGACCGTTGGATGGACCTCTCATTCTGAGCAGCTATTCAATGCGTCTCTGAGTTACCTCTTTGTCCCTGTACTGTCCCTTTTTAATACCCAAAATACCCCTCCCCCCCTTCCACGTTTCTCTCACCATTATTTTCAATTTTATTTTATTTTTATTTTAAAGAAAAGAAAATAAATTAAATTTTTAAATATATAAAATTTAATTAAAAGCAATTGTTGTGAGAAATGGACAAAAATTTAGCCACCAAAATTGAAAAGACAAGAACATTAAAAATAATATTAAAAAAAATAAATTAAATTAAATTAAACAAAATAAAAAAATTCCGTTTAAACCTTTATTTATTACATATTTATTAAATAAAATTTCCAATTTAATCCTAATATTTTTGTCCATAGTGATCTTCCAAATCTTTGTAAATATGTATATTATGTCAAGTTATAATTAATTAAATTAAATTAAATATTTGAAAATATTCTAATTATGTTAGTAGATTTTGAAATGTTTTATTTTTATTTTTTAATTAAAATATTTTCCATAAATGTTATTGAAATTTTTTACTTTAAATTGATATAAAAAAATTGAAAGATACGTAATATTATTTACAATATTATTTATTAAAAGTTTGAACTAGTTGTTTCATGAGCCACAACATTATTTACCATAATTTTTTTTTTTATTTGCGTTGGTTTAATTTTTTAGGTAATTAAAAATTTTGTTTGCTCTTTGACTTTTACAAGTTGACTTTTTTTTGTCGGGTCAACCGGATAAATCCAAAAATAGGGTTAAAACACAACACAACCCTACTTTGTTTGAAAAATTTAAGAATATTTAACATTTTTACGGAGTTAGTTACTAATATTAAAACAACTCATAAATCAAACCCAACCCGAGAATAAAGGGTTGGGTTGTGAACTCTATTCGAGTTGCTTGGATAATCAAGCTAACCAATTTGACTCATATATATTCTTAAGTAAAATTGCGGAACGCCTATTAACAACTGAACTAATGAGTGATTGAATTTTATTTTTTTAGTTCAACCGTCCCCGTGTAAGAGATTGAATATATTTCGCTTTAAATTGTTTTCATCATATATAATATTCGTTAAAATCTTGTCAATAAAGATCAAAATACCACAATGAGTTGAGTAAGATTTTTTTTAGTGTAGGCTGAGTTAAATTTTTAGAAAATAAAAAATTCAGGTGGGTTCTTGGCGTTGACATTTTTTTTAGTAAGTTAACCCAACTAACGTGACCAACCCAAAAGGAGTTGACATTTTTTACTTAAGTCAACCCAAATAACCCGACCAACTCAAAAATAGGGTTACAATCTAATCCAAAAAGCGTTGACATTTTTTAGCTAAGTCAACCCAACTAACGACTAACCCAAAAACAAGGTTAAAACCTAATCAAAAAGACGTTGACATTTTTTAGTTAAGACAACCCGACTAACCCGACTAACCCGACTAACCCAACAACAGGGTTACAACCTAATCCAAAAGGTGTTGACATTTTTTAGTTAAGTCAACCCAACTAACCCACTAACCCAAAAACACGGTTACAACCTAATCCAATCCTTCCTTACTTTTAAAATTATTAAGTGGATTAAAAATATTTGATATTAACTGACCAGATTTATTAGGTTTTAGTTACAGTAGATAAATAGAATTTTAATAATTTAACAATCTAACTCAAAATTTGAACATTGGGTTATGAACTTTATTCCGAGTTGCTCAAGTCACCAATTCAACCAACTCGAATTCCGAGTCAGTTTAAAAGATTTCATCAATTCAACTCCTACAAAATTAAAAAGTTAAAAAATAAATTAACTAAAATGAAGAAAAGTAAAAATATAAAAGAAAGTAGATAAACAAAAATAGTAAAAAACAAATGTTAATTTTTGGGAGAAAAATAATAATAATAATAAAATGAAACGAATGTTGGAAAATCTGAGATTTGGACCAGACGTAAAAGCCTAACATTGACTTTTGATTTTTGTACAAAAAAAAAAAAAAAAAAAAAAAAGACGAGAAATTGAATAAATAGCGAAAAGGACATTTTGGTCATTTCGTACGGAAAAGAACAAAACAGAGAACAACCCCCCGTGTAAGGAAAAGGAAGGGGGCTTTGTGTGGAGGGTATTTTGGTAAAAGCATAATGACCATACTCCAGCACATCGTTTCTCGATTCGCTCATTAATACTCTCTCCAACCTTCCCTTCCTCGATTCAGCGGCACGATTCACGAGACGCTACAGCCTCACCCACCAATTATAAGAACAATAATAATTTTTTTTTTTTTTTTTAATTTAATTAAATTCAGGGGGAAGCCTCCATTTTCTTTTTCCCCTTCATTAAATTACATTATCATGTACGTCTATCTTAACTAAAATCATATATTATATCATTAATTACGTCCTTCGAGCTTTATTATAGATAAGACACCTGGAAACTTCGATATTCTTCTACATTTCTTGTGACATGGTCAGTCACTCCATCTTCTGATTCTAGATATTCTAGTTGATACTTGATGGTCTCGACATTTTTCTGCATTCCCGATGACATGGTCACTCTAGCTTCTAATTGTGAATTCGATACTTGATGACCCTGGCGTTCTCCTGCATTTTCTGTGACATGGTCACTCTAGCTTTTGATTATGAATTTGATACTTGATGACCCTGACATTCTCCTGCATGTTCTGTGACATGATCACTCTCTAGCTTCTGATTCTGGATTCGACACTTGATGCTCTGATGTTCTCTTGTATTTGCTATGATATGGTCTGACTCAGATCCACCACTAGTAGATATTGTCCTCTTTGGGCTTTCCCTTTCGGGCTTCTCCTCAAGGCTTTAAAACGCGTCTAGATTCGACACCTGATGACCCTGACATTCACATGCATTCACTTTGACATGGTCACTCTAGCTTTTGATTATGAATTCGATACTTGATGACCCTGATGTTCTCCTGCATTTCCTGTGACATGGTCACTCTAGCTTTTGATTCTGGATTCGACACTTGATGCTCCGACGTTCTCTTGTATTCGCTATGATATGGTCTGTAACGACCCAGATCCACCACTAGTAGATATTGTCCTCTTTGGGCTTTCTCTTTCGAGCTTCCCCTCAAGGCTTTAAAACGCGTCTACTAGTGGAAGGTTTTCACACCCTTATAAATGGTGGTTTGTTCTCCTCCCCAACCAATGTGGGACATCACATGGTCACTCTAGCTTCTGATTCTAGATTTGACACCTGATGGCCCTGACATTCACCTGCATTCACTTTGACATGGTCACGCTAGCTTCTGATTCTAAATTCGACACCTAATGGCCCTAGCGTTCTCGTGCATTCCCTGTGACATGGTCACTCTAGTTTTTGATTTTGGGTTTTGACACTTGATGACCTCGACATTCTCCTGCATTCCTTGTGACATGCTCACTCTAGCATATGATTCTCGATTCGAACACCTGATGGCCCCGACGTTCTCCTTGCTTCTTAAGAGTGAAAAGTATCACCACAAACCAACACGAGTTATTCAAGCATGTTTTGTACTCGCTCACATGCATCCAGAAAAATTTATAGAAGGTCACTCAACGTAGAATTACTCAAAGAAAGACTTATTTTACCATGAAGTTTTTATGATTGAGCCATCGAAAAGGAAGGTGTACCTTGATGGTGAATGTTATACATCATCTCTCATAATCTATCTTTTTGGAGCTCATCGTTCTCGTTAGGGTTACCCAGCGTCTTAGGCTAAGTTAGCTAACTCTTTACTATTCCCTATAGATAATTTTCAAGCCACTCGTATACCCAACATTAAGACACACAACTCTCTTATCAACGGTTCATGGTTGAGGATAAGCTAGCAAACCCTTAACCACCCCTACATAGCAACATAATCACATCGTCTCATCTCACCATTCATTAAACATGTTGTGTGGCTCTTGTCTTGACAGATCACAATTGAAGATAAGCTAGCAAATCAATAATCGTGCCCACGTGGACAAACAACGACACCACATATTGAAAATCATAAAGTATACATATCTGAATCATCAATCCACTTTCGACAATCAATTCAATCTCATAATAGGTCTAGAACAAGAGAAAACACGCTTTAAAACTATGAGGTTGATGGTGACACGTAACGGGCTAAAATAGACAATATCTACTAGGGGTTGCCTCGGGTTGTTACATTAACGAACCAAAACTCGAACGAAATCGAACCATCGGAATTGAGGAAAAGAGGAAGGTAGAGAGAGAGAGAGAGAGAGAGAGAGAGGGTCAAAGGCGTAGGCACACACAAAGTGAAGAACAGTGCACAGTCGTATTGATTGACCATATAAAAAGCGTACGGTTTGTTTGGATGTGTGTGTTTGGGTATACATATTGGTTTTCCATTCATTTGGAAGTGACAAATCCTTAAGTTTTCCCTCTAAATCACTGACGCATTCTCTCTCTCTCTCCATAACTCTTCCAACCAGTCAACCATCAATTACTACTTATCGTTTTACGAGTCACGAGTCAATGATTTCATCTCAAAAACTCGATCAACTCAATCTACCTTGTTCAATTTCAAGTTGGTTCATGAATTCTCTTAAAATTAGTCCGAGTTGAACCCAACCAACCTAAATTGGTACATTCCCTACCACAATTGGGAACCGCCCTAGAACGCAAGCGAAAACGCGCCAGTGTCACAAAACGGGTTTATTGCTAATTAAAAAAAAATACATTTTTGTTTACATACAATTATATATATATATATATATATATATATATATATATATATATATATATATATATATTATTTAATTTCATAATTATTATTTTTATTATTTATTCTTCCACACGTAAATAAATAAATAAATAAATATTTTATTAACTAAAATTTTATAGGTTGTTAGTTCATAAATTTCAACCAAACAAATTCTTAAAAATAACTCTACATTTAAATTAGCAATAAATTTAAATATATATATATATATATATTTAAGTTCATAATTATTATTTATTCTCGGACAACTCTTAAAACAAAATAAATAAATATTTTACGGATTAAAAACTTACTTTTATTAAAAACAAAAATTTGAACAAATGAATTCGAACTTGACTCTCCACAATGGTATGATATTGTCCACTTTGAGCATAAGCTCTCATGGCTTTGCTTTGGGCTTCCCGAGAGGTCTTACACCCATGGAGTTAGTATTCCTCACTTATAAACCCATGATCATCCAACAGAACCAACCAAATCTAGAGTTGATGTATTGTTGAGTTGGATGGAGCTGGATTTATTATTTAATAAAAGTTATTTGAATTGAAAAATTTTGAACTCGAACAATTGAGTTGAGTCTAAAAAATGTCATAACCGAACCCACAAACGAGCACGAACGCCCGTGATTTTGTATTTTGTTGGGAAGTGGGGACCACAGACAAAAAGGAGGGAATAAAATGAAAAAAAGGAAGGAAGAAGAAGAAGAAGAAGAGGGTGACAGTGTGTTGGTGAGCAATTGCGTGCAGAGTTATTGATTCCATTTATTGTAATATCCCTTTTACCCTTCTGCGCTTCTTCTGCCCATACTTTCCCCTCTCTTTATTTTCTTCCATTATTATTATTCTTTTTGCCCCCCCTTCCCCCATTTTCTCTCTCCTCCCCCCTCTCTCTCTCCTATTCTTAATTTCCATTAAATTATATTATAAATTTTCTTCAAATTAGACCCCCATTGACATACATGTAAGATTCCACCTTAGTTGGAGAGGAGAACAAAACATAAACAATATTTGTTAGAATGACAGACATGTAAGATTCCACATTAGTTAGAGAGGGGAACAAACATAAACAATATTCGTTAGAATGACAGACATGTAAGATTCCACCTTAGTTGGAGAGGGGACCAAAACATAAACAATATTTGTTAGAATGACAGACATGTATGATTCCACCTGAGTTGGAGAGGGGACCAAAACATAAACCATATTTGTTAGAATGACAGACATGTAAGATTCCACGTTAGTTGGAGAGGGGAACAAAACATAAACCATATTTGTTAGAATGACAGATATGTATGATTCCACATTAGTTGGAGAGGGGAACAAAACATAAACAATATTCGTTAGAATGACAGACATGTAAGATTCCACATTAGTCAGAGAGGGGAACAAACATAAACAATATTCGTTAGAATGACAGACATGTAAGATTCCACCTTAGTTGGAGAGGGGACCAAAACATAAACAATATTTGTTAGAATGACAGACATGTAAGATTCCACGTTAGTTGGAGAGGGGAACAAAACATAAACAATATTTATTAGGATCGCACAACACTCGATCTAGATGATGAACACAAATAACAAAATAGAGAAAATGCAAGGAGAACTCTAGCTAAGAGAGAATACACAAAGTACATTTTCAAAACACTGAGTAATATATAAGAGTAATATATATATGGTTGTATATAGCTTCACCCCAATTTAACCATCTACTATATATAACTATTTACCATATATAGCTTCACCCAAACTATACAACAGTTGCTATAAGTAAGAGAGCAGACTTCATCATCTAGCCAATATTGGCGGGAGAATATGAGCTGTTACATGATATTTTACTGACTAATATTTTATTTTTGTTAAAAATAAAAATTTGAATAAATGGTAGACTAAAATTAAATATTTTTATATTATTATTTATTAATTAAAAAAATATTAATATTTTCAAAATTTGAAAACTTTGCACATTTATTACACTTTATTTTTCTGTTTATTGAAATTAAGAAAACTGTATTACAGAAAATTAGGAGAACACCAGCTTGGTTTTTTTTTTCTTAAAAAAAACAAAATTAATGCACTCACGTGGTCTACTTATTTATTTATTTATTTATTTCTTAAATATTTATTTATATTTACTTTTTTCAACTACTATTTCTACGGCTTCAGGTTTCTCTTGGTGTTTTATATATAAATTATAATAATATTTTAAGAAGGTTTGATTAATTTAAAAAATAAAATTTAAAAAGATAAATTTATTGATAACTTTTTTATTTTTAAAATTTTAAACATTATTGGAATAACTTTTAGATTGAGTTAGGTTGTAAAAATCTTTTAGACCGATCTAAAATTTTGGGTTGTTGAATTGAGCATTTGTAATTGTCCAAGCCAACCGCTAGCATATATTGTCCGTTTTAGCTTATTACATATCGTCGTTACCTCACAGTTTTAAAACACGTATGCTAGGGAGAGATTTCTACCCTCTTACAAGGAATGTTTCATTCTCCTCTCTAACCGATGTAGGATCTCACAATTCATCCCCCTTGGGAGCCAACGTTCTTACTGGCATACCGCTCAGTGTCTAGCTTTGATACCATTTGTAATAGCTCAAACTCACCGTTAACAGATATTGTTTGTTTCAACACATTACGTATCGTCATTAGCCTCACGATTTTCTGTTCTTCGTTACGTATATTGTCCGCTTTGACCCATTACGTATCGTCGTTACCTCACAATTTTAAAACGCGTATGCTAGGGAGAAGTTTCCACACTCTTGCAGGGAATGTTCCATTCTCCTCTCCAACCGATGTAGGATCTCACAATCTATCTCCGTTGGGAGCCAGTGTCCTCGCTGGCATACTGCCCGATGTCTAGCTCTGATACCATTTGTAACACCTCAAACCCACCGTTAACAGATATTGTTTGTTTCAACCCATTACGTATCGTTATTAGCCTCACGATTTTCTGAACAATCGAGATAGAGTTCACGACCCAACCATTAGGTTGTCTTATTGTTTTTTTTTTTTTTAATTATTTAAAAAGATCATAGTTTAGTTCGAATGAGACGAGCACCGAGTAGGTATTAGATTTTGATAGAGGTATGAGAAGCATGAGGTTGTAGATTTTGATAGAGGTATGAGAAGCATGAGGTTGTGGGTTAGGGTTTTAAGTACTATGAGTTTCACATCCCCCAAAGGTACTTTCATGAATTAAATAAGGCTAACTGCCAAAATAGGAAGACATGAGCAATGGTAGCCATCTCTCAAACCCTCTCCCTCTTCGGATTAGAACCTTGGTTGTAGGAGGTGTTGAGGATGATCATGCGTTTATAAGTAAGAAATACTATCTTCAGTGGTATGAGGCCCTTCGGGAAATGAAAAGCAAAGACATGAGAGTTTATGCTCAAAGTGGACAATATCATACCATTGTGAATAATCGTGATTCATAATATGGTATCAGACCATGCTCTTAACTTAGTCATATCAATAGAATTCTCAAATGTCGATCAAAGGGTGTACTTTGTTTGAGGCTCCAGAAAAGGAGTCGAGCCTCAATTAAGGGGAGGAACAAATGGTGTACTTGCACGAGCGTTGCCCACCCAAATGTGACTTATTCGGCTCAGAATAAGGTTTTTGGACTCGTTACCTACGTTTTTTACCCTATTGTGGGATTTCAGCTCAAGCCAAGTAAGTAGTCTCGTGGCCCTTGCACATGTCATATGTATGATTGATATGATATGCTATGCTAAGTTATGTCATGCTATGCTATGATATACTACACATCTGATCTTGCCCGGACTGAAAAAGCTGCTTAAGGCCATACTATGTCATGTTAAAAGAATAGGTCTCACCATGTTGCATGTGTTTGCATTTTCCAACCCTAATAATGAGGTTACTTATTGAATATTTCTTAAAATACTCAAGTCATGTGCTACTCTTACATTTCAGATAAAAGTAAGACAGTTCTATATACGGATGAAGAGTCTAATAACTTAGACACTTTAACTATCGATGAATTTCAAAGCAACTTGCTGGTACATGAGTAAAGACTGAATGAACGTGTAGGTGATGAAAAAGCACTAAAGGTGACTTACAATAATAGAATCGATGGGAGAGGAGGTGATCAAGCTCATGAAGCTTTTCGAGGAAGAGGTAGAGGTAGACATCCATTTAACAAAACTACAGTGGAGTGTTATAAGTCATCGATTAGGACACTTTAGATATGAGTGTTCTCAATGAGAGAATGAAGCAAATTATGCTGAGCTTTGAGTAGGAAGAAGAAATGTTTCTGATGTCATATGCAGAGCTCAATCAATCGACGAGGAAAAATGTTTGGTTTCTTGATTCAGGATGTAGCAATCATATGTGTGCAAACAAGAAAGGATTCTCAGATCTTGATGAGGAATTCCGACAATCTGTGAGGCTTGAAAATAATTTCAAGATGGCGGTGTTGGGAAAAGGTAACATTAGGTTGCAAGTTGCTGGAGTCAGTCAAGTAATCAAAGATGTTTTCTATATACCCGAGTTGAAAAACAACCTATTAAGTCTTGGACAATTGCAAGAAAGAGGTGTTTCTATTTTGATACAACATGGAGAATACAAAATCTATCATCCCAGATGATGCTTATTATGAAAACAACAACGTCTTGCAAATAGAATGTTCATATTACTTGCAAGAATCATGCCACAAACCGCCACTTGTTTCCAAATAATTATAGCATAGAACGCTCATCTTTGGCACCGTAGATATGGGCATCTAGGTTTCAAGGGTTCGAGAACATTGCAACACAAGCAAATGGTGAGAGGGTTACCCCAATTGAAAGCATCGTCTAACATATGCACTGATTGCATGGTGGGAAAGCAACATAGGGATGTATTTCCAAAGAGAAGTTTATGGAGAGCAACACCAAGGCTGCAATTGGTACATGTAGACATCTGTGGACCGATTAAACCTATTTCCAACAGTAAGAAGAGATAATTTTATAAGCTTTATAGATGATTACACTGACAATGTGTGGATATATTTTCTTACTGAAAAATCTGAAGCCTTTACTATCTTCAAGAATTACAAAAATCTTGTAGAGAATAAGACTGGGGATTTTATTTGTTGTTGCACAGATAAGGGTGTAGAGTTTACCTCTCACGAGTTCAATATTCTTTTGCAAAACTAATGGTATCGGTAGACAACTTACTGCAGTCTACACTCTCCAACAAAATGGTGTAGCTGAGCGCAAGAACAGAACAATCATGAACATGGTTAGAAGTATATTATCAGAGAATCAAGTTCCAAAGGATTTCTGGCCGAAAGTAGTAAACTGGACAGTGCACGTGCTCAAATTCTACCGTTGTAGTGAAAGATATGACTCCTAAGGAGGCTTGGAGTGGCGTAAAACCTAATGTTGATTACTTTCGAGTTTTTGGATGCATTGACCATGTTCATGTATCAGACAGTAAGAGAAAGAAGTTAGATGTTAAAACTTTTCAGTGTGTGCTGCTAGGGATGAGTGAAGAGAATAAGTAATATAGACTCTATGATCGAGTGTCCACGAAGATAGTTGATTTTTTTGAAGAAAATAAGTGTTAGAATTGGGAGAAAAGTAAGGAAGAAGCTAGACTTGATACCATTGAATTGGAAGATAGTAGAAAGGGAAGTTAGTATATCTTCCTGTGAGTCACCTGAATCAAATTCTTCAACATCTAAAGAAATCACACCGAAAGTGAGGAACAGAAGAGCACCATTACGGATGGATGATTATGTGAGCGGGGGAGAATTTTTTGAAGAAGCTGAAACAACAATTTAATTTTATTAACCTCGATTACAGATTCGACTACCTTTGAAGAAGCTGTTCAAAGTTCAAAATGGAGAGTTGCAATGAACTTGGAGAAAGAAGCCTCTAACGAAATGAGACTTAGAGAGTTGACAAGTGGGTTTTCAGAACCAAACTCAATGAAAATGACGAAGTTGACAAGTATTAAGGCTAGGCTGGCAGCAAAAGGCTATGCACAACATGGTATAGACTATACCGAGGTGTTTGCACCTGTGGCTAGGTAGGATACTATTTGAATGATAATTTCTTTAGCAACTTGGAATAGTTGGAACGTGTATCAGCTTGTCGTGAAAAGTGCTTTCTGATATGGAGAATTAAAAGTAGTGTTTGTTGAGCAACCACGAAGCCTTATCGAGACACAGTAAGAATCCAAGGATCAAATCATGCATGATTTGACTAGAGATGAAACTAAGTGAGTCAATGTGTATGTGTATAGTACCCCGAGTACGGGGAGAAATTGTTAAAGATTGGCAGGGAGAAAGTCCCACATTGGCTAATCCCGACTCTCTACAATGGTATGATATTGTCCACTTTGAGGATAAACTCTCGTGACTTTGTTTTGGGATTCCTCAAATACCTCATACCAATGAAAATGTATTCCTTCCTTATAAACCTATAATCATTCTCTAAATTAGCCAACGTGGGACTCCCTCTCATCCCCTCTCAACAGCCACCACCATAAAATTTTAGTACAATAACCACGGGCTCTTGGTTTTGAAAGTTCGAAGCAGTGTCTAGAGAGGATTAATGATCTTCTAGTGATTTTTTAAAAGTATCGAGATTTCAAACCTTTATGCATTCAAAAGCGTGGCGGTAGACATGTTTTCTTATTTCCACGGTCAAGTTTCTCCACAACGGTCTGTTTCCCGGCTTCGCTTATAACAAAGCCAAGAATAACAGCTTGCATTGTTGTCTCTCACATGCAATGAGATGCTGCTGCTGGATGTTACAGGCTCTTTGCGATCGATGAAAATAAAATTGGCCGCTTCAATTATGATATCTTACTCTTGAGTTCTTCAATGTTTTAAAATCACACCTCGCCTCCAAACTCGAATTTGGTTCTCTCCTTTCATGTTTCTTCAGTTGAATCTCCTCGAGGTCACATGAATGAAGACACCATAAATTCAATGTCACACGCGCTCACGTTCTAATAATTTATGAACTATTCTCTTCGGACAAAACGTGGGTATAACTCAACCCTAGTACCCCAGATTCGACAACAAATTCTTTGCAAAAGAATCCATCTTGATATTTAGGTACGATAATATAAAATAACTCTAGGTGCTCGTGACATGCGTTTGGTTACATTCAGACATTTTTTAGACTCAACTCAATTATTTATTAAACAATGAACTCAACCGAACCATAAATTTTTGGGTTTGGTTGGTTTGAAATGTTTCCGATAGTTTATTCAAATTTTTGTTTTAAAAAAATATTAATTCATAAAACTTTTATTTATTTATTTTTAAATATTTAATTAAAAATTTACAATTTAATTTAAATATATATTTTGAAAAATTATCTTTCAAATAACTTTATTTTAAAGGGGTGTTAAAAAATAAATAATAAAAAAATAATTATAAAATAAAATAAATATATGTATTAATTATAAAAATTTGTATTTATGGAAATAAAAGACAATTGAATAAATTCATATCCAACCTAATCTAATAATAATTGTGGAGAACATTTATAGTGAGATTTGCAGGAGGAAGGACGAGGGGGTGGCAGTGGGTCCCTCCATTTTATGTAAATAAATAAATAAATAAATAAATAAATAAATAAATAAAAAAGTCCTATGTTTTCGTGCCGTTTTCACTGTTTGACTTTTCAAATTCCGACCGAATGGTCAAAAATTATAATTAAAAAAAAAACCCCTTTATTGTTCTGTCTGTATCCTGCATGGATTTGACATTACACCAATCAAATCAAATATTAATATATATATATCATAGCAAAACAAATTCAATTAATTTTAATTTTATCTAATTAAATCTTAAATTTGAACAAAAGTGTCAATTTACCCTTCCTTCTTCGTCCTTTGTAAGATGTTTATAGGGCCGATAATGTTAGCTACGACTTTTACATTATATTATGGATGTTGTTATGTCTATCATCACTTTTTTTATGTTTTTGCTATAATTTTAATTGAACGTAAACTCTTAATCAGTGAAGTCAGTAAAATCATCAGGACATCACTGCCTTCAACAACGTCACTACATGGGTCTTCCACATAAATACGTGTCCATAAATAAAGCTAATCAAATCTATATTCGAACATGTATGATCAAGAATAGGAGTGCACATTTAACCCAATAACCCAACAATCTGAATTATTCGACCCAACCCAAATTATAGGAGTTGAGTTGGGTTGTGTTAACATTTCAAGTTAGGTTGGGTCAGTTTGAAAACTAACCCAACCTACCACAACAACCGTATGCCGAATAGAAATAGAGATAGAAAGTGTAGCCACAAGCAACACCATAAGAACGGGCTCAAAGCATCAACATCGAAAGTCTCGTGAAAGAGTAAATGGTTTGTTGTAGAATATGGAGGGTCTAGATGGATTAGCTAGAAACAAAATTGAAGAATAGTAGAGTTCAAGAAATTCTAAGACATTATCAAGTAGACACATGTCAACGTTCAATTAATGGAAGTTTTCGAGAAACAAATTCGTTAAAGATGTTCCAGCAAAAGAATAACGAGCAGGAAAGTACAAAATAGTTGCACTAATGAAGATTAATACTCATAAAGATCTCGTACTCTAGGTAACGAGCTTATACTCTGAGTGGGCTAATTAGTCTTCTTGACTCAATGATGCCTCAATCGTATTATGAAATTTTTAAATGACTCAACACGAGTTATCTACTCAATTTTCAATATTAGTTGGGTGAGCTCGGTGCAATGTTTGCCTACAAAAGGAGGCACGAAGATAGTCACGAATGAGATCGTATATCTCCAAAACGTGTTTAAAGAGATGGTAATGAATATAGATGAAGAATTCATGCAAATAAATTCAACTCAAAATAATCAAGAAATTAACAATAATAATTTCAAACTGCCAATTTAATTTAAATAACAAGATTGGTAATGAATATGCAAAGACAAATAACCATAATAAATTAATTGCCAATTGCCAAAATTTAAAGATAGTAATCAATATTAAGAGCAAAAGAAAATCATTTTGTCACCATGGTTTTTATAGCAGTTGGACTCAACTTTTCCATCTCCTCTCGAGCATCTAAATAAAAACTTTCTCAATTCTTTCCATAGTTTGAAATCCTTTAAGAGCAAACCTAATCATTTCCACAGATAATAGATAAGAAGATCAAACTATTACAACCGTTCTTTTTCAAAAACGAACCAATACCCACTTAAACAATGAAGAATATGTCCTTAGGGGCATAACCAATTAAACAATAATCAGAATCACAGTAGAAAATATAAACGAAAAATACATAAATAAACAAATAATCTCCATGCAATCCTGCTTATAGGGTCTCGAGTCGCTGTCTACTCGACCCAACATGCATTTTATAGTGTCATGTTCTTTCTTCGCGAATGTTGCCTAGTTGTGGTGAAACATAATAGGATAGCAAGCACAGTATATAACAGACAATAAGCTTAATATCAGGAGAAATTTTTTTGTTTTCCTTTCTCATGCTTTACCACATGCTTCAGTCAAGAACCTTTCATGGAAGTGCTAGAGAGAGAAGAACGAGAGAAAGAACAAAACAAAACTATGAATAGTAACAAAAGAAATGTAGTTCGGCCAACATGCAGGCAAATTCTCATCCTTTTTTTTTTTTTTGTAAATGTAACAGCTACTTGAAAGGTAAGGAAGCATAGAAGAATTATTAATCGTTAGTTCAATAATTCTGAAGGATTTTGCAACATACCAGCAAGCAAAGAGGAGACAACACAAGGTCAATAAAATAGATTTCCATTGCCTTGTTGGTGAATTCCAGAGAATAGAACAGAAAGAAGAGGCGATTAAAACTATCTCAAGCAAAATTCCAGATTCTCTTGCATCATTCAAAGACAATGTGTAGGAGAAACTCACTATTTTGTCTTTACAAAATGAGTGGCCAGGAGTTTCGAAACGGTGAAGCCGTGAAAGGACTCGACATCGAAGAGTTCCTTTAGCTTCTCGTCACAAATTACTCTCCTTTTGTCAGAAGGGTCCTTCAAGAACAATTAAGAAACATTTTCAGATGTTAAATGATGCATCGTCAAAATAACATAATTTCTATGTTCATTATCAACATTTTTCTTGCACGAGCGCAAACACACAAAAAATGGGCACCCATAATAACTACTCTTATTTACTCCATCAAGGAATTCTTAGTGCCTCCATATAGTGCTAGGATTCTAACAGAAAAGCTGGGGTTTTCTTTTCCTTCTTTTTGGAAAAGTAACCATATTGCCACTATGAAAAATGAATTCTTGGAGACTACAAATGTGAGATCCCACGTCGGTTGGAAAGGAGAACAAAACATTCTTTATAAGGGTGTGAAAATCTCTTCCTAAGACGTTTTAAAAACTTGAGGAGAAGCCCCAAAGGAAAAGGCCAAAGAGGACAATATATGCTAGCGGTGGAAACCTTCTTTATAATGGTGTGGAAATCTCTCCCTAATAGACGTTTTAAAAACTTTGAGGGGAAGCCCTAAAGAAAAAGGTCAAAAAGGACAATATATGCTAGCGGTGGACTTAGCTATTACAACAAACTAGTTCACTAGATTGAACTCGCATGATAGACTGGTGTGCAAGGCGACATAAAAAGAGAGATGGTATGTGGAAAAATACAGTGAATAAAGGCACGTCTAACCTCTCAAGTAAAACGAGGCATTTCCCACCTTCCAAGGAATTTGGCTACCTTCTAAACAAGTGGAATCCAAAATAATGAAGAAATGGGATAGGATTGCCAATAAATCAGAGCACTAAATCCAAGCTAAAATGATTGTATTACAGTACTCCTCAACATTATGCCTAACATGTAGGTTTGGATATCGAATTTAACTTGCAAACCCCAAACAGACAGATTTGAATTCAAGATTTCAGCTTTAATACTACGTGAAATCACCATAAGTTGACCTACTTATAGACCATTAAGATCATATTCAAATAAGAAAAGATTCCTCAAAAGTATTGCCTATGATGACTACCAATCGGAACGAGAGAAAGGAGAGAGCGGCCGAAAGAGTGAGAGTAGAGCCAGAACTTGAGTTCCTATTGATTTACTCCCTCTACCCTCTTGTGAGCATTGATTTTTATTAATTCAAATTGGAGAAATTCTTGAAAGCTTTCCTGGGCTGGGTGTTCCTCACGTAACTTTTCACTCAACTATTAGAACTTTCCAGATTCTACCAATATGAATTTTTCACTCATAAAATGGAAAGGAACAAGAATTTTTAAACAATGATAACAATAATCTTTAGAAATGAAAGGTCCAAAAGAAAACTTTTAACATTTATTCCATTATAATAAGTTACGCTTCTAAAAGCTCAAGCCATACACAACAACAAAAGGAAAAAAAAAAAAAGAAAAAAAAGAAAAAAAAAAAACTATCCCAAGATCAAGAGCTGGGGGTATGTAAACGATGTCAGCTAAGAGAATCCTCATATTCTAAAAACTTCTAAAAAATAGGTACAATTATATGCTACACATAGAGGATGGAATATATAACTAAATAGCATGAAAACAATGGCTAGGTAAGAACAATATATATATATCACATTGGTTTGGAGCGATAATGCATGATAAAAGAACATGCAAGTCAAAATACAACGAGAAAAAATTGATTAATGCGATGAAGGAACAGCCAAGTTGATCACCTAAGTGAAATCACAAGCCATGGATGATGGATGAATACTAGCATATGATTTGAACACCTACAAAAATACTAAAATCAAGCATGTTTTCCAAGATTCACATATTCTCTCTAATTTCCCAAATAATAGCTAAGCTATCCGCCGACTCATAAGCACATACTGTTACTATACTATCAAAGTATCTTTCATTCTTTCTAAAGGCCAACTACCTGAAGGTTATTTTGCTTTATGTAATCCCACATTCTTTTCACTACATCAGAGCGAGACAATGCACTCTCTCCGGTACCAAGAAATGTCACCAGAGCATCTGAAAGTTGAAGAGGAGCAAGAAAACCAGATTTCCCTTTCTTTTGCCGCTTTTCCTCTCTTGCAGAGTCATCTGAATCTGGAAAGAAGGTTTGTTAGATATTAGTATAGTAGAACCTTCGGTCAGCTGAAACGGGAAACAGTATAATTTAAAATTTTACATCTTCTCTAATTCGTTCTGAAGCAATTACGTTGGGCAATTAATTAAAGGATACACCGAACCCACAAAAAAGGACATACATCAAAAACCCACAAAAAAGGTGAAACTAGACAACAAACTACAAAAAGGAGCTTCAATCTAGTAAAATAAGACTTCAAGGGGCCAAACTTCACTATAAGATCTCTCATTTCTTGAAAGATTCGATTATCTCTCTCCCACCAAAGACTCCACAAAATGAAACAACCCCAGCCTGCCAAAAATATAATCCTTTCTCACAGAAAGGTGAGTAAGAAGAAGCTCCACAAACATTCCTGGAAAAGCTAAAGCTAAATATCTCAAATAAACAGCTACATAGCCCTGGTGAAATCACATCTTCAGATTAAATGATCAGGGTCCTTTGAAACTTTCTGCAAAAAAAAATACAACAAAGCAGCCCAACCAAAGAGGACACCCTAACTGTTATTGGATCCAAGGTGTTAAGATTTCCAAGTTCCATGCATAACTTGCCACACCAAAAACTTGACCTTCTTGGAAATTTTACCTTCCATACAGAGGGAAATATTTTGTTTGTTATTTTTTCAAAAAAAAAAAAAAAAAAAACAACTGAGCTCTACACTAAGAAAAATGAAAGAATGTACAAGGGCATACATAATGTCTAAAAGAATGAGACCTAATTGATAATCGCACAAAAAGGGAAAGATAGTCACTTGACTGAAAGGAGCTAGCCAAACAATGAAAGAAAGAGCTGCATGAAAAGCCTTTTGGAGGGGCATGGACTCTGAAGGTAGACATCCCCCTATGCAGGATAAAACAGTAAAAAGAAAGAAAAAAACTATATAAAGGAGAAATAAAGGCATTTCAATCAAGACAAATATCTTGTAAAGAACACCCAACAAAAATCTTTAAGAGAGAACACCAAGAAGAAGACTTTAATCATGCTGCTTCAAATCAGCCAAACCAAGAAAGGCGCTGATTTTGAAAAATTCTCCGATTCCTCTCCAACCATAATTGGGGTAGAATGCCTTTTGACCGCATTAAGCCATAGGAACATCACCTTAAGATTCAGAAGGGGACCAACAAGAGGTTGAGAAACCTTTTCGTTCATTATGTTAGAGAAAACCCACTGGACATTGAATATCGAAAAAAGCTTGAGCCAGCATGAACAAGAGTATGAACATTCAAAGAAAATGTGATTTAGATAATCCCCCGCTGCAAAAAAAAAAAAAAAAAAGGTGACACACCGATGGCCATAGACATTGGAGAGGAAGCTTTCTTTGCAAAACCTCGGGGGAGCTAAAGATTATCATTGAGCATAATCCACAACAGTATTAGTTTTCTTTGGGCTTTTTGACTTCCAATTTCCACGGAGGTGAAAATATATCTTTGTCCAAATGAGATGATGAAGCCAAATGACAAGTCCAAGATTTGACAGAAAACCCATCCAAGAATCTAAGAGACCAACTTTGAGAATCTTCATTAGAATTAATTGTAGCTGCAGGAAGACTCATCATGAAGGCTTGGATACGGTAGGTTTGTAATAGGTATCAACATTTAAGATTCTTCTTATTTAAAAGGGTAGAGGTCAACCTAGCACCATACAAAACTTGCAGCCAATTTGAGAAGGTCATCTTCTCTCCCCTACAAATAACCCACAAGAACCTTCTTACATCAATCTTACAACCCTAACCTATATATATATATATATATATATATATATATATATATAAACACAGTCTATTCTAGCTAACTTTAAGATACATTTTCCTTTACCCTCATCTCATATGCTCTCAATATCGGAGGCCTAAAAGTTTTCCAATGAATCCTTTGTTTTATGTATTGACACAAGGTCCTCTTCCAACACATTTTATTGAAGCTATATGAAAGCCTTAATGCCCCAAAAAGGTAAATATTTTGGTCAGGTTAGTGTACTTGGAAGGGCTAAATTTAGCATAAAAAGTGCAAAACAGGTGACCCTATCTAGCAACTCATCCAAATTGGATGCTCATCCATGAAAGAAGAATAAAACCCTTACTTTGTTTTCTCTCACACAGCAGTAAAGTGAATATTTTTGTCAGGTTAGTATACTCGGAGGGGCTAAATTTAGCATAAAATTGCAGAAAATGCCACCCTATATAGCAATTCGTTCAAGTAGGATCAGCTTATGAAAGAAAGAAGAATAAAATTCTTACTTTCTTCTCTCTCACATAGCTCTCTTACAGCCAGGGGTGAGCACGAAAATCCGAAAACCATGGAAACAGACTGAGACCGGCTGACTTTGCCTCTCCTTTTGTGCTTCTACCCCGGCTTTTCATCCAGTCGGTCTGGCTATGGGCTTTTCAGTCGAGATCGGTTGGCAAGTGGTCAGTCAGCAATCCCACGAAGGGATAAAACCAACCAAACCAACCAACTAAAAATAATAATAGTAATTAAACTTGGCGTGCATAAAAGGCTGCTGCAGCAGCCTTCAAGTCTTCCTCTTCCAAGGGAAGATATTATTACAAGATTTTTTTTTTAATTTCTTTATTTTGTATTTTCCTTTTTTCCATTTCTCTCCTTCCTTCTTTCTTTTCCCTTATTTTTTCTTTTCCTCTTCCTTTCCTCTCCCTTTTTTCCTTTTCTTCTATGTTGTTCACATTCTTTTCGTCTAGTTTGTCGCATTGTTTTCTATTTAGTTCATCAGAGTTGCAAAATCAACCAAAACCAACAAAAACGCTGGTTGACACCGCCAACCCCTACAAAACCAACTGACGAAAACTAGCATGTTGGTGGTCAGCACCAATTTGAACCCAAAATTGATGCCAACCAATCGATGATCACCCCTACTCATGGGTAAAATCTGGGATCGTGTTTTCAACCTTGGCTTTTCCTGGATTTTCAATATTGGAGTTAAAGCTACAATTGCACAGATTGGCCAAGGGATGAAAAGATGTGCTAAATTATTGTGGATTAATGGACTTAAGCAACTTTTTGGGGGCATATGATTAGAAAGAAACCAATGGATCTTCAAAGATAAAGGAAGAGAGATCCAAGGTGATTCAACTTTATGCGGCTTCTTGGTATACTTTATCTAAAAAATTCAGATTTTATCCTACTAATGATTTTAGAAGTCTTGTTATAGTACCCCTACAGGGGTTTCTTGCCATGAACAGAGTACGCAGTCATAGAATTTCAAACAAAGACAACTATTTTCGCTATCTACCTTCTTCTTTCCCTTGCTTCTGCCGCTTCTTTTGTGGCTTCTCCTTTGGCTGCTTCTCCTTTTCCTGCTTCTCCTTTTGTTGCTTTTCTTTCTGACTTGATTTGGCCGGAATAACTGTATCCAGGAAAGGAAAAAAAATTATTAAGAAAAAAGGATCAATAAGGTTTGTTGCTCAGCTTCATCAGAATAAAGTTCAGGGTTTGCAGTGGCAAGCATTAGCCATTAAGGAATGTGAATGGAGACCAAAACTCCCTCTGTTTGGGATCAAGAAAGTTAAAGAAATGATTTCAAATCACGTGATTTGAAGTTCAAGAAATGATTTTAAACTTTTATCTTGTTTGGAACGAGAAAGATTTCAAATGAATGTAATTACAATTTTGTGTTTGGATAGTAACTGGAAAATAAAAGAAAGTAAGAAGTTCACTGATATAGGCTTTTAGTTATAAATTATTAATAGAAAATTCAAATATCACAAGGTCATGCAAGTAACTAATCTCAATTTTAGTATGGCAAATTTTTCTCTTTTTTATGTAAAAAACAAGATTTGAAAACACTTAATCATTCTCTTTCTTGTGATCACAGACGGCAGAATTCATTGGAAATCAGTTACGATTTGAAACCCCTCCAAATCAGGAGCATCCAAACAAAAAGTGTCCTTTATTACGATTTAAAAGAAAAAAAAGGAATATAAATTGAAGAAAAGAAAATTCAAGAGTCAATATTGAAATAGCACTCAAAAGTTCCATAGAAGCCAGATGACATTAAAAAATAGCTATTATTAAGAGCAATGGTAAGTCCAAACATCTGAGAAAACAGAAGCAGAATTTTAGCCACAAAATTAAAGCTATAAAAGCACACCGTCGTTTGATTCCAAAGGCCAAATATGCTTTGATAGAGCTTTATTCATTTGAAACATGTTGATGGAATCAACACGAAAGAGTGCCTTTAACGATTCATCACAGAGAATATTTCTTCTATTACTGGGGTCTTGCAAATTGTTCCCTCTAATGTGGTTCCACAGTTGCTTCACAACCTGAGAAAAGATCGCAATTATGGCATTAGAAGGAATGAAAAAGACAACACATGACTTCATTAGTACATTAAGAAGATTGAATAAAAGGGGTTCAAAATTTACTTTCTAGATGTACCTCAGTCCTTGCCATTTCAGGAACTCCTATAAATTCCTGAAGTTGAGGAGAAAGGCTACATAGCTTGCTAAAACCACCCCCTCCTCTTTTCTTCGCAAGCTTGTTAGAACTGCATTACAAAGAACAATTAACTCAATCATCAAAGTTGGTCTCTAATACAAATTTCAAGTGTCTTTTAACGTTTCATATACATGAAAAGTTACAACCTGAAACTACCCAAACCAAGAAAACATAAGCAAAAGCTAAAAACACCATCTGATCAGAGAATTACAAAACAAAAAAAACAAAAAAGCCCAACAAGAATTAATTTCAGAACATCCATGAAGCAGTGTGGTACTAAAATATTTCAAGTTTTTCCTCCCAAGAAGCACATTAGTTCTCATTAGAATGTGATTCCCTTCAAACAAACTGCCCAAACCACAGATTCAACAGCGTTGATCCATAAAACTTTTTCACTCCCTCTTAGACCATGGCCACAAAGTAGATTCAGAACATTGTTTTTAGCCCTGGAATTCAAAACCCTGAAGCAAGGTCTCCCAAAAGTTCCTGCTATAGGATTAATGAAAGAAAAAGGTGAAAATTCTCCCCAACATAGGATTAATTGTAATTGCATGTAAGCCAGACATTCAATAAGTCTAACACTCCCTCCCAATTGCCCTTGACTTCCCAAACTAGTTGGGCAAATGGAGGTCATCAATCGAGGTTTGGAAACATATTTGCATTGTTTTACAATGATCAAATTAGCTAGCTTGTTGCTAGAACACTTCTTTCCATAATCTGCATAGTTTATCAGACTTTCAGATAAAAATTCATGCAAAATCCATACGATTTTTAAGAGAAGGCTTTCCCCTGAGTAGCTGAGAACACTGATTTCGTCATGGGACAACAAAAAAATGCTTAATTCTAAGAACTAAAATAAAGAATTAATCAACGCAATACCAAAAGATATTACAATCGACAATGTTGCGATCGATTGAGGATAGAAGCTCCAGCGTTGATGATTTTTACAATCTTGCCACTATTTTCAGTATGAAAACGAATCGATTCACTGTCTTTTTGCACCGTATATGGACAAAAATTACTAAGCTACACATTAGAGCCATTTAAACCCCCAACACTAAACTGAAATCCGTAATCTTTATAATTGCGAAGTTTCATCAATCAACACTCACCCCGTTTTACCCTTTTCATCATCGTGGTCGTCGTTATCTCCGTCTTCACTATCTCCATCCTCCTCTTCCGTCTTCAAATTTTCATCTCCATCCTCCTGGTCGGCTTCCTCACAGTCGCCGCCACCTTCTTCCTCCTCTCTCTCATGCTCAGTCTGGAGGAACAAGTCCACCTGTTCCCTAATAAACCGCTTCTTATCGGACAAATCAACGCCAAAGTACTCCTCAAGCTTCCGGCGGACAATAGCAGTGGTGGTGATATTGAGGTCGGAATCCCGAAGAAACTCTCGGAGCCGGTCGATGAGCTCCGAGTCGGAAACCATTGTTGAAATCCACAATCTTATTCGAAGCAGAGCACAACCTCGCAGATTGAAGGAAGAACAATCGATGATAGGAGGGTAGGATTTGGAGTTGAGGGCACACTATCCGTGGCGTGTGGTGTGTGGCTTTGGCTTGCCTTTGGTTTCGAACAGGAAAAGACTTTGCGTGAACAACAGACGGGAGATTGGGGACGAAGAAGGAACGAATTTGGAACTAAACTAATTATTTAATTGAAAAGACAAAATAATAATAATAATAATAATAATAATAATAATAATTAATCAGGGTCGACATATATTATTTATGGAATATATCTTAGATATTATATCTAAATATTCTCTTTTTCATGATTTGATTTACTGTCCATTTTATTTTATTCTAGAACATCTGAGGAAAGCACACCAGAAGTAGGAATAAAAAAAGAGCACCATTATGGATAGAAGATTATGCGAGTGAGGGAGAATTTTCTAAAGAAGCTGAACACAACAATTAAGTTCTATTAACCTCACTGCAGATCCGACTACCTTTGAAGAAGTTTATCAAAGTTCAAAATTGAGAGTTGCAATAGACTTGGAGATTGAAACCATCGAAAGAATTGAAACTTGAGAGTTGATAGATTTGCCTAACGGAAGGAAGAAGATGGAAGTAAGGTGGGTTTTCAAAACTAAACTCAACGAAAATGGTGAAGTCGACAAGTATAAGGCTAGGTTGGTGACAAAAGGGTATGCAACAACATGGTATAGACTATACTAACGTGTTTGCACCTATGGCTAGCTGGGATAATATTCGAATGATAATTGCTTTAGCAGCTTGAAATAGTTGGAGTGCGTATCAACTTGACATGAAAAGTACTTTCTTGTATGGAAAGTTAAATGAAGTAGTGTTTGTTGAGCAGCCACAAGGTTATAAGAAAAATGGTGAAGCGTACAAGGTGTACAAATTAAGACATTATATGGTCTTAAACAAGCCTCACATGCATGGTACAGTCGAATTGAAGCACTTATCGAAAAAGGGATAATGTAAAGAAAACCCCACAAGCTATGAGTTGAACTATCAAAGAGGGTGAGGTCCTAAAGAATTAGTTAGTTTTACTGATAGTGATTTAGTTGGAGACATTAATGAAAAAAAACATCGCAGGAATGATGTTTTATCTCAATGAAAATTTGACACTTAGTAATCTTAGAAGCAGCGAACTGTGGCGTTATCTTTTTGTAAAACCGAGTTCATTGTAGCAACTGCGACATCATATCAAACATTGTGGCTGAGAAATTTGTTGAGCAAAATGATCGGAAGTGAACTAAAACAGGTAACTCTCTACATTAACAATAAATATGGGATTGCATTGATAAAGAATCTGATATTTCACGAACACAGCAAACGCATTGACATTTACTTCCACTTTATCCGTGAATGTATCAAGAAGAAATAGACCGTGGTGGAGTTAATAAACACTAGAGAGTAATGTATGGATCTTCTCACCAAGGTCCTAGCAAGGGTTAAGTTTGTTATGATGCGGAAATTGCTGGGAGTAAAGAATCTAAAAAAAAGTCAAAGTTTAGGTCCAAGCTTGTGAGCAAATAAGCTTGACTTAGTAAAACAAGTTCGTCATTTGTTAGTTCTTTCTCCCCTATGAATAATCTTTGATGTATGTTCTATTAAAAAAAAAGTGTTTAAGGTTCTGAGTTTAGAGAAATATCACTTGGAGTTGTTCTTTCTGCTTCATTGTTTGTTTTAGTATATATGGACAACACGTCTTGAACAAGCATGGCTGGAACAATCAACATGCAGTCACAAGCAGCACGCCTTGGACAAGCATGACTGTGACATTTGGCTCCAGCGACTTAGCTTGACTTCCGACTCAGCTTGATGACTTATCAGGCTGGTGTAGATGTTTTTGGAACTGAATCTTACCTTTGTAACTCCTCGAAGCTGTTTTTGACCTTATTAGATGCATTTAATGTCAGTATGAGCCATAGTTTCTCAATTTAAATTATTTTGAGCTAGGATTTGGAATTATTTGATATTTTAGGTAAGTTAAGTTCATTAATATGTCGTAATACGATTTCATGGGTCCATCTAGGTTGAATTGGACTTTGAGGGATAGATTCGAGCAAACTTTAGGAACCTTTAATGACTCCGAATTAAATCAACCAAGTAAGTGGCTCTAGTATTTGCTTGGTTGGACAAATTGTATTATGTATGATTCGAGCCAACTTTAGGAACATTTAGTGACTCCGAATTAAATCAACCAAGTAAGTGGCTCTAATGTTCGCTTGGTTGGACAAATTGTATTATGTATGATGACACATGCCCTAGAGACACTGTATGTTTTATTATTATAATTGGTATGTTATGTTATGCAATGTTGTCTTATGCTACGTCATGTAATGCTATGTTGTTTTATACTATGCTATGTTGTTTCATGTTAAGCATGTTACGTCATGCTATGTTGAACTATGTTATGCCATGTTGTAAAAATATGTTGTAATGATGATAATCTATGATGCATAAGTCTCTATAGATCATGTCACGTAAGCTATGTTATGTATGAATAATTCAGAGACTCACCATGTTATAGACGAGTGGAGATTTGAATTATATCATAAATTTATGCCATAATTTTAAGCAATGGGGACCTCATGCATTTTTGTGTATCATATGTATTGGGATACTTTCTCGTTATGATTAGTACGGACGCGTGTCTTACGACTTACGTGATGTTATACAGTCTCTTTTCCTTCATGGTGTCCAACAGCCTATTAGTAAATGCTAACACGACGAACCATGCTTAAGGGGTATGCGAGTCCGCTTAGTGAGCCCATATTCCCATATTCGCGTGGATTATGGAATACTAATGTAAGCACAAAAATGTTTAGTAGATATAATTTTAAAAATATGTCCGATAGTATATTGGTTTGCTTACACATGCAAGATCTTCTACCATTCTTGTATTGATTAGAAATAATATCACTTTGAACAATTTTATTGTTATAATGGTACAAACAATAGAATGAGAGCACATGGATATCACCTCATAAATTATCAGTCGAGACGAGAATATTATATTCATGTAATAACCTAAATGACTTAGTATATGAAGTTGGATGTCTTATCCTATTAACGTTAATAATGCGTCATATTTTTTAATTATTACATATAATTTGATTTAAATCCTTCCTATAAAAACATGTGAGTGAGGAATCCTATCCAATATATTTATATAAGACTTAGACTACAAAGTATTTTATCTTTATTTTATAAATTCGTTAACGGAAAATATTCATAGTTTAAAGAATGATCATATGTGACTCTTTAACGATAAGGGTTTCAAAAAGGCAAAAAAAATTGCGAGATTTCCGGTGAGGCATGCCTTGCCAACAAGGGCGTATTAATTCCTTGAGTCCCCATGTTAAACCCTAGCTACCTTAGTAGCCGTCCTTTCTTTTTGAGCCACTGTCGTACCTATGAGGGAGGAGACGAAAGGTTTAGGTGAGGAATCGAAAACGTCTCGAGACTTCAGACTTCTGTGAGTCCTTAGATAGGAGTAAACCGGCGCCAAGGTACGTCGGGCAAAGAGGGACAGACGCGCCACTAGAGACAGACGGACGGACGACGACCATTCCACCGGCGACAGTAGTCGAGTTCTTTGATTAGGGTTCTCAAGGCTTTCAGGCGAGGAAGATGAAGCGGCGACCGCGAGTTGACCCTTCGGCATTCTGCGAGTTTGTCTCGGTCAGCATATAGGCCGCACCTCGCGGGCCGCGCTCGGACACCACCATTGGGCCTCATTCCCTTTCGGCCCAACCCAGAGACGCATCCAGGAACCCTGCACCGTCAGTGTCCTTCGCAGCCCATCGGTTTCGGCGTTATTGGCGGCTTCGTTGCACTCTTGGCTCGGCTAGGTCAGCTTGGCAGCGCGGCTTAGCAGGCACGACATACGTATAATATATCGATTTCTAGGTTTTCGACCCTTCTGGAGCCATTCCCACCCTTATTTCAACCATCTGAAGTCAATATAACTCCATTTTGATAGGTTTGTGACAGGGACATACCTTGGTAGCTAGGCATAAGAGCTAGTTGTGAAATGACTCTAAGTATATTATGTTGTCTTATAGGAGGTAGTTAGGTGCTGGGGTTAGCGTGGTGAGTGACTTCGGCCAAGGCCTTGGAGGTAAGTAACCTTACTGTTGGCGTTAGTTATATATGTATGTTGGTGCATGCCCTACGGCCCTTGCATGCACCATGTGTGTTGTTGATGTATGCTAGGTTATATGTTTCTTGCAATGAAATGCTATGTATGTCATGTTTATGTATGTGTTGTTTGTGACACGGTTTGCTACCCTGTACGTATGAGCTTGATTGACATGTCATGAATGTAATGAGAACCCCGCATGCCATGAATGTGATGACTAATATGCTACGATATGCTTACTCGATGTTTAACCCAGTTATTCTATGTAATGCGGTGAGGGGATGGAACGTTGTATGTATAATGCCATGGAGGTAAACCTTAAGGACCTCATGCATGCTATGGTTATGTACATAGGGCACTCCCCCGTTATGCTACTGATGGTATGGACACGTACATTCGATATTGTGTTTGCCACGATATCATGCAGACCCTTCTTTTCGTGGCGTCCGATATTGTATGTCATACATACCTGACCAAGCCAGGCCCAGGGAGTTCGCATGCAAACTCGCCTGGTGGGCCCACAGTCACGCACGTGGGCCATGTGTGGGAAAGTACCATGCATCCACCCCCGCCCGGACAAAGCAAGGGCCTAAGACCATGGGAAGGAACGGAAGACAGACCCCTCTCTCGGTTTCTTTCTTTTGACATTTGTGCTTATGTATGTGTATTGTATGCGATCACATGTATCCTAATGTATGATTATATGCTTAACCCCAACAGTGGGGCGACTTACTGGTATTTTATATAATACTCAAACCACGTGCTACCCATACTTTTAGGTAAGGGCAAGGCCCCCATGTACGATTGACAGTGGATGCTGCGAAGGCCATGGAAGTCTTACGGAGGGTTTGTAGTGTCATAGGTGTCTTGTTGGATTCTCTCGGTTATTAGTTATTGCAATTGTTCCTCTAGTTATCTGTTGATTATTTCTAGGTTAGGCTGTCGTTATTGTTTTCCCCCAGGTATGAATTGCTTATAATAATAAACGTATTGTCGTTATTGAGACTGTCTTACGTAAACTCTCGCACTTTCGTTATATGAGTACAAGGTAACGTCGCTAATTAGGATAGAGAAAGTTAGGAGCGTTACAGACTCGATCTTAATCTTGAGTGAGTTACAAGGTCTAGCCTATGAGTATTATTTGCCCCATTGGCTCTAGACGGATTCAAGGATGAGCTAGCTAACCTTTTTTCTATGTCTATCTTGTGATCCTAAAGGGAATTGATTGATCTTTATTGAAGGATAACTACGGCTTTTATAGAGCCTTACAAAACAGAATAACAAACGAACCTAATCAAAACCAACCGAATCAAAAAAACAAATCAACTCCTACCAATTATCTATTTGAAAAACAAACCAACCGAACAAACCAAGACCAAGTCAGAAACTCCAACAAATTCCTCCTAGTAAATTGAAGTATGCTGAAAGAGCATCAGTTTACTCAAGTTTTCGAACTCCAAGCATGCCTCTAAATTTCACAAATTTATCTAGCTTAATTGGTTTAGTCATTATATCTGCCACTTGATCTTCCGTTCCGCAAAACACTAACCTCAGCATCCCATTAGTTAACAAATTACGCAAGTAATGATACCTGACATCAATATGTTTTGTCCTTCAATGCATAACTGGGTTCTTAGACAATTTGATTGCTAAACTACTGTCACACATGATATCGATGCACTCGCTACTTAGAACACCTAGCTCCTTCAGAATTCCCTTAAGCCAAACACCATGATATGCACTTGCAGTGGCAGCTACACATTCAGCTTTTGTAGATGATAGTGTGACAATTCCCTACTTCCTTGAACTCCAACATATTGATGCTCCATTTAGAAAGAAAACATAGCCTGAAGTGCTCTTCCTGTCATCAATGTCTCGCGCATAATCACTATCTATGTATCCCAAAAGATTTGCATCCTTACTCCATTAGTAATAAACTCCAACATCTAATGTGCCTTTTAAATATCTCAGTACCCTTTTAGCAATCAACATATGTTCTTCTTTGGGGTCAGCCATACAACGAGAACTCAAGCAAACCACAAACATTAAGTCAGGACGAGTTACCGTAAGGTACATTAAGCATCCTACTAGTTGTTTGTAAAATGTTGCATCGACACTGTTGCTGCCTGACTTTGACAAGAAGGTGCCAGGGACTATCGGATTCTTTACAGCATTACAATTCGACATATTGAACTTTTCCAATACTTCCTTAGCATACTTCTTTTGGCACAAATGAATTCCTCCTTCGTTTAATTCACCGTATAGAAAAGCACTTTTGATGTCAAGTTGATAGATGCACCATCCTCGTTGAGCTGCTACTGCCACCAGAATTCTGATGGTATCCCATCGAGCTACTGGTGCATAAACTTCATTGTAATCTACTCCAGCCTTCTACGAGTATCCCTTAGCGATGAGTCTCGCTTTTCTCTTGTCTACTTTGCCTTCTTCATTCAGTTTCGTCTTAAAGATCCACTTGACACCGATTTTCTTTGCTTGATGCGGTAATGTCACAAGCTCCCATGTCTGATTTCTTTCAATAGCTTGAATTTCAAGTTTCATAGCCTCCTGCCACTTCTTTTCCTTTACTGCTTCTTCAAAGTTCACAGGATCATCATTGGAGATATGAAAAGCAAACCCTTCTTCGACTTCTTCTTCTTCAAATAGGTGTTCACCTGTTTCATAATCTCGCATCCAAACTCGTTTTCTCCTTTGTCTTGTTTGTTGTGGCAACTTTGGTGAAGGTTCATCCATTTATTGGATTTCTTCTAACCTATCATTTGCTTCTTCATTTGAATCTCCTTCTCCATTAGTCTCTCCTCCTTCCGATTCTTCTGCAGTAATGTTATCAACATCTCCCCAAGGCAGCACGTCCTGCTCTGCATTTGTTGTACTTGAATTCCAGTCTCATTTTGCACCTTCTTCAAATATGACATCCCTGCTCACAATTATCTTGTTTGTTACTAGATCACGCAGGCAATAGACCTTAGATTCATCACTAACTCCAAGTAGAATGCATTTGAGACTTCAATCATCAAGTTTGATTCTCTTCTATTTGGGAATATGGACATGTGCAATTGAACCAAATACTCTGAAGTATTCCACATTTGGTTTTATGCCTGACCACTTCTCCTCAGGAACCATGTCCTTGATTGCCTTTGTGTAACTACGATTCAGAACATGAGCTGTCCATCTAGCTGCTTCCGACCATAATTTCTTCAGCATTACTAGATCACGCAGGCAATAGACCTTAGATTCATCACTAACTCCAAGTAGAATGCATTTGAGACTTCAATCATCAAGTTTGATTCTCTTCTATTTGGGAATATGGACATGTGCAATTGAACCAAATACTCTGAAGTATTCCACATTTGGTTTTATGCCTGACCACTTCTCCTCAGGAACCATGTCCTTGATTGCCTTTGTGTAACTACGATTCAGAACATGAGCTGTCCATCTAGCTGCTTCCGGCCACAATTTCTTCAGCATCTCTTTCTCAGATAAAAGACACCGTACCATGTTCATGATGATCCAGTTCCTGCTTTCTGCAACTCCATTTTGTTGGGGAGTGTAAGCAGCTGTTAATTGTCGCTTGATCCCATTATCTTTGCAGAACTTGTTGAATTCATTTGACGTAAATTCTTCTCTTCGGTCAGTTCTGAGTCCACGTATGGCTGTTTTTGCTTCATTTTCAACAAGATTTTTGAAGTTTTTGAATGTTTCAAAAGCTTCTGATTTATCTGCAAGAAAATAAATCCATGTCTTGCGAGAAAAATCATCTGCAAGTACCAGCAGGTACCTTTTACTACTGTGAGAGGTTGGAGTGATGGGTCCACAAAGATCTTCATGAATCAATTCCAGTTTGTTTAATGCTCTCCATTTGCTTTTCTTTGGGAATTTTTTTTTGCAGTTGTTGCTTCCCAACATTGCAAATTGTGCAAAGTTTGACAGCTTTCTTTAATTTGGGTAATCCTTCCACCATTTGTTTTTGCTGCATGATTTGAATAGATTTACTATTCAAATGCCCATACCTCTTGTGCCACAGAACCTCCAAGTCTTCATCTTCTATTTTCAAACATTTGTCAACCAAGGGCTTCATCTTTGCATGAACTGAGAAGAGAACATGCGAGCTTCATCTTTGCATAAACTGAGAACATGCGAGCTTCATCTTTGCATGAACTGAGAACATGCGAGCTTCATCTTTGCATGAACTGAGAACATGCGATTCGCCATCATTTGTATGTTCATTATCAGGCCCCTTTGTTGATGATAGACTCTGCAGGTTCCTTCTTTGATTAAGATGACCAAGCGCTTCTCCTGTAGCAGCCCTATGGTTAGCAAATTGTTGATGAGATTGGGGACATAGTAGACATTTGTCACAGTTTGTGTGATACCTTCAACTTCGAATATGACACTGCCTCTTCCTTCAACTGCCAATTTTGAGTGCCTCTTCCTTCAACTGCCAATTTTGAGCTATTTCCCAACCAGACAGTGTGTTTGAAACTTTCGTCAAGCTCAACGAACCATGTTTTGTCCCCTGTCATATGATTTGAGCATCCGGAATAGAGAAACCAAATGACTTCTCTTTCAACTTTACTTTTCTTTGTGTACGCCATCAATAGCAGTTCTTCCTCCTCATCAAATTCAGCATAATTGACAGCTTCTTTTTCTAAGCCTGGACATTCAAATTGGTAATGTCCTTGCTTTCCACATCGAAAACAGTTGATGGTCGACCGGGTCACAAAAGATCTACCTCTTCCCCGTCCTCTAGAGTAACCTCTTCCTCTTTGAAATGTCCCTCTGCCTCTTCCTTGTCCATACCTTGGTACATTCTCCACCTGTAGAACCTGCTCTTCACTCCTCTTATCAATCACCTTTTGTTCATGTACAAGCAAAGATGCCTGTAATTCATTCATCGACTGTTAATTGATCAATGTCCTTGGATTCTTCAATTGAGCATACTACGAAGTTGAATTTATCGGTGAGACTTCGAAGTATTTTCTCAACAATTTTGACATCCGGCATATCTTCTCCGCAATTTCTCATGTCATTAGCAATAGACATAACTCTTGTAAAATACCCAGAAACACCTTCTCCTACTTTCATCTCTAAAGTTTCGAATGTTCTACGAAGTTGTTGTAGCTGGGCTCGCTTCACTCTAGCATTTCCTTGATACTTGAGTTTCATTGAATCCACAATTGCTTGGAAGTATCCTTTTGAATGATAGTTTCCAGAATACTCTTATCAATGGATTGAAAGAGATAATTCTTTGTTTTGAGATCTTTGAGCCTTGCTTCATCGATTTTCTTTTGTTGGGCTGCGCTTAGTGCTTCGTTTCCTTTTGGTTCCTCGAAACCAGATTGAATAGAACTCCAATATTCCTTGGAACGCAAGAGATTTTCCATGACCAAACTCCAATGCTCATAGTCTCCATCGAATTTAGGAACACATGGTGTAGCAAAACTTCCTAAATCACTTACCATTTGTTTGGTGTTTTTTCTCTCAAACACTATTTCTTCTCTCAAGTCCAATTAAGCTCTATACCAAATAGAGGGAATTGATTGATTTTTATTGAAGCATAACTACGCCTTAGCCTTACAAAACAGAATAATAAGCCAACCGAATCAGAAAAACAAATCAACTCTATTTGAAAAACAAACCGACCTAATCAAAAAAACAAATAACTCCTACAAATTCACTATTTGATAACAAATATAAAACATAGACAAATATGAAACTACTCCGTATTAATTAGCTATATCCTTGCAAACCAAGTGAGAAACTTGAACAGATCCTTCCTTATCACGAGAGTCACTCCCTCCCAGATCAAGGCATGACATTATGGTCCTACTTTAGAATTACCATTTATCCCTTAGTAGGTAAGCACCCGATCAGAACTATACGACATAGAGGGTATTGGATTGAGCTCCCATGATCTAATAAGAGGAAATCGATTGAGGTCCCATGATCGAAAAAAACTAATGCCGTCGTGGGTGTTCATGTTGGGCCACTTTTGACCCAATTCCAATGGGCTAACATACCACAGTGGTGAGTAGCAGCTACCTTCCACGACTCACAAATCCCTGTAATAAGAAGTATCATAAAATAAAGGAAGAACCGACCAAATCACCCAAATTTAATTAATTTATTTATTATTATTATTATTATTATTTTGTATTTTTCTTTAGGTAGATTTTAATATTGAAAAGGACAATACTACATAAGGATACATAGTAAATAAATGATTGTTTTTATTAGTTGGAAAATTAATGGAGGAGAAACCTAAAACGCAGAAATGAATAAATGTTGGGAAATAAAAATGAAAAATATAAAAACCGACAAAAAGATTAGGGCTGAGGTGGATATCAGATACTTGAATTCTGGAACAACCCGTTGGTGACGTGTCATAGAACATGGCCTTAGCTGTCGTGTTCATGGTCGTGGGTATGGGTGAGAGAAAAAAACCCAACAAAGAAGGCGAAGAAGGACACGAATGTTGAGAGAACGAAAGGACAAGTACCATATGGCGACGGTTCTCCGCGTAGGAGGACACGTGGCAGACATGCCACTCATGTTCCTCCCATGCTTATCCATATTGCACTTCCAACTCCAGCTCAAATGCGGCACCTCGATAACGTTTTTCTTTCTCTTTCTCTTTCTTACTTTCTCTCCCATTCAATTATTTCTTCTTCTTTTTCCTCATCTAATTTTGTCCATAACTTTTTTTCATTTCTTTCTTTTTCCTTTCCGACTTTAAAATTTTGTTTTAAATTTATCTTTTTTTTATCATGGTTCAACTTCAAAAGGGATTGTCGGGTTGCACTGAGTGTCGGTGTCTATTGATAGAGATTCACGGTAGACAATCAATCAGATCTAATGTTTAAACTAAATCTTAGAAGATATATTGCGTGTTGTACGTTAAATCTTGCAGATAGTTGAGATTTTCATTTACATTTTTATGAAAAATTATTGAGTCTAAAGTTGATTCTACCAACATATAAGATCGTGCAGGCAAACAAAACACACGTGCATATAATCTAAAATAGATAGAAGAACGAAACCGATGTGCGACCTAAAGACTTAATTTACCGTGAGTGAGAATGTATTCTTGAAGATAGCTCTTATAAATGGTGTTCAAAGGTTTCATTCTAAGGGAAATCTAAGTCCATGCTCCATCAACCCATATAATTACCGAAGTGGAAGCGGATTGGATTGGTAGCATAAATCCAAGTCCATGATCATCTTGTATGTCAACTATATACTGTTCAAGATTATACTAGTAACTCTGAATTTTTTATACCAAGGATAATATAAAATTGTAAATAAAATAATTAAAATTATTATTTAAAATGAAATAATTAATTACGAGACTTTAGAATAAATTTTATCAGTTTGCACGGTCTCTGAGTCTCTTAAGGATTTATAATGTGTTTCATGTATTCATACTATATAAGTATAGACTAAACTCATATGATCAATTATGAGCATGTATAGCTAAATGAGAGCGTAAATTATGTGAAAAGATCGGTTCAAAATCTGACAAGGGAAGTGAAGGCATTGCATAGTTGAGATATTGTCCTAGTTTATAATTATTTAGCATAATCGGAAGGATGAGATGAGTAAATACTACTCTTTTAGGAATGAGAGGCCAGTCTAAGAGCGATCGAATAAAAAACAATTTGAAGGATGAAAGTTCTTTAAAAAGCTTACATTATACCATTTAAAGAGAGAAAGAAAAGAAAAACAAGGCAACATAGTCGATCGAGATGGATTTGACCAGTAGAACTCTCGAAATCTTTAGTGAGTCACTAGAAATTTCATGAATACAATTGTCTCATGCTCGGTTTAAATGTTCTCTTTGCCCAAATACTTATAATGGTACTCTAAATTAAAGTTGTTTCTTAATCTGGAAGATTAGTGACATAATACGTAGAATTCTCTGTTGATTTTATTGTTTCCCTCTCACCTCCAATCGACTCCCGCACACACTATAACACACCGTCGTTGCCTCTGCTCACCAATCGCATGCTAAACGAATCACATGCTCAACAATGCAATCATCGTTCTAGTCACTGGTTCTGTCTATAGTCAACAATTCAACTAATTTGGTCAATGGTCTAGGGTCTAGGGTCAAGGGTCGGCTCGAGAGTTTTCTTCAACTTTTAGGTCGTATTCAAGGGTTTCCTTTAGCTTTTAACCTTGTTTGTAAATTTTATTTTAACCAATAATGGGACATTTTTTTTGTATGCATGGAAACTTAAAAGCATACATATATATGTGCATCAAAATTACATTAAGACATAAGACCATTACTTAATGTAATAACTCGATTTTCCTATTAAAATAAGGTCGTCATTATTTGCCTGACTTATCTAATATATACAAAATAAATAAATAAATAAATATATATATATATATATATATATATATATATATATATATATATATATATATATATAACATTTTATAAACGATGTCGTAGATTTAAACGTTTATAAAATCCATTTCAATATAAGAGTAACCATCAAGGAAATAGTGGAAACAAACTAACAAAAACTCTAAGTAAAGCAAACGTCTTAATCTAACTTAAGCTACAATTTCAATATAAATGCAACTATCTTAGCTTCAATCGCATGGCCTCCATTGTCATCGTCATCCATACAAAGGTACATTAACTTTACTTGAAGAATAATAGTAGCACGTGACTTGAATATCTTAAGAAATACTCAATAAGTAACCCGATTATTGGAGTTAGGAAATGCAATCATATACAATCAGGTTTGGATCAAGTTGGATGTGCAGTACTCATCTACACATGACCCACATCTACACATGACCCACACATGCACGCATGAACCCCAGGTGGGATCATATCCTTACACCCTGGACCTTGCCTTTAGCTATAGTACACTCACGTTGTTGGAAAAACCCATAGGTAAAGGAGCTCACGGAATATCATGGTGAGAAATTTAGAAACTTAGACTTCGATTGTGTAGCACTTGTTCTAACCCAGCGAACAAGTCAGTCGTGAGAAATTTAGACTTCGCAGACAATGTTGGCGTATGCTCGAGCCTCGAGTCACGTTTGAGAGAAATGTTTTAAAAAACATGAGTGAGGAAATAAGTTAAAATAATTTGAAAGAAAACAATGAAATAAGCTAAAAATGATTAGGAAACAATGACTTTAATAGCATATAACACGAGTATAAGTGACAACTAGTCATATCCCCCTATAGAATATTTTGAGGCATTTTAGCCCTCACGTGTATAGACATGATTTTGGTGAATGGTCATACACTTTTGTATTGGCACAACATGTAATAGTTAAAAACCTATCTAAGATGAAAGCATGTAAAATGGGTCTGGACCGGGCATGCGACCATGTACAACACGTCCGGGACAAGCATGATCAGGACATCCGGCATGCAGCTATAGACAACATGTCATGGACAAGCATGACTATGACACATGACATATCATGTAGAGGTATTATGCATCACAAAATATGGGAGTCACAACAAGATCCATAACTTAGTCATAGCATAACATAACATAATACATGTCAAACAATAAAAAAAAAAAAAAAAAAAAATGGTACATTGAAGGCCACAAAGCACGTGTCATTCATACTTCATTCAATTTATCCAACCAAGCCAATGGCAAAGTCTCTTATCTTATTGACCTAAGTCGAAGTCACTACACTTCATTGATGCTAACTTAAGGGTGCTCCTTTAAATCTAATTCTACCCAAGGAATCCAACGATCCTAATTTAGAATTCTATTGTGAAAATTGGCTTTAGCTAATTTGCATAAAATAATCTAATCTTAGCTCCAAATAATTTAAATTAGCTAAAAAGGTAGTCATACTCACCTTGAACACCTTTGAAATGTCAAAACGCCTCCAAAAAAGTTGAAAATGGTAGGAAAGGGTCCGAGCATATTAGACCTAAGTCAGATCAGCCGAAAAACTGTTTTGGAACCGTTAGAAAATGTATCCTCCAACTGGCTCTGAACTACGCAAGTGGGATGAACAGAGCAATTGTTGTGACTCAATAAGCCAACTGACCTCTCTTTTATATTAGAGTCAAGTCCCTAATTTTTCAACCCGATCGATGTAGGACAACTTTTCTTATTTTTATTTATGCGTGCGTGAGAATCACATTGAACTGTACGTTATAACCTAAGATGCAACTATCTATCTATGTGCATAGGAGTTGTACCACCTCTTTGTAACATGGCTTTGTGATGATCATCTATGAGTGTGCATCACTGTCTTACAAATCTTACTTGTGACAAATGTTCATTTGTGTGTACGGATGTTATCTAATTTTGAACGGTTCATACGTTACTCAATTTTTCAATATTGTACAATTAACGTATGCATATTTGATCGATCCGAGATTAATTGTTTAGTATTTTCAATATTCACACTTTTTTCTTTTTTCTTAGGTAGGGGAAAGGGCATGTGCTCTTGAATCTGAGTGTAATGGCAGGGAGATGCATGGGGTCTTGAATGTGTGCCAAAACCAAGGCTAAGTTCAGTCCTCTCCCTTTATTGATCAACCATTTGGAAGTTTCATGAAGCTCAAACGCCAAATTTTTATTAAATGTGATTTTATACATTTTTATATTAAATTTTAAAATTTCAATACATTTTTTAAGAAAAGTTCTAGGGTATTCATTAAAATTTTTAAAAATTTTAGTGTACTTTTGAAACGTTTTTTTAAATGTTTAAGGATATTTTGAAGCGAAGTATAAACGTTTTCAGATTAATGCTAAAAATATTTAAAAAAATTTTTTTGAGACAAAGCGTAAAATTTAAGGTATTTTTATTAATTTAGCAGGTGGGTTCACATGTGTACGTGAATATTTAATTTAGTATTTTTTTTATCATTTATTTAACACTAATTCAAATTAAACGATGAATGAAAAGAATGTAGTTTTGAATCTAAACCAAATCCACGTCCATGTTCAACTTATATATACAAAAAGATGTGAATGAATCTCATGATTTCTTTTGTTCTTCTCTCTTCTCTTTCAATTGTCGTACGAACGGTGTTGGATGTTTTCCAGCTGTGTCATAATGGAGACATTATTTGAACTTTCCGAAAAATTTTGTCTAGCAGAGATGACGATAGTATATTCAAATTTTTTTCTTTAAAGTTTAAAGTTGCAAAATTTTATTGAGGGCCTTAGAGGCCAAAATTCAAGATGACGTATAGGAAAAAGAAAACCGTAGTAAATTAAAAGAAAGGGCCAAAGTCAACCTCGAAGGGTAAAATGGTCATTTTCATCCACTTTCCTAACGAAATAAGGGAATCTAGACTTAACAAGGAATCGAGTCATAATTTGGTCGAAGATTCTTGTTAAGAATTGCTTAGTCGACATTGGAGAACTAGCTTCAGTCCACTATATCAAGGAATCTTGGAAGAATTGGAGGATAGATTTCGCACAACTTTCTTGAAGAAATGTCTACTCATTCAGAGTGGGAAGGCTAAGTTCAGCAAACCTTAAGAAATGGTAAGAAGTTAGTTTCTTACTAACTTTAGACTCATTTAATTTCTTATGTAGTTAATAGGATAAGATGAAAATTATTTTATTGGAGAGATAGAATAAAACCTTACCATTTTGGCAAAATAATCAAATTGATTCGAGTTAAGTAGACAGAGAGTTGACGTTGTAGAGTGTGTGACATCCAACACGTAGATTTGGGTACTAGATACCTTAAGGCCTGGTACCTGATCAGAAGGTACTTGTGACCCAACCTCTCGTGGTGGAAGTCAAGCATGCCTTCATGCATATCACTTAGTAGGCCTAGAAAAAATAGCTCGCTTGGACATTGGTAACCACTACAGGAATTAAACACCTCCATGGGTAGAGCATTACCCTCGGGGAGTTTTGAATAAGTTAGAATTTGGAGTGATAAAGTTTATCAACCTTGAGAGAGGAGCTATGGAGGTCATAACTGCAAAGTTTGGTTACCGTCTTTAAAAATTAAGTTCAAGTGTTAGATTTGTATGAACACAATAGGAACATTAAGCCATTTATGAATTGTGGGGTGATGGACATTCCCAATGAAGGATTGCCTATGAGTTTGACAAATTTGCTATGGGTTTAAGAACGAAAGATCCGAGCTCAATGGTAGAACATGGTTATTAGGATTATATGGTCGTGTTCTTATTCGTCCTCAGGATTGGACAAGGAGGCTCACTGCGTCAAGATTGTATAGGGTCAAGCGATGGCCCACTCTATTATCGTCTAAAGGAAGGACCAAACATCGTGATGATAGAAACGTAGCCTCGTTTAGGTTATCAGGATTAAGAAGATTTGAACTCCACTTCCACATGTATGATTGCGTATGAGATACTTGTGAAGTATGCTCAGAAAGAGACAAAGCCTCTAGATAACACGATTAAGGAACTACCTTAGTGGATGTAGAGTTTGTAACTAGCAAATAGGTAAGGCCAGCCGGAGACATAATATGTCACAGGGGATGGCAGGAGATTGCTCTGGCCATCAGGTGCCTAATATGGATTCCAAATAGGTAAGGCCAACAAGAAAGATAACACGTCACAGGGGATGCAGGAGATTGCTCTGGCCATCACGTGCCCAATGTAAATTCCAAATCTTGATTAGAAACATAGACATAAGACGTTATGCCTATTTAGAGGAACCATTTAAGAGCCGGTACAGAAACCCAGAAAGTTGATATGCTTGGATGAGCTAACGATGGAATATCACTACTAGAGGGGGCTCGATTAGGTCAACCATGAGACATTACGAGAGCTAACCTAGGTGAATGCCAGAAAAATCATGAAATGATTATCTACTCCCAAATAGCTCATACTTAACTCAAATGAGTAATAACACTCAAGAGAGCAACATAGCAGAGCGTCATACTATGATGAGGGCCCGAGTTGGTCACATGAGAAGAACTACTAAAAACTGCTTTTAGAGTCACTCTTAGCATCTAGAGACTAACGTTATGTCCTTCGACCTGACCAATGCCCCTATAAAGTTTAAGGGCCAGATAAACCGAGTGTTCATAGGAATTTCTCAATGCGGTTCTCATTCTTGACTTTGACGATATACCAACATACCTCAAGATGGAGGCAGATCATAAGGAACAATTGAGGAGATCCTAAACATGTTAAGAACATACCAATTTTATGTCAAGTTCTCAAAGTGTGAGCTTTAATTGCAAGATATGACATTCCTAAGTCGCGTGGTATCGGTTGAGGGGGATCAAAATGGATCTAGCTAAGATCGATAATTGACCCTAATCATGGCTTAAGGACTAGGAAAGGTAAAACAAAAGTTAAACTCACCAATTCATCATACATATACTCTAAGTCACATAACATCAATTCAATCATACACGTTTTCCAACTTCCCATCATGCTTTTGGTGACACTAACAAACAATAAATCATCATTATCATGCATAGTCTAGTCATTATCATGTGTCTATATACGTTATGGCAAAGTCCCAACAACATAAATAAATCAATTAGAGTATCAGAAATCCTAAATCAAACATACAAATTAAACCTTTCAAATTTCTGTTTTATTGAATTTGTCCTAGGAAACTCCTGTAAGTATTTCTTCAAGAAATATCCAAGCGGTAACTTACTTATTTGAGCATGTTTGGGTGCTCAGTTCTTAAGCTTCTCTAGCTCCAAATCCAACAGTAAATTGTGAGTATTGATCGGTTTGAGATCCACATAAGCAAAACACTATAAAGGAAAACGTGATTACTCAACCATTCAAGTATGCTCGAAAATCTTGTGTTTCATGCCTTATTTTGCACATCATTCTTCAAAAGCAAGTGTAGTCCTATCACAACAAAAGCATTTAGCATTTCTCTAGTGCTTGCTCATGGGGTCCTTAAGATTAGGTATGAGGAGTCACTCTTTTTTTTTTTTTTAGCAAATGGGAGCCTTATTCGTTCTCCAAACACGCCAAGTACACCGTGGTGTTAAACTCGATCCCCTTGACTAAAACCAAAGAAGACAAGATTTAGAGAACTTATGCTAAAAGTTGACAATATCATACCAACGTAGAGATTCATTGTTCCTATCAGTGGTGCCATTATCTTATCTTAGTCATATCAATAGAATTCTCAAGTGTCAAACAAAGAAGTTGTGAGCCTCATAGCCATAGTGTGACTCAAGTGTCGAACAAAGAAATTATGAGTCTCAAAGATGCCTGTGTGAGCCTCGAAGGTGCATTCTTAGGGAAGATTCATGGTAGAGCTCTATTGGATTACCAATCTACCCTAGAGAAGAGGAACCATTTAGGATGATGCTATATGGATAAATGAATGCATAAGGTGAAGTTCAATGGTGTATTTTGATGGAGGACGGCTCAATGGTATACTTTGTTCGAGAACTCTAGAGAAAAAGGAATTGTCAGGGAGGCTGAATGACGTACTTTGTTAAAGGAGAGGATTGTTGAAGATGGTTGAAATCTCACATTGGTTAATTAAGGGAAAGACGATAAATATATAAGTAAGAGACACTACCTCTATTGGTATGACTGCATTTTGAGGAACCAAAATTAAAAACACGAGAGCTCATACTCAAAATGGAGAATATCATACCAATGTGGAGATTTGTTGTTTCTATCAATGGTATCAAAACATGTCTTTATCATAACTTAGCTATGTTAATAGAATCCCAAATGAGTCGAACCTTATAATGTAGCCTGTTTGAGAGCTCCAAAAAAGAAGTCGAGAAGACGTGTAGAGCAGATTCAAAAGATTATCACAAAAAGTAACCCAAAGTACAAAATGGCATCATGATGAGAATTGAAAAATATAACATAATTTAATAAATAAATTAAATAAAGTGAAAAAAATGTTGACCGTCAATTGAGATGAGGGAGAGAGAGCATTTATTTCAAGTCTTATCAACACAACGACACCATTTGTAGCTTCAAATATAAACGAAGAATATTCCCACCACACACTTCCACTTCATACCCTTTTTTTTTTCTCTCTTTTTTTCTTTTTTTTTTTAATAATTAAAAAATATAAACCGACTCACATTTTTAGTGCCAATACGAGATACAAAATTTAAATTATTAATTTCATTGTATTTAAGTTAATACAAAATTGAAATTACAAAATGGCCCTTCAATTTAATTTATTTTTTTTCTCTATCCTATTCTTTTTATTTTTAAAAGAAAAGTTTTAATTATTAGGGATTTTAAATTCATTATTTAAGTTTGAAATCTATTTATTTTTTTAGCATTTAAAATATAAATTACAAAAAGGGTAAAACATGAATACTTTGGATTATGAAAAAAGAAGAATAAATATAAAAAAAAAAAAAATGTTAGGAATATCCGATTAAATACACGAATATTCAATTTAATGGATATATAAATTTGTCTCCCAAAGTACACATAAATTTTAGAATATCCACCAACTTTGTTTTTTTTTTTTTATTTTAAATTGGACAAATCATGTCTAGGCTTCTCAGACCTATTTTAAAATGTACAATAAGGGTGTGACTAATCATCAATTCTTCCTACCTCGAGTTACATGATATTTAAGGTTTCATCCAACCTTAGTGTTTTTGACCCATTTGGCATTTTCAGGGTATGCAAACTCCTCTCACCTAAATTTTGTATGACTATAGGACAAATCATGTCTAGCCCTGTTAGACATATTTTAAAATATACAACATAGCTGTGACTAATCATCAATTCTTTCTACTTCGAGTTACATGATATTTAAGGTTCCTCCAACCTGACCCATTTGGTATTTTCTTCAAATATTCGTAGGGAATGCAAATCCAAATTGGCTTAACTGACTCCGGATTGGAAGTATAAATAAGAAAAAGTGGTAAAATAAAATTTGGGGATTTGATGATGATTATTATTATTATTATTATTTGGTTGGAAAACATGGCTTTAAAAGGGGGGGGGGGGGTTCGTCTTGGAGCAGTAGAGAGAGAGAGAGAGAGAGAGAGAGAGAGAGAATGAAGGGTGGGTATTGTGTGAAGGAGCAGAAGGCATGTGTGGGATGGGTTGAAACGTATTTCAAGGACTGTCTTTGCAATCTGAGAGACGACATGTCGTTCGGGTTCGGCGTTGTAAGTCTCCTCTGTTGGGGCCTCGCTGAGATTCCTCAAATCGTCACCAATTTCCGCACCAAGTCCAGCCATGGCGTCTCTATCCTCTTCCTCCTCACTTGGGTCGCCGGGTACTTCTTCTCTCTCTCTCTCTCTCTCTCTCTCTCTCTCTCTCCTTAAAACGCCGCCGTTTCATCTCTTTCTTTGTCTCGCAGCGATGCGTTTAATCTGCTGGGCTGCCTTCTGGAACCTGCCACTGTGAGTCACTCGGTCCAACTCGGTCCAACTCGGTCCAACTCGGTTTGGTTTCTTTCTTTCTTTATTTTCCACTAATTTCTTTCTTTTTTTTTTTTTTTTTTGCTTTTATTTCAGCTCCCCACTCAGCTCTACACAGCGCTGGTGAGTACCCTTTTTTTCTTCTTTTAATTCCCTTTTCCCTAATTTAAAATTAAAAAGTAATTAATTTCTAATTATTATAAAATTAAAAAATTAAAATATATATATTTGTGAGGGTGATTAGACATGGGTGTCTGCAGCTTTACACAGTGAATACGATAGTATTGGTTCTGCAAAGCGTTTATTATGATTACGTCACTAGAAGGCGCAGTGACCGCAAGACCAAATCTCACCAAACGGTACCGTTTTATTCCTTTTATTTTTTTTTTAGAAAATTATGAATAATAGTGCTATATGATCGAACCCATTTGTATTACCCAACTCAAATCATAAATACTGAGAGATTATATGATCGAATAGGGTTACAATCGGATTTGAAAATTTGCTCGGTTTGCTGGTTGATAATTTGTTGGTTGGGTTAACCGGATCATTCCAAAAATAGGGTTATAATTTAATACTATCTTAATAATTACAATTAAGAATATTGACTATGTAATGTCTTGTAAATTTAAATATTTAATTATTTAGTTTTTTAAATTTTAAATTTAGAATTTTTTTTTTTATTAGATTAAAATAAAAGAAAAATAAAGAATAGACCAAAAGTAAAAGTAATTGTTTTGTATTATGACAATGAAAGGCGGCGGAAGAGGAAAACACGCCGTTAAAAGGCAGTAAAGGCGTTAGCTACGCCGGAATTCCAATTCCCAAAGCTTCCCCGAAGGCCACTCCACGCCGGGAATTCTACTTCACGTCAGCTCGGTCGTTGGCCGGCAGCGATACGCCGCCGTTTCGGGCGTTTCTCCGGTTACCGAAAAGTGAACCCTCCGCTCTCGGGAACGACAGCTCATCTTCGGACGATGAATCCGAAAGTGGCGCCGTGTCGTCCAACTCAACTTTTACCCAGCCGAGGCCCATTCCTCGATCGGTTACCTCTCTTACTTACCTTCAGTCATTCAGCTTCAGTAATTAAAAATTACTGTTCCTTTGGTTTGGTTGTTATTATATTGAAATGATTTGGCATGTTTCAGGTTGGTTATGGCACGTTTTTGGCAGCTTCAGCAAATTTGCCTTTCCAAAGCAAAGGCTTCTCAGATGGATTTAGAGGAAGGAAGCTTTTACAAGTAAGTATTTATGATTTATGATTTATGATTTATGATTTTCATTTTAACAAATAAATTAAATTATGATTTGGGTAATTTGTTTTATTGGTGTTCGTTCCTTGGTTGGGTTGGGTCGGGTTGATACATTGTTTAGACTCAACCCAATTGTTCACGTTGTAAATGTGAGATCCCGCCTCAGTTGGAGAGGGGAACGGAACATTGCTTATAAATACTTGAAAACCTCTCTCTACGAGATGTTTTTTTTTTAAATTGTGAGACTAATGACACTAATGGGCTAAAACGGACAATATTTGCTAGCGGTGGGCTTTGACGGTTGCAAATGGTATCAAAGCCAGCCACTGATAGTTGGTAAGGACATTGGGCTCCCAAGGAGTAGATTGTGAGATCCTACATCGGTTGGAGAGGGGAACGAAACATTGTTTATAAGGGTGTGGAAACCTCTCCTTACCAGACACGTTTTAAAACCGTGAGACTGATGACAATACGTAATGGGTCAAAGTAAACAATATGTATTAACAGTGAGTTCGGGTTGTTATAAATTGTGATACTGGCGATACGTAACGGGCCAAAACGGACAATATTTGCTAGTGGTGGGCTTAGACTCTTACAAATGGTATCAGAACTAGACAGTGGACAGTGTAGTTGGGGGTGGATTGTGAGATCCCACATTGGTTGGAAAAGGCAACAGCTAACGAGGAAGTTGGGTCTCCAAGTGGGTGAATTGTGAGATCCCACGTGAGTTGGAAAAGGGAACAAAGCATTGGTTGTAAGGGCGTGGAAACCTTTCTCTACTATACGCGTTTTAAAACCATGAGACTGATGACAATACGTAACGGGGCAAAGCAGACTATTTTTGTTAGCGGTGGGTTTGGGCTGTTACAAAATCGTGATATTGACGACAATATGTAACGGGCCAAAGCGGACAATATTTGCTAACGTTAGGCTTGAGCTGTTACAAATGGTATCAGAACGGGCCAAAGCAGACAATATTTGCTAGCGTTTGGCTTGAACTATTACAAATGGTACCAGAGCTAGACACCGGACGGTGTGCCAGCGAGGACGCTAGCTGGCCCCAAGGGGGAGTGGATTGTGAGATTCTACATCGGTTGGTTGGAGAGAGGAACGAAACATTAGTAATAAGGGTGTGGAAACCTCTCCCTACCTTTTAATATTGTGAGGCTGACAGCTACACGTAGTGGGCCAAAGTGGATAATATTTGCCAGTAGTGGGTTTGGGCTGTTATAGTAAATTTTTTCAATCAAAACAACAGAGATATAATTGTACCGCACGCAAAAATTATTTTTTAAAATTAACAATAAATTCGAGTGTGTTTAATTTAACTTAATCTAGTTTTGTAGAACCCATAAACTAACTCAACTCAAATAAGTTCATAATCCAACCCAACATCAAATTTTTCGGGTTATTGAATTATATAACGTGTATTTACAGGAACATGCAACCCATAGCGGGTTTGGGCAATTCTTGGGTTGGCTTATGGCTGCTATATACATGGGTGGTAGACTTCCTCAGATTTGGTTAAATGTGGGTATCAAATTTTGAATCTTTTTATTCTTTTTAATTTTTATTATTATCCTCAAATTTATTTATTTTATTTTCTTGCCAGATCAAAAGAGGAAGTGTGGAGGGGCTGAATCCCCTCATGTTCGTGTTTGCGTTGGTTGCCAATGCCACTTATGTAGCAAGGTAAGGTTCGTTTTCTCGATACCGACCTCGATATCGATTTCGGGTTTTTTGATATCGTCCTCTCGTTGAATGAATGCAGTATTGTCGTGAGAAGTACGGAATGGGATAAAATCAAAGCTAACATGCCGTGGCTGCTCGATGCCGTTGTTTGCGTCGTCCTCGACTTATTCGTATCCTTTTTCGTGATCCTTTTACACTATGATTTGGTTTGAAATGTGAAGCCTTAACTCAAACACCCAATAGATAATTGTGCAGTATATATATTACAGAAGTTTTAGAAGGAAGAAGCAAAGTGGAGGAAGAGAGTATGAAGAAGCAACAAAGCATGCAACCTTGTGACCAATTTAAGTAAAAATAATGCCTTTTCTTCTTCATTTCTTGCATTCAGTGGCACAAAATGGGTCCTTTTGGCCTCTTTACTGAGTGATTCAAGAGGCTGCTAATGGAAGGTTGAATATTCTTTGTACTGTTCTTGAAGGTTTCTAGACTTGTTTTTAGTTTTAAACTCTTGAAAGGGTGTTGTGATGATCCTTTATGGGAGTTTTATGTTTGTGTTGTTTGGAGTTGAAATGCAAAGAATGAATTTGATTTGGGTTTCCAAAATAAATCCCAAAAGCCCAATGAAATGGTCCTTATGAGATTATGGAAGATAGAAATATCGACTTTTGAGATCATAATAGTTACTGGGCTATTATCGAACTAGTACTCGGTATTACGGTTTTGCACATTACTCGTGGTAGCCATAGCACTCTGCTCATTTACGAATTCTTTTCTCGGGTTGTTGAAATTATCACTAGCATGAAGAGTTATGAACAAATTATTCCAAAAAGAGTAAATGAAAAAGTTATTGAGATTCGATATCCATTTTACCTGTAGGATTGAGGCTTTGTAGGAACTCACTTCGAAATGGGGCGAAGATTGCATATTTGGACGAGTGAGGGAGGAAGTGAGGGATATTTTTTCCCGTTAGATAAATGGGGTTGATGGCCAGATTATATTTTTGTTTCAGTCCCCATCCTCACAAGAACGCAGAGAAAATAATCTTTAGACTTTTAATTAGAGTTAGCTTTACACTATACAAAAAGATAAAAAGTTCATTTTCGATGGTATAATTTTAATATTATAAAAACTTCTCATCTTGTTAGCTAAAAAACACCTTTAATAGCATTTTGATTATTGTAGAAGAACATTGTCCAATTCGTTTATGGCATTTTTAGGCTCATTATGATAGCCAAGCCAAAGTTATAGATTGTAGGTGACTTCTAATAGCATTTTCTTTGGTTCACGTTACTTTGAGAAAAGATTTGTCACGATCCAATATTTTACTATGGTCGAGATTCAAAATGACAATAACGTGTAGCATGTATGCATGAAAACTTAAAAGAAGACATCATTTCAAAAATAATTTATTTCATACGAAATAAATCAATACATGACCAGTTTTTGACAATGAAAACATGAAAAACTGTGTGTACAAAAAGAAAGACCAAACTGACGCCCTAGGACATGCTTTCCTCTGTAACAATCCACATCTCTCAACACGCCCTCTATTGACTCGACACCTCACGCACTTGAAAAAGGAAGATGTAGCATGGATGAGTGTTAATCCCTAAGAGGTTCTTATGTCGAGCTGTAATGACGGGTGTCTTTCTATGAGGCGCTACCTCTGCATGGCATTCTGAGACTATATGGTATCTTACCTAGGGGTGTGCTGAGTGACACAATCGCGCTTTCGAAGGCAACGGACTAGCGATTGTGCGGCACTCACTTTCCAGCGACAAGTGAGCTTAAGCCAATTTGTTCTTGCATCGCCTACGGTCAAGCGACGTACGATCGAGCCTCTAGCCTCGGTTTTAAAAGAAGGTTTTAGAAAACGAGGAGAGAGAGAGATTTTAGAAAACAGGAGAGAGAGAGATTTTAGAAAGAGAGATTTTGGAAAGAGACGTTATATAAGCAAGCAAGAGAAAGACAACAACGGCTTAGCATATATAACCTTGGGTAGGGAGAAGTTGACAACTAGTCATATTCCCCTATAGTACATTCTGAGCAATTTTAAGTCTGGCAGGCCCAGACATGATATTTTTGAGGCGTCATACGCCCTAGAATTACAAAAGAAAAAACACTAGAATGAAAAGACATGACAAGGGTTGGCTTGTCATGGGCATGCGGCCATGGGCAACATGCCCTGGACGAGCATGATCGTGATACTGAGTACCTCCTAGGCCCATGATAGTACCCCTTATTGGGGGGAGGGCGCGATCCCTCCCTTTCCAATGTAGATAATGGGTTGTACGACGTGGAGACACGTTTCCCATGCGAAATGGCTAGGAACAGTGAAAACTGATCAGGAACCCGTGGTACTCCCACGAAGCTCTATACTGTTCACACAACTAGCACCCTAAGAACACTCCTAAGGTACTTCGTTGCCGTGGTGATTTGTTAGGCTCTTGGGGAAAGGATAGGCATAAACTCAATAACTTGTCACTCTAACCACGTATCACTAGGCTTACTATAATAACGTTTCATAAACATTATCCTAATGTACAAACATCAAGCATTAATCTGGCGTACAAACATCAAACATCTAGATACATCATACACGGTTCATGCAAAATAAAATAGGCAAACATGCTCAATGGGGCGATAACGTCCATCAGCACCCGGAACGCAGAGTTCACAACTTTTCCATCCTTCTTTCAGCATGAATAAGCATATACATACTAAAGGAAGCATAAAGCATGAATAACTTTCAATAGTACTTCATCTTATCACCTAAGCTCATATCATGGAAAATCTAGCCATCTAACGTTCTTAAACTAGCATGCATGCATACTCAAGCGATTCCTACAAGTATTTCTTCCAAAGTTTCGTGTAGGGACTACAAAGTTGACCATACCCTTTCGCTTAGCGTTTCTATTGCAAGTTATGTGTTCAAAAGTATTGATTTTCCTCAATTAGATCCCTATTCACATAAAAACGTGGTTAAAATTGAAATCAGGACAAAAATCGGGGAAACAAAAATCGAACGGGCAAAAAACAACATCTCAAGTCTACTTGCAGGTTTCACGCGCGTGTGCTTTCTGTAGTCGTGGGTCGACGATTTGGTTCGGGTCAGCCGGTTCGAATGGACCATGGGTTGCTACGGTTTGGGTCGACTAGTGGAGCATGGGTCAAGTCAGTGCAGTAGCAGACACATGTCGCTGAACGAGTGGAGTCGCGTTGCTCCAGGCGACGTTCGACGCATATTGCCGTCTATTTGGTACACGGAGACCCTACCGTCGGTTGACACGTGGTTCGCTAATCATTTCTCTCTCCTGCAAACTGCAATATGGAACCCATTTCCTATCAGATTTTTTTATTTTCTCATTTTCATATCTTTCGATTAAGAACTCAAATCACGTTGATTCTTTCATCAAAGTTTTAGATCATGTTACAAGCTACATTCTGGTATTTTTTTTTCTTGAATTTTGCTTCCATACAAAATGAGATTTGAGCATCGAAAGAAGGTAAATCTCTTGCTTACCGTTCTTGGAAGAACACTCTCGAATCTTTCATTTCTGGCCAAGTTCTTCACAGAATCAGTGGAATCAGTTCTTCACAGAATCAGTGGAACGTGTATTGATGCGACTGTCTGCTCGTTACTGCTGTCTAGGGCCACGCTGGCTAAAAATGCGTTTGCGCCACTACGAATCATCTTCCTGGCCTTCAGTGCTGTTATGACGCTTGGGGATCTTTTGGAAGTGGCTCCCTTGTATGTCAAGCTATTCCTTGACGGGAGTCTAAGAGTCACTATTCGAGTCTCACAATCTATCAGAGCGTGATTCTCGCCTAGCCAATCCATACCCAAGATGACATTGAAGTCTTGCATGCTTAACACTATAAGTGCGGCTCTTATGACATGTCTTGACACTGTTACACAACCTTCCTTAACTCTATGAGTAGCCATCAATAGTTTGTGAGTAGGAGTAGACACTGATAGGGTGATCTCTAAGGGTTTCTTTTCTAGGTGTGCTAGCTCTACAAATTCTTCATATACGAAAGAATGTGTAGAACCCGAATCAAATAACACCAAGGTAAAATGACCGAAGACAGGTAGTGTACCTGTATAACTGCGTTAGGCTCGTCAGCTTGCCTAGCTATGGTTGCATGGGATACAGCTCAACCATGCTGATGTTGAGCACCTCGGCTCCTCTGATACTTCTAAGGGCAATCTGCTACAAAGTGCTCTGTTTGGCCACATCTGTAGCATGTGTATGTTTCTGCTCTACACTTCCCTAGGTGAGAACGCCAGAAATTAAGAAAAATGGTTTTGTTCTGCGTCGGGGCTTTCCCCCACTTATCAATGCGGCTGCGGGGAGGTCTACCAGTTTTGGGGTGGCTCTAGTCTGTCCTCTTCTCCTGAACTGCGGTGTGAGATGTTTGGGTTGATCTTGACTGCAACTTGTCAATACTAGACATGTCAATGAGGATGGCCACTAGGGGTGTACATGGTCCGGGTTGGGTTAGGTTGAAGGATTTTTTTGATCCAACCAAAAAGTTCGGGTTGGTTGGATTGGTAACCCAACCCAACCCAACTCTCTGTTTTCGGGTTGGGTTTGGGTTGGTTCAAAAAAAATTAAAAAAAATTAATTTGTATGACCTAAAATGATAAAATAATTACCACCTATAAGCTTCTAGATTAAAAGTATCAAGCTATCAAGCTCTCTATTGTATTCATATTATTATCTATAAATATGTAAATGATATGCAATAAATTAATTCCAAAGTTACCCATCTAATTAAATCATTTACATTTACAGTCTATAATCATTCCACAAAATGCTTAAAAATTCACCTATAAATATGTAAAGAATATTCAATGAATCAATTCCAAAGTTATAACATGGAACAAAATGCCTAAAAATGCAAAACTATCCAACCCTCTATTGGATTCTTAATTACTGCAAAATATAAATAGCATCTTGAAAGTTAGTTACATACGTTTTAAGCTTGTTTAGAAAAAGCATATTGTAACTTCAAATATTTTACTTACATTGAAAAACAATTATTCATGCATGACATTGGTGGAGCTTGAGGGTCTTAAATGATCTGAAAAAATAAAATATAAAGTGTGATATAATAGTATAGAATACATATTAACAAATAGACAATAAATAGATTTGGATTTACATGTCTCAATCTTAGAAAACATCTCAAAATCTTTAAGTTGTTAAGGAAGATCTAACGATTTTGTATAGATCCAATTTTGTGTACATATCAAAGCTTCCACGGTTTTAGGTGTCAAAGAACTCCTAAAAGAATAAAAAATCGTCCTATCCGTACTAAATGCTGATTCATAAGATACAGTCGACACTGGAACGGCCAAAACATTTCGGGCAATTTTTTTTATAAAACTCTATATTTAAACTCATTTGCTTTACACCATGCCAAAACATCAAAATTATCATCAAGTTCTTCACTAGGGTCAGATAAATATCGATCCACATCATTTTTTAACTCAAGTGAATTTTGCTTTTCTCTTCTTCGTTTGTATCTTGATAATACTAATATTGAACTACTCAAATTCACTTCTCAATTGTGTCCATCTCCATACTCATGGATTTAGATGTGGGTCTTGATTCAGATTGATGATGATCTTGAGCATTATCATAAAACTTGTAGTATCGTACACACGAATTAAATAATTCTTTATGCTATCCACCATCACTTTAGCGATAGCATCTTCATAAATATTCGAAAAGCAAAATGATTGTAATCCAATTTGTAACGAGGATCGAGTACCACTGCTATGAATATCAACTCATTAATTCTTTCCACTGAGCCAATATTTGTCATATTAACTTTCTGCTGTGAATATCAACTTATTAATTCTTTCCACTTAGCCCAATATTTGTCATATTAACCTTCATATTTGAACTCATGTTACTTATCTTTGTAGTGACATCATAGAAAACCTTAAAAAACTTTACAAACATTGCAACATTTTTCTAATCATCAATGATTGGTGACCCTACTTTTTTATTTCCACGATCCCGTCTATGAAGTAATCAACATAATCTAATTCTTCTTCCTCTAGTACTTTGAAAGCTTTGTCAAATTTCAAGGCATGATCAAGCATCAAATGAGTGGAATTCGATCAAGTCGTCACATCCAAACAAACAAGTGCTTTACATTTAATTTTTTGTTGTCCAACACGATCTTTAAATTTTGTCAATCTCTTGGGGATGATCTAACATACCTCACGACATTGCGAACACTAGAAATGGAGTCATTCATTTCTTTAAGCTCTTCATTCACAATCAAGTTAATTATGTGAGCACAACACCTCATGTGTAATATTTCTCCATCTAAGACAAGTGAATTCCAACTTCTAAGCCTTCTCATAATATATGAAATAGCTATATCATTGGAACTTGCATTATCAACTGTGCAGAGAAAACCTTATCGATTCTCCGTTCTAATAAACAACTCTCAATAATCTTGCCGCCAATAGTCTCTCCCTTGTGGTTAGCAACTTGACAAAAGTTGAGAATTCTTTTATGCAAATTTCATTCTGAATCAATAAAATGTGCGGTGATTACCATGTAATTAATGTTTTGCAACGAAGTTCATGTGTCAGTGGTAAGACAAACCTGATATGAACCAAGAGACATCAATCATACAATATACTTCAATGAAGATGTGAAGAAAAGGTTGTCAAAATTATCAAAAGATGTTTCAATTCATGCTACATTGAAGAAGAATGAAGTTCGATTGTTGTAAATTTTGGGTGGGTTACAATTTAGAGTTATTGTATTTTAAGACTTTTTATTTAATTTCGGTTACATTTACATAATGGCTAATTATGGTAATTAAGTATGAATGTTACAACTTTTGGTATGCCTTTAATAGTTTCATTTTGAGGCTATATAAAGTCATGTATGTTGTATTTGTAAGCAGACTTGGAAAATGTAGTAAAAGAAGCATTTGTGCTCTTCTTTAGCCATGGCTAAGTTTCTTTGCAACTCTATGTAGTTTAGGTTGCATGTAGAATCATTCAAGCTCGACATGATCAATCTTGCTTGTGGAGTGATTCGAATCTCAATCAAGTGTTCTTGTCTTGAGATATTTGATCAACAAGAATCATTGAAGCTAGACATGATCGATCTTGCTTCTGGAGTGATTCAAATCTCAAACAAAGTGTTCTTGGCTTGAGATATTCGATCAACAAGGTAATCCGAATCTTACCCCCCTTGTAGTTGATTTCCTTATCTTATCAAAACCCCTCCTCGAATCACTAACTAAAAAATCTTTCAATTTTTTTTTCTTCTAGACAGAGCTGAAATATATCTTTAGCAATAGTTACTCTTGACAGAGGGTCAAACTTAGGACATGCAATACTACAAAACAATTTGAAACCCTCATTCTCTACAAATTTAAATGACAACTCATCCATAATTATGATCTTGGCACATGCTGCTCTACATCTTGTTTGACTACATAATGAAGTAACAATATAACTACCACCCTTTCCATCTATTGAAGGTTGAAAATTTAGAGTGGTTTGTCCTTTGTCCTCGACCTTATATGCATACTTTCTACACTGATTTTTTAAGTGCTTCCATTACGTGCTAGTTCCATAAGAATTAATATCACAAGCATACTCCTTAGAACAATAGTTGCACTTGCACCTCGAGATGATCCCACACGGTTGATTTACTAGGGTTTTTCTTCTTAAATTCAGATTGTGCAGCCATTGTGGATTCGATGCATTAGAATTACTCGAGCTATTTGCACATCCAGTTGCACTGTTGTTTTCCATCTATAAAAAGTAAAGTAGAACTATTATGATTCAAACATTCAACCCAATATCAACAATTACCATAGAGTTAACGGGGATATAACAAAAAGAGAAAAAACTTACTCGTTATGGCGTTCCAGGAGACTAAAGAGAGAAACAAGACAAAGAACGCGAGAGAATGCTGTTGAGATCAAATTCCTTGTGAGAGACTAAGTATCGAAGAGAGAAATTTGTATTTTGGGTGAAGGTTTGTATTTTGGTGAGGATGAGAGAGAAGAGGCTGAAAAGAGAGAAAAAGGCATTGAAGTTGTGAGAGAGTGAAAGAGAGATAAAGATAGCTAGGCTTTGAGAGAGAGAAGAGGCTTTGTATTTTGACATAGGCTAAGAGAGAAGAAGCAGAGAACAGGGAGAGACGCAGAGGGCAGAGAGAGACACAGAAAGAGAGAGTTCGGCTGACTGAGGATGAGGGAGAGAAATGTTGGGCTGACTTAGAAATGAGGCTTTTTGTGAAGTAATTGAAGTTGAGACAGACTTGTTATTTTAAATTTGTTTACACGTAATTATTGGGATTTGTTAAAAAGTGTCAGGCTTGGCTTTGTAAGAGGTGGTTAGAGACAAGACAAGACAGGAGCATGGATTATTGGGTTTTGATGTTGGGCCCTTGTGCTTCAATTTCTTTTTTTTTTCGACTTAATAATTTTCTTTTGGAACCCGAAATTGGAACCCGAATCCAATTCATATTAGATCGGGTTAAAAAGAATGGACCCAACCTAAACTCAAAATCCAACACAACCCAACCCAACCCTTATACTTCGGGTTGGGTCAGGTATGATTCTTGGGCTTTCGGATTGGGTGTACACCCCTAATCGCCATTCGAAGGGCTTCTGCATAATCTGAGGATACTTGGGCTGCCACATGCCCCTTTAGGTCCTCCCTTAGACCAACAATGAATCGTTTGCCCTTCAACTCCTCTATACTAACATATACTGGAGAAAACCTTGCCAGCCTGTTAAATTCCAGATCATACTCCTTCACTGAATGACCCCCTTTTTGAGCTCAAGAAATGTACTTGCATTTTCATTCTAGTAGTGATAGGTTAGTATTTGTGAAGGTAGGCTTCTTTAAACTAGCACCAAGTAATAGTCTCTCCATGCGATGCAATAATTCACCAAAAATGCGCCTTTTCACCAAAAATTTGTCTCCTTTCAACGTATATGTCCCACAATGGACTTGATACTCCAATGGATAGTTCATGTAAAGGAAGGTTGTTTCAATAGCCTCCAGCTAGGTCTCCGCTGTGATAGGATCTACTTTACTGTCGTCAAAGAAAGACAATTTATACCTCTGAAAATCTTTCAGGTAGCAGGACTCCACAGTCATAGCCTCAGAGTCTCTAGTCCCTTGCACTAATATTTGATTAGCCACCATTGTCTGTATTATTTGAGTCATCTGAGTCTAATTTTCTATTTAGGTTAACATAAATGCTTGTAGCACCTCCAGAGTGAGCGTGGTTGTCGCTGGTTGGGCGGAACCTAGGTGTTAGTGGCTGGCTCCAGTGGGACCACCTCAGGGAGAGGAGCAGTAGAATATGCATTAAGAAAGTCTTGGGCCACCGCTCCCCTTTGGTTCATTCCAGTTCTTGGTGCCCGCAATACAGTTCTCTCACTCTGCTTGGGGCACGTCTCTCCAACCTCCTTTTGAGGTTCAGGTTTTTCCACCTCAGATGGTGGAACAACGGTGTCTTGGACCACTTTTTTTTTTCCCTTCTGGGTCCAGGCCCGATATAGGGTCTGTGTCTTTTTGGTGTCATTATCTACCACAATAGAAAAACTACAATTACATTTCGTTCATAGCACATCCTCTAGGAAATGCGCAATTACAACACAACAGAAAGTTATGGTATATTCTTTAAATATCAACTTAGCTCTTGACTTCACAATTCAAATCGGTGAGATTATATGGTCACGAGCGGCACGTGATTGATGGGCATGGTCACAGAGGATATGACTCTATAACCTAAGTGTCTATAGGACCTATTTTTTGGTGCTCTAATACCAATATGTCACGACTCAATATTTTACTATAAGTCGAGACTCAAAAATTACAATAATGTATAGTGTGTATGCATGAAAACTCAAAAGAAGACATCATTTCAAAATTCATTTATTTCATAAGAAAGAAATCAATACGTGACCAGTTTTGTGAATAAAAGGACATCCAAAGGGAGTTAACATCTCCTTACACTCTAGAACAAAATGTAATCGCTGAACGAAAAAAAATAGAATTCTTGTGGAGACGACAAGAAGTAGGTTACAAGCAAGGAGATTTTCAAACCAATTTTGGGTAGAAGTTTAGCAACATCTATCCATCTATTAAATCTCTCACCAACAACCCTCTTAATGAAAAGATTTCAATTAAAAGAGATGTAATATTTGATGAAAATGTGAGTTGAGATTGGAAAGAATAGGAGCAGGAAGAGATTATAGTTGAAGTTTGTTCAAGACAAAATTTGCACCAATGGAAGCATACCAAAACATAAGGCTCGTCTTGTGGAAAAAGGGTTTGCACAACAAGGTATAGAGTTTGAATAAACTTTCTCTCCAGTAGCTTGCTTTGAAACTGTAAAAACTATTCTAGCATTAGCAGCAGAATTGTGGTGACCTAATTATCAATTTGATGTCAAGTCAGCATTTTTTAATCGAGATCTACAAGAAAAGGACTATATAGCATAGCTAGAGGGATTCATCAAGAAAAAAACAAAGAAAAAAAAGGTATAAAAGCCGAGAAAGGCATTATACGAATTAAAGCACGCCACTCGAGCTTGATATAACAAGATTGATTCTAGAATTATTTGTCTCTATGTTGATGATATCATGAGAATAGAGCAGAAATTATCGATGTTAGAAGGTTCAAAAGCTTTGTTGGCGGATTAATTTATTTAACGCACACACGATCCGACATTGCATTTCCTGTTGACATTATTTCTAAGTTTATGCAACATCTTTCAAAGTTTCAATATGGAGTAGTAAAACGAGCCTTACGTCATCTTGCATGAACTATGAAATATGAAATTTGATATTCTAAATCTTCTAATTTCAAATTATATGGGTTCGCTAATAGAGACGATATTTGTGATTATTTGATATTTTGAATATTTCGACGATATTTGTGATAATGTCGATATCGACGAGAGTGGTGATAAATTTTATAAAAACAGAAATTAAATTATATATTCATAAATTTGATGGGTTACATTATTTTAATGGGCACAAAGTCGATAAGGCCAAGTTGGTGAGTCAGCTCCACAATTTTTGGATTATTAAAAGGGTAATAATGACGAACACAAACACATCCTCCAATAAAATAATCTCCTAATCATTTATTATTATTATCTTTATATTAATATTTTAAGTCTTAAGTACGGATTACGGATTATCAACATCAACAATTATTTAACTCATCCTAATAAATATTAGTTTTTTTTCCTACAACTCCAAGGAATTATAAGATGAAGATTTTTTTTGTTTTCATTATAGGTATATTTTTACATATTACTTTAAATATCAATATTATTAAAATGAAAATAAGTTAGATTTATAATATGTAAGTAGGGTAGGGTCGGGTTTGGTTGGAATTGGGTTGGGTTGTAACCTTATTTTCGCATTGATCGGGTAAAGAAATATCAACCTGTAAGCCTAACCTAATTTTCGATTTTTCAAAAATTCAAACTAACTCGGACCAAAAAATAAATCTAACCTTACCCAATGTTTAGGGTTTGGGTTGGATAGTATATATTGGTCAAGTTATCGAGTCATGTTATGTAATGAAACAACTATTTTACTACCAAAATAAAGTTGATGCTACATGCATGACTTAATCAATGGAGAAAAATAACATGAATGCATCTACTCTAACTTCGGTCCCATGGTCATCACTGTGATGTCATCATCCATGCAGAGCAGCATGTAACCTCACTATTGGGGTCGAGAAAGACATACACGAACAATCATGTTGGGACCAATCCTTTCATTAAAACATTTCATGATCCTGAACTCTGCTTTTCAGTCCGGGCAAAACTTGGATGTGTAGTGTTTCTGTACACACTACTTATGTACGTGCACATGGACCCACTAGATGAGAGTATATGTACCCCGTGGGTCTACCTTTGAGTTAGCACACACTCATGTTGTTGGAGCCACAAAATTAAAGGAGGCCGCATAATATCATGGCGTACATAGATATCGTAATGTACGTGTCCGTACTAATCATAATTGGAAAGTTTCTCGATGCATGTGACACATAAAAATGCATGAGGCTGCCATAACTTTAAATCATGACATAAACGTATGATGCATGTCATACATTTGTTCTTTCATAAACACAACTATTATGAATATATACGTGGCTTGACATTATTTCATAATCCTCCAGTGATCCTACTAATATAGTGTGCATGACATAACATATAAATGTATTATGCATCATACAACATGGAGGTCACAACAAGATCTCTAACATAATATAAACATCTCATAGCCTAACTTACAATACAACATAATATGACATAAGTCATAACAGAGCATAGCAAACATAAGTTATAGCATCACATAACATATCAAACATAAATCATAGCATCACACAATACATGTCATACAATCATAAAATACGGGTCACAGAGCACCATTCATACTTCATTTAACCAAACAATAGTAATACCATTTACCTAAGTAGCTTAAGTCAGAGTCACTAAGTTATTTTTGAAGTAAGTTTGAATTTGTCTTTTGAAATTCAAGTCAACCTATGTGAGTCTATGACACCAGGTTAGAACATGAGTGTTTTAATCCACCTAAATGCACATAATTAAACCTCTAATTTCACTTAGAACATTTTCAATTGGCACTTAGAACATTTTCAATTGGCAATCAATGCCTGCACTCATCTTAAATGTCTAGCCAAAATCTAACTCTAGATGGGCGAAAATGGTAGGAAAGGTATTCAAAATAGTGAAATGGGCTAAAAGCTGTTAAACTAAGTCATCGGAGCCGATTACAAGCTATAGAGCTGAGCGCAGGTGACCACCAAGCCAAGATGCGAGCCACAAATTGACGACAGCTGACACTCACCTCTGTCACAAACTCACTATGAAGATAGTAGCTTGTGACCCCACATGAAAATAGATAAGGTGGTGACCTTTAAGTGGCATCCATCCGACCACATGAGGGCCAAGACAAATAAATATCATGACGCGATCGAGGAGAACAGTGCATCATCCAACATACCAAGAGTGTGCATTAAAGCCAAGCTGAAGCATAAGTAAGGTTGGAGAGAACGAGGCGACACGAGTGTCGAAGACGATCTTAGAGAGGACTAGGAAGGGTCCCAGGCCATAACCTCAGAAGTCGAAGTTTCGATATGTGGCTTTGGAATTAAGTCCATCTATATGAAAGATGAAAACTCACCAAATTTGGTGTCAATCTAATATCCAACGGACGCTCCACGATGTCGTATGACCACTTGCCAAAATGACGTCTACTCTAATGATTGAAAATGCCTCAAAATCTACTATAAGGAGAGGCATGATGTTAGCTCTCTACCACCTTTGGGCCTTGTGGCCTAAGCAAGCTATCATATGGCACTTACGTGTGTTACAACGTGGGTGAGTGTTGTGAGATGAGCGTCTCGGGTGACTTCCTTTGAAGTGGGTCTTTCAAGGATAGTGTGAGATGGCACAGGTGTGCTGGCGTTGCTCTGGAGTCTATGTGTCTAAGGTTGGTATATGAACAATTTATCCCGTACAAAATCCATAAATGATATGATATGGGTGTTCACGATGTCTCGATGATAGACAGTTGAAAATGTATGACCATGATAGTATGAGAGCCACCTTTAGAAATTTGAATGAAAAAATAACCCGAGGTTTAAATGAAAATTTTGAAAGTGTGTCGGGATTTCCAAATTGGATAGGACAGTTGCAAGTTAGAATTAGGAATAGCTTTGAGGGTCGAAGCCAGACTCGTTGAGGAGGAGTCTTACCCGTTATCAAAGCATAAACCAAGCTCATTTGTCAAGGCCTTCGAGAGTTTCGAAATGGACAACAGATAATTAAAAGGTGTACTAGGTAGGTGCTTTCGAGAGAGTCATTCACACTAGAGGAATAATATCAATGGCTGTATATCAATGGCTGTAAGCCAATAAATCAGGGTCAAATGAGACATGCACCAACCAAGTGTCAAAATGTGCACAATGTAAATCTATATGGGTGGACGACGTTGTTGTTAGAGAGGCAGCTGGGTTAAAGTAGGAGAGAGCCTAAGAGAATGGGTTGCTCACTCTAAAGAAGTGCTCCAAGAAGTGCTCCAAGAAGCAAGTACACGTGTGTTCCTTGAGCCATCACCTCGTGTCTAAGGTGGATGACTTTACAAGATTTTTCAAGATCAGCATCTGCTCAAGAAGAGAGCGTCAGGCTAGACATGAGCAACATAGTGAATGAAGCGGTAGCAAGACTAGAGAAATGTCATTGTAGCATCCACATGGAGGTCACAATTTAAGTTGGTTGAAGTGTAGACCTTGTTTTTGAAAAGGGTTGAGGCCATGATGAGAAAATGTTAGGATACAAATCTTCGTACGACTTAGAGAGTACAATGCTTGAGGTCAAAGAGGCCATGTTTTGTGGCTCGTTCCACCTAGCTTAAGCAAGGAATGTCAATGCTAGTTTTACCATGGTTTGTCTAGTGAGTGTCGAGTTGAGTCTGAGAAGAGGGTGAAGTAGGTCCCTAGAAAGTAGTGCACAAGTTTATATATTTATTTTAGGGTGCGATAAAGTTCAAAATGTCAAGTTAGTAGCTAGTCCAACGTTTGGATTGTCATCGGGATGATGCAGAGATTAAGTGAGGAAGAGTGTCACAATCCACATTGCAATTTTGCCCCCGAGTAAGTCATCGAAGACGATGACTAATTTAAGTGGGGGGAGCGTCACAACCTTACTATGAAGATAGTAGGTTGTAACCCCACACGCTGACAGAGAAGGTGGCGAACCTCAAGTGACGTCCATTCAGCCACATGAGGGTCAAGATAGATAGTGTCATGATGCGACCGGGAGGAAAGTGCATCATCCAACACACCAAGAGTGTGCATAAACAAGGTTGGAGTGAATGAGGCAACACGAGTGTCAAAGACAAGCTTAGAGTTGACTAAATAGGGCCCCGAGCCATAACCTCAGAAGTCAACATGAGTTTTAGCATGCTGCTCTGGAGTTAAGTCCATTTATATGAAAGATGAAAGCTCACCAAATTTGAATTGAATATCCAACGGACACTCCACGGGACCATATGATCGCTCGCCAAAATGACTTGTACTCTAGAAGGATTGAAAAAGCCTCAAAATGTACTGTAGGGGAGACGTGGTGTCAGCTCTCCACCATCTTTAGGCCCCGTGGCATAAGCGAGCTATCCTATTTTACATACGTGTGTCACATTGTGGGCAAGCATCTCAGACGACTTTCTTTAAGGGTCTCTAAAGGACAGTATCGGACGATATGTCAGAGGTTGGTATATGCAGTGGTTATCTAGTATGGAGTCTATGACATGACATGGAAACAAGAGAGTTCATGCTCCAATGAGAACCCAAATGAAGTGATGTTTGAGATATCTCGATGATATGATCGACACATGGGCCATTTCTCGACAGACATGTTCGACCAAGTCAAGATGGTCGAGCTGTCTCGAGACATGGAATGACATCACATACATGGTCGTATTGTTGGGAACCAAGATGATGACTGAGATGCCACGTTACACATTAGAGACCTTGGCCTAGCGTAGAGGAAAGGTTGAGCCGGAAGATTTGGCCTAATGCAGAGACAAGTCGGCTAGAGTCGCAAACAATTGAGCATGCATGTACGAGTGGTGTGTGTGGCCAAACAAGCTTGAATTTCGCACAAGTTATGTTCAATTGGAAAAGGTGAACCTCTCCTATGGTCCGATGAAGCCACAAAGTGGCACAAAAAATGTGTACGGGACTTCAGTTTTCCTTAAGGCTTGTTATGAGTGTGTCAAGATCATAAACCTGCATGGTTGAAAATGTACGATTGTGACATGCCGCACATAAAAACAACTTCAAGTTGGCAGGTCGGAGCACGGGTCAACAAGTCGAGCTATGGTTTGGTTCGTGGATCGGACGACAAGTCAATTCGAGTGTGGGCTGGGTCCAAATCGTGGGCTAGTTATGGGTTTGGACCATGGCCTTGTGTACACGTGCAAGCTAAGCTAGGCATCTTGAAGATTTCAGCTGAGGTTTAGGCGAGCCACGGGCGGGTTGTTGGGTTCTCCAAGCTTGTGGTAGGTTCGGTTTCAAACCTGCGATATGGGCACTACTCCTTCCAAAGCCTAAAACGTGTAGCTAACTTTAATATTTAATTTTTCCACTATTATAAACATTTTTTCGAATGCGAAAATTGAAATTTCTTCAAAGAAGAATTAAGATTATAATTTTGTATCGAATAGATCAATCAATTCTTAAAATAATAATTTATTAGATTAAAATTTCAAAGGGTTTTTTTAAAAATTTGAGAATGATTATGAACCAATGAAGAATCTTGAATTAAATTCTCATGGTTCCCAATGTGACAGGCTTTTAAGACTTACTTTCCACCTTTGTTTGAGAATTAGGTTCGTAGTATGTTTGGGAATATCCAAAACGAGATGCCATCTTTGGATTCAAACCTTACATTTGTTTAATCCTATCAAAATGTGTCAAACAAAGCTTCATACTTCACAACATTCATTTACCACCTCTACACAATCTCCAACACTCATGCTCATCCAATTTAATCACAATAATTCAACTTTATTCAATTCATTCATCTTCATTCAATGAATCTAAAAATTCAAAATATTTTCTTGGGATGGTTGAGATTTATGCACTTAATTAATTTTTAATAACGATCTTCATTGTTTTATTTACGGTTTAATATTATCTATTATATAAAAAATTTAAAATTATTAGTGTAACGGTGGGCCCGTACATGATTGACATATGAAATCTGTTATATATAGATAAAGTTGAGTGTCTTATTCTATTAACACTATTGATACGACCCACTTTGCATTTGCTGGATTTGGGCAATGAAAAAAAGAAAGTTGTTGACTATAATGGGGTCCTAAAGAGGACAATATCTGCTAACGGTGGATCTAGGTCGTTACAAATGGCATCAGAGCCAGACACCGGACGATGTGCTAGCCTTCTTGCTGTTCCCCGAAGGGGGTAGACACGAGACGGTGTGTCAGTAAGGATGCTGGCCCCAAGGGGGTGGATTTGGGGGCGGTCCCACATCGATTGGAGGAAGGAAAGAGTGTCAGCGAGGACACTGGGCCCCGAAGAGAGGTGGATTGTGATGTCCCACATTGGTTGGGGAGGAGAACAAACCACGATGATTTATAAGGGTGTGGAAACCTTCTCCTCGTAGACGCGTTTTAAAGCCTTAAGGGGAAGCCCAAAAGGGAAAGGCCAAAGAGGACAATATCTGCTAGCGGTGGATCTGGATCGTTACAACCACTATTAATTCCAAATCATTGGCTATGTAAGTACGTTTGTAATCCTTCAATCGATGGGACACGTAAGCCACAACTTTACCATTCTGCATCAAAACACAACCAAGTCCTTTATTTGAAACGTTACTATACACCATGAATCCTCGAGTTTGTATTGGCATAGTAAGAATGAAGGTTGTAACCAATCTCCATTTGAGCTCCTAAAAAATAATCTTTACTATCTTCGCTTTGAACTCTCATTCTTAGTTAACTGAGTAAAAGGGAAGGGTATCTTAGAGAAATCTTAGATGAAATGTCGATAGTATCTAGTCGATCCTAGGAAGTGATGTACTTCTATAGTAGTGGTCATGCGAAGCCACTTCGTCACGACTTCAATCTTGGTAGTGTCCACTTTAGTACTTTCTCGTGTTACTATATGCTAGAGGAGGCAGTTGCTTTTCTCTCACGGTAGTCAATACTCTCCTTAAAATACAACTCGTGGTCTTTTTTCGTCTTAGAGTATATTAGAATATCATCTATGATACAATAATAAATGTGTCTAGATATTCATTGAACACTCTATTAATTAGACTCATAAATATTGCTGGTGCATTCGTCAATCCAAAGGTTATTACATTGAACTCATAATGTCGGTACCTTATGTGAGATGTGATCTTGCGAATATCTCTCTATTCGATCATCAGTTGGTATTTGATCTCAAATCAACCTTAGAAACTACCCCTCAACTGATCAAACAAGTCATCAATTCTTGGGAATGACACTTATTCTTAATGGTCACTTTATTCAACTCCCGCTAATCTATGCAAATGTGCATCAAACCATCATTCTTCTTCACAAACAACACATGCACTCAAGCGTATGAATACTTTTTTTAACATCTCTTGAAGTCGTGTTTTAAGTTCTTTTGCTATCTGTAGGTGCTTTTGAAATAAGGGTTGTTCCTTATTTGAGCTCGATATTGTACTCAATCTCTTGTGCTAGAGGTATTCCTTGGAGATCGTCAAGAACACATCCAAAAAATCCTTAACTATCGGTACTAAGTTTATATCAATCTCCACACATCTGTGTTCACATTGTGAGTCAATATGCCCCTAAGTTTATATCAATCTCCACACATCTGTGTTCACATTGTGAGTCAATATGCCCCGTACTCCATGACATTATACAACATACTAGTGAATTGAAAAGCATAAGTGCTTACAGTTCCTCTGTTGAAAAGTTCTCTCCCCTCAAATTGTTCTTCCAACTTCAAATATTTGTTTCGACATATTTCAATGATTTGGATCATTGACTTACTCGTTACCAAAACGTTGCCAACTCTTAATTTTAAATAAATAAAAATCATTCAAATACAGCTCAGGGTCCAAGAGTTAAATCTTCAACGTGTGAAATAAGAGAACTTCACAACTATTAAACAAAGTGTTTAATAATCACTCGTTATTAGGTATTTTTTCTCTCCTCTCATCGACAATTAACAATTGCGATCTTGGTTTCTGCATTTGTTCAAATCTCGAATTTTTCGAAAGAAATATTTATCTTTTTTTTTTTTTTTTTTTTTTTTCATTTCATTTTTTTTAATTTGAATATTACAAGCCCTTGATCCTATAGCTAGAGTGGTCGTTGGTCAACAGTGCCAAGTTGTAGTCGTTAATACCTAATCATGGTCATCAACCCTAGATCCAAGTTATTGGTCATCGATCTCTGGTCGCTAGCCACCAGTCGTCGATTCGATTGCTAGTCACCAATATGGAGTCCTCGGTCGACAACGAATGGAACAGTCGACCGAAACCAGTGACCAGTGACCACCAACTCAAATTCGTCCTACCAGAGGGATGTTTATCTTGAAGAAGAAAATCCTATATTCTTTCCAGTTGAGCGACAAATGGTGTATATCTGGAGGAAGTTATGGGGAAACTTCTAAAATGAGGTATCAAGTCAAATTTGATACACTCTAGATCCCTCTTTTTTGTATTATTTGCATTCAAATTTGACCAAAACTTAGCAATCTTTCATCATATAATAATATTCATTTGCTGTCAATTAGACTTTAAAATGTTCCTATGAAATAGTTCAAAGGGACAAAAACAAATGATGTTGAATACAAATTTGTACACTGTAAACTTCAAGGGAATCAGATCAGAATGCATGTCTTTCTCTGTATCAATACCAATGGGCCTCCAATTCTGAAGTTTGAACTACTTTTGGCTCCTTTTTAACTAGTAAATGTTAATATTTGTGGGATTGAAGAACAAAAATGACTATTAATGGACGCAGCCAACCTATTTTTGCTCCTACCAATGTGGATTAAATAACAAAAAAGGATTGAGTTTTGTTAGAAGAGGGGACAATTCTATGTACTCTGTTTACAGAAAGCCGCCGCACCTAATGAAAAAACGCTATAAAACTCGCAGTGAAACAAAAGCTTAGCATCGCACTGCCTATACTCTTTTTATTTTTCAAGCTCTGTAACTTTTTAATGATGTAAAGATTCCAACTCATACACCTTAGAGTCTGAAGAGGGAAGTCCTTGAGCTGAGGATTTTGGTGGACAAGCTGCTTTACAGAGTTCGTTGTAGCGGGCGATATCGAAATTCTGAAGCTTCATCAGGCGCTTCTGCTTTGTGCTAAACCGGCTTTGGAAGAAGCCCTCGAAGGAAGGCTCTTTCGAGGTCTTGAGGAAGAAGGTATAGCCAGCAATGAAGTAAGCTGAGGTGACATAGAAGCAAATTGGCTCCATGACATCCCAAGTGAGCTCCCAGAAGGTGAGCCTCATGAATGCAGCTGTTTGAGCCACGAGGAGGCCCAGTCCGACCCAGAGCTCCCGACGTACGAGCATTTCAGCTTTTTTGTCGATTACAGCTTTCTTCGTCTCCATTTCTTCAAGCTCTTCCCTTCTAGCATCATCATTTGGAATGACTGGTGGTAAGGGAATTAGGCCTTCAATGGCCTTAGCTACCTGAGGTCAAACAATATGAAATACTTGGGTAAAACCTTGGAACTACCTATAGCATATTGATTGTTAGCTCTAATGGTTCATTGGATGAACTTGGACAGCAGCCACACAAAATTAGTACTATATATATATATATACATAAACGATTAGTATTATACTTAACAAAGGAGGGGGACCGGATCAAAATAGGACAGCTGAAAGCTGAAAAATTACAGTGTACAAACAACTTAATAGAATCATAATTCAGAAAGAACAGGGTCAGATCAAATATGGCTGAGGTTGTTTTGATGTTCTAGGATGAAAAGCTTTCAAAGGTTGATCAGAAAATCAGTAAGTTTCTGGGGCAGGGTGTTAAAAGAAGACACAAATTAGTCGTAAAACTTTTCTTTGGCAGTGAATCCTAAGACTAATCCCAAAAATAATCATGATCAAATTAGACGTTGTTGTTCATCTAAAGCTAATAAGACAAGGCCTACACATCTCTCAATCGGAATCCCACAGATCAAAACAAAGTTCAATGACTTCCCTTCCATCCTAAACCTGTCGTCTTCTCCCCCTCTCTGTACTTTTTTCTGGTAGGATTCTTTGCTTATAAGATAAACTAAAACCCTTCACGGTTCCCAAGAGAATTGCAGAGTTTTTTCTCCACGAGCTTCAAACCCCATTAATTGAATCAGAAACTATGGTCAATTTTTGGTATTTCTAATAAACCTAAGTGCACCCATAAGACACATCTCCCCTTCCCCTACCCCTACCCCTATAACCCAACGACCCCTGAATGATCCATATCCATTGAAGCTAGAAAGTGTAACAAATCTTGTCATTGAATGAATCGAAGGGCGTCTATATGATCCTTCAGATAACTCATCTCAAACGTGGAACCCCTTTTTTACGTTTTAGGTCTGTCCTGTTGAAGAAAACAAAAGAAAAAAAGAATAACCAGAAAAGAATATCAGTTCTCGGTAGACTTCAGGACTAGAACTTTAAAATAAAGATCTCGTGAAAGAAAAGTAAAAAAAAAAAAAAAGGGAACCTATTTGGTAAGCGGCATCGAAATCTGTAGAACTCAAAATCAGCAAGTAACCAAAAATATCTCTAATGCAATTAAGAAAAGTAAGCTAAAAACTCAAATCAAGATGGGAAAACAACAAATCACCTGTTCAGGCCTGAGGTACACAACGTTTCCTAAGACAATCACGGTTCCGGATTCATCAAGCATTTGTGCAGTCTCAAGGCCCTGACCAGGATCATCACATCCCTGACCACAAATCCGTACGAATTCAGAGTGCGGAATCCATGATTTCTGAACTTCTCTCAACTTCCTCTTCACCATCTCCATCCGCGCTACTCTGAGCAACTTCCTCGCATCCTCAACCGTCAAACCACCCTTCAAATCGGACCTATCCGGATCCGAATCCAACGAATCGCAAGCAGGGGGACGAAGGCAATCGAGACGAATTCGATGTGGAGCAAGCCCAAGAGATTTGAACTTCTCCACCATGTTCCCTCCAGCCGCCAGTTCCCGGAGTTCAGGCGAAATCGCCGGCTGAGAAACAGCTTTCTTGTGAAGAAAGCGACGAAAAACAACATGATCTCCAGGATCATGAGCAATGTTCGCAGTATTGGTGTTGGGAGGAACACGAGCCGCAAGCGAAGACGACGAAATCCGGCATTTGGTAAGGAATTGTTCAGAGATTTTTGATATGTTAAAGAGACGCTGTGCTAGGGTTTTCTTGTACGCCATTGATGAACAACGCTAAACAGAGAATCGATTCGATGGCAGTAAACAAGAGAAAGAATCTAGAAATAGAGCTACGGAAATCAAAACAATGAAGAACAGAAAGATTTCTCCGTCGATATTTCGGATCAAATTAATGGCTGAGAACAATCACCGGGGCGTTTCACTGCGATCGATCATCAATACCAAACGCCCAAATTTATAGGTCGTCGCTCCACTGCCTTCCAATTCCGTTTCCGATTAGAAATTAAATAAATAAAATAAAATAAAATAAAATAAAATAAAATATGGGAAATTGATTCTTTTTTCAATCCAATTATTTAGGAGAGATAAAGCCTTCACCAAAAAAATAGGGCAAAAAGACGCGAGATTTTGTAAAGCGTGACGTAGCCGAGAAACGGCTTCACTTTCCCATGTCATTTTTAATCGCCACGTGGCGCTATACGATATAATCGTAATGAATTATCTCACGGTATCTGACGAAACGAGATGAGTTTTTAGAGATGTGTTCACGTGTGCTAATATCTACTTGTATACTCTAGGACCCCGTGAATCACCGTACACGTGGTTGGCTTTAAAAACTCCCTCCTTACGTTTGGACATGTGTTCCACAACTTTTTTCTAACTTCCACGAATTAAACTTGTCAAGGTTTAGAATGAGACCTCTTGCTCCCATTTTCATATAATAATTTGTGGACTAATTATTATTATTATTATTTTTTTTTTTTTTGACGAGGGTTTGAATTTTTTACTAGTTAAGTTACGCTCGTGTTAAGCTTAGACTACTCTTTTGCTATTCAAATTCATGTCCCGAGTGTTTTTCCTCAACCAGTTTGAGTGATCAAGCTTCATGTCCCGACTCTTTTATCTAATTTTATCTCGTCGTGTACACTCAATATCTACTCAAGCTCTATTGGCCCTCACCTAACCCTGTATGACAAACTCCTTCGACATATGTCGACCTTTCATCAATTTTTTCCAGGGCCTCAATGCTCTATACGACGATTAGTGTTCAACCCTTGACCATTTTACTTAAGGCCTTGAGTTGTGCATCGAACCTTGACCATTTTTACGAAAGGTCTTAATGACTTGGTAACCTATTGTCTCTTTCTCGAGAGCCTCAATAGTTGCCTTTTCAGACTCATCACACCAACTCTTAACCATTTATATTCAATGCATTTTTAGTCGATTGATGTCAGATATTTTGTTTATTTATGTTTATCTTAGTATATGAGTTTCTAATCTAACTTGTGATCGTTATAATGCTCGTTATGACCTCGAGATTTTCTACTAGAGATTTAACGTTTTATGATGCATGAATTTATGATAAAGAAATACTCCGATGTATGCCAATAATAAGATTAATGATAATATTTTGTGAAGGAAATAGCTACAATGCATCATGAGTTATGTGCATCACGAGATATGAAATTGTGAAAACGTGCTGGTATGGCTATGAAGGAGAGTGACTATATGACCCCTTATGTGTTTCGTGGTGATATGGTCACAACTATGATTTTGCAGAACTTTGCGATAAGTGGTGATAATGGGCCCCTATGTTATTATGGCGATATAGTCACAACTATTGTAACGCCCGAACTCTAACGAGAATTAATTTTCTCGATTTTTTCTTTTAAGATGAACCGTCAGAATTTTGTTAAGAGCTTTAAAGGTCAAATTTGAGGATATGGTAGAAGATAAAAGTTCTCGGAACAATCTCGGAGACCTAGAAAAAAAAAAAAAATAGTAAGGAAAAAGAAAAAAAATGCTCAAATTCGTGTAGAGGAGACTGAATTTGACCGAGATTCATTCACAATAAACTCTTAATAGGCTGAGAAGATTTATTCTGGCCATCGGAATCGTTTGATTCCGTAAAGAAACGAGGAAGAACAAAAGGTTAGTTTTTGGATTTTAGTTCTCAAGTTTTCCTCGAGACCCACGAGTTTTTGATGGAATTAGTCTCTCTAATTTTAGTATCTTGATTTTGGAGTATTTTGGCACGTTTTTTGTGAAGAAATCTAAAGTCGAATCAGACAAGAAGTAGGAGTTTTGAGAAGCCTAAAAAAACGAATAAGAAAGTTAATTTAGCCAACTTCGAACTTGAATAGTTGATAAAAATTCCAAGAATCATGTAAATGGATTAAAACTCTATAATTACCGTGAACAAATCAAGTTGATATGAATTCAGAAGAAAAAGATACAAAAATATAAAAAAAGTCGAGAAAAATCACTCGATTCTAGATTTGCAACTGCGCAGGCGAACAGGGAAGAGACGTGTGTCACACATCGAGTGGAGAAGCACGGTTGCCCCAGTGATTTACACATGGCACGCTGGAAGTGGCACAATGCAACCAATCTTGGAGGTAACACATAACCAGTCCAACCAGCGGGCTAACCCGAAGCTGCAGACTCGGCTCGTTCGCCCAATTTGTGAACTGCGTTAGCATCTGATGACCTGAACTGACCTCGCGAGCGACACGTATCAACATAGAAAAATCTTACGGAATTTGTGTGTCGCTAGACTTAAACACATGTTGTCAAACTTGTAGTTGTCAATCAACGAATGATGCATGGTGTCACGGTCCTACATTTTTTACCGCGAAGCGTTGTGATCTTGACACGCTCATGACCAGCCTTAAGGGGAACTAAGCCTCATATATATTTTTTGCCCCGACTTTGTGGCTTCGTCAGACCTTAGGCGAGGTTTGTCTTCGCCAATCGAACATCGCTTGTGCGGAATCCAAGCTTGTTCAACCACACACGCCGCCTGCACGTGCATGTTCAATCGTCTGCGACACATCCGACTTGCCTCTACACCAGGCCAAGTCATTCGGCTCGACCTTGCCTCTGCTCGGGGCAAAGGTCTATCAATGCACCATTGCATCTCATCTTGCCATCTCGATCTTCATCGACATGGCCCATATGTGTTGACGTCATCCCAAGTCTCAGGGTGTCGTCGGTTATCGTAACTCACTCGGTCATGCCATCGAGAATGAACTCGCGTGTCGTTCATCTCATCGGGACTTCCCAAACATCCATCCATCCGGGTTCTATTAAGGCATTGGCCTTCCCGTGCCCGTGCCATGTCATTTACGGATAATGTATCGGATAGCGGGTGTATGTAGCAACCTCCAACACACGAGCTGGAACGCAATACCGGCACACTCGTCTCGACACGCTCGCCCACGCTGTGACACACGTATGTGCCATAGGGTAGCTCACTTAGGCCACAGGGCCCAAGGGTGGTAGAGAGCTAACACCATGGTACATTTTGAGTCATTTTCAATATTCCAGGCATAGACATGATTTTGGTGAACGATCATACGATGTCATGCATTGTCCGTCCGGTGTCCGATTGACACCATACTTGGCGAGCATTCATACTTCATATGGACGGACTTAACTTCCGAACTGCATGCCCAAATTCCCTCTGGAACCCCGACTTTCGAGGTTAAGGCCCGAGATCCTACCCGGTCCTTCAACAAGCCTATCTTCGCCCCTCTTGTCTATTCGATGTCTCCATCTTGCTTATGTCTCAACTTGTCTTCAATGCTCACTTCGTGTGGTGTGTTAGATGATGCACCGTTCTCCTCGGTCGCATCATGGCACTTGTCTAGGCTCTCGCGTGGCCGGGTGGGCGCCACTTGAGGGTCGCCGCTTCTCTTGTCGCAATGTGAGGGTCACAACCTACTCTCTTCATAGTTAGGTTGTGACACATGGCATGCTTAAGGCGCAACTTCCGTCCCTGCAAACGCGTGACGCCTGAGTGTGGAGGCATCACGTGGAACCCTCCCACTCGTGTGTAAGGACACATGGGGGAGCGTGCAAGGTGCTTTTCAATATGTTAAGTCTCTATTTGCCATTTTTCGTCTCAGTTTCGATACAACTCTAATTTATCTTGAATCAGGACCTACAAGTGAGTTTTCAAGAAATTTTGAGCTTCCAACAAGCAGAAACACAAGCTAGGGAGGGCATGTTGGGTTTTATGTCCTAAAACTCATAGTTTGTAAACAAAGATATATTCTATTTTCAATAAAGTTATTATTGATGTTTATTCAGTAAAAAATTGTTATTGAATAAAGTGAACTTTACGATCATTAATCTAAATCCAATAAACTAAGAACACTCTGGCTATAGTATGATTACTTGAACTATATGTAGAGACATAAGAGTGGATCAAGTTCAATTATATAGTCAAAATGATCTATAGTATAAGGATAAGGCTGAGTACCTTATTTTGGGAACACTATGGATGCGGCCCACTTTTGTATATGATATAAACAATGTGATCACTAAATTGTACATGTGGAGACATGTGAGTGGAGGCGTCCTATGCAATGAGTATTGCATAAGATCGGACCATGAAGAAAACCACTCTCACTTTATAAAGTCGTTTACTGTTGAGACTGATTTTCTTTTCATTCGATAACCTAGGTAACTCGGTTTTAATCCTGAGCTAACCATGAACTCCTGTTTATTCGGAATTATCCTTAGATTTGCATGGGTGAGAGTGGCTCTAGTTCGCCGACTCAATAGGCCTCCCATTTCAGGGGTAAGACTGGGTGAATGGCTGGGGACGTGGGGTGCAAGACGGAATTCACTCCTACCCACTTTTAGGGATAGAAGAAAGGTAGTTCCCTTAAGCACTGACTCCAGGTCTTGAACAAGGGGCCCCACCCTCTCATTGGCCTGAGAGGGATTCGGTTTACTGGTTGGACCACAAACCAATTGTTCATTAGAGGATCAGTGAGACATAAGGAACAAGAAGTAACTTCAGGGGTAAAACGGTAAATTGACCCAGCTCTAGTTACGAACAACCTGTGAAGGATCGACTTACTAATCATGGTTATATCAGATGGACAGAAATATATCTATAGTGAGGGGAGTGCAACTACTAGGCTATAGTGGAGTGTCCTAGTAGTTAACGAATGTTGGTTAACCAGGTTAATGAGTTTAATCGGTTAATCTTGGATCGTTGGAGCCCATGATCTATAGGTCCATTAGGTCCCTCTGCTAGCTCATATCGGACTAAACCATAGAACAGTGTGACGAGTGAGTTCGAAGTGTTCGAATTCAAATTAGGGAATATGCGTTACATATATACGATATATTTAACCGCAATTTTGTTTTATTTACGAATTAAACGAAAAGAGAGAATCTGAGATATTTAAATAAGATTTAAATATCTTAATCAATTATGTGTCGGAATTGATTGGGATTGGCATTTGAATTAATATTAAATATTAATTAAATAGTTTAATTAATCATTTAATGTTACTTTGATTTGAAATTCATTATTCAAATTAATTGTTGAATTAAAATGAAGAAAGTCAAAATGTTGACTTTCATCTAATGGAAAAATCCATGTTAGTGGAATTTTAAGGTGTCAAAATTTGGTTTAACCAAACTTGCATGTTTGCCAAATAAACCCCACAAGTTTGAATGAAATTTTGAGTGTCAAAATTTGGTTAACTCAAACATGCATGCTTGCCACATAATCCCAAACATTTGAGTGGAATTTTAAGTGTCAAAATTTGGTGATCTCAAGTTTGCATGAACATGCAAACTTGACTCTTTAAATAGAGTGATCATGATACTTGGAAGGTTTTTTCTTCATCTTGATGAAAAAAACCTTGAGAAAAACCTCTCACAAACACTCTCTTTCACATATACAAAATCCCTCCCAAGTTTAGTCACTCACCGGATTCCACAATCCCGTTCTAAGGCCGGAGGATAGTGGAGAAGACACTAGTGGTGGTTCGAAACCGGTTTGTGAGGCAAAAGGAGTTTGAACTACAAAAGGTTAGTATTTAAACTCATTAAGTTTTAATACTTATGAACATGCTAGTTATTTACAATAATTGATGTTTTAAAAGTGCCTAAGATCCAAATTGCTTCCGCATGTGATATTAACACCAACAGGGCATGCTTTACCCCGATAAGTAGCCACACAGATTTTAGACAAGTAATACCTGTGGGAATTGCTAGGACGTTCTAGCATGCTAGCTTATCTTACCTAAGGTAGTTAAAATGTGCATGTTTAAGACTTTAATGAACTATTTGGGTAGGTATGCAAGTACGTTAAGGAAAATTATGAAAATGCCCCTAGTATGATAACCGAGGATGCATGTCTATTAAATATTTTTTATTGTACTAGAATGGAGGATGGAAAATTTGTGATCTGCCCTACGGGTGTTAGATGGGCATTATCTTCCTGTTGAGCAAATTTGAATTGTATGTTAAATTGTATGTTAGGTTCAGGTGAACATATGTATGGATTATCAATGCTTAGTTGATTGATAGGAATATCTCCTATTAAGTCTATATGAACGATTAGATCATGATTTCAATGCACTAGGTGATCAATAGTATATCTCCCTAGTAAAGCATGCATGAATCAGAATAAGTTTAGGGCGGTAAAACTAAAGTGGTTTATACATTGTCTTAGGTCAATACATTTTTAGTACGCTGAGCACCCTACGATCATGAGCAGTGATTAGAGACTTAGGTGCACCTTGAGATTTGGCTTAGCCACGAGGAGCTAATCCTTAAAGAACTTCAAACGCGAAATGTGACCTAATCTGTCTAGACTCCCTAGAACCTAATAAATTTTCACGACACCAAGGAGAACTATGAAAACTTCTAAGATCGATGATAACGTGAACGAAATCTTTTTAGGAGACTATGGGTAGGATCTCGCCTTGGTAGAGGACGAAGGACTACATATATAGTGACCTGAAAACTCACTACTGTATGTTGGGTTAATCTTCCTTGGGAGGAGATGAGAGACTATACGACATAAGAAACTACCAATGTATGTATGATAACCCGCCTTGAAAGGGGACGATGGACTACATAAGTAGGAATTGTTACCGTATGTACGATAACTCGCCTTGAGAGGGGACGAGAGACTACATAAGTAGATAATACCAGGAATCGCTACGGTGTGGCTAATTTAGGGAATGATCAGGGTTTATAATCAAAGAATACTAACTCCATTGGTGTGAGGCTTTTTGGAAAGCTTAAAGCAAAGCCACAAGAGCTTATGCTCAAAGTAGACAATATCATACTATTATGGAGAGTCGGGTTCATCTAACATGTATAATAACCCGCCTTGAGACGGGATGGAGGACTTAATATTCTCACGAACGCTAATCAATAAATAAAATAGAGTAATGATTATTAAAATGTATTGGAAATACAAAGATAATTTAATATAATTAAAGAAAAAAACACGCACACGCAAAGTCATTCAGAAGAACGGGAAGGGCGATTAGTGGACCTTCCCACCTGCCCACGATTCTATTTTTCCATATTATATTAAATAAAAATATATCTAAAATTTTTATTTTATCTAAAAAAATATATCTTTAATTTTTTTCTAAAATACTCTTAAATTTCAAAACATAATTTTAGATTAAATAAAAAAAATTAGTACCCTTCCACTATTTTAAAATCTTAAAAATATATTTATGATTATGGTATTATTTAAAAAATACTCATTAAATAATATTATTATCCTTTATATTTATTAAAAAAAATCATTTTTTTACTATAGATCGACCTCTCATAAATTATTTCTAAAATTTTTTATATTATTTTTAAAAGTTTAGAGTATCTTTTATTTTTTTAAAAAGTTGTTTTTTTTTTCCAATTTTTTTTTTTTAAATTAAGAGTGTTAATGAAAATTTTGAAAATTAAGTATGAAAAATTATTTTAAATATTTTTCTATATACATTTCCATCGAATTAAATGTTAATAAAAATTTATTTATAATAAAAAATTAACATTATTAAGAAATTTAATTTAAGATAGTTATGAAATATATTTTATATATTAATAAAAATTTATTTATAATAAAAAAAGTAATATTATTAAAAAATTTAATTTAAAATATATTTTATATAGATGTATACTTGAATTTTTAAGAATTGGTTGGCAGTATATTTTATTTGATCAATATATTTTATCTCGGGTCAGTTGGTAGTTTGTACGTTATTTAAATGTTATAAACGTTATTAGACTTTTCGTCCTACTCTTGCTTGTGATCCTTAACAAGTAAGGGGTTAAAGTCTTTTATATCATTGGAGTTGGTGCGTTCAAGTTTGGTATTTTCAAAATTATTTTAACCACATTATTATCATGGATCAAACAAAATTCTTTCACAAAATTTTCAAAAACTTCCATTAAATTAAATTTACCAAAAAAAATATATATATATTTAAAATTTTAAACGGTTTTTAATCTCATTTATACTCTTAATCTTTCAAAACTTTAATAATACGTGTTGGAAGATGGAAGTCCCACATCGGCTAATTTAGAGAATGATCATGAGTTTATAAGTGAGGAATACTAACTCCATCGGAATGAGGCCTTGTGGGGAAGCCTAGAGCAAAGCCATGAGAGCTTAAGCTCAAAGTGGATAATACCATACCATTGTGGAGAGTCGTGTTCGTCTAACGTGGTATCAGAGTCATGCCCTAAACTTAGTCGAGTCGTGCCAATAGATTGGTAAATTCTCAAATATCGAACAAAAAACTCCAAAAGAAAAGGAGCCAAGCCTCCTCGAAGGCAGTAAAAAATGACTAAGATTCCAAAAGAATCGAGCCTCAATTAAGGGGAGGCGCACTTTGTTCGAGGGGAGGTGTTGGATGATGGAAGTCCCACATCGGTCATGGTTTTACCAGTGAGGAATACTAACTAGCCATGAGAGTTCAAAGTGGACAATATCATACCATTATGGAGAGTCGTGTTCGTCTAACAATTTGAAATTTTCTTTTTATTTTATTTTTAAAATTTGGAAGTGTTTTTGAAATTTTTAAAAAAAATTTAAAGGTATTTTTATTATAAAATATTAACCATTTTCCTCTCATATTTTTAATTTTTTTTTAGTTGAAAGATTTTATTGAACTAATAAAAATATAAAAATATTTTTTAATTATTTTAAGCCATTTCAAAGCTCATTTTGAAAGTGACATGAGACCTACTACATATGAGTTAGCACATTTATCATAAAATAATAATAAAATAATTGGTTGAATAATTAATAGTAAGAACTAAAATGCTTTCTTAATCAAAACTTAATATTTAGAGGACAACAAATAGGATTTTAAAATTTAATCCTTTCTTTTAGATCTTATAATTCAAATTAAGAATCAATTAGAACAAAATTAGGGGAATAACAATGTTAATCCTATGAGCATTTGATTGTAATACTTCTTTGTTTTATCTTTAATTTATTTACGGGATGAACTTAATTTGATGCTCTTATGATCGGGTTAATTTAGTTGACCATTATGAAGTTTAATTCTAGTCGAGAAATTGATTTAAAGCTTGTCCACGATACCATTATTTATTTCAGCCAGAAGAAAGAGTACATGTTTTTGAGGTTTCGAATCATGAATGATCTAACAATTTTGTTGAAGAACAAGACATTCAAATCTAAATTATACGAGAACCCCAAAAACAATAAGAATTAACCTAAGGGAAAGTTTTGTAACGGATTACCTTCATGATCAAGATCAAAAGTAAAGAAAACTCATTTATAAACTCAGGATTCGAATGACTTTACCCGATAATCTGATTAAAGCTACTTGAATGATCGATTCCTTCTCATGAACTACTGGACGAACCAACCTGATTGAAGGCGGGAAAGCATATTCTTGACCCTGAACCGAACAACATGAATGAGTATTTATAGCCTTGAAAGTAAACCTCAAAATAACCCATGGTTCAGTGAAAGGTTGTTACTCTCATGTCTATGAATACTATAATGATCACTAACTATTTGTAGCTTAAAACCTTAAAATTATACTCTAAAATTAAAAAACAGAATGAAACCTTCATAAATCCAAACATATGTGGTACAATTTCTAAAATTGAAAGTTTTTATCTTTTTAAAATAAAAGGTGACTCGATGTAATTCATACATTCAAATACAAATACATCCACGAGGGTTAATACAAAAAGTGTTTATAAAACTAAGTTGATATGAACCAAGAGGCATCAATCATACAATATGCTTAAACGAAGATGTGAAGAAAATATTGTTGAAATTATCAAAAGATATTTCAATTCATGCCACATTGAAGAAGAATGAAGTTTCATGTTATAAATTTTGGGTAGATTACAATTTAGAGTAATTTAGAGTTATTGTATTTCATTAATGTATTTTAAGACTTTTTATTTACTTTAGTTACAATTACAATTACATAAGGGTTAATTATGGCCATTAAGTATGAATGTTACAACTCTCGAATGCCTTGAGGCTATATAAAGCCATGTATGTTATATTTGTAAGAGACTTAGAAAATAGGGTAAAAGAAGCATTTGTGCTTTTCTTTAGCCAATGGCTAAGTTTCTTTGCAATTCTATGTAGTTTATGTTGCATGTAGAATCATTCAAGCTCGACATGATCAATCTTGCTTGTGGAGTGATTCGAATCTCAAACAAGTGTTTGAGATATTTGATCAATAAGAATCATTCAAGCTAGACATGATCGTTCTTGCTTGTGGAGTGATTCGAATCTCAATCAAGTGTTCTTGCCTTGAGATATTCGATCAACAAGGTAATCCGAATCTTACTCCCCTTGTAGTGATTCCTTATCTTATCATAAGTTCTCGACTTAGACCTAGCTTGGTTCCTACAGTTTAGTAGGGTGTTACTAATGCTAAGGGCGTACTAGAGGAGATAGAAGGCGAGACTCTAGTGACATCGTTCACACTGGTACTAGACTTGTTAAGCTTTTAAAATTTTTAGAGATTAAACAGACCAGATCACACATCGGTTGGAGAGGAGAACGAAAGCTTGTTTACAAGGGTGTGGAAATCTCTCCATAGCAGACACGTTTTAAAAATTAATCTAAAACGACTGATATTCGAAGTGGATTAGATAAAATTAATCTAAAAAGCATTAATTCCTTATCCTTTTTGTATGCTTTTTGTTGTTTGAAAAATGAATGAAATTGTGCCTAGTTCTTCATTCTCTTTCTTTTGCTTTGATTTTGTGTGTCCTTCAATGATTTTAATTAATAGGTGGAATAGTATATATTCTTATAGATTTCCTACCTTTAACGTCAACAAAATGTTCTCATCTCTATTATTTGTATTCCCATCCTCATAATTCATAAGTGCCCAACTTGTATTCCTATTACAAGTTTTATAAGAACTTGATTCAAAATCTTCATATTCATGCCCATCAAATAAAAATTGGGTGATATTTGTATTAATATTTGATATCAATCTAGCCGAATAAACTACTTTCATTATTGTTGAACTTAAATTCGATGAAGTGAAAGTTTGTACGCTTGTTTGTCTATTTTCCTTTTTTGACCGGTAGAGCTCGAGACAGAGTGATCAATCACTGATGGCTTGCCCTTTAGACGATGCATGTCCATCAAAATAGAAAGTCACAGGGTTGTAGCATAATCGGGGGAGGGGCCACCAACCCTAGATCTCATCCTTCAGATCTGCTATGAATTGATTGGTTCTAATCTTCTCGGTAAGCACAAACTCAAGAGCGAATCAGGTCAGTCAGCATAATTGTCCATTGATTTGGGGGCATGGGCCACCAACCCTAGATCTTATCCTTCAAATCGGCTATGAATCGATTGGTTCTAATCTTCTCTATAAGCACAAACTCAAGAGCGAATCTAGTCAGCCAGTTAAATTTCTAAGCATAATTCTCCATTGATCTGTCCCTTATTTCAGCTTCGAGAAAGCCATTTGATTCTAAATTCTTTAAAAATGTCGATAAAAAATATCGAGTAGACAAATGTTTATGAAAATGGTTTATGTGGATGAAGATATCTTATCCAATGAGTTTGTATAAGACTAAACTATAAAATATTTAATCTTTCTTTATAACCCGTTAATTGAAAAAGTTAATATTTGATTGGATGATTACATGTAACTCGATTTAATCTAAAGTGAGTTATAAAATTCTGTCGGTGAGGACTTATCTTTTGAAATTACAAACAACTTATGAATGATCGACTTGCATGAAATGATTATATCTATGAACACAACTTTAATTTACATGAAATGATTGGTCGAGATACTTTGTTATCGTGCGGTCTTAATTTCAAAGTAGAGAATGCTTACACGTTAAAGTGTGGCAATATTTATGGACATGAAAATCTAAGATTTAGAGATTGAGAATATGAATAAGAAGCTTTGTGCAACAAATTGATAGGCAATAAAGATGGGGCTGTGAGGACCCGATCGAGTGAGATATTAATTGAAATGCAATGCTTAAGAGATTCGTTTCCAGTCATTTCAAGAACTCAAAAGGAATATATCTTTGATTTCATTAACTATTGCAAAATTTCTTGTTGATAAGAGATGGGTGGATAAGATGAGAGCTTTTAAATGCTCTTTATTCCGGAAAAAAATCGGGATTATATGAATTTGGATCATAAACTTTCAATTTCATCGAACTAAAACTCTAAATTTAATTGGATAACATAACTATTAAAGGCAGAAACATTCATTTAAAATAGTTCATAAATGATGCCATGACCTAACGTTTGAAGTAAAATCTTTAGAACAACACAAAAACATATAAAACGAAAAAAAATATAACGTAACATTTGTAACAACATAAGAAAAATAAAACAATATCCGAATTTACCATAATGCTATAAAGTAGACAAAATGCAACTCTAACATTGGTTTCATAACCTTCACCGTGATACCACAATCATCCGGTGTCTTATATTTACTTGAAATGTAAGAGTAACACATGACTTAAATATTTGAAGAAATAATCAATAACAGTGAATAAGTAAGCCCACTATTGCAGACGGGGAATTCAAATATATACAACATGATGGGACCTATCCTTTTTTAGGATATTATAGTATGGCCTTAAGCATCTTTTGAGTTCGACCAAAGTTGGATGTGCAGTACTTCTCTACACATGGTCCATGCTGCGAGCATAGACCCACCAATCAAACTTACACACTGTTGGGCCTAGCTCGTCAGGCTAGCACTCGTTAAGGGGCTCTTGTCGATCACCACAAAGAGAAATGGCCCACATAACATAATGACAGAACATAAATGTTATAAATCAAAAGTCGTAATTTGCATGTTTGTACTCGTTATAATGGAGAAGTATCTCGATCCATGTGACAGACAAATATGTATGAGATCCCTATAAATAATCAATGATAGTTATGACGCAAACAAACCTTCATTCTTCTACAACATACTAAATCAATGAATTATGCATACATAATTTCATCAGAAAGTCTCTCGATGTTCTTTTGACATGGATGTAAATGGAGAATGCAATTTCATACTGCGCTCGCATCGTCATCCCTCGTCCTTGCAAGCGATCAATGACAATAGGGCATCTTCACCTCGTTGTGTTGACATCCCTATGATCCCAAGACAAAGGCTTGCTCACCTAAAAAAGTCATTACATTTTTTCTAACCATTGTCCCTGCAAAGATTCTTCAGTAAAAATGTTGCCATTCAGTATTTCTTGTCCTGTGTTCTAAATAATATTGAGTGTCACCGTTTCAAAATTATTTCATAATCCTAAAGTAACATCAAATCATATGACTGTATAGTGCCACAAGACAAGTTTTTTAATACTTCTTTATATCTATCATTGCTGTGTCTATGCCTACTTTAATGTGCCTTGGTTTAAGCATTTAAAAAGGTTTCAAAGTAACAAATTTGTTAACAAGCAATATCTTCTCGAACACTTTTTTTTTTTTGCCTTTCCATTGTTTTTCTCCAAAGTTGGGTATTCGTCACAATTTAAACTCATAATTAGTGAAAACTTTTCTACTTCAAAACAAACTACCTTTCTCAAGCTTAGAAGATATTATCCGCTTTGGCCCGTTACGTATCACCGTCAGCTTCACGGTTTTATAACGCATCTACTAGGGAAAAGTTTTCACAACCTTATAAATAATACTTTGTTCTCCTCTCCAACCGATGTGGGATCTCACAATCCACCCCCTTGGGGCCAGTGTCCTCGCTGGCACACCACCTAGTGTCTAGCTCTGATACTATTTGATACAGCCCAAGCCCAAGCCCCCTGTGAGTAAATATTGTCTGCTTTGGCCCGTTACGTATCACTGCCAGCCTCACAGTTTTAAAACGCATCTACTAGGAAAAAGTTCCCACAACCTTATAAAGAATACTTTGTTCCCTCTCCACAATTAAATAACCTAATTATGTTAGGTTTAGTTCTTTTGTATGTTCTTCTAATTAAATGAAGCATTAGTTAGGCAGGAAAGCTTCTGATCTTTAAGCCTAACATGTGTCCAGAAAACCTTTCTTTACATAGCTTCAACATATTAGGAAACAACAACAGGCAGTCCTTTTCTTTCTTTCTGTTTTTTCCTTTTTTCGTCATTAAAACCAATAATGGTTAGCTTTTATTTCTTGTTGATTGATGACGATAAATCAACTATTGATTAGCGTGATGTTGACTATCTTATTGGTATCCAACAAGGCAGCAGTACTTCCAAGTTATGTTGAGGACAGTATTTCAGCTAATTTATATAAATGTAATTGAATACTTACCTTAAATATATATCATCTTCTCCATCAGTTCCTTTTTCTTCTCATATAACGATGATTCCATCATTTTTGCTCCCTTCTTTTCATCATAGTCTTCATGACTCTATTCTGATTCTACGCCTCCATTGTGCTGTTGAGATCGAGTGAAGTCCATAACAAAGTAATGCACAGAATACAATAAGGATAATATATTAGCAACCAAAAGAATAAACTTATAATGACTGTAATTATTAACTTAAACATGAGAAATAATGACGTTCATAATGATTGAATGAGGAATGTACAAAAATGAATGTGAAGTCAATCAAACACTATCATTGTTTAAAAAACCAAATGAAAACTAGAGCTTTCAATCAAACATAAAAGTATCTTTAATTGGATTGAATATAATTGAATCTAACGTAACAAAATTAAATTTTTAACAAAATGTCTACATTTCATTTGAGTGTGTTAGGAACTTGTATATTCGGAGATGAGCTACCCCAGAGCGCCGATGGATCTAAGAAGTATGGACACTTTAATTTGGCTAGCATGTTTATGTCAGACAAACGGACAAGTAACGGACACTTGTTAGTGAAATAAACGGGTTAGTCATTGATTGTATGAAGACAATGTTAAACCTCTAGCTTTTTGGTCTACCTTAACCACTCCAGGTATGGTCATACATCTTATCTTAACGAGCCTTGGGAAGAAGAGAATTGGTGATTAATACTTCAAAAGCACCTTAGCAATTACCAGTAATGCACCTATTGAACCTATCGACTGCCTTCTAAAGGAACAGCCTGGTTGGCCTTATTGCGAGACTTTTGAAATGGAACCAAAGACGAACAAATCTTCGAGACCTTTTCAGTTGGGGCACCCATTCTACTTTAGACAATCGTACTTGCGGGCTATTACTTTCCTCCATAAAGCATTCTCCTCAGTCATAAATCACCATGACTCCATCAACTTCTGAGTTATCATTAGATATGGTTTAGAGAAATCAAAATCTAATTAACAATATTCAAGGAAGCACACGCTTTACAAAGTGTCTGAATGACCATGTCCGTGCTTCCTAGATGATATTATTTAGGCCAATGGCATCCTTGTGGCCTTTCCATAAGATATTTATGGTAATCTTTTCCAATCTCTTAACAAATTTCCCAGGGTACTTGAAAATGGATGAGAAATAAAGAGGAAGGTTTGAAAGAATTGCGTTCACCAAAGATACGCTACCGCCTGTAGATGGATGGGGAGCGTGAATTTCCTCTCATAGCAACTTGTGCTATACCCATATCTAGATGGTCGTAAATTTTAAGCCCTTTGAGCTTAGAGACTGACAAGAAGAATTTTTCAAACCTCATGGATTAATTTATAATTTTAGAAACTTTAGGGACCCAACAGTAAACTTTAGGGACCAAAAGTGTATCTTGCCTCAAGTAGTTAATGAGTATAGAAACCTAAATTTTAAAAATAAAAATAAAAGAGGTAAAAGTTGAACTATTAAAACCATCTTTAAACTTCAAGATAATAAACATGCCATACGCACCTGAAAAGCAAAGGTCGTAAACATGAGTAACTAAGCAGCCACGACCAGGAACCAATGCAGGAAGATCATTGTGGGCCTCAAGATACCAATTCCCCAAAAAGAAGGTCACAAATCCTTTCTTCCTCCAATATCGTACCGTGATGAGAATGATGACTGATCTCGAAAATCTTCTTCTCCCTTCTATAAATATCTAATTCAGCAACTCTATCGCTCTTCACAAGACCACTTAACAGCACATTATATGTGCCTAATGATGGTGTAAATCCTTTCTTTCGCATCGTTTCGTAAATTTTAAGCCCTTTACCAAAACTTCCAGCAGAGAAATAAGCAGCAACCAAAGCAGTGTAAGTTGCAGTGCACTTCAATTCTTCAGGCAACATATTAAAAACTTTCCTTGCATATTGAGGTTTTCCAGCTTTGCCAAGCCTATAAAGTATAAGTGTGGCATGATAGAGTCCAAGGCAATGCCCTTTCGTATACATTTCCTGAACAACTTCCAACAGCTTTGAGTATATACTTGATCGTATGAGAAGCCCGATCAAGCCAAGATACAGATTTCTCTCAACTTTAACACCATTTTTTAAACAGTAGTCGAAAGCCAGCAGAGCACCATTAGGTCGATTACGTTTGCAATTCACCTCAATAATGGATAAAATAATAGAAGAATCCAACTGTATGTTCTTATCTTTCATCCCAATCAGTATGTGGTCAACAGCAATAAGTTTCTCCTCCTTCAACAGATTTGCCACAAGCTGATAATCTACACTGGGAAGAATAACATTACAACTTGTACTAACATCCACAACCTCACCCTTCCTGACTGATTCAATTTCTATATGAGGATTAACTTGGCTGAGTAGAGTAATACTTACAGAACAACTTTTTAAAATTTCATGTGCTTCAACAAACACAGGGTACCGAAGCACAAGGCGTTTTTCTTTCATGTACTCAAGGATTTGTGTCATTACTAGCATCTCCCCTGATTTACAGCATTTCTGAATCAATATATTGCAAGCCGCTTTATCAGGATATGCTCCAGCATCTTGCATTTTGTGAAAAATATCAAGGGCTTCTTTGCCTTTATCTGAAAGGACAATGAAAAAAACAACTGTTAAAGACAATTAATAGAAACTGATGCAGCTCACTAATTTGCAAGAGTAGAGAAACTCACCCTCGCCAATAAGGTATTCCATTAAGACTGTGTAAGTACAGCAATTTGGAGATAGCCCAGATTGAAGCATCTCCTTGTATGCATCAGTAGCCTTCCTAACTCGGCCATTGTCCAACAAAATCTTTATATAAGCAGTATAAGAAACTACCGTCGGATAGCATCCATTGGCTTTCATTTCCTCCCAAACCCTTATAGCTCCATCAACATCTCCCGAATTCGAACGCCAGTGCATTAATGAAGTATATGTAACTGCATCTATCTTTATCCCCTTCTCCTTCATCTGTTGAAATACATAATTCATGGATGAAATCCTCCCAGCTTCCCCAAAAATATCCAGCATCGTTGTGTAAGTATAGTGGTCATGCCTGAAGTTTTGCAGCCTAGAGGCCCAATTGAAGAACAACCATGCCTTCTCCAATGGAGGGTGCGTTTTCAGAACCTGGTTGATGAGATAAGAGTCCCATCTTATAGGGAGCGTCTCGATGTGTCCTTGAGCAGAACCCCATGAACAATTTCTCAGAATATTGTATATGTTCCTCACTGTATCTCTAGTGTAAGGCGTTGGATCTAATTCTTCCTTCTTAACTCCCTGAGTTCCCTTCCTCAACTTTCTACGGAATCGTGAGAAGGGTTTTTCTTGTTTATATTGGTGAGAGGAATGCAAACATTTAGAGGAAATATTCTGATAAACTCTTTTACAAATGGCAGAGGTAACCACATAGTTACTCATAAGAAAAGAGAAATGATTCGAACAACGCATGAAATGGACCATAAAATAAGCTTTTTATATAAACATAAAAGAAAACAATGGCCGCAGTCAGAAAATTCTCCAAATCGATCGAAAAGAGCCCGTTCTATCTCTCAATTCATATCTCCCATTTTTTCATCCTCACTAATCTAATTCAGCTCTCCACAATCGCGCCAGAATCAAGCAAAGTGACGTTCATTATAACACCCGAATTCACAACCAATTCAAAAAAAAAAACAAAAAAAAAAAAACACCTGGCTTGAATTAGGGTAGTGATAATGGCGGCCAACATGGAAATTTGTGTCGATTTCGGCGATAGGTATCGAGACTTGAGAGGTGGCCCATAGGAACTTCAGACGAATTTGAACTGGCCGAGTAGAGCTCTAGATGAAAGAAGAACTACAGAAATTGATCATCACAGTACTCGGGAGGACGAACCATTGATAAGAGAAATCGATCGCATGGGCGAAAATGGATCAGTCTCGCGGCCCAAATGCCGAACCCACTGCCCAATCTTTTCTACAAGATTTCAAATTAAATAATTACATATGAAATATTAAAATAAAATTAGTAATTGTTAAATGATTTTAATTAAATCAAAATTACATTTTTAATGTAATATGGTTTTTTTTTTTTTTTTTTTTTTTTACAACTTTTATTGATAAAAAATTATAATTAATTAAATAAATGTAAGCAAATAAATTGATGTAATAAAAAAATTAATTTTAACAATAATAAATAAATTTAAGCTTGTTATTGAGCAATAAGAAATTAGTGTAACAATTTAGTTGATTATGGAGTATTTCACTATTTTTAAGGATATAGAATCATTGTGTAACTCAGACAGCTAGATGTCATGTTTGTTTAATGAAGTTCGGGTATAGCGTTTTCGGAAAGAAATTCAATTAAAAACGCTCAAAGTGCATTTTTTTTAGTTCAAACGCTATCTACCTCGATTCTTGATAAAACGTAATTGTTCTTGAACCATTAAACTCAACTGGAAGAAAACTACAAGATTATTGAAGGGAGCAAAAACTAACGAGGTCTGAAACTAGAGAAATGAAAAAGGGGAAGAAAATGCATGTGAAAGGGACCAGTTTGGAGTTCGAAGAAATTTGGAGCTCATTAAGGACACGAACCGATGAGTAAAGTAACGACCGAGCCAAATATGTAGCACCTTGAAACTTCAACAAGGTTAATTTCTTTTTAGTGAACCCGCTCCAACAAGGGTTCGTAGTAGTACCTTTATGAGTTGATGGAACTAGGTTTTGAACCCGAAAAATGCATGAACTCTACAAGGACTTGATGAGCACCTTGTGGGTATGATTAGGGGTATGCAACCACTTTCTAATCATGATCCTAGGTCCCATGACGTAAACATCATAAAGAAGACTACAACCCTCGATCTAGCCAACTAACCTCTATTAGAGAATCTAAGAATAGTGTTCATAACGATTCGATGAGAACTATGGATTGGAACTAACGTTGGGGTCGTGCTTTGAGAACCTACTAGTTATAAGTCATTGATGATGAAAAATGGCTCAATCGACTCGGTTTAACAATTTGGACACCGATCCTTACGTTTTTTACTTTTTCGAAGCCGATTTTGACCCTAATTAAGGTCAGTACGATACTCTATTTCACAATTTTAAGTTGAAGTTATATTAGAACTGTGAAATACTAACGAAATGCAATGAATGACCTAATATTAAATGATCTCCAGCGACATTTGGAGCCGCTTTGAGGAACGAAAGCTTAACAAAACTCAAATTTAGAGAAATGCTGGCCAAGACCAAACAAGTAAGTGGCCTTACTATAGGATAGGCTAGACAATTGTTTGATGTATGATGACACGTGCCTAGTGGTACTGACACGTGTCATTTATGTTTTATGCTTATGATGCCTTGATGATGAATTATGATGTATGATGTATGATGACGCGTATGAGCTATATGATGACGTTTGATGATGTTTTACGATGATTATGTTGTGTTTATGATGACAGTGCATAATGACGACGATGCACGTCAATATGACGATGTAAGATGATGTTATTTCCTTAATACGACGTATATTCCATATTAAGATGAGAAACATGTTATGAATGACATATTGCATTATGAGGATAGTAATATAAGGATGAAATAAGAGTTGTGTCATAAAGATGTTTATAAAGACGAGAAACCATAGGGATCTCATGCATTTATGTGAGTACATATACATCGGGATACTTCCCCTTTTATGATGATGAGTATGGACGCGTACGCTACGATGATGATCATCATCATGTTGCGCATGACACTCAGGGGTCTACTGACCTCCAAACGTTGCTACAGACAGCTAGCTCGACTATGATGGGTCCAAAGGAGGTGTGAACTGTCTAGGGATTCACACTCACACGTGTGGATTGTGTATAGGAAAGTACCACACATCCAATTTAGTCTGGACGGGAGACCACCCCTAGGATGTTTTAATAATAGGTCCTTAGAGCATGACTTGTTTGCATTTCTACCGCCCCTATAGTGGGGTCATTTACTGAGTATTCTCCGAAATACGTCGGTCGTGTGCTAAATCATTTTCAGGTAAAAGCAAGGCGCCCCTGTACGAAAATAGCATCGCAATCAGAGACCATGATACGTGTATAGGCTAGTAACATATTTAAATTCCTAAACTTAGGTTAGATTAAGTTGTTATGCATTTCATATTTTGAATTATTTATTGTTATCGTTTTTAATTATGTTTTCGAACACGTAAGACCATAAGAGTGTTTTTAATGATGATGCTATGTTTATGTTGAAATTATGATTTTTAAGATATGTTTTAAGAGTTAAATTCCACTTAGGTTAAGATGACGGTAGCTACTTTAGGTAGCAGAAATCTAGGGTCGTTACACTTCCGAACGAACCTATATAATAGTAATAATAATTGTTATTATATATATATTAATAATTTTGAGGGCATTTTTGTAATAGCAACTAATATGTTTAAAAAATCAAAACCATATATTATATACATGCCTTTTCTAAATCTCATAATGCATTGATATATCAATATCACTCTCTCTCATCTTGGACAGATAAAATAATTGAATGAAAACAAGATGATAGAATTAAAATACATTATCTTATAGTTCTTCTCAGTTTTAAATAAAATAATTAATATTTCCATTATTTTATAATTAATATAAGAAATAAAATGGAAAGAAAGAACGCCATAATCGACGCTGAACGTTGGATTAATGTAACAGCTCAGGTCTACCGCTAGCAGATATTGTCTTTTTTCGGGCTTCCCCTCAAGGTTTTTAAAACGCGTATGCTATGAGAGGTTTTTACACTCTTACAAAGGGTGTTTCGTTCTCCTCCCCAACCGATGTGGGATCTCATAATCCACCCTTCTTCAGGGCATAATGTCCTTGCTGGCACTCGTTCCTTTCTCCAATCGATGTGGAATCCCCACCAAATCCACCCCCTTTTGGGGCCAGCATCCTTACTGGCACACCGCCTCGTGTCTACCACTCTTCAGGGAGCAGCCTCCTCGCTGGCACACCGCCCAGTGTCTGGCTTTGATACCATTTATAACGGCTGAGGCCCACTGCCAGTAGATATTGTCCTCTTTGGACTTTCCCTTTCAGGTTTCCTCTCAAGGTTTTTAAAACTCGTTTGCTAGGGAAAGGTTTCCACGCCTTTACAAAGGGTGTCCGTTCTCCTCCCCAACCGACGTGAGATCTCACATTTAACGTTTGTAACCAATTTTTGATATTTGAACTTTATGAGATTTTAGTTATTAACGTAACATATATTTTATATAAGTATATTTTTTAAAATAATTATATATATTGAAAAACAACCCAACAACCCGACCTGACCCAACTCAAGAATAGAGGGTTAGGTTGGGTTGGGTTGGGTTGTGAACTCTATTTAGGTTGATCGGGTTACCAACCTGACCAATTCAAAATTTGTAGTTACTCCAAAAGAATTTTTCAACCTAACCCGCTCCAAATTTTTTGTTGCTTCAAAAGATTTTTCCAATTCAGCTCAACCAAACCCGTGTACCTCGTAATTTTTGTAAATAAATTCTAATATATTTTCAATGATTAAAATTAAATATAAAAAATATCTCCAAATCTCATTTCACCTCGACCATATATATCTCTACTTCCTATGTCATCGATCTCTCTCTTATTTTTTATTATCTTTCTTAATAAAAAAAGAAATTAAAATTAAAATAGTACGAAAATGAAATAATAATTCAACAATAAAATCTCTTTTAATTTTAATAATATTACAAATTAGAGATAATTGGATAACCTTGGATACCCTTAAATTTATTGTACTAAAACATGGAATGATGAAGAACTCAAGGGCTCAATCGTAATTTTCTCTCTTCCGACAGCATCTTAGCAAATTCAGCAAGAGCTTCTTCATTGGTGCCTTCCCCATCAAGAGGCTCAAACTTTCCAGATTCCAAATTTACCCTCGACAATGGCTTCTTCAGCAACCTCTCTCCCACCTCAATCAGCTTCAGTAAATTCTCTCTAGTTGCAATATCCACCGACGATACATCGCTGGTCAGCGTGTCGTCCTGTTCACGGTTTAGATTCATTTTTAGAGGCGTTATAAACGTTAAAGCTAAGGTTAAATGTTGAGAACTGTTGAGAGGGAGTCACACGTTAACTAATTAAAAGGATGATTATGAGTTTACAAGTAAAGAATACACCTCTATTAGAACGAGGCCTTTTGGAAAAATCAAAAGTAAACTACGAGAGCTTTAAATGGACAATATCATACTATTGGGAAGCGTCGTGGTTCCTAACGTGGTATCAAAGTCATGCTCTTAACTTAGCCATGTCAGTAAAAACCTCAAATGTCGAACAAAAAAGTTGTGAATCTCGAAGGTGAGCCAAAAGTGACTCAAGTGTTGAACAAATAGGGTACTTTGTTCGAGAGCTCCAAAGAAAGGAGTCGAGTCGAGTCTCGATAAAGGGGTAAGCTATTTAAGAGCTACATAAGTCTCAAGGGAGACTCTATGGTGTACTTATGAGTGGAGGATTGTTAAGGATTGTTGAGAGAGAGTCTCACATTGGCTAATTAAGGAATTGATCATGGGTTTATAAGTAAAGAATACATACCATGTGGAGAGTCGTGGTTCTGTATCCGATTCATGCCCTTAACTTAGCCATGTCAATACAAACCTCAAAGTCGAACAAAAGTGACTCAAGTGTCGAACAAATGGTGTACTTTATTCGAGGGCTCCAGAGAAAGGAATCGAGACTCGATTAAGGGGAGACTGTTCGAGGGCGACATAGGCTTAGAGGTGGCTCTATAGTGTACTTTGTTCGAGAGGAGGATAAAAAATACGTACTATTGTGGAGGTGCGTGATTTTTAACACATAATAGCTATCTAATTTGGTGTACCTGAATACGAAGATAATTCCTGTGATGTTGCTCGCACTGAAAAATGCTGGAAATATGATAGTCGACCATATCACAGCTTGCATCACTGAAGATGTCGATAATGGGAGTTGATCCGCCGTTGTAGATCCAGCCAAGCATACCCCATTTAGAAGATACGGCGGCGCTGTACTTCTCATCGTTTTTAGGAACGCCAGTACCCAATGAAAGAATCAACATCCTTTTTGCTTCCATGGGTTTTATCTTCATAAGTTCACTTCTTTGTCTCAATATGCTCATCTCTTTTGTCACATGAGTAATTGCAGCTAACGTCTGAACATCAATTCAAATCACTCGATCAGCTAACGTCTCAAAAACTCGATCAACTCAACTTAAATAATATAATTTGGGTTAGTTATGAACTTATTTGAATTGACTAAGTTCAAATAAATCAATTTGATTGGTTCATAAGTTTTTCTAAGACTAAATTGGATTGAACCGAACCAACTCAAATTTATTGTTAATTTTAAAAAACCTGATCAACCCATCTCAAAATAGTACCATTTGGGTTGGTTTATGAACTTATTTGAGACGTTCAAATAAATGAAAAAATTTATGAATTTGGTTGGTTCATAGGTTTCCTTAAGACTAAATTGAGTTGAACCGAACCATCTCAAATTTATTGTTAATTAAAAAAAATTCATTGACTTGAAAAATTCGAGCAACCCAACTCAAAAAACAACGATTTTAGTTGGTTTATGAACTTATTTGAGTTGACTAGGTTCAAATAAATAAAAAAAAATTATAAATTTGGTTGGTTCATGGTACTAAACGAGTTCAGATTTATTGTTAATGTTAAAAAATTCATTACTTAAAACAACTCGACCAACTCAACTCAAATAAGTGAAAACTTTTACGAATTTAGTTGATTTTCGAAAAAAATTTATGATTGAGTTTAAAAAATTTAGAATCGAACTATTAGACGAACACGACTCTCCACAATGGTATGATATTGTCCACTTTGAGTATAAGCTCTCGTGGCTTTGCTTTGGGCTCCCAAAAAAGGTCTCATACCAATGGAGTTAGTATTCCTCACTTATAAACCCATGATCATTCCCTAAATTAGCCGAGGTGGGATTTCCATCATCCAACACCTCCTCGCGAACAAAGTGCGCCTCCCCTTAATCGAGGCTCGACTCCTTTCGAGTCTTAATCATTTTTTACTGCCTTCGAGGAGGCTTGTTCGATATTTGAGGATTTACCAATCTATTGGCACGACTAAGTTTAGGGCATGACTCTGATACCATGTTAGACGAACACGACTCTTCACAATGGTATGATATTGAACAATCTCGTCTAACACGAACAATCTCGTTAAGTATAAACAATGTGTAATCCAATTGAATCCGAACAGAAAACTTACTGGATTATTGGCTGCGACGCCCCCATCAACCATATCAAATTTACGAACATTTCCGTTCGAATCCATAGTTTCAAATGCATGCCCTGGTAGGAAAGTAGGAGCTGCAGAGGTACTAATACAAACATCTGCCAGTTTGGGGTTCTTCAGCTCATCCCATTTAGCCTGAAAATCCCAATTTCATCACTTACTCTTCAAAAAACATGAACAAATTTCATCATATCAAATAAAGTTTCATACGTCAATGGTAGTGAAAATCACAGGCTGAAGAAGCTTGATATCGAAAGCAGGAATTATGATTTGTGTCAATGTTTGCTTAAGCCTTATGTCTCCAAGCAAATCCTTTATCAATCGTCTCAAGTACTTGCCGTCGTACTTTGGGCCCATCACTTTCCCAAACAAATTCACTGCTGAGCTCAAGAAATGGCTGCGTTCATTACAAAAACACTGAATTTAGTGAAGAAAAAGCTTTGAAATTGACCAAATTACAAGAGAAATGAAGCCTACTTTCTCTGGGGGAAGATTTTTGGTGCATGTTCTGTGTAGAAGCTGGTAAGATCTTTGGCTGCATACAATGGACGATTGTTCTTGTCGGGAGCCGTAAGCATCGACGTAACCAAGCCACCGGTGCTCGTACCCGCAATTACGTCGAAGTAATCTGCAATTCTCGCATCTGGGCCATCCAATTCCTAACAAAAGAACCAATTTTTACACTTAAACCGTAGTGAAAGTTCTCTGTTTGTAATCATTTACTAAATCAAATAGACTACAAATGAAATGGAAAGAGCAAAAAATGGATACACGATATTAGCCTATGATCACAGGTCAAATATGATACATATGGTAAACCGTAATCTGCAAGCTACTTATGCTCGTACCAACAATTACGTCGAATTAATCTGCAGTTCGGGCATCGGGGTCATCCAATTTTTAACAAAAGAACCAATTTTTTTTTTCTTCATATTTTCACTTTTTTTTGGCTAAGTTATGAAATGGTGGTATCGTTTGAGAGTATTTGCTTAAACTAACACATTTAAATGGTGGTGAAAGTTTTCTATGTTTGTAATAATTTATCGAATCAAATAAATTACAAATAAAATGGAAAGTGTAACGAATCTAAATTTTCTACTTAATTTAAGGTCGTTACTGTATACATATCATGAACATTAAAGGCGGAATTACTCTATTTAAACTTTCATAAAACATAACATTTATCTTAAAACACAGTCATGAACTTATGTATTTGAAAACATTTTTAAAACGACACAACAAAGGACGATATTACAGAAAGAGTAACAAATGGATACACGATATTAGCCTACGATCAATGGCAATAATGGATACACGATATTAACCTATAATCAAGGGTCAAATATGATACATATGTACACCGTCGTAATGGAAGATTAATTATCCTTAGTAATACAAGATATTAGCCTATAATTGAGTGTCAAATATGATACATTATGGTTAATATCCTCAACATCGTCATTACCTGAAGCTTAGACTCGAGGAAAGCTAGAATGGTTCCGGGAATGATGCCTCGAATGCCACCTCCATCGATACTCAAAATGGTTATTTTCTTCCCCTTTCGAAAATCAGCACCCATGGCGTATGTTATGGATTCAAAGAGAGAGAGAAAGGTGATATCTTTGGGATTATGGTTTAGATATCTATCTCCACATGGGTCTTTATAAGAACAAGAAATGAAGGCTAATAATTTTAGTACTTTTCAACCCTTCGTTTATTTAATGTTTCACGTGATCCTAATCCTTCCAATTTAAATAACTATTGATTTTTTCGAGAAGAAAAATAATGAAAAAAACCAAATAAATAGCGGATAATATTTCATTTCTTAAATAATATAGTCGGGATAAACGTTAGAGTTTCTTTCGTACCGCTCAAATCATTATCAAATACCCCAAAAGACATCTTTTCCTCGTTTGTTGAGTTGGTTCAGACGTGCACAAACAAACATTGGCTGCAATAGCAAAATCCTAGTTGGTTTTCTCGACTATGCTTGGCTCGAGTTGACTCATTTTACCCATTTTAGAGAAGCATTTTACCCCGTTTTTACTGAACCCGATCCAATCTAGCTCTCCCGTATTAGGTGAGATTTGGAAATCTAGGACGGTGATATATATTTTTAAACGTGGGGTAAATATGGTGGGGTAAATATGTTGAGAGAGATGAATAATTTTAATAAGTGCACGGAAAATTAAATGACAATGACCCACAAAAAAAATAAAGAAATGGAAAATGATAATACATAAAATTATTGGTAAGGTGGGGCCCTCCATTTTTGTCACTCCAGAAAATTTCCCACGTGTTTTTTTTCTTCTTCATTTAAATAAATACGTGTATGACACGTAAGGTTTTGCTAGTTTTGTTTTATTTTATTCCTTAAAAATTGTAAATAAATAAATAAATAAATCATAAAATTATAACAATAGAGATATTGATTTCAACATCTTATTATTTAATTTTTTAAATCTTCTAGAAATTATTTTTTTATTTCGTGAGTAACTAAGGGGAATTTTATTCGTATTTAAATTGAAACAACGTCGTGTGAATATTAAGTTATATATTATAATTTTGTTTTATTGAATTGAAGATAGAAGTGTGGCGAAAACGAGATGGACTAAGGGATAAGAACTATTACTTTGAACTTGGATAAGAGGCAACTAGATCATGTGGAGAAAAGGAATCGAGCCTCTTGGGCTAGTCCTCGCCTTAACCTCGACATGAGGTCCACGTTGATGAATCTTGTTAAGTAATGCATATCCCCCGCCTAGAGAACTCATGTTGAGTCGAGTTCAGTTCTTTTCTTGACCTAATCTGTAAAGAAAATGTGAAGTGCCTTTGGTCAAATCTTCATATAAATACGTTTATATAACTCTCACTTTTTGTTGTCTCTAATTTAAGCATTATAGTGTCCGAGTAAGCACCACACTGATGTGCAAGTACACTTTTTAATGGCTCAAGGCGAGCATTTTGGCTCATTTGATAGTTAGTAGAGCTACCTTTTAACTAGTTTAAATTATTTTATACAAAACTAGATGAGTCAATTCTCATCGTAGAGTTTTAACTTATAACGGTTGGACTCTTTAGGCAGAATTCAATTTTAAAGAGCAATGTTAAGCTAGCATCAACTAGTCGTAGTAGGTTCGACCTAAGCCAATCAAGTGATCTTACTATCGGCTCAGTCGGAAGACTTGTCTTATGTATGACAATGCGTGCCCAATGACTCTTGCACGTATCATTTATACTTTATGGCATGTAATGATGTGATAATGTTATATTATGATGTGATAATGTTATATGATGATATGATGACGTTATATGATTACGTGATGATGTTAGATGATGATGTGATGATGTTATAATGATGATGTGATGACGTTAGATGATGATGTGATGATGTTATATGATGATGTGATGATGTTATATGATGACTTGATGATGTTATATGATGACTTGATGACGTTAAATAATAATGTGATGGTGTTATATGATGATGTACATGATGTTGACATGATGATGATGATGCATAATAATAAAAGATTATACGAGATGTATGATGATGTTACAAATTAAGATGATGTGCATGTATTAAATGTCACGATACATTAGGACGACAAGTTTTCAAAGACACAACCCTAGTTAATGTTAATGATGATGAATGTATGAAAGCCAATGTGTGCATGTTACTTAGAGTAATGTGTGAACGTGAACGATGTATAGAGTTGTGTCATAAAGATAATTTAAAAATGAAAACTATAGGGACCTCATGCATTTTGTGTGTTCATATACATCGGGATTGTTAAGGATATTTAGTAATAAATTATAGTTTACCATATACATTATATTTGATATTTTATTATAAGGCAAATATCTAATATTTGCCTTATTACCATAGGTATCTTTCCATTTATTGTTATTTCCATTTATTACTATTTCCATATCCTTGTAATTTATTTGATTATAAATAAGATAACTTTCACACCATTTAGGTGTGGTGGATTAATCAAACATTCACATGGTATCAGAGCCCTTTCGGTTTAACAACCCCGATTCTTTCTTTTCAATGGCTTTTGAAATCTTCTACTGTTCTTCTCCACCACCCCTGCTGGCTTTGACGCCGCAGGAGCAGTCTTCATGGCTACCGCAGGCGGAGCCGATTAATTACTCTTCGGCTCCACCCTATTGACCTCCAAATCATCCTTCACCATACTCTGTACATACAACCTCACCTTTTCCAAACATAGTCTCTTTCATATTCTTCTCAATTTTCCCTTTATCCTTCATCCTTCACAGAAACCCTAATCTTAGGATCTTCATCAGCATTTCTCTTCGGAAATATACAGAATCTCGATAAGCCTATCGACCTTTTGCAGAGATTCACCTTTGGAATCTAGGCGCCGCACTGGCATCTTCGCCAACCAAGTTGCTGCCGCCCTTCTCGCCAAAATTGGCTCCTTCGCCCCAATGTGGCGACTCTTTCGGCTGCCCTTTTTGCCAAAATTGGCTCCTTCGCCCAATGTGGCGACTCTTCCGGCTTCAACATTGTCTTTGTCCCTTGCTCTAGGTTTCCCCTTCTACTTCTTGGGGTTAGACATATTCTCACCAGAGCCAAGGTAGCATCGTCCCTAAGCGACAATCCCTGTTTATGGGTTAGACATATTCTCGTCGAAGCCAAGGCAGCATCGCCGCTGAGCGGCGATCCCTCTGCAATTCTCGATGGCCAAGAAAGTGTTTCTTTACGCCTCATCTGAACCAGGTTGTTGACATCTTCACGAAAAGTGTTTCTCAACCTCTTTGAATTTTTCAGATTCAAGCTTCACGTTCGTTCAAATCCGACGTTCAGCTTGCGGTGGGGTGTTAAGGATATTTAGTAATAAATTATAGTTTACCATATACATTATATTTGATATTTTATTATAAGGCAAATATCTAATATTTGCCTTATTACCATAGGTATCTTTCCATTTATTGTTATTTCCATTTATTACTATTTCCATATCCTTGTAATTTATTTGATTATAAATAAGATAACTTTCACACCATTTAGGTGTGGTGGATTAATCAAACATTCACAGGGATACTTCCCCATTTATGATGATGATGATGATGGTCATGCCTCGCATGACACTCAGCGGTCGGTAGACCTTCGGACGTCGCTACGGACAACTAGCTCGATTATAATGGGTCCAGTAGGTGCGAACCGATTGGGACCCATGCTCACACGTGTGGGTGTACGTAGAAAAGTACTACACATCCAATTTTGTACCGACTAGAGGCCACTTCTATGATAGTTTTTAATAATAGGTCCCAAGATCATTAATTGCATTAACTGACCCATTAGTGAGGTCACTTACTGAATATTTATTTAAAATACTAAGTCTTGTGCTACTTCTATTTTAGTTTAAGGTAAAAGCAAGACATCCATACACAGCTAACAACGACATTGTAATATGTCTCATAAGCTTGTGGAAATATTTTTTTTGTAGGCGCGTTTTAAAACCATAAGACTGACGACAGTACATAACGAGCTAAAGCAGACAATATCTACTATCGGTAGATTTGAGCTATTACAGATGTTATTTATATGCTAATATAATGGAAGTATAAGTTATTGAGATAATTGTTCATCTATAAATTTGTGATGGATTGATAACCGTTTTAGTTACGAGTTACATCTCTAGCCATGAATCATGTCTATGGTACAATCCATACATATTTTAGATATAGGGTTATTAGAGTTGTTTTGTAGACTCGTGTATAATGTAAACCCTAAGAGTTCTCATGACCAAAGACGCTTAATCACAACCAAACATATCCTTAGAAGGATTATATTTTAGTGGTTTTATTAAAGCGAAGAAAATACTTTTGTTTTATGCTTTAAAACAAGGTTGCCCTGACGTAATAGAGATATAGAAAATCTCTCTCGAGAATAACTAGTAGGTCTGGTGGACTCACCAGGGGCACAACTAGTAGGGCAAGTATAGCCCAAGGTAGCAACACTAATGTTATAAACGTTATAGACATTCATGCAGATAGTCATGGCTAGTCAGGTAGCCTCGCCAGAAGTGCATCTATGAAAACAAGGTACTCGAGGGACTTTAGGAAACAAGATATTCACATCTCTGATGGCAAAAGGAATCAATGATTCTTATTCCACCCAGTTGAAGCTAGTCACTTGTCGATTCTTCACCCGAGGTTGGTAAGAACTTAAAGACAATGTCCCCTAACTTAAGTGGGCCTATCAACAAAGTAACGGGTACTTGATGAAATGAAGAAATCTAATATGAAAGAAGGAAATAACTAGATAAATGAAAAGAGAATTGAATTCTATTTGTACTATATCTAAGATGAAAAGTCATCTATTAAAACAAGGATAGTGTGTCAAAAATGGTCGGGATAGCTTAGTTGATAAAGCAGAGGAATAAAAATCCTCGTCTCACTGATTCAAATCTAGTTCTTGACACATCATGAATTTATATGAGTATCAATCTTTCCAGTTATTTATTTCGTTCCAAAGTGGTCCTTTGTTAGCGTGAGGGTGTCCAATTTGCATACCAATGACTCGATATTGTATAGAATGAAGCAACAAGTGATCGATAGATCAAGATTTGAAGAGCTAAGCGAGTAATTGTAAAGGTGAAAGTAGATAGAAGCGACTTTGGTTGACTCTAAGTCATCTTCCAGCTGCCATTTAATCAGAAGTTTTGAGGGTGAGCTGGAGTATTATTCTTGCAAAAACCTAGGTGATGCTGTCTTGTTGTCTCCAGCTCAGATCTTTAACGTTGTCATCAAAGTTTGTCAGAAGGAGCAGTAGAAAGGGTGAAATGAGATTACCAGGGACATTTGCCTTGTAATTTTCCCGTCTTTTTCTAAGAATTTCTATGTCGTCTCCTGATATCTCGTGCTCGGCTCACTCGGTGTATGTCTATATCCCTTTGGGTTCTCTATAGAATCTTTAGGTAAATTGGTTAGCCAGACACTGAATTGTTATTACTTGTGTCATACATTCAAGCGTCACATATTTGTGAGGCGCAACATTTAATTGTTTCCAACGACTAAGCTACTAGGATATTATGGAAAATATCACTCGACATTGGTAAGCTAAAAGAGATAATTGACGACGTGAGGGATAGATTCTCATACTTGTCAAGTTACTAACTCTTGCGAACCCTTACCCTTGGCCAAGTTCATGACGAACAAGTAGTTGGAGATCACTTCATCATTCCCACATGAGATGCTATGCTAAGGCAGGACCTTAGCTAATCCAACTCCTGATAAATTACTACAAACGACTCTAGACCATCATCACTGTAATAGGTTCACTAATATGAACTACTGGCTCGACTATTAATCCCCACATCGTCATTGCACTTGTATGGGGTGACCCCACAATTGGTAGTATCATGTCAACCCTTGCTCCCTTGGGATGAGTTCATGAATAGCGGTGAGCTAATAAGCCCCCTAACCATCCCCAAATAGAAGTCTACTAACTGAAACTATTGATTATGGATAATGAAACGAGGCTTAATATCTTACATGACCTATGTCCACGAGTAACTCAAGGCATTTTGCTTTAATATGACAAGTAACCTTTATGACCCTATGAGCATACTAAAGGATCCCTCGGATCTATACTGTATTACTTATGAGTCACAACGTGTTTACTAATTGGATTCCACTTGGAAATTGATGGAAACCGTCTTAAGATTGACTCTCATGAGTAATGAAGAACTAATCCTCGAAGTCTAGCATGCATGGATGAATTTCGTAAGGACTCGTATTAATTACCCACTAGTGCCTATCGTACTTCTTTTAAAGTTATAGAAAATTTCATTGTCCTTAGTCTTTGGCACATTAAATATCACTTACTTCCAACCTCTCATAACCTTCCAATACCTTAAAATTTGAACACTCTCCCTTGTAACCCATAACGCTGCTACTGTCTCCACACAAGCCTTCCAATATTCCATAAAAAACAACATGATGAATGCAAATTTTGCAAGGAGGGAGCTCATAACAATACTCAGCATCGATGGCGGTGGCATCAAAGGCATCATCCCCGGAACTGTTCTCGCCTTTCTCGAATCCAAACTTCAGGTGTTTGACAAAACTTTACGTTCTAACTTTTTTTTTTCTATATATGTAACTATCCAAGCCCATCGCTAGCAGAAATTATCCACTTTGACCCATTACGTATTATCGTCAGCCTCACAGATTTAAAACGCATTTAATAGGGACACGTATCCACACTTTTGTAAGAAATACTTTGTTCCCCTCTCCAATCTATGTGGGGAACTCACAATATCTGCTAGCAGTGGACTTGAACTGTTACAAATGGTATCAGAGCTAGACATTGGACGGTGTGCCAAAGAGGACGTTGGCTCCGAAGGGGTAGATTGTGAGATCTCATGTCGATTAGAGAGACGTTGACCAATGTTGTCATTCCGGCTTTCGACATCAAGATTCTCCAACCGGTCATCTTCAACACCCATGATGTAATCAAAATCATGTCTGGTTTTATTTTTTATTTTTTCTTAAATTATAAATTTATTAGAACGAACATTTTTATTTTTAAGCACTTAAAAAGTTATTGGTCGGGTGTGAATATTACGCAGGCAAAAGTAAATGCATTGAAGAATCCGAGGCTGGCGGATGTGTGCTTGGCCACTTCGGCAGCGCCCATATTCTTGCCAGTCCATTTCTTTGAGACCAAGGACGATGTAGCAAACACCACTCGTACTTACGACCTCATTGATGGTGCCATTGCCATTAATAATCCTGTGAGTTACTTTCGTTAGTACCGCTTGTTCTTTATTGAAACACAAATTTACCCTTAAACTTCTTTTGAGTAGTAACTTTTTTTTACCCTAACTTTCAATTTCATTAAATAGCACGATAAAACTTAACTGATTAGTGTAATTTTTATCGAAAGATCATAGCTGTATCTCAATAAGGTCATAATAACTATATAATTCAATTAAAAAGATTTAAGTATATAGATATTTTAAGATACCTAAATATTTTAGGATAACTATTTACATTTTGAGATATTTTAGGAATAAATCTTGAAGATCGCTCATGTGTGGTCTACACGGTTTAGTCTCTACGATATATATCTCTCCTATAGTTTTTTTTTTCGGTAATGTTGGGTATCTTTTATTGATTGGTCTTAAGAAAGATTGTGAATATTTCCCACCAAAGATTTGTGTTCAACGTCAGAGCAAGGTTGTGATAAGTTGTGTAATCTCTTAAAACTCTTAGTATGCTCTATAAGTTGCGCTCTACCTGATCTTTCATATTAGAAACGATTTCTTGAGTTGTTAATGAGTGAGTTTCTTCCTGTCATGAGTAGTCCTTGACTTTGCAAGTTATGTGTTGAAAACTAGTTTGTTTGGTAGTACTGAAATACTACCAATACAACCGGTGATCTTCAAGACATTGAATGAATTAGAAGGACAAGGCCTTTGTTGGATTTCTAATAATCGGCCGTGAAATCCTTTATTTTCGGTGAGAGAAAATTGTCAACAACAGGTTGTTAGAAGGAAAATACAATGCCTAAAATAAGAAGAGAGAGAATGATGAAATTTTGACTGCCTTTAATAAATACATTTCCTATTTAAATATAACCTATCCGTTAAGAGTGGCCAACTGAATCTGTGCCCGTTCGTAGAAAATTGTCGTCTAAGAATTCGCTAATCCGTTTGTCAAATGTTCAAACGGAAACGGAGAATTAAATGTAAACGTGTGAATCTAACTAAGGACAAAGGTTTTATCTAACCGCCTTTGGGAGGCCATTAGCAAAAGTAAAATTATGCTGCCAGAGAAAGAGGCTAATGGTGCCTTGTGCAAATGAAGAATTAAAATAAACCAAGCAATATTTGCCTTGAAAACCACCGCCGAAGAAGAGATGTTGGATTACATTTAGGATGATAAGACACCGAAAGAAGCATGAGAAATGTTCATGACACTTTTCTCAAAGAAGAATATAGAAGGTTTGTTATGGTTGTACAAGAATGACCCGTTCAACCATTACTGGTAGAGTTTCAAAGTTTTCTAGCGAGCAAAAAAGTCATGGCTAAACAAATAGGAGGCATCACGTTGAAAAGTGAAGAAGAAGCACTCTACACAAATAAGAGTCGGAGCAACAATAAGTCACCCACCAAAACTAAATACAAAAATAGAGGAATTCTCCAACGAACTGTACAACCTTAAAAGGTTAGAAAAATGACAACAAGAGTTTACAAGACAAGAGATTTGAAGGTATCTGGTATAACAGATAAAAAAAAAAAAAAGAAGGGTCATATGTCCAAGAATTTTTTGTCCAAAAAAGGGTACATCGAAACAATATGACAACCTCGAAAAAGGAGATAGATAATGAATGAGATACAAAATAACATATGCTTTAGTGTTAATGGCAATGATGGGAGAACATATCGGTTATGAAAATGGCTCGATCTTGATTCAGGATGCTCAAACTACATGACTGCGAACAAAGAAAACTGTAAGACAAGAAATAGTACAAAGGAAGTCGTGTGGTATGTACAACCAACAATTCACAGTTGCCGATTGATCAAACAGACAATATAATGATTGTGTCTGATAATAAATCTGATATGGTAACGTTCATTGACAACTATTCAAGATATGTGCGGATTTTTTCATGGCAAAAAAGTCTGACACATTCTCAAAATTTCAGGATTTTAGACAATGGTGGAAAATATATGTCAAAGGATTTTGATTGATATCTACACAAGTGCACGATATGTTATCAATTTACATGTGCCAACACGTCAAAAAAAAAATGGTATAGCAGAGAGAAAAAGTCAACATCTTATAGAGGTTTATCGAAGCATGCTACACGTAAAAAATGTTCCATGAAAACTTTGAACTGAAGTTATGTGAACTGTTGCCCATGTGATCAACAAGCTTCTCTAGTCAAAGTTAGGTGTCATCTCGGAGTGAAGCATTATGAGACACGAAACCTTCAATTAGCTACTTCTCAGTATTTGACTGCGTTTGCTATGTATCAGGTTTGATAAGAAAGCAATCAAACATAAATTGTTGGATATGACAATCAAAGACAAGGGGGAGAGTGTTGTGATCCGAACGGAAAGATGCTACACTTCGAGAGGTGTAGTTTTTTTATGAAGCATTTTCGTGATGGTCCTGATGAGAAGAAACTTTTACCGTACTCAAACAATATTGACAAAATTCTACAACAGAAGACAGGAGAGTAAACGGTATACATTTGGTCAATTGTTTATGCACCTGAAAATCCAAGTGACACTAATGTTAGTGAGTAAGAAGTGATTCAACCAACCAAACTTAGTGAAAAGAAAATAACACTTAAACAACTTAGATGTTAATCTGTTAAAAGATATCACTAGCTCCGTAGAGTCAAACCCATTAATTATACGAGCTCATACGGTAAAATTTTAGGAAGAAATTCTCATTCATCCTTGGTAAATGTCTATTTTGATAAGTTTCAATTTAATTTCTACAATTTAGACTTTAAAATTTGATTACCACGTTTCCACCCTTTTTCGATCTCCAAATCTTCATCAAAACTATCTTCGTATTCAGGTAACTCTATTATAAAATGCCTTAAATTTTTGAGTTGATTAGTGATTTAACACGATGGATGTAAAAACTTTAAACAAAAACGGTTTGATGATGGATTTCTTATTCTAAGAAAAGAGAGCATTGTTTTTTAAACAGGATGACTCGTTAACCGGCGATACCGCATCGGTGGATATAGCGACTCCACAAAATTTAATAAAGCTTGTGAAGATTGGGGAGGAGTTAATAAAGAAACCCGTGTCAAGGGTTAATTTAGAAACAGGAAGATATGAGACTGTTGATGGAGAAGGTAGCAATGAGGAAGCTCTCACCAAGTTTGCCAAATTGCTCCATCAAGAACGAAAGTTAAGACTAAGTGGCTAGCTAGCTAGCTGAGACTTGTTATTCTATTTTGTGAGGTGCAATTTCGTTTTGGTTCCAATCTGAATGATGTGCTAGAGACATTATGGAAAAAAGTCAGTCGTTATCGAATTTTCATTTATAAAAGATTAGTTGGCGAACCTTGAATGAGGCAATAACGTCAAATTCTACGAGGGAGCGATCCTCATGCATGCCAACTATTAGGTACCCATGTGGTTCTTCATCCATTTATTGGACAAGTTTTCGACCCAAGAACCTTGTTGGGAGAACATTGTTTGTTTCCACACACATGAAGCACTATCCAGGCGTTACCAATCTAGGTCATCCTAGGTACACGTGTAGACCTCCACTCTCAATATATGTTCACTATTAGCTACCCCTAATAGTCCCCACACGACATTGTCAATAACAAGGAAGTGACCTTGACTCTTGTGATACTGATCACCGTTCTAATCCATGCGTAATAAAGTCTAGGCTAAGCTTGGATTCCCATACATGGTGGGTATCTAGCTTAGATCTCATTTAAGGCATTCTAACTATTAACTTACTCCATCACATTTTAGTTCTAATTGGAATAGTCCGAGATAAATATAATGATATAGTTTATAACTCGAATCATAAGAAACTAGTTCAATTTTTTTTAGGTAAGATCAAGCATATAAACACAACGGACCGTTCATGCATAAATAGTTCTAATCTCAATCAAAGATTTGAATTTATGTTTTTTATACTTTTCAACGTTCATAATTTCATGCATGAAAATAAACATTAAAAGAATTTAATTTCATGCTTAGTAGAATCAAATCTAGCTAACATAGTTCCGTAAAAACATTCTGAAAGGTCATTCATTTTATTGGAATATTTAAACGAACAAATTTTTTTTTTTATAAATCATGGTTTGAGGCCATAAATACCATATTCTATCTTAAGAACTCAATCCTAACTTAACATATCAGTCAAAGTCGATTCCCACAAGCATTTTTTAAAGAGAAACTAAAATAACCATATGCAACGTGTTTAAGAGTTCAGTTTTCCAGTTTCAGGAACTTCAAATGTCACCAAATTTCTCAAATAAGTCATCAATTGAGTCAAAATAAGAAAATGGGTGAAAACAAATTAAAATTCTAGTTTAAAACCGTCCAAAACAAGCTAAAATAGTGAAGATGTTCAAAACCAATTTGATTGTACCATTGGTGGCCGGTTTAGTTATATCACCACATCAGTCTACCCAAAGAATCTAATAGAGTGTTAGGTTATGAACTTGCTGCTTATTTATAGCTTACTAGTAAATGTTCATATAGTAAAAAGAATATAGTAAATAGTTATATATGGTAGATGATTTTATTTAGCATAGAGGTATATTAGTAAACATAAATATATTAAACTGAACTATATATATATCCATTTGAACTATCTATATCTATATCTATATTTATATCTATCTATCTATATATATATATCCATTTAGGTGATGCTTGAAAATGTACGGTATATATTTTGTGTATTCTTTGTGATTGTACATGGAAGTTATCAATATATACCTCTATTCAATATTTCACCTTTTCTCTCTCCTGCTGTTTGAGTGTGTGAGTTATTGTGCGGTCTTAACGGGGAGAAGTATGATTCTTACTAGGAGTGTATCTAACCCGACAACCCGGACCAACCCAACCCAAATTATAGGGGTTGGGTTGGGTTGGATTAGTCTTTTGGGTTGGGCTGGATTGTTTTTTCTGGACTCGGAGTATCTCGGTTCGGTTTTCGGTTCATAGGATAAAAAACTCGGGTTAGACCCGAAACCGAATAAACTTATAAATAACATTGAGAATTTAGTCGTAAGTTAAGGTTTGTCAGAATAGTAATCCGAGTTTTTAAAAATATTCCGTGCTCGGGTTCGACCGAAGTCGAATTTATCTGTTTATTGTTTTGTTTGTTTCTTTTACCTCAATATTTCATAAATTAACAAATATCTATTTATTCATTTTATACTATTTTTATTCATTTTATTATTTTATTTGTTTTTTTTATCTCAATATTTCATAAATTAACAAATATCTATTTATTCATTTTATACTATTTTTAAATATATTGTTTGTAATAGAATAAACGAACAATTTATTCATTTTATACAAATTATTTAATATGATTTTGAAGGTATTTTTATTTTTATTTTATATATATATAGTTTCTTTTTTTACTTAATATTTCATAAATTAACAAATATCTATTTATTCATTTTATACTATTTTTAAATACATGGTTTATAATAGAATAAAAGAACAATTTATTCATTTTATACAGGTTATTGAATATGATTTTAAAGATATTTTTATTTTTATTTTATATATATAGTTCTATTCTAACCTTTTCTTTTTGTCATTTTGTCATGTGTATTCTTTTCTATCTTTTTTTTTTTAATTTCATTAGGTTATTTAATATGATTTTGATATTTTATTATATAATATATATATAAAGTTTCTTTAAATTAATCATTTATATTATTTTTTAATTTTATAATCTATTCTCGTTTATTTAAATGAGTCCTTTCTATCTTTTTATAATTTCATCATCTATCCTTATATTCTATTTACGGTTTATATATTATAAAATTCTATTTTAAATATAAAAAATTACCTCAAAATGAAACTTCAATATTTTATTTTGTTTTTAAACATACTGTAAAATATTTCATTTTATTTTTAAACATAGGTAAATAAATTAACAAAGGTCTATTTATTCATTTTATACCATCTTTAAATACATGATTTATAATAAAATAAACTAACAAATCACACTTTATAAGTTTTATTTTAATTTAAAAATATGATTTATGATATATGATTTTGAAGATATTTTTATTTTATATATATATATAGTTTCTATAAATTAATTGGAGAACCCAATCCCAACCCAACCCGAAAATAGAGAGTTGGGTTGTAAAAAATTTTTGGTCTGGTCCAACCAACGTGAACTTTTGGGTTGAGTCAAAAAAAATCTCCCAACCCGACCGAACCTTGACCATGTACACCCGTAATTCTTACCATAGTTTTCCAGATTTCGACAAGATGGTTTTTGCTCCTATCATGTATTTTAGGCACTATCTCCTTTCGATTTCTTCTTGGGTCTCCTTCTCCCGAGTTCATAGGGACCAATTTAATTCCATATTACCTAGAAATGAAGAAGAATTTTGAAGCTTAAGCCTCGAATTTATGGGTTCACCTTTTTCAACTTGATATGGGATCCACTCTTCGATTAAGTTTTAACATTCAAACCCTTCACCAAAATTGTTGAAAAATCTACTCACGAAACTATAGGAATAAGAATCAATCTCTATTATCACACGAACTATGTCCAGAGTTTTATTGTCTCCCGTATCAATCTTATTCTTATTCTTTATTCTCCAATTCTTCTACTCAATCTTATTCTTATTCGTCTTTTTTTCTTTCTTTTACCGCTTTTTTTTCTTCTAAAATTAACGATATCATACCATTATTATAAAGATAGGCCGATAATATTATTTTAATTAATTAAAATATTATAATTTTTTTTAATGGAATAAAAATTTAGCATTATAAAATTATGGTTTTAATTTTTAATATATTTAAATATTTAAATATTAAAAAAAAATGAAGTGGAGTGTCACGTTCATGCTTGTCCAGGGCATGTTGCCCATGGCCCATGCTCATAACAAGCCAAACCCTTGTCATGTCTTTTCATTCGAGTGTTTTTTCTTTTGTAATTATAGAGGGTATGACACCTCAAAAAAATTCATGTCTAGGCTTGCCAGAACTAAAATGGCCCAGAATGTATTATAGAGGAATATGACTAGTCGTTAACTTCTCTCTACTCAAGGTTATATATGCTAAGCCGTTGTTATCTTTCTCTTGCTTGCTTATATAACGTCTCTTTCTAAAATCTCTCTCTCTTCTCGTTTTCTAAAACCTTCTTTTAAAACCGAGGTTAGAGGCTCGACCGTACGTCACTTGGCCGTAGGCGACGCAAGAACAAATTGGCTTAACTCACTTGTCGCTGGAAAGTGAGTGCCGCACAATCACTAGTCCGCTGCCTTTGAAAGTGCGATTGTGTCACGAAGCACCTCGTAACCGGTACTGAGAGTGGCATGGTACTCGTGGTAGCAAAATCATACATTTGGGCATTAAATTCCAATAAATAATGCCACCTAAAAAAATGCATTATTGTCAATGGCCTCCCAAATATATTTTAAATAAACAAATAATTCTATTACTTAACTAATTAAAACTGTTTCCATTAATTATTATTCTCCCAAATTCCTATTAATAAGTTATCACATAATTATTAATCAAATACATAAAAAGGAAGAAAACAAATATTTGTGGTAAAGGTGTTGAGAACTTTCTCGTGTAGAATAATTTTAAAATTGTGAGACTGACGGTAATACGTAATATGTCAAAGTTGACAATATCTGCTAGCGGTGACCTCTATACTGTCAAAATACACTTCACATGATTCAATTCTCACTAGTTCGTGTGTGCGCGTGTGTGTTGATAGATGATAATGAGTAACACATGCAATGTAAGGATCGGGTTCCTTGCATTAAATATTTTTCCATGTCTAATTCATAATTTCTATTTTACCACCGTAAAAAAAAAAGTACACAAAAAAGTAATATAATGCTCGTAAATAAAAATATAAAGTAATATTAAAAATTAAAATTTAATATTATAATATAAGCTAAAATTTATTATTTTAACCCATAGTTTCAGATTATGAGTGAAAAATAAAAGTATATAAAAATAAAATAATGAGAAAGTTTTATTGGAAAAAATTGGAATTAGTGTGTAGTTAAAAAAATTATAATATTTATTTAAAAAAAAAAGAAAAAAGAAATTTCGAAGACGCGTAGATGAGAGCATTGATTAGCAACAGCTGTACTCCAATCACAGACACTCCCTTCACTCCTTCATCTTCCTCATGTGATCACTCTCTCTCTCTCTCTCTAAAACCGCATTTCCTTCTCTCTCAATCTCTCCATCTCCATTCCCATGGCTTCCAAGCTCCTCTTCCCCTTCTTCACCATCCTCCTCCTCCTCCTCTCCGCCGCTTCCGCCCATCTCCCTGTCGACACCTCTCTCAAGCTCATGGCCGACGCCCTCGAATGGCCCACCACAATCTCCATTCCCGACCTCGACCACGACCACGACCACGACGACCTTCACCAAGACCCGCGCAGATCTCTCTTCTGGAGCCGAGTCCACTACTACATCTCCTACGGCGCTCTCGCCGCCAACCGGATCCCTTGCCCGCCTCGTTCCGGCCGCCCTTACTACACTCACAACTGCTACAAGGCTCGCGGCCCTGTCAATCCCTACAGCCGTGGATGCTCCGCCATCACCCGCTGCCGCCGCTGATCTCTCTCTATCTCTATCTCTATCTCTATCTCATTTCATTTTCCGATCTGAGTGAAACGCCGTCGTATTCCCTTTCCCTAATTACAATGTGTGGCTCTGGGAGTGACGGATTGTCGAATCTGATCTGTATTTGTCGTTTTAATTACTTCCACGACAGACGACATGTAGTTTGGGGCTTTATTCCTTCTTTTATTTTATATTCCCTTTTGATTGTTCCGCAATCTAGGATCGGGAAAACGGCGTCGTTGCGTTGATTGAGGTATTATTATTATTATTATTATGATGTGTGTGGCCAGGTATCTATCTGAACCAGATTATATAAATTAAGGATTGTTTTATTATTATTATAATTGTTTTATTTGTCATTATTATTACTTAATTATAGTTTAATGATACTGATTATGGATTAATGCTGGGATTACGCGGGAGCGTCGGTGGACGGTGATTTTTTTAATTGATGGTAAATTGTTTTTATGATCGTGCGGTACTGTCGGCCACACACAATCCTTTTCTATTTTTAAATTCAATTTTATTTTTATGAAATGGAAAATAATAATAAATTAATTTTAATTCTTAAAAATAACAAAATTAAAAACAAACCAACCTAAAATTATATATTAATTTTATATATAAATACATTTCTTAATTTGACGTATTCAATATATTTTATAAAAAAATTAAGAGTCTATTGAAAGTTTGTTAATAAATTAATTAGTCATTTTTTAATTTATATTGAATAAATTAATTGATTAAAAAAATTTTAAAATGCACAAATTTAATATATGCAAAATTAAAAAATAAATAAACATATTTGATCTTATGACTAAATAATATCTTTTTTATATATATATATATATATATATATATATATATATATATATTAGTTATTTATTTGATTCCATTGAAATTAAATAAGAATAATTTTCAAAATAATTGTTTTAGGGCACATGCGTATTTATTACCAGACTTATGATGCGTAATTTACATTTTTTTGGAACATAGTCGAGACTATAATTCTTTTAATAAATATTATTGGATGGCACGACATTTTAAAAAAGTAGGATGAATTTATATAAGATTAAACAATAAAAATATTTAATCTCTGTAAATTAATAAGAGTAATATTTTATAGGAGGATCATGTGCGATCAAATTTTGATGGTGAATGAATGATGAACTCGTATTTATGAAGAATTGTCATTTGATTTTCATGGGTGAAATGATTTTTGTAACCGATTTAATAAGCCAACGATTTTAGGAACCAGATAAAATAGGGAGCTAAAAATATAATTTTTCTTTTAGTTAAAATTATAGTATTTATCTAAGCTTCCGGTAGAATTTGATACTAAAAAAAGTGGATGAATTTGTTGTATGATGAAAGTCCCACATCGACTAATTTAGGGAATGATTATGGGTTTATAAGTGAGGAATACTAAATCTATTAGTCATGAGACTTTATGTTTAAAGTGGATAATATCATACCATTGTGGAGAGTCGTGTTCGAGAACTTAGAATCTTATAAATTTGGGATTAAAAATTTTTAGCCGTTGGATCAATATTAATTAAAATTAAAACTCTATTATCAAAATTATTGTTTTTCCCTAATGTAATTACCAAATTATGTTTCCTCCGCAAGGAAATGCCTGAAAGGGGTAGCAAACGAAGAGTCATTTATCTCTCGTCGTCGTCGGAGGAGGACGACGAAGAGGAATCAGACGAGGAGTACGATGATGAAGACGATGACGAAGGGGAATCGGAAGAGGAGTTTGATAATGGATGCAGCGACAACGATTGTGATGAAGTTCTCTCCCAGCGAGTCATCCGCTTTCTTAAAGGTACGTTTCTTCTTTTTCCATTGATAATTCGCCATTGTGTTGAGATTCGGGTTCAAAGTCGAAGTGTCGATTGAGAGAAATGAAATCGATGATTAGATAGGTTGTTGGGAAATTCATAGGGTATTGGATCTCTTAATTATCTGATTTGAAACATGTTCTGTCGCAGAGAATAAAAATTTAGATTCGTTAACACTTAATGATTGCAAAGCTTATTTACGGGAGAATAGGCTAAGAATAGCGGGGACTAAAGCCGTCTGTATTCAAAGACTCCAGGAACATTGGAGGTACGTGGATTCTTCATCTTTAAACTCAAGATACACATCTTAATATTGCGTTCAATTAGGAAATTTATGAAGTTTCGTCATCTAGTCCGATCGCTGAATATTTGAAATTGTTAGTACTTTTTCATGGTGGAAATCTGCTATGTACTCATCTATGGAAGTCTTCTGATATTTAGAGAAGCGACTATTGAGTGTTTCGGTAAATGTGGATTGTCACCAATTATGATTCTATACACTTTAATAGATGGAAAACAGAAGATTTTTAGATAATTTTATGTTGTGAAATTGAGTTTTCCTTGTTCCTCAACGGATTTTGGAGCCTTTAACTTCTAGTTCTGCATTGATACATATCAAATCATATGGCAGCCAAACATAATTTGGGTTTGGTACTGTTTACCATTTGTTGCTGGTAAATCTTGATTAACTGATCTGTATTCTACGTCTTCCCTTCTGTTGTAATCACTTTGGGTCTCTGCAAAGTTGCACCATTATATAGAAGTTATTAAGCAAAAAGGGCGGAGATTCTGAAAGAATAATGTGCCATTTATTCAATTCTTCACAAGGAGTTAAATATACAATAGGTATTAGGCACAACTTGTGATATCCCACATCGGTTGGAGCGGGGAACGAAACATTTCTTATAAGGGTGTGGAAACCTCTCCTTAGTAAACACATTTTAAAACCGTGAAGCTAAAGACGATACGTAACGGGCCAAAATGGACAATATCTGCTAGCGGTGGCTGTTACAAGTGGTATCAAAGCAAGGCACCCAGCGGTGTGCTAGCGAGGACGCTGGGCCCCCAAGGGGGTGGATTGTGAGATCCTACATCGTTTGGAGAGGGGAACGAAACATTCTTTATAAGGGTGTGAAACGTCTCCATAGTAGACACGTTTCAAACCATGAAACTAACGGCGATACATAACGGGCTAAAGCGGACAATATTGTTAGCGGTGACTATTACACAACTACTCCTAACAAAACATCTTGGCTCTCTTCTTTTTCTCCCAACTCAGGATGAAGGATGGAAATGGTGAAGCGCACTATCCAAGGTCATCCTTTGTTGTCAATTGTACTGGTAATTTCTATATACATTTGTCATAGTATTTTCTTTGATCACTCTTTTAGTGGCTGTAATTATTCTATTAAAACATCAATGCAGGTGATGTTTGTAGGGGAGATACTGTTTTGTTCACTCAGAAAGTTTATGCAAAGTACTCAAACAAGTTTCTCTTCCACCACTAGTCTTGTGTTAGATATTTTAGATTTGCACTCCTAATTCTTGTAGCTTAAATTTTAACAGGTTTGATAAAGTAACTAGGCGTGGAGGGCTTATAGGGAAGAGAACTGTAGCAGGGAGGGTAGTGAAGGAAAGCTATGGTGCAAGTAAACAGCAGCATACTTTTACTGTAAGGCTGTTTTTTCTGTTCTAGCAATCATTTTCTCATATCGTAATTCAAATTGGTTGTGCATTATTAGTATCATACTTTTTAATATGCTCAATATGTTTACATCTAATATTCATTTGCGATTCATAAATATTTTTTCATTTGCGATTCATATTTCCAACGCTTGTGACTATAACGTGCTAGGTCGAAGTTTTATGGAGCACGGGAGTTCGGAAGTTACCCCCACTTTATCCTCTACTTGTTAAGGGTCGAAATCTCTATAAACTAAGAACTTTCAGACGGGTAAGTTCTCTACATACATAAATATATTTTATTTTCATACAAAGCATTTGAGTTGTGGGGATTTGAACTGTGGATGAAAATTTTAAATCAAATTGATTTTTTTAGTTGAACCATTGCTGGTGGAAGTGTACGTATGTAGATATGAATTTAGTAACAGAACAATGCTCATTGTGTCTTAAATTCTCAAGCATGAACCAAGTCTGTAAGTTTGGCTCCAAGATATCCATCCTTTCCACATTTGTATAAAAGAGCTAAAGTTCTAAGAAATATGATTGCTATTGTATCGTCACCTGAGTCAATTGATGGATGTCATCAATAGTTGACCTTGTTTGATTGTATGTATGTATGATTTATGATTTATGAATTTTGTGATAGGGATATCTCACTGATCAAACATGTATGGATGAATAGAGTATGTTTTCCTATGTTATAGGTGATCGATAAGAATATCTCCCTAGCAAAACATGCATGAGCGAACCAAACTAAGATTAGGGTGGTGGAGCTAGAGCAGATTATACGTTGACATAGGTCAGTACGTTCTCAGTAGACCTAGCACCTTAGGATCGTGAGCGGTGTTCATGAAAGTGGCGTTTGGCTCCAAGATATTCATCCTTTCCAAATTTGTATAAAAGAGCTAAAGTTTGTATGTCAGATCTTGTTTCTGATCATAAATGCAACCCAATGACCAATATTGCTTTGTTTTCTTCATTATTTGTATGTTTTACTCAGCTTTGGAATGATGAAGCTGAAAGAGTTCAAGTTCTAGCAGAGAAGCACAAAAGAGGTGCGGCTGCTCGGGGTGTACGAGCATTGCAGAAAAGGAAAAGAAAACTCGTACAAATCGGAGGTATAATTGACAACCACTACTCCCCAAAACATGAAAAGGAGCTTGCTTGCTGCAATTGAATAAAAGATTGAATGTTACCATATTTTTGTATTGTAATGTCCAGGAAGTGGAAAGAATCAAGGACATGTTCAACTTCCAAGACAAGCCTTGAACAGTAACGGGAGTCGCAAGAGTATGCGTTCAAGGGACAAGAACAATGCTGTTCGTAGACACCCAGCGTAGGAAGACAGAATGGACATCGAAAAATATAGTGGTCTGCTCTTGAGCTTACAAATGGCCTTTGAACTTGCGTTACAAATTGCTCTTTTAAGTTTGAAAAGGAATCAGTGAATAACTATTCAAATAATGTAACCAAAATTGACTTCAAAGTAGCAGGAAAAGTCAAAACAGGCATTTAGGTTCGTTTGTAGATGTAATTAGCCTTTACTTTCACGATATCTTGTGATAAAATAAGGTTTTAAATGAATTTAATTAGATGTAAAATGGCTAAGATCAACACTATCTCATATATTAAGTTCGTATTATGTTTTCAATATATTAGATGAATGAGTTGTCAAGTTAATTGATGTCATGAGTCGATAGCGTAGCTCACGAGTACTTTCCCACCTCAATTGGTACTTGAAAAAGGAAAAGGAGTGAATACTTGAAAAAGAAAAAGGGACGAGTATAAAAATACTCATCAAGCAACGAGATGAGTATAAAAATACTCATTAAGCAAAGGAAAGGGAGAAAGAGATGAGTATAAAAATACTCAGACTCTCATTGCATCCATTTCCTAATAAGTTTTCACGACTTTCTCTAAACTCTAAGAAGTTCGGACCTATCCCTTACAATAATCTAAGCCTTTATGCAGGTCTCGAAGTTCCTAACGGTTCATCATGTGTCATCTGCCTGTGTAGTCCCTAATCCCCTTTCAAAATTGGTTAACGGCGTCGCAACGTCAGCTTTGACCTGTCAGCTTTGACCTGTTCATACACTCAATAGAAGTGTTCGCCCTAAACCACCTATCTGTGTAGTCCCTAATCTCTTCTAATACTGGTTTACAGAGTAGTGGCATTAGCCTTGACCTGTTTCTACACTCAATAGGAATTCTCATCTTAACGCATACTTGTGTATGTCCCAAGTCCTACTAGGACTGGTTTACGAGTTCGCCCATTTCTACACTCAATAGGAGTCCTCGTTTTGAGTTAGCTACCAAAGTAGTCCCAAGTCCCTTCCAAGACCGATTTACGTGTTCGCCCGTTTCTACACTCAATAGTCACTCAAGTGGCGTCGGGATACTATAAAGATTCTTTAGCCTTACTCAGATGTTAGGGAGATTTACTAGGTTCTTAGTGTATCTAGTTGTTTTAGACTACATCTCATGTTCCTAACCAATTCCTGGGTGCACTCATGTCTAGAACTCTGATCGCCGCTCACGATCCTAAGGTGCTAGTCTATTGTGAATGTATTAACCTAGGTCAACGTATAATCTACTCTAGCTCTGCCGCCCTAATCTTAATTTGGTTCGCTCATGCATGCTTTACTAGGGAGATATTCCTATCTATCACCTATGACATAAGAGAACATATTCTATTCATTCATACATATTTGATGAGTGAGATATCCCAATCAATCACCTCATGCACAAAATTCATAAATCATAAATTATACATACAATCAAACATGGTATCTATCGCTTGGAACACATCACAATATGTCGTCCTCTATTCTAATACAATAGAAGACATTAAAATAAGCATGTATCTCGATTTCTCGTTCTATGCATAATTTCATAATTTTCATAACATGCATGTCTACTCTCATCCAAATCATTCATTCTGAGTTCTAATCATACATATTCTAATCATATGAGGTAAGATAGGCTCGCATGCTAACTCATCCTAACGATTCCTACAAATATTACTTGCAACTATTTAACTTTTGAATTGATTAATTTAATAGCCATGCCAAATAGAATATCCACTTAATTACATATCTAAATGTAAAATTACAATATATATTTTTTTCGACTAAAAAAAACATAGCTTAATTGGTGTAGGCATCCACTCTCAAGAGATCGAAAGTTCAAATTTCCACTCATTAGTGTCTTCAGTTTATGAACTCATTAGCTATCGAATCGAAAGCTTGATTTGACAAATTTAGTTGAGAATATATCAGTTTTGATCTATAACAACTTGACGCTCGAATATAACCACAGGATGCAGTCAGCATGATGTGACTTGAATGGCCTCTACTTGTTGTTTCCAGTCAATCTGCACCCTCAAAACACAACACTTGATCCTATAAGTGCAATGGGCAAAAGCAAACACTCTCCGACAACGGAGAAAGAACGAAAAACGAAATCGGTGAAATTAGGTCGATAAATTAATGTAGGAACACGACGAAGAAGAAATGGATGCAAGAACGAACATTAAAACACACCATCAGTCCTCGCATTTTCGGATAAAAGTAGAATTTATAGCGTTTGGAACTCTGTGGTAAGACTAAAATGAACATAACTATAACTACATAGGAATAGAGTGAAGGAAAGCTGTAACAGCCCAAACCCACCGGTAGTAAATATTATCTGCTTTGACCCGTTACCTATCACCGTCAGTCTCACGATTTTAAAACAAGTATGTTAAGGAGAGATTTTCACACCCTTACAAGAAATTCTCCGTTTTCCTCTCCAACCGATATGAGATCTCGATCTCTAAGAAGCATTCATCAATCAAGACTATTGAGTGGAAAGGAAGAAGAAAACCTCACAATTACAACCCAGAAGTTCATGTCTGGATATGCAAGTGCCATCCTCTGAGAACCCTGGGGGATTATCTTCACTTGCAATTGACCACACACTTCTGATTCAAACCTATACAAATACAGTGAGAAAAACTCCAACTCCATCTCCTACATTTTCACTTCACTTACCAATGAGGTCGGATCGTCATCCTTGTTGCGAGTATCCACAAGCTCCGGCCATATCGAAATCGAAGTATTTCTCGACTAAGATCTCAGAGCTACATAGCTGAAAGGAATCCGGATGGAGCAGCCAATACTTTTGATGAATGTTCAACATTTGAGTTATAAGCCTTATAATGGTTTCATCAGAGTTCGACTAGAAGGTCCATGTAACAGTTTGACAAACCCGAGGAAGCTCAATTTTCCATCGGTATGTCGAATCCAATCGTGAAGAACGGTATGAACAGGCACAGAAGGGCTGAGGCCAAGTTCCTGGAATGGCCACAATACCATACATTAGAGTTTACAATACCATAGATTTGCATGTGTAGTTTTGGCTTACAAAGGTTGTGTACGAATTCTACGTAAATCTCAATAGAACGGAATCACGTCGAGAATTTTAGAACCACGTGTTTGAAACCATTTATAAACTACTTGAGTATGATTTGCAAAATAAGGAAACTGATGCACAGACGTTTCATCACACAAGCATATCAAACATACCGATGCCAGTTCCTCTATAACAATGGCTCTGTTTCCATCCTTCTCAAACAGATCGTAAGCACATCGCGCATGTTGCTCCCACCTATCGAGAGCCTCGAGTTGATGGACACTTAGTGTAGCTGCACAAAACTCTTCAAAATCCATTCTCCTATATTGCAATGCATTAAGCTGTCACACAAAAGCAAAGAAAACCATGAGCAATGCGAGGTTAAAGGAAATTGAATCAAGAAACTAGTTGAGAACAATACCGAACTCAATAGATCCGGTATCCTCGATTCCTTTATAGTATTCGATATGTTTTTCGTCAAAGCCTAACCATAAGTAAAAGAGAAATCAACATAACCAACATGAAACCATTTTGAAGAAAACCAAAGAGAAAAGAAGGATATAAACCTCTTTGATGTTTTCTATGCTTATGGTGCCATTTTTGCTCGGTTCCAAGAGTGAAAACTGCGTCTTCAAATAGAATAGCTCGTCTAAAGACAACGTTCTCGACACAGCCTATAACAAAAAATCTTTAGTAAACAAAATAATGGGAAAACAGCAGATGAGTATGCAGGAAATCATACAAGTGCCAGAAACAAACCTTTAAAGCAGCTTTTCGAAGAGATGATGACCGCATGTAAATCTTCATGAGTTTAAATATTAGTATATCAAGAGGAGATTTTACATCCAGAGAATTTTTAATCCATGGATGACCTGTGTTAAAAAGATGAATAAGAGGGGAAATTATGAAAGAAAGGGGACGAAACCCGTCTAAGATCTTGTGTGACGGCTTAGTAGCACGTAAAGAGAACACGTAGCCTAAGTGGAACTCAATATTCAACAAGAAGAAAAACCAAGTTTCTTTGTATAATGCACGTACTTAGAGCTTGAGCAGCAGACATCCTTTTTCGTGGATCTTTAACTAATAGTCGTTTGACAAAATCTCTTGCCTCAGAAGACAGAGAAGGCCATGGCGACTCGTCAAAGACGGGATCAGCTTTTAGGACGGCTTTAAAGATGCCAGACTCCGTTCGAGCCCAAAATGGACGACTACCACATAGAAGAATATATGCAATTACGCCTATACTCCAGACATCTGCCTCTGTACTGTATGATCTATGGAGGACTTCAGGAGCTACATAGTAAGCACTACCAACAATATCATTAAGCCTTTCATCTGCCAAAGAAATTAAAGAACATAAACTAATATTCAAGTTTTGGAGTTAATCATACTGAAACTAAACTAAGGAAAACCTGGCTTCACAAAATCTGATAATCCGAAATCGATAGCCTTCAACAATGAATCTTCGCCCTTTGAAGTGAAAAGGAAATTCTGATCCACCAATAAAGTGTGCTTAGCCAAGAGTTCATGAAGTGGAAATGTACCAGAAAAGAAATTACATTCACTCTTTGGACTTTCCCTTCTGGGCTTCCTCTCAAGGTTTTAAAACCCGTCTGTTAGGGAGAGGTTTCTACACCCTTATGAGGAATGTTTCATTCTCCTCTCCAACCGATGTGGGCTCTCACAATCCACCCACTTGGGGACCTAGCATCCTCAGTGGCACACCGCTCAGTGCTTGACTTTGATATCATTTGTAACAGTCCAAGTCCACTGTTAGCAGATATTGTCCTTTTTGGACTTTCCTTCAAGGTTTTAAAACGCGTCTGCTAAAGAGAGGTTTCCACACCCATATAAGGAATGTTTCATTCTCCTCTCCAACCGATGTGAGATTTCACAATCCACCGCTCTTGGGGGCCTGGCGACCTCGCTGGCACACTGCCCGGTGCCTAGCTCTGATACCATTTGTAACAGCTTAAGCCCATCGCTAGCAGATATTGTCTTTTTTGGGCTTTCCCTTCTGGGATTCCCCTCAAGATTTTAAAACGCGTCTGCTAGGGAGAGGTTTTCATACTCTTATAAGAAATGCTTCGTTCTCCTCTCCAACCGATACAAGATCTCACAACACCAATTGAACGTCTAATCAAATTCAATATTTTAAATTGTTTATACAACACAAACCTATCTGTCTAACTTACCTCAGGTTTGAGATCCCGGTGAACCACACCCTGAAGGTGGAAAAAAGCTACAACATATAGTATCTGTACCATTACAGCTCTTGCATCCTCCTCTGTATACTTACCACCCCTAAGTAGTAAAAACAAAATTCAAGAGAACATCAGTAGATTAATCATAAGTTTACCAAAGCTTTTATGGTTCAAGAAAATCCTAAACCAAAAAGGTACTAAGGATTCTTGTGATTCCAAAGAATCCAGCTATAACCAGGAACGTAGAGCTTTCCTCCTTTTCCCAATACAATATAGCACGTATTCGAGACAGCATTAGATAAGAGTACCTCGATAGAATTCGGTCTAAAAGTTCTCCTCCTTTACACAACCTGAAAATGTATAACTCATTTAGACTCATCCAAACATTAAAGTCATGAAAGAAACTTCTGCAACAAAAGGGATATTATATGATAGTGTGAAGAAACTAACTCCATTACTATATATACGTTGTCATGATCCTCATATGCATCATAGAAATTTACAAGATTTTTGTGACCACTCAAAGATTTTAATATCATCACTTCCCGTCTGACATCCTCGATTGCGATCGCAGTAGTCATCTACCAGTACAAATACAAGCCAAACAATTAGGAAAACGTAATATAGTGTATGCTTGAATCATGATAACTAGATCTAGTTTCAAGTAGCAAAGCACTTCAAGTAATACAAATATGAACATGGTTAGTAGAAAATTATTTGAAACAGAGAAAAGGAAAGCCTGAAGATCCATAACCAAGTTCATATAGATCATGTTAACTAGATCTTAACAGAGCACCTTGGACTTGGGAATGATTTTGATAGCCACTTGTTGGCCCTTAAGTTCGCCCTTCTTGAACCTCGCAGCACAAGTGTAGCCAAAATGCCCTCTCCCAACCTCTTCTCCAACCTCATATTTACTCGCAAGATGCTTCGGAAACCCGAAATTCTTATCCAAACCAGTAGCGCCTTCCGCCTCACTCCCCTCAGGGATCGACGCCTCATTTGGCTTCACCGAGCCGTGCCGCCGCGCTAGAACAGCACGAATATGCTTCGCCGGCGATGGAGGCGGAAATGGCTTTCTAAAGAACCGCTTCGGAGTCGAATTAGCACTCGCATTCGCTGGAGATCTCGCCGGAGACTTCTTCGAAAACAGGAAATGAGCAGGGCTGGGACTGTAAAATGAGAAAAACGGCGATTTCTTCACATCATCCGTCTCATGGCGGGCGTTTCTCCTATCCGCCGTCTTCCTCTCATCTCCTCCCGCGGCGGAAACAGAGTTTGGTTGAGCGGAATTATGCCCTACATTGGGCGTTCGTGAACCAGATTTCTGAGAGAACAGATCAGAATTCGGGGAGGGTTTGGAGTTGCAGAGACCCATCAGACACCTCCCCCGAGAAACGAAGAGAAAGAGAAGATCAAAGGGAACAAGAAAATGGAAATTGAAAAATCCGAATGCTGAATGAAATCATTTGTTGGGGATAAGAATGAATGGATATTTGAACAGGATTTTGGAAAGTTCATGAACTCCTTCAGAGATTCGGAAAGGGAAAACAACTCACCAACCGGAATCTTGATTTGTCTCTGATGATTGGAAGTGTTCTCAACACTGAGACAGAGAGAGTGATCCACACAAAATGATAAAACGGAAGCGACGTCGACTTCACTTTCTGGTGTCTAATTTAATATTATTTGTTTTTATTTTATTAATAATTTTGTACTATGAAATTCAAATTTTTAAAAGTTATTACCTCAATATCTGACGTAGAATTCATCTGCTTACGTGGGGCCTCGATAGCTCAAGCTCAGTCGCCACGTTTCCTCCACGTGGCATTCATTTCTCACGGTTTTTTTTTTCTTAATTAATAAAAATAACCTTAAATTTGTATTAAAAAAATATATATACTTAAATAATGTTTTAAAAATATCCATAAATTTTAAAATTAGTATTAATACCTTTAAATTTTATAAAAAGGAAAAAAAAAAATCTTATTATCCATATATGAACCAAAATCATTTAGGAAAGAAAGTTCATGAGTATTTTTGAAACCTTGTACTATCATAAGTATTTTTTAATTTTTTAAAAATGTTTATAGGATTTTTGAAAAGTCAGAATATTTTTTAAATATTTTTTTAAATTATTTCGAAAAATTTAATGATATTTTTGAAACAAGCATGACTATTTCCATTCAAAACTAAGCGTAAAGGCAATTTTTTTTATTTTTTTAAATAATTTTACCATTTTTATTTATCCATAATAAATGTTACATTAATAACTTAAATTTTTTATACTTCAAATATCATATATTTATAAATCATGATGAATCACTATTCGTAACCTTTTTAAATGTACGGTAGAGTTAGATTAGATTATAACTCTATTTTCAAGTTGTTCGGGTGACCTAACCTAAAAAATGTCAACTTGCAAATTTAATTGATTTTTTTTTTTCAAAAATTTAACCCAATCTATAAAAATAAAAAAATAAAAATAAAAATCTAACAACCTAAGTTTGTCGGATTCTCGAGTCATATGAAAACTTCTAAAAAAAAAGTTTTATACCGGCGGGATTATTAACGGTACCGTTTTTGGAGAATGTCAATAAATTCCAAAATCCATTTCGTTATCCAGTAGCGACAACGTCTTTTTTATTGGAACTGCAGTTACCCCTTTGGTTAGGTATTGGAGCAACATTATCGATTGAGAAGTCCCTATTAAGTCTTTTTTTAAATTGATTCAATTGTGAAATAAAATATGACGACGCGTGTATCTAGGGAATAGTTGCTTCAAATTACCCTTAGATACAAAATTTTTTATTTATTTTGAGTGTACGGATTTCGCATACCATACATACCATACAAAGAGAAAGAGAAACACAATATGATATGTTACTACAAAGGTTGGAGCAAGTATACAATTTGTGGCCATTAATCAATACTCACAACATAGTCTCATCATAATTCTTCGCAACAATGGCTCAATGGCTTTGAGAGAATCATTATGGGCTTTCAAATCACTCAATTCTATGAAGAATCGAAGAAGAACGGGTGGTACGATTTTCATGGTTTTTATTCCGATTTTCCTTTAAATTCGAGAGTTTTTCTTAGAATTAAATGCTAAATTGTTAGTATGTTGATATTCGAGAGATTTTGCACAAGTTTTATGAAGGAAGTCGGAGTTGATTCGGATTGAGAGGTGGCATGCCCATGAACGTCAAGAAGCGGAAACTTTTTTGGTAAGTTTTTAGTTTTTTTTTACTATCTTTGGGCTCGATTATTTCTAATTAATTAAAATTTATGAGAAAAATACCTTACTAAAGAGTCGAATATGCAGGTAACAACACGTGGAGAAAGATTTCAGAAATTTTGGAGCTTCTAATACACGAAAAAGCTAGCTCGAGAAGGCATGCGTCATCCAAATAAGTAACCACACGGACTTTAGGCAAGAAATACTTGTAGGGATTGGTAAGACGTGCATGTCAACATTCCTTACTTTAGGTAGATAGAAAATGCTTGTTAAGGACTTCAGAAGGATGTTTTTGAATGAGTATGTACGGTATGTATGGTAAAATTATTGTTATGATCTTAGGTTGAGATTTTCGAGAAACATGTTGTTTTATGTATTATGTTAAGTTAGAAAAAGAATATGCATGACTAAAATACGAGTTGGGCAATATGAATGAGTATGTTATGCATGATGTAAAAAATTACCAATGTACCCCTACGATGAGTTTTGTGATGAATGTTGTTTTATATGCTTCCCGCTGTATTAGAAAGGAGGATGGGCTATTGCGATCTGTGCTCTGGGTGATTGATGTATGTTATCTCCCCGTTGAGCTCGTTTGCTTGTATGTGTGCATGATATAGTATGTGTTATCTCCAGGTGTTTGACTGTGTGTTCTCTTTGTGGAGCGTGTTTATCAGCACATTGAAAGGGTGTTGTAGTTAGGTTGCCTAGATGTTGACCTTGGCCGGATGTCCAGTAGACTGGGCACCTTAGGATCGTGACCGACGGCCAGAGAGTCTAGACCTTAGTGCTCCCAGACTAAGAAGGATTCAAGGATTCAGAACAGAGTAACCTTTTGTCAGAAGCCCGCGTTTGGCCACCTAGCTGTCCTAAGAATCCAATAAATCTCATTAGGTCCCAGATATGACCAAGGCGAAGTTTGAATTATGGATTGCATGTTTGGGCGATCAATAAATATATCTACCTAGTAAAGCATGCATGGGAGAACTCAGTTAAGAATAGGGTGCTACAACTAGTACGATTTACACGTCGACTTAAGTCAAAACGTTTTCAGTAGACCTTGCACCCTAGGATCATGAGAGGCAAACAAAGGTCTTGATCTGAGTGCAACTAGGGACTTGAATTAGCCCCGAGGAGCTATCCCCGAGCGTTCTATAAATGAAAGATGAATTTAAACTGTCTAGAAGCCCCTAAAAACCTAGTAAACCTCCATAACAACCAAGGACGACCAAGATATTTCTTTAGGCTGATAATAGTGTGACAGTGTCTTCAGATCCTCCACTACCCTTTCCACTCTGGTAACGAGCTAGGCACAAACCAGTTAGGGTATTGTGAGTTTTAGCTTCATGGAATGGTCAGTGGTCTCTTGAATAGGGCAACTATGTTGTAAATCCATTACTGAGAGAGGAGTGTGGGACCACTATGGATAGCCCAGTAGTTGGCTAGGACACGAGGACACGAGGATCGCATCCCCCAAGCTTAGATGACTTTATGGTCCTAATGGATGGGCCAGCCAACCTCTCTTAGATGATATTCAGATTAGAAATCACCATATTGTCTCATCATAATTTTATGAGGTCTCACCTCAATTTAGGTTATCGATCCTTCACTGAGTAAGCAAAATAAGTGTTAGAAGGTTAAAGAGAAGAGAGATTGTAGCAGCTCAACAGAGAAAGGTAACCTTCATGTTGTTAGCAATTGTTATGGTATCAATATATCAATACCATCGAGCTTTTCCTAGGCCAATTAGGGTTGTGTGATCCATAGTTCAGTTGGATTACCCTTGGCAAAGTATCCCTCAGGATGTAAAATTTTGCGAGTAGTCTTAGTAGTTGGCAAGTGTAAGGGGCCACTTCTCAAACCTTAGGTGACTAGATGGTCTTATGGGTAGGGTTTGCCAGCTAGCCTCACGTGGATGATGAGAACAGGATAGCACACACCATGTCATCCCCACCAAAGAGTTTTACGAGGGAGTGCCTCCACCCAAGATGCCCATTCCATACTGCTTATGTAAAGAAAGCTACCTAAATATAAAAACAGATAAGTAGTTCACCTCATAGATGAGATTTGTCGCCTAGAAATTGCCGAACTATCCCCTCCGTACCTAGAGTGGAACTTCAAGACACTCTAGATATTCCGGTAGGAGTAGAGAGTAGGCCCAAACTTCTTAGATTCTATAGTAAAGCCCGTGGATACTTCCTAGGTTAAGGATGCAATGAGGGCTTACGGAGTATATTTATATACTCACCCCTTTCCTCTTTCTTTTTCAAGTGTTCGCAGGTTGCAAGTTGAGATAGAGGAGCGTTCAAGAGTTGTGCGGTCGCACAAAGCGTTGTTCCAAAGTGTCAGTCCGTCTTTGTATTTGAGTATTTTGTGTTTTGTTTTGCAATTGTATCTCAAACCCATTTTTCCTTAGGTGAAAAATTCAAACAACTCTTTCTTATAATTGATTATATTTTGTATTTAATTTTGATGGTGTTGTCTTTATTTCTATTTAAATTTTATCGGGTTTTCATCTTATGTTTTATTTTACTTTTAGTTTTATTTGATTTCGCCTCTATCTTTTTAATCACGGTCTGAGATTCGAAACTTCAAAAATCGAGTCATGACATGATGAAAAGGCTTCTTTTTTGCATCTTACAGAGTGAAAATTAAAATAGAGGTGGACATGATTTAGTCAATAGTTAGGCCTTTCGGATTCCATCTCGAAGATTTGAAATTAAAAAAAAAAAACATTGTAATAGAAGGAATGGATAGATTTCGAGAACGAAGATCTTACGTTTGAAAAATTGGTGGTCTAGAGTATACCATAGAGTCTCTCTTTGGAGCCCTTGAACTGTCTCCCCGCAATTGAGGTTTAACTTCTTCTCTAAAGCCTTCTAATGAAGTACGACACTTGAGTCACTTTTAACTACACTTTCGAGGCTCAAAATTTTAACTTTCTTATTCGACCCTTGAGGATTCTATTGACATGGATAAGTTAAAGATATGACTCTGATATCATGTTAGGAATCACGACCCCTCCACTTCGAGCATAAACTCTCATGGTCTTACTTTTAGTCTTCAAAAATGTCTCATACCAATAAAGAACAATGTTCCTTACTTATAAACTCATGATCTTCCCCTTAGTTAGTAAACGTGAGACTACCCCTCCCAATAATACTCAACATCTTTCTCTTCTACCTCAAGTGTTAATTTCTCGTTGGGGTTCAAGTGTTACACTACGGGTTCCTACATCCTACTGCACAGTAGAGACACTATTAAGTCCAATCTAGGTCACTAATAGCACTAATAAGGTATCAAAGGAAATAAGTAGTTTGGTTCTGGTGATACCCATAAGTAGTTTGGCTCGGGTGATACCCATTCACAACGACAATTAGTAAATTATCTTAATCTTTAGTGGTAAACTAGATTCTTTAGAACATCTTGACACTTTATATCTTGGACTCCCATTTTCATGACTTTTTAGTCTAGCTTCTAGGGCTAATATGGCTTTGGGAGGACTAGGGTTTAGTTCTTTGATCGTATTTCTTGGAAAGGTTCTGTTCATTATGAAAAACGTACTAACTCTATTACCTCGCTGACACTCGTTCCCTTCTCCAATCGATGTGGGACTCTCAATCCATTCTCTTTAGAGACTCAATGTCCTTGCTAACACACTATCGCCCGATATCTAGCTCTAATACCATTTGTAACTTAATCAGGTCACTAAATCCTTCATTTTTAACTCAGTCAAGTAAATAAATTCGTCGTATGATATTCAATTTTGACGTCCGAAAATCTTCATTTTCATGACGGAAATAAAAGAATGGAAACTGGTGAAAGTCAATTGAAGGAATGGAAAAATAGAATTATTGAAAGTTACACAAATTAGAAAAGTTGGATCGAAAAGGGAATTTAATAATTTGTTACATAAAAAGAATAGGTAGAGGCCGACAAGAAGAATATTAGTGTGACCATGTGGAATGTCATATTACAGCTTTACAGATATAAAATGGCATCTTCTCCGACAGCTCAAGCAATCTCACTACATTTGTTCTAACAAATACACCACGTTTCTTTTGTTCAGTTCTAAACTATTTGATGTTTTGGCTTGTTTATATATACCAAATTGTGAAATCAAACCCATAAATGAGGGAACAATTTTGAGATATCAAAACTCGAAACAGAAAATGTCATGTTCGGTGTAACTCTGGTAGTGGAAGATGTGCATCACAACTATATGCCATGATTTGAAACGTAAGATCTCAGTATATTGTATGTCACAAACACGAGATACTTTTCCGATATGTTATATACGGACGCGTACACCATGATATGATATGTGCTCCTTTCTAGGGGTATGTATATAAGTCTGCCTAGTGGGTTTATGTGCTCGTGTGTAAACCATGTGTATAGGAGTACTACGCATCCAATCTTGCCTCAAAAAGAAATTAGAGACCAAGGAGTAGCAAAAGTAGGGCTATTTATTGTCTATTTTTAAATACTCAAACCATGCTTACTATTTTTTCGTAAAGATAAGACACTCATATACAGACGACGATATCAACTATAGTTATCATGAAAATATAGTTAGGATAGTTAAATTTCTAAACACTTCTATACCGATGATGACATCAACTCTGGAAAGTTATAGTCCTAGGTTAGGAAGAGGCCATTGAAGTTCTTTTTAACTTTGGTAGAAGTTATTTTCCCTGATTTCAATAATTTTTGGAACATTTAAGCTCACGACAACGTTTAAAATGAAATGTTTTAAATGATTTTTCACACATAATAATCGCGACATATAAGTAATGACAGACAGTCTTATTTTTAAATGAAAAAGTAGGGTCGTTGCAATCACAACAAATCATATTGTAACAATCCATGCCAAAATTTCGAAATCCAGATTCGACACTTGATGACTTCGACATTCCCATGTCATGGTTACGTTACCTACTCATCACTTATTAAGAGTGAAAATTATCTCTACAAACCAATACGAGTCCTTTCACCATGTTTTGTCTTCACTCACATGCATCTAAAAAAAATTAAATTACTCCAGGTAAAACACGTTTAACCATGAAATTTCTGTAATGAATCACAAAAAGAAATATGCACTTTATTGGTATTGACAGTCACTTTCAATTCTTTAAAGCTTTTATTAGTCGTTCTGTTATCATGATCGTTCTCGTTTAAATGTAGTTTTGGTTCATTCATGTACTAAGGTATTCGGCTCTTTCCAACGTATAATACTTTATTTTTGGACTCTAGGAATAAGAGGTTATTGAGGTATAATGGCTAATTAATAAAACAGCTCATGATTCCACTACCTGAAACTTTATGGGTGCACATTTTTTTAACCAAAATCGAGAAAAATGGAAGTTGTTGTCAAAAGGGTCGTCAAATTTGTTGTCATTCGTACACGTGATTTCACAAAAAGGGGGAAAAAGAAAAGCAAACAGTAAGTCAAACCCTTATTCACCTAAACAATTCATACTCAAAACTTCCTTCTTTTCTATATAAAAGCTATTAAACTTCATCTACTTCACCCATATTCATTCCTTCCATGGCTTTGTGGTATATTCCATCTCTTGCACACTGGACCACCGCCGCTGTGGGTGGCTGCCGGCAGCCCTAGGAAGATGGCTGGTGTGCATTAGATGGAATACGCCATTCAACCATGTGCTTCCCGGAGAAACACGTCCGACATGCAAAAAATAGGCGCACAAAGCTCCATCATTATGATGTCTTAGGTATGATATTGTCCTATTTAGGCTTTCGCTTTCAGGTTTTCCCTCAAGATTTTTAAAATAAGATATTTAAAACGTATCTGGTTTTGTGTCCACTCCCTTTGGGGCTCAGCCATTTGCTGTCACATCGCTTGATGTCTGTCTCTAATACCATTTATAATAGCTCAAACTCATCGATATTGTCCTCTTTAGACTTTCCCTCTTAGGTTTTCTCTAAAAAAATTTAAAACGCGTCTAGTCTCGTGTCCACCCCTTTCGGGATTCAGTCATTGGCTGACACATGGTTTGGTGTCTGTCTCTGGTACCATTTGTAATAACTCATACCCACCGATAGTGTCATCTTTGGACTTTCCCTCTCCGGTTTTCCCTCAAGATTTTTAAAAACTCGTCTCCTACGGAGGGGTAACGCTTCATTCTCCTCCCCAACTAATGTGGGATCTCACAATCCACCCATTTTGAGACCCAGCGTCTTTGCTGGCACTCGTTCCTTTCTCTAATTTGATGTGGGACTCCTCCAATCCACTGCATTCGGGGTCCAACGTCTTTATTGGTACATCGCCTCATGTTCACCCCTTTCAAGGCTCAGCCTCCTCACTAGCACGTACCTTAGTGACAGGCTCTGATACCATTTATAATAGCTCAAACCCACCACTAACAAATATTATCCTGTTTGAGCTTTTCCTTTCAGTTCTCCCTTTAGAGGTAATGTTTAGTTCTCCTCGCATCCGACATTGAATCTCACATATTATTTTGTTTTTTTCTTTCTTGTTACTTAAATGGTATCATCTCAATGGAATTTATGGGAGAGAATACTAAAAGAAGATGACAATCCAAGCAAAAGAGAATGTAAAGAAAAAGCAGGATTGGGGCATATTATCAAACAGTGTAAAGGCAATCCAAAGCATGTTATAAACGATATATTATCCATACAAAACCTAAAATTGGAGCTTTGTTGTTGCTGATTATGACTATTAGAGGTCGCGAAGCTGCCTAAGATTAAGAGGGAAGATGTATTTATGGTCGCCATCCAGCAATTTCTTGGCAATAATGAGATTGGCAGCTTCACTGGGATGGTAAGGATCCCAAAACACATGCCTTGATCGCTCTGTGCACAAGCTTGATTGAGGCCCGCATGGTATTATCCCTGCAAACTGCCCTCCATTCCCACAACACGCTCTACTAGCCGTCTTGAACCCTATAAATATATAGTTTTATTTGCAATATCACACCATCCCAAACATTTTAAGAAATAAACTGTTCAAAAACTAGGTTACCTAAAAAAAAAAAAAAAAACTTCATCATTAAATCCCAACATCAAAATTTGAGTTCAAATAAATAAAAAATTTATGCATAATTGGGTTGGTTATTTGAGTTGAGTTGGGTTTATTGTGTAATAAAAATTATTTTGGCTTAAAAATGTGAGATCACACCTTGGTTACATTCCTTATAAAGGTTTGGAAACCTTTCACAAGTAGATGCATTTTAAAATTTGAGGGGAAGCTTAGGCTATCACAAATGGTATCAGAACCAAACACCAGACACCGAATGGTGTGCCAACGGGAATGCTGACACTCGAGAGAGTGGATAGTGAAATCCCATATTGGTTGGAGAGAGGAACAAAGTATTTCTTATATGTGTGTGGAAATCTCTCCCTAGACAACTCGTTTTAAAATCTTGAGGGAAAGCTTAGAAGGGAAAATTCAAATAGAACAATATTTTCTAGCACAAAGAGGACAATATTGGTTAGTAATAACCTTGTCGGGAAGCCTCGAAGGGAAAACTAAAAAAAAACAATATCTAGTAGGAGTAACCTTGAGTGTAAGCCTTTTAGGGAAAGCTAAAAAAAAAAGCAATATCTGCTAGGAGTAAACCTTGAGAGGAAGTCGGGAAGAAAAAGCTAAAAAAGAATAATATCGCTAGGAGTAACCTTGAGGGGAAGTACGGAAAATGGAAAACCCAAATAGAACAATATTTACTAGCCCAGAGAGTAAAATATTTGCTAGCAGTAACCTTGAGTGGAAGCTTGAGAAGGAAAGCCCGAGAAGAACCATATCTGCGAGCCGTAACCTTAAGGGGCAGCCCGGAAGGGAAAATCCAGAGGGGGCGATATCTATTTGTGGTAAGCTTAAGCTACTATAAAAAAAAATTATAATCGGAACATTTGAGTTGAGTCTAGAAAAAAAATTTAATCCGACACAACTTAATCCAACCTAACCTACGAACCCTTTTAATAAAAATAATAAAATGGCAAAACAAAAGGAACTTTAAAGAAGAGATGGAAATATAGAGTAGTTACCATAATTGTCATAGTTGACGATGAGGTCCATGACAAGATCATAGACATTGGCATACACAAAAGTGGAGGCAGGGAGTTTTTTGTTGAGATCGGCAAGCAAATCCTTCAACTTGGCGTTGTATTGAAGTGCCAATTTGTTGGCCAAATCAACGCATTGGTCTTCGTTCAACTGGTTGATGGTCTTCTGATAGGGTATGCATCCGATGGGCCCGACATTCCCCACCACGAACTTTCGAGCATCCATTTGGTAAAGTCTCTGCATGAATGACTAAATTATTTGTGAAGTGATGTGATTTTATTTTGAAGGAAAGAAATGATACCGACAGTGAGCTGGTTCTTGAGATGAGCGATCATGTCATCGATGAAGGAGTCGGGGCTTTGGGAGATTCTGGCGCCGATGGAGAGCACCGGAAGGAGATAATTGTTCAAGAAATCGTTGGCTCCGATTGTGATGGAAATTATGGACTTTTTGGATATGTAATCTCTTGCTTTTGATGGACCCAAGATTTTATCGAACTGTTTTCTTGTAATGTTGAAGAAATCGACTTGAACGTCCATTCCTAGCCTGTTTACCTGCCAATTATCACACCTCTATTACCCAATTACGTACTAATTCAATACGGTTGAAATCAATAATTTTATGAGTACACAATCACTAACTAACGATTACGAGTAGTCGGTGACTTTTCAAGTTATGTTAAAAAACTAGTTTGTTTGGTATTACTAAGGTACTGTCAACGCGATGGTTGATCTCTAAGACCTCGATGAAATAAAAAAAAATCATAAGCAACAACTACTACAAGTGGACAACATGCATGATATCCTATCTACAAGGACAAGACCTTTGGGAGGTTGTTGGTAGAAGTGAAATTATGCCGCCAGCCAGAGGGGATGCTAATGGTGCCTTATGCAAATGGAGAATCGAAGCAAGTAAAACAATGTTTGCCTTGAGGACCATCGTTGAAGAAGATATGTTGGAGCACATTCAAGATGGCAAGACACCGAAAGAAGCATGAGACAGATTTGTGACACTTTTTTCAAAGAAGAATGATACGGTGCTACAATTTTGGAGAACGAGCTCTTATCAATCTCACAACACGACACGACGATGGTTTAGTACTTCCACTGGGTCAAGTTAATCTGTCGAGAGATTACACAACTTGATTCAATTATTGTCGTACAAGATGACCCATTCAACCATCACTTATAGGATTCGAAAATCTTTTAGCTAGTCAAGAAGTCATGGCTAAGCAAATGAGAGGCATCACGAAGAGTGAATAAAATTCACTCTACTCAAATATAAGTTGGAGTAACAATAAGTTGCGTAGATACAAAAATGGTGACAAAGGAAGAAGCTACGAAAGAACCACACAACCTAGGGGAGCTCAGAAGATCGACAACAAGACTTCTCAAAATAAGAGATTTGAAATTATTTGCTACAATTACGGAAAGAAGAGCCACAAGAAATGTTCGTCCAAAAAAAAATTTGTTCAAAGCAATGCAACAACCTCCAAAATGGGGATAGAGAATGAATAGGATGCATAGGTACTATGGTGAGAGAGCATATCTATTATGAGAATAACTAGATCGTTGATTCAGGATGCTCAAATCACATGACTCGCAATCAGAGAAAATTGCGAGACAAGAAATAGTATTTTTTTCAAACATGCCACAACAAAATGGTGTAATAGAAAGAAAGAATCGAAATCTTACATAAACTTGTCAAAGCATATTACACACAGAATATTTTAGGAAGATTTTAGGCTGAAGCTACGTGAGCTGCTGCTCATGTGATTAATAAGTTTCTCCAGCCAAGGTTAGGTTTCATCTCACCATTTGAGACACTATGGGACATAAAAACTACGGTTAGCTACTTTCGAAAATTTTGCTGCGTTTGCTAAGTATTTGTGTCTAGTCATCGGAGCAAGTTTGATAAGAAAACAACCAAGTGTATATTGTTGGATTTGACAATCAAAGAAACGCCTCAATAATTAAAAATAATGTGAAAGACATCTTAAATATTTTGGACGCAAAATATAAATTTAAGAATATTTTTATCAATTTTTTTTTTCTTATAATTAAAATTAAATTATTGAAAATGATCAAAACTATTAAAAATAATAATAATAATAATAAATAAATAAATAAAAAAGAAAGAGAAATTTCATACGAAGATCCTTCCGGTTGCATTGAGAATTCCGCCACCGCCGGATGCATAGTTAACGCCGTACAATATTGATTTACCGGTGGCGTTTGGGTCAAGAAATGGCACTGCATGGTTTGGAATTCCCAACTCCTCACCTGCAACCAACTAACTCCCATCAAACTTATAACCATGCTAATAATTAATAAAAACTAATGTATTTCACTAATCACCTCGAATCACTATGACCGACTTTGGTCTCTGTTCGACCAATCGGTCTCACAGTCAGGTAGGCTTATACTACGCGGGAGTTATTAGTATTTATCAAATATGTTCCTATCTAACAAAACGTTATTGACCACCAAAGGCACAGGTATACTTTACCTCAGTGATCAAAAGTATAATTTACTTTATAACATACGGGAGTAAGAAGCACTTACCGACGATGTCGCCGATGGTTCGACCATTGGTAAAGCGGCCAGTGGGGTTGCCTCCAGAAGGAGTATAATCAATGCCATTGGGACGAAGATTAGCTTTGGACAAGGTCGATAAATAGTTATTATTTCCCGCATCAACCAGTGAATCGCCAAATATAAACGAAGCTCCAACGTCCACCTTCTTGTTCGCTCCATCAACTCCATTATTAACCAGCAAACACCCCATCAAGATCAAACGAACGATCATTTTACAGCCTCCCATCGCTACCATAGAGACGAACCCATTATATGTTTATATATAAGCAGTAATGTTTTGCATGGCATTGGTGGGCAGCTTTCTGAAGGCCAAGACTCCCATTTGATAAAACTTATGCAAGTTATTGTTTGAATTAAGACACATTTGGCTTGACTTTTGTGTTCTTGTTCAAAAGTTTGTGACTTTGATAGGGTAGTTTATCAGATTTATTTCCCGACCACAAAAGTTTCAAACATAAATTGGTTGAGCTGTTCATTTGACGATCTTCATAACGCTATGATGGAGTAAATTGGATGAGTTTTGGTTGGCTTACCTACCATACCATCATCATCTCCTTCTTTTCTTTCTTTTTTGCAAAACAAAGGTAAGCTCAATTGGTCGTTAAGTAAGCTATAAGTAAAAGGATTCTCGACATCATTACTATATTCAGTCATCATAACTATATTCATTGCACTGCAAAATTTGAAGAAGTTACAGAAGACCAATCAAGCTCTACACGATCTCCATTTTTCAATATCAACACATTTTGTTAATATGTCTGTTGAATTTTTTGCACCATCTATTTACTCCAAACATATATCACATTCTTTTATTAACCGGTGAGTAAAATGGTATCATCTTCTAATGTGTTTTGTCTTTGAATACATCAACCAAATTCTTTACTAATGGTATGACACTCTGATTATGTGTAAAAACAATCTACTCAGACTACTTCTTGTCTAACTCTTCTAAATAGTTTGTTAGTTGCATCATCTTATTATTGTCACGTACTCAGTCTTAGTAGAAGAAGCAACACAATTCTGAAGTCTAGACATCTAACTTACCGTTGTTCCATCTATAATGTAGATATATCCAAATGTGCTCTTACCACGTCTACATCTCAACTAAGTACAACATCCATAAAACCTTATAGAATTAATTTGACATTTCCATAACAGAGGAAGCACAAAATGTACCTCTTAGATCTCTCAAAAGCCACTTCATAGTTCTTAATATTCTTTCCCCGAGTTTATCATGTACCTACTAACAATTTCCACTACATGTGTTATATCAGGTTTATTGCAGGTCATAGTATACATTAAGCTCTCAACTACAAAAACGAATGGAACTAATGTCATTTGCTCACAACTCCTTAGTTGTCTGGGGAGATTGCCCATTTGACAATCTGACACGATTTGTCAAAAGGGTAGTCCTAGGTTTGACATCATTCATCTTGAATATAGGCAACACCTTCTCAATGTACTGCTTACTCGGATAAGTTTAATATGATAGAAAATCTATCTCGAGAAATCCTCATTTGAAAAATCTACTTTGTTGCACATAAATCTTTCATCTCAAATACTAAAGACATGCTTATCTCCCTCGTATTGGATCCTAGAAAATACATAAGAATTAGTGTATTTCTTGAAGTAATAACAGTGATCATTTTCACTCCGGTGAAAATCACTCTTGCAAATAAAGGAATCAAACTTCATGGATCATTGTCTCGTTGCTTGTTTCAATCCATACAAGCTCTTGTTGAGCTTGCACACCATGTGTTTCTTGCTTGGACGATAAACCCTTTTGATTCCTGCATATAGATCTCCTCATCTAGGTCGCCATGTAAAAACACTATTTTTACCTACATTTGCTCAAGGTGCTAATTCTATGATGCAACAATACTCAACAGAACTCGAATAATAGTTAATTTCACAGCAAGATAAAAGATTTCAGCATAATCAAAACATTTTATTTGTGAATATTCTTTAACTACTAATCGAGTCTTGAACCTCCTTTTGCCACATAGTTAAGCCTTTATTCTGAATACTCACTTGTTCAACAAAGCTCTCTATCCCATAGGTAACTCTGTCAACTACCACGTGTTATTCTTTTCAAGCGAATTCATCTCATCATCCATGGCTTTCCCACTTGGTTGAATCATCCACCTTTTAAGCTTCATCAAGGGACTCTGGTTTCCGTTTATCAGTCAACAATAGATAGAGTAATGAAGGTGAATATTTATTTGGTGTGTCTAATGGTTCAGAATGATGTCCTCAACACCTACTCAAGTGTCACGTGCTCCACCTCTAGTTTTTCAGCAACAGTATCAGAAGTTTCTTAAGTTTCTATTACAACATTATTGGTGAATTTTTCTATAACTCTACCTCGACTCTCATTTGCTTCATTGTCTTAATTTTTCTTCTCTTTTTTCTTGTACATGATATTTTCGTTAAATGTCACATCATAAGTCTCATGATTTTTCCATTTTTGTCATCTCAAAACTTATATACAAACATGCTAGAACCATAACTTATGAAGTAGCCGTTCATAGCCTTAGCATTAAGCTTGTCACTCTACTCTAAAACAACATAAATGGAGTGCAACCAAAAGTTCAATGAGAATACTTGAATTCTTTTTCAGTCCATATCTCTTTTGGCAACTTGAACTCTAAGGATACTGATAGCCCTCTATTGATCAAGTAAGATGTTGTATTCACAATATCAATCCAAAATATTTTTGGCAACCCAGAATAAATCATCATACTCCTTGTGTTGCCTTATCAGAAACTCTCCTCATTAATTTGATTCTCTCATTTGCACGGGATGCTTTGAATTCTGACTTGTCACTTCCATTGTCAGACCTCGGGTATTTGATCTTCAAATCGATCTAATTTTCAACTTCAGCTTTCCACCTCCCACCTCTTGAAGGTAGCAAACATATTTGGTTTGTGTTTCAAGAAATAAATGTTGAACACAACTCTTTGTGAGAAACACACGCACTCTTTATTAAGACCAATTGAGAAGAGAATACAAGATACCTTGTATAATACTATTACTTGGGATGATAAACTAGGTAGGATGGAGGGGTATTTATATTAGAGGGCTCGACAATTTATTCTTAAAATTTCTCAACCTTTTACCTAAAGTATCAAAATCATTTTCCTAAATTTATTCCTAAAATTTTTAAATCATTTTCCTAACATACATGTTGGGCTTAACTCTATTGGGCTAGTGATGATATTTTAACACTCCCCTCATCACTAGTTCTCATTCCCTGCACCATGTTCAGCTCTTTTGTAAACAAATTTGTCACTTGGTCATCTGTCTCGATCTGTTGCATCTCGATTTCTTCCTTTAGGACTTTCTCTTTAATGGAATGGTAGTGCACCTCCATATACTTTGTTCTAGTAAGAAACACCGAATTTTCTACCAGGAAAATCGTAGATTGGTTGTTGCAATGAAGTGGTATTGGATAGTCAAATCTCGAGTGCCAATCTTCCATCAAGAGTTTCAGCCATGTATTTTCTTGAGCTGCTCCAGCTGTTGCTCTGTACTCTATTTCTCTAGTTGACAATGATACTGTTGGTTGTCTTTTGTTACACCAAAAAATTGTTCTCAAACCGAGCTTGAACACATACCCAATGATTGATCTTCGGGTATCATGGTCTCCTACATAGTCGACATCACTATATCCAGCTAGCATGCAGTCTTCGCTTCTTTTGTACAAACGATCGTAATTGATTGTACCTTTGACATATCTCAAGGTCCATCGTGCTGCATCCAATTGAGGCTTCTTCGGACTTTGCATATACTGACTAATGACTTCAACTTCATTTTCAAATTTCTTCGATTGGTCCATGTAGAACTCTATGTTTAACTCACCGTTCAGGAAAGCATTCTTCATACCCATCTGCCATAATTTCCAATCTTTATTTACCATAAGTACTGGAGGAACCTTTAAGATAGTTATCTTCGCCACTTGACTAAACGTTTCATCAGAGTCGAGTCTATATCTAGAGAGAACCCTCGAGCTACATATTGAGTTTTGTATCTTTATTGATCCATCCAAGAGACACATTATTTTGTAAGCCCACTTGCAAGAGATGGATTTGACATCTTCTGGTCTGGTCTTGGTACTAGTTCCCAAGTCTGATAATACTTCCTTCTCCGAGGGCCACTCTGCTTCAATTGCGTCACTCTGATCGTCAATCATGTGGTTTGAGCATCTTGAATCAATGACCCAATCATCCTCGTAACTGATATGCTCTCCCATCATTGCCATGAGTGCTAGCTCGTTTTCTTCTATGAGACACATCTGCATCTCATTCATCCTCCATCTTCTTTTTGGATGTTGCCACATTGCTTTCAACAGAATTTTTCTTAAACCAACAATCCCTGGATATGTGACCCCTTTTCCCGCAATTGTAGCAGATGCCTTCAAATCTCTTCCCTTGAGAGTTATTGTTATCGTTCTTTTGAGCTCTCTCTGGTTGTGCAGTTCCTTGGTGACTTCTTCTTTTGTCACCATTGTATCCACGTTTGGTAGACGACTTATTATTGCTCCGACTTTCACTTGTGTAGAGTGCTTCTTCTTCACCCTTCAATGTGATGCCTCCTATTTGTTTAGTCATGGCTTCTTCTTCACCCTTCACTGTGATGCCTCCTATTTGTTTAGTCATGGCTTCTTGGCTGTCTAACAAATTTTCAAACTCTTCGAGTGATGGTTGAGTGGGCATCCTTGTACAGCAATAATAAAGCTTCTATATTCTGGTCGCAATCCATGGATTATAATCATCTTCATTCGAGATTCTACAATGACAGACTTCGGGTCTAGTTCAGTAATCTCTCGACAGATCGACTTGACCTTGTGGAAGTACTGAGCAATTGTCATGTCACGTTATGAAATTGACAACAACTCATTTTTCAGAAGTTGTAGCCTTATATCGTTCTTCTTTGAGAACAGCATCACGAACGTGTCCCATGCTTCTTTCGGTGTCTTGTCATCCCAAATGTGTTCTAACATCTCTTCTCCGATTGTGGTCTTCAAGGAAAATATTGTTTTGCCTGCTTTGACTCTCCATTTGCGCAAGGCGCTGTTAGAATCATCCTCTAGCAGCGCCCGCCAACGATCTCCCAAAGATCATGTCCTTATAAATAGGACATCATGCATGTTGTCCACGTATTGTAGTTGTTGTTGTTGAGTTTCTTGATTCCTTCAACGATTTAGAAATCACCCATCGTGTTGGCTATACCTCAGTAATACCAAACAAGTTCTTTCGACACAAGACTTGCATAGTCACAGACTACTCACGACACTAATGAAACTCACACACTAATAATCTCAAGAAATCGTTTCTGATGTAGAAGATCAGAAAGAGCTGCAACCACATAGCATACTAAGAATTCCAAGAGATCGAATAACCTACACTAACCTCGCTCTAATACTAGATTGTTGAACATAACTCTCTGTGAGAAACACTCGCACTCTTTATTAAGACCAATCGAGAAGAGAATACAAGACAGCTTTGTAGAATACTATTGCTTTGTATTGCTTGGGATGATAATCTAGGTAGGATGGGGTATTTATACTACAGGGCTAGACAATTTATTCCTAAAATTTCTAACCTTTTTCATAAAGTATATAAATCATTTTCCTAAATTTTCTAAATAATTTTCCTAATATACAATGTTGGGCTTAACTCTATTAGACTAGTGATGGTATTTTAACAATAAACTCATATCTTTCTGCTAAAATCATTAATAAGATGATGTAGAACTTGGATCCACCAAATAATGAAACTCGAGATTGTCCTAAATATCTGTATCGACCATTTTCAATCGTACTTTCTTCGATTCTTTGGTACCTTTGTGAAGCTAACTTATTTTTGTTTGCCCATAATGCAACTCTCACAATTGTCCGAATTTAGTGCAACTTATTTCTAGTTTGAATTAGTTATGGAATATATGATATTCGTAATCATTTAATCTTTGAAGAATATATTAGTTGGGGAATATATCTTAGATATTACTAAATTTGATTAGTAGTATATTCTATTTTATTATCAAGATTAGTTAGTTTATATTTTCCTTGTTTGTAGGTATTAGTTAGTATCTTGTATCCTATTTTGTGGATATCAATAAAGATTGAACCTTCGATCCCAATTCTATTTCTCATTCTCAAATCTGTATTCTTTGGTTGAGTAATAATATTTTCATACCTATTCACACTTTTGAGTGGTAGATATTGTGTCAGTTGGTATCAGAGCTTTGTTGGTAGGGTTTGATATTATTACTCAACGAGATGAATGGTGGAAGTGCTTCTATAGGTATAGCTATGGAAAAGCTGGTTGGCAATAACTATAGTTATTGGAAGTTATGTATGGAAGCTTATCTACCGGGGCAAGATTTGTGGAATTTAATTGAAGGTGATGACACAGAGATTCCAACAGATACTCCACAGCAAGTATGGGAAACACTTCAAGAGTTGTTCACTAAGAAAAATACCGCTCAATTGCAATTTCTAGATAATGAACTAGCTATGGTAACTCAAGGTAATTTTTCTGTTGAACAATATTTTTTGAAAGTGAAAAATCTATGTTCTGAAATTTCAAAATTAGATGCTGAGGAGACAGTGAGTGATGCTCGATTAGGGCGTTATCTTATTCGTGGATTACAAAAAGAGTTTATGCCCTTTGTTTCCTCAATACAAGGGTGGACAAATCGGCCTATAGTTATTGAAGTGGAGAATCTTCTCTCCAATCAGGAAGCCTTGATTAAGCAAATGACTAACAACAACGAGTTTTCCCCAAAGTCAGAAGATGTGTTGTATGTCAAAGATCAAATGAGACATAACTTTCATTCAAAGCCTTCATCAAGCAATGAGAATCAATTCAGAAGTGAGGAGTCGTCAAAGAAGCCATTTAAAGCTTGTTACAGGTGTGGAAAACCTGGTCATTTTAAATGAGATTGTCAGGTGAAAGTAGTGTGTCATCGTTGCTGAAAGTCAGGCCATATTAAGCCAAATTGCCGAGCAAAAATGCAGGAATCAGAAGCAAATGCTGTACATGAAAGTAAAAGTTCTTTAAATCCAATTTGGGAACACTGCTTAACCACTGAGGTTCTTGACCAGCCAACAAATGTGACTTCAGCTGTACACCAAGATGATGTCTCTACAAATGCTCATGCCTTTATAGACTACAATGAAAAATGGATTATCGATTCCGGCTGCTCTCATCATGCAACTGGAAACGAAACTCTTCTATCAGACGTCCGTCCACATTTTCAAAATAAGGTCATTGTGACAGCTGATAATTCAATGCATCTTGTGACTAAAGAAGAAGATTTGAATGATGGGAGTGTTCTACTCAAGGATGTTTATCATGTTCCTGGTTTGATGAAAAATCTTGCTTCTGTATCATAAATAACAGATTCAGGAAGGTATGTTCTTTTTGGTTCTAAAGATGTTCAAGTACTCTCTAATGTGAAACATGTTGATGCTGATATCCAGTTTTGTGGAAAAAGAAAAGAATCTTTGTATGTTTTATCAGCTAGTGATGAATATATCAAGAAAGTTGGTCATAATGCAAGCTCAACTCTTTGGCATGCTCATTTGGGTCATGTGGATTTTCAGTTGTTGCAGAAAATATCCACAAAACAAATTCTTGATGGTGTCCTTGTCTTTAAAGATATTCAACATGATGAGGTTTGTCTAACCTGTCAATATGGCAAGTCTCATCGTCTTCCTTTCACAAGCTCAAAGAGTAGAGCTTCAACAGTATTAGAATTGATTCATTCTAATCTTTTGGGACCGACGCGAACAACAAGCTATACCGGCCTTCATTACGTGATGGTGTTTGTGGATGATTTCTCTCGCTTCAGTTGGGTATACTTCTTAGAACACAAAAGTGAAGCTTTTCCAAAGTTTATTTAGTTTAAGCATGCTATGGAAAAAGAATTTAAATTGAAAATCAAGTGCTTGCGCACTAATAATTGAGGGAAATTTCTTTCATCAAATGATTTTATGGAATACTGTTAGGAGCATGGGACTCAGCGTCAACTGACTTGTCCAGGAACCCCGCAACAAAATGGGATGGCTAAGCGCAAGTTAGCTCATCTTACATCAGTTCGATTGTCTTGGCTGCATGCAAGGAGTCTTCCAAGAGAGTTATGGGCATCAGCTTTTCAAACAGCTTGCCATGTTGTAAATCGGCTGCCTCCATGGTCAGGGACAGAATCATCACCATTCGAGCTAATTTATCATCGTAAACCCAATATGAGTTATTTTCATACTTTTGAGTCTATTTGTTATGTTCATGTACTGAAACATAATCAAACTAAACTTGACCCAAAGGCGAAGAAATGCATTTTTGTTGGCTATGATACTCATAGAAAGGATTGGAGGTGTATGAATTTGGAAACAAAGTTGGTTACTGTGTCACGTGATGTTGTGGCTGACGAAGGCGGCAAATTGGAAGACGATTTGGTTGGTGAAAGAGAACAAGGTAATGGGATGAATGACAAGAACTCGTTAGAATCTTCAGTTCAGTTGAATGACGAGTGCAAGGAAAGCAAGGGCATCGATCAAGAAGTGAAGACCAGGGATTTTGATGTATCAGATAAAGAGGTAGAAAAAGAAATGTCAGATGGAGAGACAACAACTACCAAGGTACTGACTCAAAATTTTACTGACTCAAAATTTTAAAGATAAAGGCAAAAGAGTGGCAGAAACTTCAAAAAATAAAAAGAAGAAGAAGAGTGAAAGGATTGCTCAAGAAGAAGATGATTTGGATAAGATTCTTGTTGAGCTAGGAGATGGGCCTACTATATTAATTAAATTTGATTAGCAGTATATTTTATTTTATTATCAAGATTTAGTTAGTTTATATTTTCCTTGCTCGTAGGTATTAGTTGATATGTTGTATCCTATTTAAACGTTGTGGGTATCAATGAAGATTAAACCTTCGATCCCAATTCTATTTCTCATTCTTAAATCTGTATTCTTCCATTGACTAATAATATTTTCATATCTATTCACAGTTATGAGTGGTAGATATTGTGTCAACAATGACTAGTATCAACAGATTTTCAAACCCCTCTAATATTTCTTATGCAATAGCAACCATGTTTATACACTCTATATTGGTGTATAAGGTTACAGATTTTGTGCTATTTACAAATACTGTAGCATCCTTCACAATCTTCCACAAGCTCTTCCTAAACTTTGTTTGATGACGCCTGGTGTCCAACTAACGAATAAAGATCATTTTTTTTTTTAAGACCAAAAATATATCTAACATTTTTACATGTCTCCTGATTTTCTATTAGAGTTTATATGCATACATCATCCTTTCTTTCAATCTCCAAGATTTTGTTACAAGATACATGTTCCCGAAATTTCCAAAAGATGCACCCGAATCCAAAATCCAAGATTCAACCACCCTATCCACACCGAGAATTAAAGCATCCCTAGTATCTTTCATTGAATTTGCAGAAATATTGTCATCTCCCAATTTGTGAGTATGCTTCTTCTTTTTTACGTACAAATTCGACCAATGCCTTCAACAGATCCGACGTTGTTTTCTACTTGACGATAGTAAACACCACGTCTTTGGACAACATCAACTGAATCAACTCTAGAGCTTGCCAATCCTAGAGCTTCAACTTTTCCATGGTCATGAAATCCAAATTCACCGCATACAAGGGTTTGTGAAGATCTTTCTAGTATAAACAATCTTCTAGAGACCGAAATCAGATCCATCAAACTTCTCGATTTCGATCTTTGAGCTTTCTATTTTCACAGATTTTGGTGAATCTCTCCTAACTTTGATACAAGATGTTAGGATCGCATAACTCACATGCCTAATCTAGAAGAACAAGAGAAAGAAAACACAAAGAGAAATATACATGGTAACATCGGGATGGTAAACTCATTGGCAGCTAGAGATTTATATAGACATTATACTGTATATCTATATTGAGAAAGCTATACAAAAACATGAGCTCTACGAGAGTGAAAATTTGGTAAGACGTTATCTAACTTTTAATGATCTCAACACTATTGGAAATGTAACGGACTCTAATAACGAACTGAAAAGACGAGAAGAAAATTGTTCTTTTGGTCACGTAACCTACGAGAAACAAGATTTTGTATTTTCTTGAAAACGACTTCACTTTGCTCGACTTCCTACAAATAAAAATAGGATAAATATTAGTATTAATTTTGGATATTTAGTTAACAAAATAGGATAAATATTAAAATATTTGTATTTTATATAATGCATAAATAATTATGGATTCCAAAAATATGACCGTTAAAATTTTAATTGGAAAAGCACTAACAAGAAGGAACCGAGGACATCGGTAAGAGAAATGACAGAACCTTCCGGCATACAGAAATCCCCAATTCCAAAACCCTCATCGGAACCACCCCAGATGGAAATCCACCAGCCTTCCGCCGCCCAGATGCCGGAGATTTCTCAGTACGAGCAGTCCAGAGAGTTGAGAATCAGAGAAAACATGGAGCGCATGCAGAAACTTGGCATTCCTGATCTCTCTCTCAAGCTCAAAACCTCCGCTCCTTCAAAGAAAAATCGCCGAAAATCGCTTGTTCCCAAAGCTTCTCCACCTTCATTCGACCTCCCGCCGACCGGACCCCTACGCCGATCATCCAGGTTTTCTCCGAATCCCAAATCTCTCGTTCTTAGCCCTTATCGGAACTGACAGTGCTCGTTCTCTGATATTTGGATACAAATAGGATATTAGTTATTATTTTCTTATTCGATAATCTTATTCTATGTTTGTCCAGTTTTCTTCCGATTTTCCTCATAGTTTTTTCTATTATGATTTTTTTTTTTTTTTTTTGGCGGATTTAGGTTGCAGAATGTGACGCCTGTAACTTATTCTGAACTGCGAATCGAGAGGAAAAACAAGTTTTCTGAGGAGGAGGATGTGGTTCTTGAAGATGGCTCGAGGCCGGAGATGTACTCGGAAGAGCATGAGAAGGTGTTGGGTAGTACAGAGAAGAGCTGGACGCTATTTGTGGATGGATACGGTAACGATGGGAAACGAATTTATGATCCAGTAAAGGGGAAGACGTGCCATCAATGCAGGTTCATCGAAATGAAATTTTTCTCAAATTTTCATTGGAAAACTGTTGTTTGTGTGATCTTATTATCTATTTGTGCATTGTTCTCTGATTTTGTTCAACAGTGCTATCAAGAACAGCTTCGTTAGCTAGTGGAAAATGCATTATATCATGTGTTATGATTTTATTTTGATGGAAAATTGGAAATGTTATATTTACAGGCAAAAAACATTAGGACATCGCACTCATTGCAGCAAATGTAACATGGTCCAAGGGCAATTTTGTGGAGACTGTCTGTATATGAGGTACTACACTCTTGATAACGTTCCTTTTTAGTTCTTTCTGCAATTGGATTTCATATTCTCTCTTTTGGATATTTGTTTTTGGAAAATATGATGTGCTGTCTCCAATCTTTGGATGCATAAACCGTATAAACTCCAATTTGTTTGGCTTTTTGCAAATGAAAACTTTTCAATTTTCTATGTGGATTTAGAACACTGAAACTGGTACATGGAGTTTATACTTGGGTTGGCATCATAGTATTCCTATTGTTTTCTCATTCCTGCAGATATGGAGAGCATGTTCTTGAAGCGCAACAAAATCCCGATTGGATATGTCCCGTCTGTCGTGGAATTTGCAACTGCAGTTTGTGTCGCCAAGCAAAAGGATGGCTTCCTACTGGACCTCTGTATAAGAAGGTAAGTTTCTTATCTGTAATGTGAATCACCTCCTTGTATATTTTGTTTTACTCGGGAGAATTTGCTGCTAAGGTCAATTGAGTTTGAACTGTATAGATAGCAAGGATGGGGTTCAAGTCTGTTGCACATTTTCTCATCCAAACCAAACGTTCAAAGCCGAGTTCAGTGCAGAATCCGACCGATCTTGCTTCTGCCAAGAGGTCGTTGTCCTTCACCGATTTTGAAGTTAATCCTGCAGGCTCTCCTAAGGTTAATGATAATCTCTTAGAAACAATGGAACATCATGCTGTAGATGAATCTGAAAATGAGAAGCAGAATATACCACAGAGTAACGAGATTAAGGATTATATTTCTGTTAAGAGGTCACTGAGCTTTTCAGGCCTGGAACAGCAGGGCTCAAAAGAAACTAAACCTCCAAATCATCTCAACCATGGAAATGAGGAACTATCACAACAACTTCAATCTGAAAACGATGAACTTGCCGAAGACGTCATCAGTGAAAAAGAAAAGGAAAGGCATTGCCTAAAGAGAAAGAATGGTGATAACTACTGTCCTTCTGATGAATGTCCAATAACTAAAAAGATACCAACAATTGCGGTAGAATCAAACAACACCATGGATCTGGGGTGTAGCAATGATGACCACAGTGAGAAAGAATTATTGGAAGTTCAAGCATATGCATCGTCAACAGACCAAAGCCTCAAAAAGAATACTGATATTAGCAGCCAAACAAGCTCAGAGAGTACAACTGAAGACCATAGTTTAGAGGAGGGGTGTAAAACATCAGAAGCGGGTTCGAACAGTTTATCAAATAAAAAAACGTAGGCCCGAGCGAAACTCTCAACTCCGTCGGAGCTATAATCTTAGGTAGCGGTAGGGTTTTGCGACGTGTAGGTATAAAACAATATGGTGCTAAATTATGTGTAGTTTTGACACAGTTTTGAGGCAAGTAACTTTTTGGGAACTCAGAAAACTGGTGTGTTTTTAGCTGGCAAGGGGAGCAAGGAGTGTGTGGTTCAGTAGTTTTTTGGATCTCCCAGTATTTTGTGATACAGCTTACAAATCACAGCCCCCAACAATTGAACCGATCCTTCGAAACCGATTTGATTTCGGTCTGTAATGTGACGAGAATGTGTTGCGTTAAGTTTTTTTGTGCAATGCAAAATTGCAAATATACGACGTGAAGTTTTAATTTAGTGATGTGAGTGCGAGTGTCATAAGGAGTGACTTTTAAGAAAATTCTTCACTTTCATGTTAGGATCGCATAACTCACACACACTTGGTCATTTATTATTTGTAGTCATTAAGTAAGTTATAAGTAAATGTCACGGATTCACAACTAAACAATTCTATCACTTGTAGATTAATTCGGTCAACCCAAAACTTCATTATTAAAGGATTGTTTTCATCATCAATATCTTCAACCCACCAGACCAACCAAAGCATTGCATAACCTCAATTTCCCAATATCAACACATTATGTCATTATGTTTGCTGGATTCTTTGCATTCCCTATCTTTTTAAACACATATCACCTTCTTCCACAACTGCGAGTGGAGAAGTATCTTATTGTGATGTGTTTTGTTTTTGAATGATAGATTAGATTATTCATCAACTATATGCCGTGTTATTTCTTAATTCTTTTAGATAGTCTGTCATCTATATTATCTCATTTCTAGCGTCGACTACTGCCACATACTCAACCTCAATAGATGAAGGAGTAACACAGTTTTGAAACCTAGACATCCAACTCATCTCATCATCCATGACTTCTACATTGATGGGTTTTTTTTCGTTCAAAATTTTTTATTTTAAAGGCTATGTTATAAAATTAATAGTATAATCTAATGGGTTTACTTTATATTATGTTTCATAATGACTTTTTGGTCGATTGAATTGATTGGGAGACTTTTGGGTTTCAACCTTTACACAAAGTTAATGAATTGTAATAATGATATGTATGAGGTTTGTGTGTTCTTCAAATAAAGTTTGTAAACTTTGCTTGGTCTTTTTGAGATGGAAAGTGCAAAAGAAATCCCACTTCTATTACTTTAATCATAATTGTTTTACCTTTTTTTCTTTATGCTTTTTACAACTCTACTTTCTCAATTATCATCATTCTTTTTTTTTTTGTTCTTTTCTTTTTTCTTTCTCCTCTAAAATTCTATACTATAATTTACGTTCTTGATGTTCGGTGAGAAACTTGAAGTTTGCAGTAAGCAATAGAGCATTCTTTAAGATACCGTTTGTCAAAATCTTTGGCTTGACAAAGCCATAAGTTGAAGGAATCAACGTGAAAATAGGAAGACTAGAGCTAGTAACTATATAGGTTTGATAAACAAAATTTTTGGGAAGAGAGTTCTACCGAATTCAATTTAATCTCTTAATGATTATAAATTTCTTTTTCTATAATGTGAGCTTACACAATTGGTTAAAGTCGGGGGTAGGAATTTGGATTCAAAGCAAACTCATATCAATAGTCGTTATTTTGAAGAAGGTATGACTTCATGACAAACAAGATCATATCAATGGGTATTGATGCTGAGATATTTTGAAGGATCATTTCAATGGTGTTGGCGACCATTGGCCACCATCTATCCCCGATGATCACTTCTAACGAACACTGGTTTTAGAGACTAAACTTGATCGAGATAGTAATTTATTACACTTTTTCTTGCCAGTCCTAACGGAAAGAGAAAAAAAAAAAAAAAGAAATGAAATTAAAATAAACTTGAAATCAATGAAGAACAAGAACCAATTGGTTTGAGGTGAGTGGCGTTCTTGGTTGGACAGAAAACAGCTTTTTTGACAATCCAACGAAGATAATATTTGACTTTTTAATCTGCCAATTTCAGAGATAAAAAAGTCACAGTGGGGTCCTTAAAGCACACAGCCAAAAAATCATTCAATTCATTCAATGGGAGTAAAGATGAATTGTTCAAACTAAAGCTGTTCTTTTCCTTTTTGAAAGAAAAACGAATGAAAGTCTTTACTGCCAAATTTCCTTTTCCTGTGTTTCTTAAGGAAAAGAACAGCTTTAATGCTCTGTGTGTGTCTATTCAATGAAGAGTGGCTCTGAATTGAAAATGGTGTAAATGGGCATTTGATTTTGAGGCTCAATGGATTTATTTCTGTTGGGTTTTTCATTTCTCTTCTTCTGCACTTAATTCGAGTGTCCCTGAAAATTTTGGGGATCCGGGTCCTGTGTTTTTAGGGTTTGACCCTTTAAATAATTCATCTTCTTCTTCTTCTTCTTCTTCTTCTTGTGGGTGTCGATTTCTTTCAAATTTCCTTTATGGGGATCTTAAATTTGATGTGGGTTTTCAATTTCATACCCAAATGAAGCTTGTTTTAATGGCGAAATAAAGCCCCATTGCGGTGTTGCAGCTCAAGCGATGCATCATTCACTATGGAAGCCTCTATCTCACTGTGTTGCTTTGATAATGGATAAGAAGAGTAGAACAAAAGATGGGTACGATTCAGCGATGGATATCAAGAAACACCAAATGATTCTTCGAAAACTTGAAGAACACAAGCTTAGAGAAGCTCTTGAAGAAGCTTCAGAAGATGGGTCGCTCTTCAAATCGCAAAATGTGGACTCTGAGCCACTGCGCAACGACGGCGACGACAATGGGTTGGGTCGATCTCGGTCGCTCGCTAGGCTTCAAGCTCAACGCGAGTTCCTCAAGGCCACAGCCATGGCGGCCGACCGTACGTATGAATCTGATGATGCCATTCCTGATCTTCGTGAAGCTTTCTCTAAGTTTCTCACAATGTACCCAAAGTATCAGAGCTCAGAGAAAATTGATGAGCTTCGTTCGAATGAATATTCTCATTTGATTAAGGTATGTCTTGATTACTGTGGATTTGGGCTGTTTTCTTATGTTCAGAGTCTTCATTATTGGGAGTCTTCTACGTTTAGTTTGTCTGAGATTGCTGCTAATTTGAGTAATCAAGCTTTGTATGGTGGTGCTGAGAGAGGGACAGTAGAACATGACATAAAGACTAGGATTATGGATCATTTGAATATACCTGAGCATGAATATGGCCTTGTTTTCACTGTTAGTAGAGGGTCTGCTTTTAAACTGCTAGCTGAATCGTATCCTTTTCATACCAATAAGAAATTGTTGACCATGTTTGATTATGAGAGCCAATCTGTGAATTGGATGGCTCAATTTGCTAAGGAGAAGGGTGCTAAGGCATATAATGCTTGGTTTAAATGGCCGAGTTTGAAGCTTTGTTCGACCGATTTGCGGAAACGGATAACGAACAAGAGGAGGAAGAAGAAGGAGTCTGTTGGTCTGTTTGTGTTTCCTGTTCAGTCTAGAGTGACTGGTGCTAAGTATTCGTATCAGTGGATGGCTCTGGCACAACAGAACAATTGGCATGTTTTGCTTGATGCTGGTTCGTTAGGTCCTAAGGATATGGATTCGCTCGGTTTATCGCTTTTTCGACCGGATTTTATCATAACATCGTTTTATAGGGTCTTTGGGTATGATCCTACTGGTTTTGGATGTCTTCTGATCAAGAGATCAGTGATGGGGAGTTTACAAACTCGGTCTGGATGTACTGGCTCTGGAATGGTGAAGATTACCCCTGAATATCCCGTGTACCTGAGTGACTCGATTGATGATCTTGATCAAGTGGGTCGATTTGAAGACGATCGAGTTGCTGGGGTTGTGGATAAAACGTCCGAAACTCGTCAGGGGTCGCAACTGCCTGCTTTCTCTGGTGCCTTCACGTCTGCGCAGGTTCGGGATGTTCTTGAAACCGAGATGGATCATGACAACATCTCTGACCGAGATGGAACAAGCACCATACTTGAGGAAAGTGAGACTATTTCTCTTGGGGAGGTGATGAAGAGCCCGGTTTTCAGTGAAGATGAATCGTCGGATTGTTCGATTTGGATCGACTTGGGACAGAGTCCGCTCGGATCTGATAATGCAGGTCAATTGCATACACAGAAACTTGCTTCTCCCCTGCCTCAGCATTGGTTAAAAGGAAAGAAGAACAAACTACTCTCTCCTAAGCCAACTTCTAAGATCCACAGTGAACCATCATACGACAAAGACAACGATTTTAACTCGGGGCCTTATGACAATCACCCTGTACTATCTTTCGATGCTGCTGTCCAATCAGCATGTCAGGAAATCGACTGCGTCGAGGAGGTTCCCAGAGAACTATTGGCAGAAACAAGTGCCATGTCAGCTAATAGCAAAAAGGACTCCAATAACCAAGTCGTTACCGAGATCCACGAAGCAACAGAAGCTAGTAAACCACTTTCCAACGGCGCCTCGGAAATATGTTCGGAGACGAAGGAGAGTGCCATTAGAAGGGAAACAGAAGGTGAATTCAGGTTGCTAGGGAGAAGGGAAGGAAATAAGCATGTAAGACGAGTTTCGTTTAGAATGGAAGATAATGGTAACGAGCACTTAAACCATAGCATCGAGCCGGGGGAAGTAACAATGACGAGCCTAGATGATGAAGATTATACCAGCAATGGAGAATATGACGACGAGGAAACATGGAACAGGAGGGAACCCGAGATTATATGTCGACATCTCGATCACATAAACATGTTAGGTCTGAACAAGACAACACTTCGACTTCGATTTTTGATAAATTGGCTCGTCACGTCGTTGCTTCAGTTAAAGTTTCAGGGTTCGGAAGGAAACAACAAAGCGAATCTGGTTCAGATATATGGACCCAAAATAAAATATGAAAGAGGAGCAGCAGTAGCTTTCAATGTGAGGAACAGAAACAGGGGACTAATCAATCCAGAATTTGTTCAGAAGGTAGCTGAAAGAGATGGCATATCTCTTGGCATTGGATTCCTTAGTCACATTCGGGTTTTGGACAGCCCGAAACGACAACGTGGCGTTTTAAACCTTGAAGAATCGTCCCTGTGCAAGCAAGCCGAGAATGGAAGGCGTGGGGAGCACGGATTTGCACGGCTTGAGGTCGTGACAGCTTCGTTAGGATTCTTGACGAACTTCGAAGACGTTTATAAACTGTGGGCATTTGTGGCCAAGTTCTTGAATCCTTCCTTTATCAGAGAGGGAACGCTTGCTTTGGTTGAAGAAGGTTCCCAAACAACTTGCGTTTGGTATTGGTGATTTGTTCATAGAGTTAGAAGAATCAATTATTATTTTTTAAATTAGTTGTTATATTGTTTGGAGAAGATAGGAATTATTTGGATTTGAATCTGCTCAGATTCTAAGGTGGCTCTTGAATTCAAGCAGATAGCTTTGTCAATTTATGTTCATAATTGGTTAGATTTAGATTCATCTTGAAGAGGTCATGTCAAATTTTGGCTATTTCACATGACACAATGGCCTGCCCCTATGTTGATTTTAATCAAGCCCTTCTTGCTCGCCGATCCGGGATGCTGTTCACGAGTTGGTTAGGGACCGGTTATGATTTTTATGTTAAGGGCCTACTAGGGAGAAGCCAAATAAATCCTACCAGAGAATTTGGAGAGTGTCCATAACGGTATGATAAAAATTATGGGTTGGAACCTATGATGGGGTCATGCCTCGAATGCTTATGAACTTCCTCATCGCTCTTCGACAAATCGGTTAGCATGGGACTTGCCCAATTGCTTAATTGCTAACATATTTACTAGATTTCACTGTTAGGAGTTGGCTCGACTCTAATACCAATTATCACAATTGCACTCTTTTGGAATTCGCAAAACAATTATGGTGGTACTTACTCTCACCCTCGAGTCAGTTAAACAAATTAAATTCCATGATTAAGATATCTTGATTCTTATGAACAAGGTAAAAAAGTTATAAAAAAAACCTTTATTATTGGTACTATGTTTAAAAAATGTCTATTAAATTTTAAAAATAGCATTAACATTCTTTATTTTTGTTAAAAGAAAAAGTTCAACGCTTCTTCGACGCGTAACTTGTGCGTAAGTCTCCTTTTTAGCCCGAGTTGACTTCCATTCGATTGTTTTTCGCCCCCATTTTGATATTGACCTAAATTTGACTTGATTTCGGGCCTAACAACAAGCTTTCAAGAAATTTGGCGCTCCCAACGGAAAAACAAGTTTTGAAGGACACACTTCTTCCCGGTAAGTTAGACTTTAGACAAGTAATACTTGTAGGGATCGCTAGAACAAACTAGGATGCGAGTATGATGAATCTTAGGTGGTTAGAATATGGGTCAATATGACAAAGGATGAACTGCGAGTATGATGAATCTTAGGTGGTTAGAATATGGGTCAATATGACAAAGGATGAACAATTTAGATAATTATGACACGTATATTACAACATTTAAAATTTCCCTTAGAACAAGACAATTGAGAAGCATGCCTAATATAATGTCTTCTGTTGTGGTATGATGGAGGAAGGAATATTCTGATATGTGCTTTAGGTGATTGATGGATTTTATCTCCCCATTGAACTTGTGTGATTGTGATATGGTTCTTACCTTATTTTTTCTGTGCATTAAGGGGTTGGTAGACATACTTTCTTAATAGACATCTGTGAATGTGTAGACACGTCTAACGTGTTAAAGACGGTTTGATATGGAATAAATCCAAGAGAAGCCAACAACACGTCTAACGTGTTAAAAGAGGTTTGATCGAATATCTCAAGCCCAGAACACTTGTATGAGATTCAAATCACTCTACAAGCCAGATCGATCATGTCCAGCTAGAATGATTCTTGTTGATCAAATATCTCAAGGCAGGAACACTTGTTTGAGATTCGAATCTTCACAATCAAGATTGATCATGTCGAGCTTGGATGATTCTACATGCAACCCAAGTGAAAGCACAAATGCATTTTTCAAGTCTACTTACAAATACAACGTACATGACTTTATATAGCCTCAAAATGAAACTCTTACCTTACCTGAGATATTCAAGAGCGTAACATTCATACTTTAGAACCATAATTAACAACTATGCATACTTTATGGTTATAATTAGCCATCATGTAAATATAACTTTAGAGTAAATAAAAAGTCTTAAAATATATTAATGAAATACAATAACTCTAAATTACTCTAAATTGTAATCTACCCAAACTTTATAATAACGAAGCTTCATTCTTTTTTCGATGTGGCATGAATTGAAATATCTTTTGATAATTTCAACCGCATTTTGATCTTCACATATCTTCATTAAAGTATATTGTATGATTGATGTCTCTTGGTTCCTATCAAAATTGGTAGTTATATTTATTTTCCTAATAGAGCATGCATCGAGAGAACTCAGTTAAGATTAGGGTATTATAACTAGTACAATTTTTATGTAGAATTAGAAGTTAAACCTATGTGCACTTAGGAATTGGTTAAGCCGAGAGGTAACCCCGAACGTCCTATAACTGAGAAATGGATTTTAAACCGCATGAACGCCCTTAAGAACCTCGTAGACCTCCATGATGTCTAAACATGATTTAAGTAGCTTACATAATTACGAAACTAGTTGAGTTACTATTGAGTGTAGAATTGGGTCAGGGCCAACATCCTGATCCCGTTAAACCGGTTCTTGAGAAGAACTAGGGACTACATAAGTAGTTAGCTCAAGGTATAAACCCCTATTGAGTGTAGAAATAGACGAACCTGTAAACCAGTCCTTTTTGGACTAGGGATTACATGGGTAGAGGTTAGGAGGAGAGTCCCTATTGAGCATAGGAAAGAGGCAAGGTTGATGCCGTGACTTCGTAAACCCATCTTGAAAGTGATCAGGGACTACGCGGGTAGGTGGTTAGTATGAACACTTCTATTACTACAATGTCCTAAGCCAGTCTCAAAAATGGACTAGGGACTAGAATTGGAACTTGAAGACCTTTCCTATTTATAGGTATAGTAATTCATTAATCATAGGTAGAGTAATTGAAGGGAAGAAAAGGAATAGAAAAACAAAAACAAAAGAAGAAGAAGAAGCCATATGGGGTCAGAGATGTTTTGATTAACAGAGAAAGAGCTATAACTGAACCCCTTTTTTTTAAAACCCTTCCTATTCAAACTCCTCAAATTCCGCACCTCTCCATCTTCACTCATTCCTAATTAAATTTCGGATCAATTCAAATTTTAATCCAATTTTAACCTATTTAATCAACTTCTTAGCTATTATACTGTTCATTCTAATCAAATAAAGATGTCAAATCAACCAATTGGACCAAAATAGATCAAAAAATTAGGGTTCATGTAAACGATAATCCAAAAATTAAGAGAAAATAAATTTAAAAAATCTAAAAAGATATGAAACAGATCCTACCAGATTCAAAAAATGAATATCCTGAGAGGATTTCACGTCAATTAATTCAATTCAACAACAATTTGAATGATAACCCATCTCCCCATTTGATAAGTGAGAGACAGTTTGAACATTAATGAACCAAGAAAACTGCTGAAAACCTCTTCATATCTAAAATCGTCCATGGCTTCCTCTTTCGAGTCCGCCACGCCCCATTTCTTCAAGGTCATTCTTCCACAGACCCTCACTCAATCAAAGCTCGTAAGTTCTTCATCTCTTCCACCATAGTTCCATTTGATAATCCGTATTATCAAATGGGGTTTTAAAAATGTGTGTTTTTTTCAGGCTATTCCGCACAAATTCGTTAGAAAACATGGGGAGGCCTTGGAAACTGAAGAGGTGCGTCTTAAGGTAGCGAGTGGGGCAGAATGGAAAGTGGGTTTGACAAAAAACGATGAAAAAATATGGTTTGAAAAAGGATGGGAAGAGTTTGTGAAATTTTACAGCGTTGAAATTGGTCATTTTTTGACGTTTAGATACGAAGGAAACTCATGCTTCCATGTTGTTATATTCGATAAAACCGCTTCGGAGATTGAGTATCCATTAGGTTGTGGAGGGAAAGTTAAAAAAAGGGAGAGGTTTTCAATTAGTGAAGAAGCCACAAAGTTCCAATCTTTAACGATGAATCCTTCATTTATGGTAACAATGGGAGCTTCGTATCTTCATACAGGGAAGAGCTATCTGGTAATGATCTTATTATTTGTTGTTTGTTGTTATGAGATTGTTGGTTTGATTGAATTTGGGTGTTGTTGTAGAGTATTCCACAATGGTTTGCAAATGCCCACATGGAGAGTCCGAAGGAGATGAGTGTTGAAGTGTCGGATGGAAGGGTTTGGAAGATCTTGTGCGGTGAAAGGTGGCCTCATGGTGTGAAGAGGGTGGAAATGAGAGGGGGTTGGAGGGATTTTGCGAGAGATAATGGGTTGAAAAAGGGTGATATTTGTGTGTTTGAGTTGATGGAAACCAGTGAGCTATCGTTTAAAGCTACCATTTTTAGATCGGGGTGTCGAGGTTGAGTACTCACAAGAGCATGAATTTGGAGACTCATTTTGTTTATGGAACCAACTTTTTAATATCTCCTTACCCCTTTTATTTTTCTCTCATGAGTTTGTTAGATTGAGTTTTAACAACTTCATCTTAAAGTGATCTAGTTTTTTTTATTCATTTATTTTCAACTTTTCTTTGTATTCATACTTCACCCCGTTCGACACGTTCGACACAAAAGCTTAAACGGATGGATTATCGTAAACTTAATGATATTAATATGTTAATGCTCCTTATTGCGTTGACTTAAAAATTTGAAGAAGGTACCATTAGTAGAAATCAATGTTAATTATAGGGCTAATGACATTACCGAGTTTGAATATACCATATTAAATTATTAATGAATTAGAAAGAGTGAGGCGGGGACTTATTTGTTTATAATAAAGTCATTAAAACAAGGTGGAAAAATAACATTAATGTAGCTACCTTAATTTTGGTCCCATGGCTGTCAATGTGAGAGTCATCAATCGGACATGAGTGTCTTACCTTTGTCTCATAAAGTATTTTAAGGAAGGGACTCTACTATTGAAAATGCATACACAAGCAATTATGATAGGACTTATTTTTTAGGTCTTATTTTTTCATAAAGCATTTAATGGCATTAAACTCTACTTGATATAGTACTTTTATACGCGCCTCACGTACGTATACATGGACCCACCAGGCAGGTGTATACGTATCCTAGGCTTGCCCTTTAGCTAGTGCACACTCACACTGCCAAAACCAATGAAGAAAAGGATCCCGCATAATATCATAGAGTACATCACTCACACGAGCCCGCAGAATATCATAGAGTACATCACTCACACTGCCAAAACCAATAAAGAAAAAGAACTTGCATAATATCATAAAGTACATAGATATCATAACGTACCCATTATAATGGGAAGTATCTTGATGGACATGACATAAAAAATGAATGAGGTCCCATAGTTGTAAATCATATCATAAATGTAAGATCCAGTTCGTACATTTGTTCTTTCATAAACATTTTCATGAATACATACTTGGCATAACAATATTTCATAGTCATAGAATTAATCATGCTAACATAGTTTGCATGACATATCATAGCATAACGTAAGTCATTAGTCATAAAATATGACATGTGGAGGGCCACAAAGCACGTGTTATTCATACTTCATTTATTCCATCCAACCAAATTAATAATAGAGCCACTTACCTGCATAGCTTAAGCTATCGTCACTAATTTATCCTTGAAGCTAGTTCAAATCTGTTCCTTGAAGTTTAAGTCAACCTATGAAAGTTCATCACATCACACCAGATTAGTTTACCTAATACAGGTTTCTGGGTCTGAAAATGGATTATTGGGTTGGCTCGTGACGAAGATGGTTGGGCTACGACCTCCACGTGGGCTAACAGTAGATGGACCCAAGGCAGATCCTTTTCAAGAAGCTTCTTTTTGTGATTTTCCTCCCGTTTGGCCTTATTTTTCAGCTAAAGTTTGGTCAATTTTGATCGGTTCTTACCCTCTAATTTCTAGAACATGTTCTTTTTTTTATACTTAACTTTTTTATGATCGTCGGAGTTAGGCATGTATGTAATTCAATATTTAGTTTTACGCCATCATTGGAAGAACAATTAGGTAATTAAAATCGACGCTTAGACAATTTTTTTCCTAACCCCAAACAAACAAAGTTAGAATTAAACCAACAAAATTTGTCGAAAGGAAAAGCTTAGAACACAACTTACTAGAATGACTTATATCAATGACGATGCCTCTTCTCTAGTGTCTATAGAATAATACTTCATTTATAGGTTTGAAAATTTATAAACCAAATAAATACCAATTTCAAAATATTTTTGAAACAAAGTAAACCAACCTCGTCATTAATTAGTTGAGTTGAATCCATTTAATAGGAAGATTTTGTATATCTCTTGAGTTCACCCAATTTCTCAATATCCCCACAATGGGACTGACACATAATAATTCCTCTAAAAAGCTATCTGTAAACACTCCACTGAGTAGCAAACACGAGGGTGGATTAATTGATTTGAAGATCAATAAGAATGTCCAAATTTCTTCAACAACATCTCCCCGGCATGGCTTCTTCCAGTCAACTCTGCAAAGACCCCGACAACCCCCATTTCTTTAAGGTTGTTCTTGCTCATGCTCTCAAGGAACAAAAGCTTGTAAGCACAACTATTGTATCTATATGTGTTGTTATGTATTTGAACACAAACCTTATCCTCTTCGTTTGGTTTAGGAAATTCCGAAGAAGTTTGTGGGAGAATATGGTCTGAAAGCCTTTGAAAATAACCCAACAAGGGTTAAGGTGGCTGATGGGGAAGAGTGGGAAGTGGGTGTCACAAAGAGAGATGGAAGAGTGTGGTTTGATTATGGGTGGCAGAAGTTTGTGGAGTTTTACAATGTTGGATTGGAGTACTTTCTTGTGTTCAAATATGAACTCCGATCTTCGTGCTTCCATGTCGTTATCTTTGATCCTACTGCTACGGAAATCAAGTATCCACTCGAAAAGAAGAAGCTAAAGATGGGGACAAATTTTGATGATCTTCACCTAATTTCTCACCCTCACCCTCAAGGTATGTTTCTTGTTTCAAAATGAGAATTTAGTTACTTACTAAGCTCGATCCAAACCAATAACCGAAGTAGGAAAAAAAAAAACCAATTAAGGTAATTCAATTGAGATAGTTTTCCTTATTTACACAACCCTAGAATCTTCCCGAGCCTCAGTCTCTCGAGAGGATCCCAAACAGTCTCCTCTTAATTGAGGTTCGACTTCTTCTCTACAGTCTCAAAAACTTACCACCATAGTCTTCCCAAACCTCCTTCTCTCGAGAGGATCCCAAACAGCTTCTCCTTAATTTTAGAGCTCTCAAACAAAGTACATCTTTGAAGTTAACAATTTCTTTATTTGACACTTAAAGATTCTATTAACATAACTAAGACAAGGGAATGACTCTATACCATTTTAAAAACCACGAACTTGTGTATGATATTATCCACTTTGAGCATAAGATCTCATGGTTATGTTTTTTATTTTTTCAAAATGTCTCATACCAAGAGAGATAATGTTCCTTACTTATAAATCCATAATAACTTCTCCTGAAATGTTGAACTATTAATAACTTTTTCCACCCATTAATAACTTGGTTCGATTAATAAATCATACAAAGATTAAATTATTTAAGCTTGCTTAGACTCACAAATTTTAATTGAAGAACTATTTTAATTCTTTTAACCTTCCAAGTGTCTACTTTTTACCTCTTTAATCTTGTAAAATTAGCTATTTTGATCATCGTTAGCTTTAAAACATAGGCAATGTTAGCAAACAATCGAATGAACTTACTCAAATAAGCATTTGAAGAATTTACAAACCAAGACAAAAATGGGATTTTTATTTTTGATCTTTTAGTATCTCGCTTTATTTTCACACAACCACCGATTAATTAACAACCAACTTACAAAAAAAAAAAAAAAAAACCCTAATTTGAAAGTTGGGAAAGCTAGCTTTGGCGCCATGAAACTGATGAACAACAGGAGAAAGTTGCGGTCGATGACGAGAACGAGCGAACGAGCGGGGGCGATGGCCAAAGCTACTACTTTCCAATCTATGACTCCCAACCCTTCTTTTATGTGCAAGATCTATCCTTCACACATTCAGTCAGGAGCATATCTTGTAAGCAAATTTAAAATGATGGGTTTAGTATAATTTTGCATCAACAACATTTTGTGTAATGGGTTTTAATTACTTGTGAAAAGAATGTGCCAAGAAGATTTGCGGAGATGCATATAGAAGAGGGTGCAGAGATGGTTCTTCAGGATTCAGATGGAAGAACGTGGGGCGTTACTTACTATTCTTATTTGACTCCACAAATGAAAAGGAGGGTTGAATTGAGAAGAGGTTGGAGGAAGTTTTTTGTGGACAATGACTTGAAAGTTGCGGATTTCTGTGTTTTTGAGATGATCAGCAAAAACAGCACAACAATCGCTTTCAAAGTTCATATCTTTCGGGCTTCTTGATTGATTACAAGGTTGATTTTTTAGGGTTTTGAGGAATAGGGGTATGTTTTATATCTTGATAATATGGGGAACTTTGTGGTGTATGCATGTTTTTGTCATGGTTTTGATAATTGAAATGTATGATCGTATGTGTTTGGAAATTTGAAGATGTTTTCAAATCTTAGTTTGATTAGAACTTTGGTTTTTTAGTTTTCTAATGGTTTGATTTCTTAAAACATGAAATTAACCATTAAAAATTGGTTCTTATTGTAACCATTCAACTTTCTAGACCACGGTTTCGATTTTGCTACCAAATGCATCTTGACATCATTTTTAAAATATTAGATCGATCGATCGATTTTGGGGCTGTGGCGGTGACTCCTTCGTTTCTGCACATCTGGGAGTGCATGCTGAGTTGGTGGCATTTCCTCTTGCACAGGTGTTCGAGGGACTAACTTACGGGAATCTGGGGTCGCGGTCCTCCTCTCACGCCTGCCGCACAACTCTGTTGGCAATAGGAGGCAATTCTCTAGCCTCATCCTTGTTAAAAATAAGACTCTTCACAATGGTATGATATTGTCCGCTTTGAACATAAAGTCTCATGGCTTTACTTTTGATAGCAGTAAATTTGAGAGACTTACTTTTATTCATATTTATTCATAGGATCCAATGCCTTTTATAGAAAAAATACATGAAAACTAATAATAAGAAAACTAATAACAAGAAAACTAACTAATAGAAATTTGCTACCTCAACACTTCCTCCCTTGAACTGAACTCGATCAAGAGTTTAGTTCACAACACTCATCCCAAACGCATTTGCTACCTCAATACTTCCTCCCTTGAACTGAACTCGATCAAGAGTTTAGTTCACAGCACTCATCCCAAACGCTTCTTTGATTCTTTGAAATGATGTCATCTTCAAAGGCTTTGTCATTATGTCGGCCAGCTGCTCCTTAGTGCTGCAATAGACCAATTTAATTACACCTTCCTTTGTCAATTCTCTGAGAAAATGGTATCGAACCCTTATGTGCTTTGGCTTTCCGTGCATGACTGCATTTTTTGATAACTTGATAGTGGACGTGTTGTCACAAAACAGAATCATCTCTTCATCTTGTTCATGCCCGATTTCTTTCAATATCCTTTTCATCCAAATGGCTTGACAGGCACATGTAGCTGCTGCTACATACTCTGCTTCAGTAGTTGACAACGTGACGATTGGTTGCTTCCTTGAGGACCATGCCACAGCTCCTCCACTCATTAAGAAAACATAGCCTAAAGTGCTTCTACTGTCATCCATATATCCCGCATAGTTACTGTCGATGTAGCCTAAGAGTTCACTCTTCCCTTCACGTTGATACCATATCCCAAATTCTAGAGTTCCCTTCAAGTACCTCATGATTCTTTTTGCAATAGCAAAGTGCAACTCGGTAGGATTTGCCATAAATGACTAATAAGACTTACCATAAACATCAAGTCAGGTCGTGTGGCTGTGAGATACATTAAGTTGCCCACCATTTGCTTATATAGTGTTGAATCGACCTTCACACCAGCTTCATCTTGGCCAATCTGCTATCCAGGGACTATCGAATTGCAAACAGAGTTGTAATTTTGCATCCCAAACCTCTCGATCAACTCAGCAGCATATTTTCTTTGACATATAAGGATGCCATCAGTCTTCTGCATCACTTCAATGCCAAGAAAATATCTCATCTTCCCCCAAATCAATCATGTCGAATTCATCCATCATGGAGCGCTTAAACTGATTCAACAACTCCTCATCATTACTAGTGAGCAATAGATCATCAACATAAATGCTCACAATTAGAATTTTACCTCCCTTTTGTTTGATGAATAATGTTTGTTCACTAGAGCTACTTACAAAACCTTCCTTGACGATATAAGACAATGCGACTAAACCAAGCTCTAGGCGCTTGTTTTAGTCCGTAAAGAGCCTTTTGCAGCTTATAAACCATGTTCTTCTGCCTTGCTACTTCATAACCTTGTGGTTGTTCAACAAATACATCTTCCTTCAGCTCACCATGTAGAAAAGTAGATTTGACATCGAGCTGATAGATTCCCCATCCTTTTTGTGCTGCTACAGCAATGATCATCCTCACTGTATCCATTCGAGCCACTGGTGCAAATACTTCGGTGTAATCTACTCCATACTCTTGAGCATACCTTTTTACAACCAGCCAAGCTTTGTACTTGTCTACCTCTCCAAGTTCATTTAATTTGGTCTTGTAAATCCACTTAACCCCAATAGCCTTGGCTCCAACGGGAAGTGCAGTCAGCGACCACGTGTGGTTCCATTCGACGGACTGTATCTCAGCATCCATTGCTTGTTTCCATTTCTGATGTCCTACGGCTTCTTGAAAACTGGTCGGATTTGATATGGCAATGAAAGCTAGAGTTTCAATCTCGACTCTAGCCATGTTTGCTTCTTCCTTTGTATCTGATAGCCCTTCTCCTGTGATATAATCTGCAGACCAGATTGGTGGTTTTCTCACCCTGCCCGTTATTGCTGTTGTTTCTCCAGTTGGTGGATCGTTTGGTGAAGGAACGTCTTCAGTGTATTCTTCTGCTTCTTCCGCTTCCTTTGCATTTTCAACATTTTCATAATCATTTTCCCACTCAAGTTCAATGCTTTCTTCACCGGAATAACCAACATCTTCCCAATTCCACTTCTTATATTCCTCAAATATCACATCTCGACTGATGTGAACCTTTTTCTCCATTGGATCGAACATCTTAAAGGCCTTGGATTCACTGCTGAAACCTAATAGAACACACTTCACGCTTTTGTCATCGAGCTTGCTTCTTTTAATATCAGGGATATGAACATATCCGATACATCCAAATATTCTAAAGTGTTCGACTGATGGCTTTCTTTCACTCCATGCCTCTTCTGGAGTCATATCTTTTACAATGAGTGTAGAAGATCTGTTAAGAATGTGATTCACCCATTGCACAGCATCTGACCGGAAAACTTTTGGTACCTCCTTCTCTAATAACACTGCTCTCACCATGTTCATGATTCTATGGTTGTTGCGTTTAGTAACGCCATTTTGCTGAGTCGTGAAGGCGGTGGTCAGCTGTCTTTTGATTGCATGCGCTTTACAGAATTCTTTTAATGCAATTGAATTGAATCTCCTCCTCTATCTGTTCTTAGACATTTGATGAACAATCTAGTTGGCTTTTCTACAAATGCTTTGAATGTCTTGAACTGATGAAATGCTTCTGATTTTTCTAGCACAAAATATATCCATGTTTTTCTCGAGAAATCATCACTAAAGCTTATAAAGTACTTTATTTGACTGTTTGATGGTGGGTTGATCGGACCACAGAAGAGTGGATAAGCTGTAATCTTTCAGTGGCTCTCCACTTGCTTTGCTTCGGAAATGGAACACGGTGGTGTTTCCCTTTGACACACACCTCACAGATAGTTTTCACATCTTCAATTTCAGGTAAACCCACAACCATCTCTTTACTGCATAATGTGTGAAGTCCCTTGTAGCTGAGATGCCCATATCGATGGTGCCACAGCTCTGCCTTGTCTGAGATATCAACCTGCAGACATATCTCCTCATTTGTTTTGTTATTTGATTCACCCAGCAGGATAAACATCCTATTAGCACTTATAACAGATTCTGCTATTTTTTCTCTTGAGGGATGAAAAATGCTGCATGTGTTTCGATCTCCTCCTTTGAATAGCACGTCTAAACCCCTTTTTTGAAGTTGTCTAACACTAAGCAGGTTGTTCTTCAGTTCCGCAATATAATACACATCGTTGATCACATAGCTTATTCCCTTAAGTATTATTTTCACTGCTCCTTTCCCACCAACCATCAGTTTGTGATTGTTCCCAAGCTTGACATTATGTGAGAAGATAGTATCCAAGCTTGAGAACATACTTCTTTCTCCACACATATGGTTTGAACACCCAGAATCCACGAACCACATATCTCTTCTTTTAGTACCTTGAAGCTCCACATATGTCATGAGAATAACTTCATCCTTTTCTTCGATCTCTACAAAATGTGCTCCATTGTACCTAATTGGACATTCATATTGGAAATGTCCAAGTTGGTGGCAGTTGTAACACTCGATTGTTGCTTTGTTGAATGAGCGTCCTTTGCCCCTGCCTCGACCTCTGTATGATCCTCTGTCTCTGCCTCTTCCTCTGACATTGAGAACTTGATCACCTTCTTCATGACTGATCTTCTTGAATTTCTTTTCATGTACAGACAGAGAGCTTTGTAGTTCATCAATGGTCATCTTTCTTGTGTATTTTGACTCCTCGATGGCTACCACCACATATGTGAATTTGTCAGTCAGAGTTCGAAGTATTTTCTCAACAATCTTCGAATCTGACATGTCTTCTCCGTTGCTTCTCATCTTGTTGGAGACAACCATTACTCTTCCAAAATAATCATCGATGTTTTCTTCGTTCTTCATTTCAAGAACCTCAAAATATCTTCTTAAAGTTTGGAGAAGAGACCACTTCACTCTTTCGTTGCCTCCAAACTTTTTCTTCATCGAATTCCAAATGTTCTTGGATGTTTTGCGATTCAAGATCTGTTCAAACACAATCCGATCAATTGCTTGGAACAGGTAGTGCTTCACTTGATGATCCTTCATCTTGAACTCATTAAGATTCCTTTTCTGCGATGCAGTCACTTTGATTCCGTCTGTCGGTTCGGTGTAACCCTCTTCCACTAGACTCCACAAACCCTTGGCACGCAAGAGGTTTTCCATCAGTTCACTCCAATGGTCATAGTGACCATCAAACTGTGGAATCTTGGTGAGTGTTTTGTCGCTGCTCATTTTCTTTCTTGTATCACTTTCTTGGATCCTAACCTGCTCTGATACCAAAATGATAGCTGTAAATTTCAGAGACTTGGCAAATGTACCAAAAAAATGAACATCTTTTATTCATAGGATCCAATGCCTTTTATAGAAAAATACATGAAAACTAATAACAAGAAAACTAACTAACAGAAATTTGCTACCTAACACTACCTAATTAACAGAAATTTGCTACCTCAACAGCTTTCAGCTTCCCAAAAGGCCTCATACCAATAGAGATGTATTCCTTTACTCATAAACTCATAATCATTCCCTAAATTAACCAACGTGGGACTCACTCCCAATAATCCTCAAGAATCCTTCCCTCGAACAAAGTACACTATAAGCCTCCCCTTCATCGAGGCTCGACTCCTTTCTCTGGAGCCCTCGAACAAAGTACACCCTTTGTTCGACACTTTAGTCACTTTTGACTACACCTTCGAGGCTCACTATTCTTTGTTCGATATTTGAGGATTTTATTGACATGATTAAGTTTAGGGCATGGCTCTGATACCATGTTAGGAATCATGGATCTCCACAATGGCATGATATTGTCCACTTTGAGCATAAGCTCTCATGGCTTTGCTTTGGGCTTCCCAAAAGGCCTCATACCAATGGAGATGTATTCCTTTACTTATAAACTCATGATCATTCCCCAAATTAACCAATGTGAGATTTCTCCCCATTCTTCTGATCTTTCCAGTTTTCTCTCTCTGCGACACATCCGACATGCCTTTACACTAAGCCAAGTCATTCGGCTCGACCTTGCCTCTGCTCGGGCCAAGATCTCTCAATGCAACGTTGCATCTCATCTTGTTATCTCGATCCTCATCGACAGGGTCCATATGTCTTGATGCCACCCCGAGTCTCAGAATGTCGTCGTCCATCATAACTCGCTCGGTCATGCCATCGAGAATGAGCCCGCGTGTCTTTCATCTCATTGGGACTTCTCGAACATCCATCCATCCGGGTTCTATCGAGGCATTAGCCCTCCCGTGCCCATGCCGAGTCATTTACGAATACCATACCGGATAGCGGGTGTATGTAGCAACCTCCAACACGTGGGCTAGGGCTCAATACCGACACACCCGTGCCGTCCAGTACCATCCTTCAAAAACCCATTTCAAAGGAAGTCGCCCGAGACACACGTCTCGGCACGCTCGCCCACACTGTGACACACGTATGTGCCACAAGGTAGCTCACTTAGGCCACAGGGCCCAAGGGTGGTGGAGAGCTAACACCATGGTACCCCTATAGTACATTTTGAGCCATTTTCAATATTCTAGGCGTAGACATGATTTTGTTGAACGGTCATATGGTGTCGTGCATTGTCCGTCCACTGTCCGATTTACACGAAACTTGGCGAGCATTCATATTTCATATGGACGGACTTAACTCCCGAACCGCATGCCCAAATTCCTTCCGAAACCCCAACTTTTGAGGTTAAGGCCCGTGGTCCTACCCGGCCCTTCAACAAGCCTATCTTTGCTCTTCATGTCTATTCAATGTCTCTGTCTTGCTTATGTATCAATTTGTCTTCAATGCCCACTTCGCGTGGTGGTGTGTTGCATGATGTATCGTTCTCCTCGATCGAATCATGGCACTCTTCTATATTGGCCCGCATGTGGCCGGATGGGCGTCTCTTGAGGGACGCCACTTTGCTTGTCATGACGTGAGGGTCACAACCTACTCTCTTCATAGTATGGTTGTGACATTCTCCCCCACGTAACTTAGTCATCGTCCTCGATGACTTACTCGGGGCACAATCGTACTGCAAATTGTGACATTCTCTCCCATTTAATTTAGTCATCGACTTCGATGAATTTCTCGGGGCGCATTCGCACCACTGATTGTGAAATTCTCCCCCACTCAATCTCGGTATCATCCCGATGACGATCTGAACTCTCTGACTGTTGCTGACTCGACTCGCTGGAATTGGTTGTGTTTCAGAAAAGTATAAAATTATTAAGCACCTAACTATCTTTTGTCATAATGCTCATCTTGTTGACATCTTTCGTCAGCTTGGGGACAAGTTCGAGTGGATGCTTCTGACTTTTCCTTTGTCATATGGCACCACGTTCTGACTCTTGACTTGGTCAGTTGTTGGGTGAACTTGCCTCAATGTGTGTATACTTTCTTAGTGACACATAATGGTACACCCCACAGGGTGTGGCTCGCAAGTCAACTACGATATTATTCTTCGCAGTACTAAATACTATGGGAGCGGAGTTTAGACGACTTGTTATTGACTTGTTGGAAAACAAACGTGTTTCAGACGAATACGAAAATTTGTGCACACTATCTACGGGCTATCCCCCTTGGGACCTATTTTTGTTGTTCGCGCATCTTGGACTCGGCCACCGAGACTCGCAACGTAGACATGACTATTCAGTGTTTGCTATAGCTGTGGGCGAGGCTGACTCTCTCTGCAAACACTCCCCAGACGACTATGGACTTCAAAGGGGAACTTTGCCCTATTGTGGCCAACTTGGCCTCAATGTGTGTATTCTCTGAGTTGCACAAGGTGGGCTCGTAAGCCCGACCACGACATCTTCTCGTCGCAGCCACTTCTTCTATTCAGTCAATTCAAAACTTTTGACACAGTCGCTTTAGTTGTTGGCACTACACTTCAGCCAACTCTCTGTATTTTTCCACCTTTGTGTGGCTATTGCTGCACTTGAACTTCTCACGATCTTCTCGCAGCTTCACTTCTCTTTGTCCACTTCCAGCTTGATGCTCACTTCTCTAGCGGATACTGGTCTCGACATCTCTTGTGGAGTCATCCACCTTAGGCACAAGGTGGTGGCTCAAGGAATACACGTGTGTTCGCATGTTAGAGCACCTTTACGGGGTGAGAGACTTATTGATTTGGCTCTCCCCCACTCGAATTTGGCTGCCTCTTTGCAGCAAGGTCGTCCTCCCATAAGGACTTACATAATCTAATTCTTCTTCCTCTAATACTTTGAAAGCTTTTTCAAATTTCAAGGCATGATCAAGCATCAAATAAGTGGAATTCCATCAAGTCGCCACATCCAAACAAACAAATGCTTTACATTTAATTTTTTCTTGTTCAACAAGATCTTTAAATTTTGTCAATCTCTTGGGAGATAATCTAACATACCTCAAAGCATTGCGAATACTAGAAATGGAGTCATGCATTTCTTTAAGCCCTTCATTCATAATCAAATTAATTATGTGAGCACAACACCTCATGTGTAATATTTCTCCATCTAAGACAAGTGAATTCCAACTTCTAAGCCTTCTCGTAATATATGAAATAGCTATATCATCGGAACTTGCATTATCAACTGTGATAGAGAAAACCTTATCGATTCTCCATTCCAATAAACAACTCTCAATAATCTTGCCAATAGTCTCTCCCTTGTGGTTAGCATCTTGACAAAAGTTGAGAATTCTTTTATGCAAATTCCATTTTGAATCAATAAAATGTGCAAATGTGCGGTGATTACCATGTAATTAATGTTTTGCAATGAAGTCCATGTGTCAGACAAACCCTCTTGGAATGACTGACTAAAAAATCTTTCAACATCTTTTTTTCTTCTCGATAGAGCTGAAATATATCTCTAGCAATGGTTACTCTTGACGGAGGGTCAAACTTAGAACATGCAATACTACAAAACAATTTGAAACCCTCATTCTCTACAAATTTAAATGATAATTCATCCATAATTATCATCTTGGCACATACTGCTCTACATCTTGTTTGACTAAATAATGAAGTAACAATATTACTACAACCCTTTCCATCTATTGAATGTTGAAAACTTAGAGTGGTTTGTCCTTTGTCCTCCACCTGATATGTGTACTTTTTACACTGATTTTTTAAGTGCTTCCATAACGTGCTAGTTCCACAAGAATTAGTATCACAAGCATACTCCTTAGAACAATAGTTGCACTTGTACCTCTTATTATTGTTCTCTAATCTTGTAAAGTGATCCCACACGGTTGATTTACTGGGTTTCTTCTTCTTAAATTCAGATTGTGTAGCCAATGGTGGTTTCGATGCATTATAATTACTAGAGCTACTTGCACATACAGTTGCACTATTGTTTTCCATCTATAAAAATTAAAATAGAACTATTATGATTCAAAAACATTTAACCCAATATGAACAATTATCATAGAATGCATCAGAGTTAAAATATACAATCGGAGATATAATAAAAAGAGAAAAAACTTACCCGTTATAGCGTTCCAGGAGACTAAAGAGAGAAAGACGGCGCGCGAGAAAGAAACAAGACAAAGAACGTGAGAGAATGCTAAATTCCTTGTGATAGACTAAGTATCGAGAGAGATTTGTATTTTGTGGAGAGGCTGAGAGAAGAGAGGTAGGGAGAGGAATGGATCTAGTGGAGAGGTTGAGAGCAGAGAGGTAGGGAGAGAGCATAATGGATTGCAGAGAGCTAGGGAGAGGAATGGATTTAGTGGAGAGGGAGAGAGTAGAGAGGTAGGGAGAGAACATAGTAGAACGGATTGCAGAGAGATAGAGAGAGAAATGGATTGTAGAGAAGTAGGGAGAGGAATGGGAGAAATGGATTGTAGAGAAGTAGGGAGAGGAATGGATTTAGTGGAGAGGAATGGATTTAGTGGAGAGGCTGAGATGAATGGATTGCAAAGAGGTAGAGAGAGGAATGGATTTATTAGGTTTTGGAATGGATTGCAAAGAGGTAGAGAGAGGAATGGATTGCAAAGAGGTAGAGAGGAATGGATTGCAAAGAGGTAGAGAGGAATGGATTTAGTGGAGAGGCCGAGAGTAGAGAGGTAGGGAGAGAGCATAATAGATTTAGTGGAGAGGTAGGGAGAGAGCATAATAGATTTAGTGGAGAGGTTGGGTGCCTACTACGAAGGACAAGCATGGATTTAGTGGAGAGGCCGAGAGTAGAGAGGTAGGGAGAGAGCATAATAGATTTAGTGGAGAGGTTGGGTGCCTACTACGAAGGACAAGCATGGATTTAGTGGAGAGGCCGAGAGTAGAGAGGTAGGGAGAGAGCATAATAGATTTAGTGGAGAGGTTGGGTGCCTACTACGAAGGACAAGCACATAGCGGATTTATTAGGTTTTGGAATGGATTGCAAAGAGGTAGAGAGAGGAATGGATTTAGTGGAGAGGCCGAGAGTAGAGAGGTAGGGAGAGAGCATAATAGATTTAGTGGAGAGGTTGGGTGCACATAGCAGGGACGCAGAGCACATAGCAGGGTCGAACTTTCACTAATGGAGTAATTATTGGGTTTTGATGAGTGAGGGAGGGTTGCCTACCTCGATCGTTTCTCCTTCCTCTGGCTCGACAACGTGCACTTAGTGACGGCGTGGAGGGCAGTGAGCAAGCCTGCTCGGGATGGACCCCACGATATGCTTATTTTCACACTTTGCATTTTCTTTTACTCGAACTTGAGAGCTGTGTGTTGTTAAGTCGACACTCTAACCACTTGAGCTATTCAACTTAATTGTTGATAGGTTGGCTCCTCCGCAATGATACACACCGATGGCTTCAACTTGGCTCTGATACCACTTGTTGTTTTCTGATAATCGGCCAGAGAAATCCTTTCTTTTCAGTGAAAGGAAATCGTCGACAGGATAGGAGGTTGTTGGGAGAAAAATAAAATGCTTAAAATAACAAAGAGAGAGAATGACTTAAATTTTGACTGCGCTTAAAATCAAGTTGTTTGATATTCTGAACAGATTTCCTATTTAAATATAAATTATCGTAAAAATGACTAGAGAGTGGTCAACTAAATCTGTGCACTCCCTACAAAATTGCCGTCTAAAACTTTGGTGATCCATTCGACGTGTTTGTCAAATGGTCAAACGGAGGTATTCTGAAATCGTGTGAATCTAAATAAGGAATCTAAATAAGGAAAAACTGAAAAACTCAGGTTTTATCTAACATATTGCGAAGGATGCAGAGGGAGGGATGCGAAGGACGCAGAGAAAGGGAGGGAGGGAGGGAGGGTGCCTACTGCGAAGGACGCATAGGTTGGGATGCGAAGGACGCAGAGCACATAGTAGGGAGGGAGGGAGAAATTTCTTTCACTAATGGAGTAATTATTGGGTTTTGAAGTGCGAAGGACGCAGAGCACATAGTAGGGAGGGAGGGAGGGAGGGTGCCTACTGCGAAGTACACAGAGGGAGGGATGCGAAGGACGCAGAGCACATAGTAGGGACGCAGAGCAAGGGAGGGAGGGAAGATGCCTACTGTGAAGGACGCAGAGGGAGGGATGCGAAGGATGCAGAGCACATAGCAGGGACGCAGAGCAAGGGAGGGAGGGAGGGTGCCTATTGCGAAGGACGCTGAGCCTACTGCGAAGGACGTAGAGGGAGGGATGCGAAGGACGCAGAGCACATAGCAGGAACGCAGAGCACACAACAGGGAGGGAGGGAGAAATTTCTTTCACTAATAGAGTAATTATTGGGTTTTAAAGTGCGAAGGACGCAGAGCACATAGCAGGGACGCAGAACACATAACAGGGAGGGAGGGAGGGTGCCTACTGCGAAGGACGCAGAGCACATAGCAGGGACGCAGAACACATAGTAGGGAGGGAGGGAGCCTACTGCGAAGGACGTAGAGGGAGGGATGCCAAGGACGCAGAGCACATAGCAGGGGCGCAAAGCAAGGGAGGGAGGGAGCATACTGCGAAGGATGCAGAGCACATAGTAGGGAGGGAGGGAGAAATTTCTTTCACTAATGGAGTAATTATTCACATAGGAGGGAGGGAGGGAGGTTCCCCGAACACATAGCAGGGAGGGAGAAATTTCTTTCGCTAATAGAGTAATTATTGGGTTTTGAAGTGTTAGGTTTGGGCTTGGGCTTGGACTTTGGTCAGAAACTAATGGAATAATTATTGGGTTTTGAAGTGTTAGGTTTTGGTTTGGGCTTGGGCTTTGGTCAGAAACTAGACAATATTGTAGATTAGGCTTTGACTTTGGGCCTTTGGGCAAAAAAGGGTAGGTTTGGGTTTGGGCTTGGGCTTTGGTCAGAAACTAGACAATATTGTAGATTAGGCTTTGACTTTGGGCCTTTGGGCAAAAAAGGGCGGGGTTGACCCAATCATCGAAATCCAACACAAACCTTATATTTCGGGTTGGGTGTACACCTCTAATGTCTAACTCTGATACCATTTGTAACAACCCAGATCCACTGCTAGCAGATATTGTTCTCATTGGGCTTTCCCAAAAAGCCACCAATGGAGATAGTATTGCTCACTTGTAAACCCATGATCATTCCCTAAATTAGCTAATGTGGGACTCACTCCCAACAATCTTCAACAATCCTCAACAATCTCCCCTCGAACAAAGTACACTATAAGCCTCCCCGGAGGCTTATGGAGCTCCCGAATAGCCTCTCCTTAATCGAGACTCGACTTCTTTCTTTGGAGCCCTCGAACAAAGTACACCCTTTGTTCGACACTTTAGTCACTTTTGACTACACCTTCGAGACTCACAATTCTTTGTTTGATATTTGAGGATTCTATTGACATGACTAAGTTTAGGGCATGACTCTGATACCATGTTAGGATTCACAACTCTCAACAATGGTATGATATTGTCCACTTTAAGCATAAGCTCTCATGGCTTTGCTTTGTCAACCAATTAGCAAGTTGATTTCGGGTACCACAAAATAATAAATTAACAGTTCCTTCTTTTGTAAGATCTCTAAGAAAGTGAAATCTTACTCTTATGTGTTGGAACGTCCATGTAAAACTAGATTTTTGGATAGCTTAATAGTTGAAGTATTATCACACATTAGCTTTGTTCCTTCTATTTGAGAGTGACCAATCTCTTTGAGTATCCTCCTCATCCAAACAGCTTGACATGCACAAGCACTAGCAGCAACAAATTCAGCTACTATAGTTAATAAGGTGACTATAGGCTGCTTACGAGAACACCAATCTACTGCTCCTCCACTCATCATAAACACATAGTCTGAAGTACCCTTGCTATCTTCCATGTCTCCAGCATAGTCACTATCAGTAAATCCAATTAATCACTAACTCCTCCCATTCTATAAAATACACCATAATCTACCGTACCTTTCAAGTACCTTAAAACCCTTTTAGCTGCTGTAAGATGTTGTTGTATTGGACATGCCATAAAAGAACTAATCAAACTTACAACAAACATGAGATCAGGACGAGTAGCTGTGAGATACATCAGACTTCCCACTATTTGTTTATACAAAGTTACATCTACTTTTGCACCATTTTCATCTTTGCCAATTTTCTGTCCTGGAACAATGGGATTACAAATAGAATTGTAATTCTCTATGCCAAATCGATTTAAAACTACAACAACATACTTCCTTTGACATTTAAAAATATCATCTAATCTTTGTATTACCTCTATTCCAAGAAAAAAATTTATCTGACCAAAGTCAGTCATATCAAACTTCATGCAACATTAAAGCTCCTGCAATAATTCTTCATCGTCTCCCGTAAATAAAAGATCATCAACATAAATGCTTACAATAAGAATTTTACCTCCCTTTTTCTTGATGAAGAGTGTCTGCTCACTAGAACTGATTTTGAATCTTTTCTTGATGAAGTAGGATTCTATTCAACTAAACCAGGTTCTAGGTGCTTGTTTTAATCCGTAGAGAGCCTTTTGGAGTTTGTACACCATCTCCTCACTTCCCTTTTTCTCATAGCCTTTTGGTTGTTCAACAAAAATATCTTTTTTAACTCGCCATATAAAAAAGCTGATTTGACATCTAACTAATAGAGTTTCCAACCTTTTTGGGCGGCAAAAGCAATGATCATTCTCACCGTATCCATTCTGGCCACAGGTGCGTACACTTCCGTATAATGAATTCCATGTTCTTATGTGTAGTCTTTTACAACCAATCTTGCTTTGTATTTATCAACTTCTTCAGACTCATTTAGCTTGGTTTTATAAATCCATTTCACTCCTATTTTCTTTGCTCCAGTCGGTAGAACCACCAAATTCCATGTTTGATTTTCTTCAATGGATTTGATTTCTTCATCCATAGCTAATCTCCATTTTGGGCTTTTGAAAATTCACAGGATCTGAAATCATTAAGAATGTCATATTTTCCTCATCTTCTTCAGATAAGTCTTCACTGGAAGTATAATTTGCTAACCATACAGGTGGATGTTGATTTCTCCCCTCCCTTATTGTCAAATCTAGTGCAATAGTTATTGGTTCAATTGTTTCATCAACCAATTCAATCTATTTGTGTAGTCCCTCATCTCCTCTGAGAGTGGGTTTCCTCCACACACAATAGTAACTCCTTGATATATTACTTATGTAGTCTTTTGTCCCCTATTGGCGGGTTATTCTCCCGACAATAGTATATCATCAATCATCTACTTTTGTAGTCCCTTGTCTCCCCTGAGTAAGTATCATACATATAGTAGCAATTTTTCATGTCACCCACTTATGTAATCTCTCGTCCCCTTTCAAGACGGGCTATTATACACACAGTGGTAGTTCCTTAAATCATCTACTCATGTAATACATATTGGGTGCTGTAGAGATATATATTAGGTTCTAAAGCGTCAAGGCGGATTAGATCACAACAAACGTTTCTAGATCACTCGGGGTTAGCTCCTTCGGGTGCATCTAGATCTCTGATTGCCGCTCACGATCCTAAGGTGCTCAACGTACAAGTAACGTTTAGACCTAAGACATTGCAAAACCACTCTGGTTCTGCGACCCTACTTATAATTATATATGCATACTTTACTAGGGAAATAATTCTATCGATTGCCTAATACACAAGAATCATAATCTAAACGTTTCATGTAAGTTCAATAAACGAATACTCCTATCAATCAAGTTAGCACAGACAATTCCTACATACATTTACCTAAATCTAACATAATTTAATCATATATTTCAAACATGTTCAACGGGACGATAACATTCATCTAGCACTCGGAGTGCAGATCACAACATTTCCATCCACCATTCTAGTGCAGCAGAAAATATTCAATGGGCATGCATCATCTATTTTCATGCAAGGGCGTTTTTGTAATTTTCCTTTACATACATGCACACCTAATCACATTTGTTCATTGAAGTTCTAAACATGCACAATATAACCACCTAAGGTATGATAAGCTTGCATGCTAGCATGGCCAAGTGAATCATATAGGTATTTTCCTCGAGTCCGTATGGCTACTTACTGAGATGAAGTGTGTCCTCCCAAGCTTGCGTTTCTACATGTTGGAGGCTCCAAATTTCTTCAAATCTCACTGGAATGGAGGCTAAATGGACCATAAATACCCTATGCACGCGCCTCACGCACTGAGAGGAAGTCCCACGCGTGGCTGTCACGCGCTCGCAAGAGAAGTATGCGCGCCTCAGGTGTGCAACGAGTTAGCAACTGGTTGGTGGGATCAGGTCTGATAGAATGCGTTTGAATCCAGCGGCAAACGACTCTCTTCTGATTTTTCTCCTATTGACACGTGTAGCATCGCTTCGGGTCTCGGGCGCGAGTGCAGTTCGTGGGTCGGTCTAGTAAGCGGTTGGACCACTAGGCGTCACCTTTGCCTCCAGCCATGTTTCTCCACCCACTGCTTACCTGTGTCGACTTCTAGGCCAGTTGCGCCTTCCAGTCGTTGAGCGACACGGGTCTTCCCCTGCTTTGCCTGCAAAATTTCGTTCATGAAAATGTAAGTTGTATGAATATATTTTTCTTAGAATTTTTCATCAAATTTAGGCACCAAATTTGGCTAAAACCAATTCTCTTACAATTCTTGGAGATTCTGGTAACTCCTACTTCCTACGCGATTTGACTTCGGATTAAAACGGTGCGAAAATACGCCAAGATTATTATACTAAATTTTCAAAGACTAATTTTCTTTATATGATCACAAATTTCGAGGAAATCGAAACCTAAAAATTCATGGGACTCACCTTCGTTCTTCCTCCATTCTTGACGAAATTAAATAAATCTGATGCCCTCGTTGAAGCTCATTTGCCTAAGTTCTTGTGAAGGACTCTTAATCTGATTCTACCTCCTCTCACCGAATCAAAGTTTATCTCCTTCCTCTTAAACCCTAATCCATTTTTCTTTCCTTCTCTTTTCTTTTCCTCTCTATTTTGTCAAGGGTCTCCTCAATCATACGAGGGCCTAGTCAAGTGTCATGATGTGATCAAGAGGACGATGCATCATCCAACACATCAAAGTGGGCACTGAAGAGAAGACGAGTCATCAGCAAGATAAGGGCAACGAGTAGACAAGAGTGTCAAAGATAGGCTTGTTGAAGGGTCAAGTAGGGCCCCGGCCTTAACCTTGAAATTCGGAGTTCCGAAGGAATTTTGGACATGCGGTTCTAGAGACAAGTCCGTCCACGTAAAATATGAAAACTCGTTAAATTTGATGTCAATGGGACATAGTTGATCGATCATTGGCATAGTTTTTTTTCAGACGGTTTACTAAAAATAGCATCTATTTTTTTTATAAAAGTATTAGAAATAGTGATAATAATAAAATTGGTTATTTATAACTATATGTTTTTATTTATTTACAACTTTATTGTAATAAAGGGTGCCTATGATGAATTAATTAAATCCTTTTTTTAATAACAAATGAATTAATTATATCCTTAATAGTTAATATTTTTCTAATTAATTGGATTAATATATTTTATTGGTAAGAGCATGCTTAATTTTGTAGTTCCATTCATTTCAATATTTGTATAATAATGATTTTATTATTAGTTAGATTTTGTACGATTTACCATAATTTTGTAATTTAGTTTCGATAACAGATTAATTGCAATATTTTAATTAAAGGTTGAATTTGATGGAAATGATTTTGTTTATTAATTTAATTTAATTTAATTTAACCAAATTGTTGCTACCATTAATGAATTAATTAATATCTCAAAATCGGCTGTTACTGTCCTCGAATTACGAAACTGGGAGCATTTACAAAGAACCCGCTGCCTGAGGGCGATTCCGCCAACTGCTGCCGCGGACTTTGATCGACGGCCGGCGGCTGTTCCGACACTCTCCATATCTTCACCGACTTATCCAAACTCCCACTGTACACAATCCACCGCCGCTCGCCTTCCCCGGCTTCACTGTCCTTTTCAACGGCCAAGCATTTCACTGGCCCTGTGTGGGCCGTCAACACCGACAAGCAAGAATGCTCCGCTGCCGTCCTCTGCCAGACGCATATCCCCATGTCGGCGGAGCCACTCAACAACAACCGCCCCGCCGTCGCCAAACAGAGAACAGCAAGCTTATGCCCTCTCAAAGTGCCGCCGTGCGACAATGATTTCTCCCTCTCCCAAAAATTAACCACCCCATCGGAGGAGCCGCAGTAGATGAAAGTGGCCTCGTCGTTGACAGCCAGAGCAGTAATGGCACATTCCTGCTTCACCAATGTCTGCGAGAAAAAATGCTTGGTCCCCTTCCCCTGCAGCTCCCTCCGCCAGACCTTCACACTGCCGTCGGCCGATCCAGTGAACACCAAACCATCAATACTCGAAACCAGAGTGTTGACGGCGTCGTCATGAGCCTGAATGGACTCCAAGCATTTGGAATCGGAGACCCTCCAGACCTTGAAGGTCTTGTCCCAAGAAGCAGAGTACAGGAAATTTTGGTCTTCGCTCAAACTCAGAGACGAAATTGCATCGAAATGCTTTATCCACAGGTTCCTCCGCCGTCTCCCCTCCATGTAATTTCTGGGTTTCATCGAACATTTGATGTAATCGCCTAACGTGGGGAGCGTTCCAACTCGTTTGTGGACGCTTGGGTCTTTAGTCGACACCTTCCAGACCCGGACCTTACCGTCCTGGTGGCCGGTGAAGATCTTCTGGCCACCGATTACAATGGATTTGACCAAGCCGCTGTTGGATTTGAACCCGGAGAATTCCTTCTGAGCCTTCCAGACGCGGATGTTCTTGCTGTCGGATCCGGTGTAGAGAAGGTCCCCTGCAGCGGCGAGAGAGTAAATGTGGCCCTCTTCGCGGACGAGGGAGCCCATTAGGATATTGGGGAGGAAGGAATTGTCCTCGTCTGTGGGCGGAAGGTCGGTATTGAAGTGGGCGGACCATGGGGATCTGGCGAAGGGGGAGGTGGAGAAGGAGGGGTCCGGGTCGGCCTCGGTGTCCATTGAAGGGAGGATGGTGAGGTCGAGGTTGTGGGAGTCGGAGGGAGATGTCGGAATCGTGGAGGCAGGATTTATTGAGTTTGTTGAAGCGTGTTTTGTGGACGGTGTTGTTGTTGTTGTCGTCGTGGTGTTCGGAGAAAACTAGGCCGCGTCTGGATGAGCCTCCGCTGCCGAACATTGTGGGGGTTCTCACAGAAAGAGAGAGAGAGAGGGATTTTAGGGTACGTGAGGAGGAGAAATTGAGGAACAACAACGGAATGTGGAGAGCGGACTCATTCTTAGGCCACCGAAACGGCAAGGATGCTGTATGTATTTGTACGATCATCATGAGTCAGATGCACATTAATACTTTCATGACATGATCACGCTAGAAGATATTCATATATATGTCACATCACATTTATACTCATCATTAATATTTATAACATACTATTTTAAAATTTTATAAAGTTATTAGCTAACGACCATAAATTAAAATAAATAAAATAAAACTCTTTTTTATACCTGCTTCCTAACTTTAAAGTTTTAAATAAAGTCTAGCTTCATCAGTCTCATCATCATTCAGTTCCAGCTTTTAAGTTACAATTCTAGTTTTGAAGCTCTTATCTTATCTAACCATAGCCCAATTAGAGCTTCTTCTTACTCACTCGCTCTCATTGATTTGCCTTTGAGAGTTTGATCGACATTATCCCCTTGAGAACTCATACTATATTCGAGCGTTATAACTCGATGTCATAAACGTGCCTAGACTATATCTTGGGTTCTACTAGTCATTTCTTCTCACATTTAGGTTTTAGTTGGCTAACTTCTAACTTTTCGAACTCCACTTGTATCTAAATTCAAGCCTTATTCACTTGTGCCCACAAACCCGTAAGCCTTCGAGGCAAGACAAAAAAGAAGAGATGCTTTTGTTTTCTTTAGTCTTGAACTCGCTCCCAGCTTGTGACAAGAAGAATGAATGTTGTAAATGTAACAGCTCAGATCCACCGCTAGTAGATATTGTCCTCTTTGGACTTTCTCTTTCGGGCTTCCCCTCAAAGCTTTAAAATGAGAGAAGGTTTCCAGACCATTGTAAATTAAATGGTGGTTTGTTCTCATCCCCAACTAATGTGGGACATCACAGTAAACTTCCTTAGTTGTGCCCGTTTGACAACGAGCTCTTTGAGGGTTTTTCTTTAGCCATTCACACTAAAAGGGAGTGGGTGGAATCAGACCAAACATCAATGCAAATGTTAAGTTGTTCATCACTTCCAAAGCTACATAATTTATCCAATATTTCTACAACGTTTCGTTCATTAATCATTATAAACATAAACCCCAGCAAGAAAGCAGTAAACAAACACTAAAATTTAGGATCCAATACCCATTTAATTTTATCTCTGCGCTTCAGGACCCAAAATACCATTAACAATTGAAGTAGCAACAAGCACTCCGACGACCTCAGCTCCAGCGACCGCTCCGGCCTGCGACAGAGCTCCGAAATTCACCGCTGATTCGATTTCTTTCTCCGCCGTTTCGATCCCTCTCTCCGCCGTTATAATGCCCTTCTCCGCCGTAACGATCCCTCGCTCCGCCGTCTCAAGTCCTTTCTCCGCCGCCTCGAATCCTTCCCTCACGATCTCTTCCGCCTCCTCTTCCACCTTCTTCAGCTTCTTCCTCAGCCCGAACAGAGGAATGTCCTCTGCCATTGACGGATTCTCTCTCCCCACTACCGCCGCCGTCGCCGTCGCCGTAAGAATCAACAGTGTCTGTCGCCGAGTTCTGGCGGCAGAGAGAGATTCCGGCGGTGGTTTCACTGAGGCGGCGCGGACGGTGATGTTTAATCGGCATCGTGGTTGGAGGATTTGGAGAATGGGTGAGATTGTGGAAGCCATAGCTTTGTCTCTCACTGTCGACTTTTTGAGCAAAGTTCTGATCCTTTCAACGCGGCGATGCAATGATAGCGTTTCGATTTTATTCATTAAACAGTTACCGAAAATACCCTTGCGTTGAACCGTCAAACGCCTGACACGTCAACAAATGGAAGGGTATGAGTGGGATTCAAGTGTAATACATTTGTGTTCACAAAAAACAGGGGAAGGCTTGCCCCTGTTGGTGAGGATAAAGGGTTCTATAAAATTCTAGTGAAAATATGGCTTTGATTATTTGTGTTGGTATGCAAATTTGATGTTGGGAGTATTGGTTGAGTCAACGGACCACGTTGTCGAGAGCGTTGTTGCATGTATTCACTATCTTCGACTTGGACAACCATCGAGAAAAATAGAGTTATCGGCTGAGATGGTCTAAATCTCGAGAAGACACACATGGTCTCCATCTAAAGTATCATGACAAAGGTCGTGCTTGAGGATGTGCATGATGATAAATACAAATTCGTCAAAGAAATAGCCTAGATTCGTACTAAATGTTTAGGTAAACATGAGTTAATAGTCTCACCACCAAGGTGCAACATGTTGACTTGGGAGTATGGAAACCGACATGCAAATGAACTCCCTGATAGCTGTATTAAGAAATATAATCTCTTTGGAGATCAGAAGGACTTTAGTACGTCGGAGGAGCATGATTAAGAGAAGAACACACTTGGAGTAGAGTGATGTCTCGTACGCTAGACCAAGTGGTTAGGGCAACTTAGGCAAAAGTGGCAAATCCACGAGGGACTTTAGACATGGAGCTTAGAAGACTGTCATGAGATGTGGAGTCTGATATTTTAACATTTCATTAGATACAGACGCCGGTAAAACCTTGGTTGATTATAAGGAAAGAAATAGAACAATAAAGACACCGTAGGAGGCGTTAACGAGTAAACGAATAACTTGCCAACCCATGGGCAATGATGTTGACCTTGAGGAAGCACCCTTACTCGACTACAAAATGTTAAAGTGGGAAAGTTGTGATGAACTTTGAGTATCATTTGAGAGGGATGTTGCGATTGAGGAGGTGACTTGAGAGGAGTATGGTGTGAAAGTAGATTTTCTCTAATAGGGCTTGAGTTGAGTACTACAAGAGGGTACAAATCTCGAGAAGTACACAAGATAGGTCACGATAGGAAGACAAGTAGGCTCGATGAGATGTAGGATGTTGTGAATAACAAGTATTGCCTAAGAAGGAGAATAATGTAGCATAAATGTAAGTGCATGAAGTAAATAGATAATATTAGATACAATTTAAGGAAGGATGCGACTTGACAATATTGAGATCTTAATAGACCTTGAGTGCATCAAAGAGGAATACGAGAGAACTTGAAAAGACCTATTCCACATCCAATGACCTAGGACGACTGAGGAGTAACCACAACTTGAAAGGAGATTTTAAAAGTCGATAGAACATGGTGACTAGTGAATCGTTAAGCGGGAAGGAGGATAATTGGGTAATCGTGCTATCAAAGGTTGGATCGATTTGGATTTTCGAATTGTCGGGTTTAATGTACACACTCCCCTAACAAAAGTCATGTAGGTTAAGAATGATGTTCGGGTATGTCCGAGAAACACAGATAAGATAAAAGTCCTAGTGAGATCTAAAGTCCAATTTTCATTAATATATCAAATATAAAATCCTAACCGATTACAACTATATTTTCTTAGATTTTAAAAAAAAGTTGATGAAAAAAAAAATAAAATTAATTCTTATATTTAAAGAAATTTTATAGAAGGGATTAACCATTTTAAAATGGAATAGAATTTAAATGAATGTATAAATTGGATATTGTGCAATTTTTTTTAATACAATTTTTGTTGTCGCGTTTCCGCCCAAAAAGGATTTTAAAGCTTGAAGTGCGGACTCCTCTGCTTAAACCTCCATTTTCTCCAAGCTTCGAAACTATAGCCATGGCCGACGAAGATCCACCATCGGAGCTCTCAGTGACGTTGCAGAAACCGAAACTCGACGAAATCCTGAACGTCAGTAAGGCCACCACTGAGTCCGATGTTCTGGGAGGCCTCGACTCGTCTTGCAATTGTTCCAATGAAACGAAGCCCGCTGCTGAATCCACTGCTCAAACCTCTGATGGAAGTGGTGAAAAATCGTTGGAGCTGGCCGAAGAGTTGCTGGAGAAGGGTTCCAAGGCTATTAAGGACAACGATTTCGTTGAGGCTGTCGATTGCTTCAGCCGTGCCCTTGAGATTAGGTTAGGGTTTGGTTATTTTTCACTTTCTCTTCAGTTTCTTCTTGATTATGAATTGAATTCTGGAACGAAGATGAAAGTCGAGCTTCTATTACCCTTGGAGTCTTAAAGTTGATTTGTTACAATTGCTTCACTCTGTTAGATCACATGTTTCCACTTATCATTTAGTCAGTTTTAAGATTTTCATCTTCGTAAATCTTAATTCCATTTTCTTTAGCGGTGGGGGAGCTTTTCGTTGCTCCAGATTCATTTTCGGAACTTTATCTTTCTTTTGTTGAAGATCAACCGCTCGTCAGGATCACCGAACAGTCTTGGTAGATATGAAATTGAGTTTTAACGAGGTTTTGTAATGTTGTTAGGTTCTAACTTTATTTAACTTTTGCTGCATATAAGAACTTGTTGCTCATTTTTATTTCTTGTCTATATCATTGGATACCTGTTGCGAACATGTCTCTTTTACGATGTGAAAAGTGTATTCTTAAATCAAGCATTTGCATGCGTTTAGTTTCATCCTTTGATTTGTTTTTTCTAGTAATAATGTTGAAAATATTTCACTGCAGAGCTGCGCGATATGGTGAACTGGCTCCGGAATGTGTTAAATTGTACTACAAATATGGATGTGCTTTATTGTACAAAGCCCAGGAGGAGGCAGATCCACTGGGAGCTGTCCCAAAGAAAGAAGGTGAACCCCATCAACAATCTTACAAAGATGAATCTGTTAAGAATGCTGAAAATGGCGAGTCATCAAAAGCTTCTGTTTCCAGCAATGCTGAACTGGTGGATGGAGTTGCAGATGATGGTTGGTATCTTCCTCATGATGTCTGACTTATCTATTTCTTAACTTACATTTCCTTTCTCTTTTCTTGTTGGACACTTTCCAATGACAGAGAAGGCAAATTTATATTTTTGAAATTGAAAATTCTTTCATCTTCTTCCTAAGGAAGGAGGAGTTTCGGTTAAAATAAATTATTCGAAATTGAAAACTGAAGCTTGCAAACTATTCTTTCTTAATTTTCTGGCCTTTTTGTTTCTTTTCTTTTCCTTGGATATTTCTATTTTACATTATTTAAAATCTACATGAAACATGGCATGTTGCAGCCTAATGGATTCCCCTTTAATATTTGACTAACTTGTAGGGGATTCCACCTTGATCTGATATACTTGAGCATTGAGAGCAACATGCTTCTGGTTTTATTTTATCTGTGTTTCATTGATGTATTTCTTGGTAACCTAAGCGATGAATTTGGTGGACATCAGAATGTGATGATTTTCATTGTTTCGTGAAAAGCAGGATTTTTTATATATTGCTAAGTTAGAATGCATACACGTTAATCATTGATGACTATCATCATTTCCTGTTTAGAACACACCTACATGTTTGCTAGGCTTCCAGCTCTAATTGGGTAGGTGGGTGGGTATCTTGCCTTCTGTGGAAGTCATTTGACTTGTATCTAGGTGACTGACATACCTTGGCGTGGTGACTTATCACAGTGCACATTCAAGTACCCTTCCTTATGTCTTGCGTATAAGTGCCTTTACTGAAGCTTTGTCTTCCACTTTAGTTTCTTGTTTCCTCCTTTCACTTTGATATCAGATGATGGTATCTCTATCGTTTCCTTTTATTTTCTCTTTTCAAAGTGCTTGCAACAACATTTTATGAATTTTTATGTTCTGCAATATTTCAATATTTAGAAAGAATTACCTTTCCATGTGGTATCATGCACCTCACCTCATCTAGGCTTGCATCTTCTTTTTTGCATCTCCAGTGTGTCTCCTTGCATTTTTTTTCATTTTAAAATCCACTTAGTGCTTTAGAAAATGACGATCACTTTATACATTATTTTAGAATTTGATGAATTATAAATTTCATGTGAAGCTTAAAATAATCCCAGAAGTTTTATTGTTTTAGTAGCAAATGGGAATAGTAACTACAAGGATCTTTACAACTTATGTTCAACAAATTATTGATGCCTTATTGCTTTACTTCTGGATGTGTCCCCACTGTCACACTCGTCAATATTTACCTTCTTCATGTACATGTTGTCTTAAAAAAAATAAAATAAATAAAATAAAAAGCTGCAGTGATACTGCCACCATCCAGTTTTATTACAAAAAAATAAATGCTATCATCATCCTATGTAATCGTTTCGGAGCTTTGGGGCCCTAACTCCTAAGAAATAACTTGAATAGTTTTTGGTAATTCAAGACAAGACATCTGGCTTGGGATTCTTTGCTAACTTGCTGATGTCTATTTGACTATTTAATCTTAACTTCCTCATGTGATCAAAATACTGTTTTAAGAGAAGTTTTTGCATTGAATCATCGTGTTTGCAACAACAGATTTGTATTGTATTCAACTTCAATAATTTTATAAATTTCTTATCTATGTAATCAAGCACTTTGAGTAGAACAATTTTCTTGGGGCTTGTAGTTTTCTGCTTTGATATGTACACATCGTTTGAATGAATTTTATGTTCCTTGTTTTTAAAAGTACAATTATGTAGATTTGATGGTATCTACTGATGCATCACATAGAAGTTGTATCTTATCTTCCTTTATAGAGCTCTGTTTGATGCATAACGTACATGGAATCTCAACTTCTATAATGTATCATTTTTAGTGAATCACTTAAATTATGAACAGTTAAACTTTGAATATTAACATTGGTCCGCTTGATTTTGATTGCGTTATTTTATTGCAGGTCTTCATTTTAAGATTATCCCCATCTTTTATGTAAAAAAAATGTACATTCTAAAAAAAAGTTATCTCATTAGGAGATTTTTGACCTTCCATTTTCCTTGTTTTTGCTTTGAGACAGTTTCCAGTAAGAAAGATCAGGATGAAGAAGAGGGTGATGATAGTGGTACCGAGGACTTAGCAGATGCAGATGAAGACGAATCTGACCTTGATTTAGCTTGGAAAATGCTAGACGTTGCGAGAGCAATAGTTGAAAAAGACTCGGGTGATACGATGGAGAAAGTGGACATATTGTCAGCCTTGGCAGAAGTTGCTCTGGAAAGAGGTACACATGCATTTTATTTGCTCTGTTGTGATACACATTCAATTGGTTTGTGTTTCTTTGATATTATTCCCCTTTCTTTCTCCCACCATCTCCCACCAGTTAGAGGGTTATCCTTTAATTTTAAAGTTCATATTTTTTTCTCTCTCCTTCATGTAGAGGACATTGAAACTTCCCTCAGTGACTACCAGAAAGCATTATCAATTTTAGAAAGACTTGTCGAACCTGACAATCGACAGCTTGCTGAACTGTATCCTTCTTTCAGATTCTAAATCTCATATAAGTACATAAATAGAATATAATATATACGTAAAAATCTGTTTTCCAAATATTCTAACCGAGAATTCAAGATAAAAAGAAGAACAAAAAACATCCTGTTTTCAAGGTAGCCGACTTCAATTCTGTTTATAATAGTAGCTTATAAATTCTGGGAGCTTGTTAGTCTGTATTTCTACCTCGTTTATAATAGTAGCTTATAAATTCTAGGAGCTTGATGATAAAAGTTTAGTTTTTAATTTAATTATATATTTATTTTTCTTAAGAAAAAGAAAACCGTATGCATTGTTATTATTGACATTTGAACCACATCACTTCCTTTCAAGTGAGGAAAGTGTCTTTTGCAACCTTAAACTGAAACTTCCAGAAACTTCCGTGTATGCTTGTGCCTGGAGTTTGGTTCCCAGCCGCAGGAAGCCATTTCATTTTGCCAGAAGGCAATATCAATTTGCAAGTCACGTGTGATGCGGCTTACTGATGAAGTAAAGGGTATCATTGTACCGACCACAGCTTCTTCTACTTCTGGGTCAGAACCAGAGGTCCCACTATCGTCCAATGACTCCCAGACTGACAATGCCAATGCTGCAACAGAGAAACAATCTGAGATTGAAATTCTATCTGGGCTTTTGGTCGAGCTAGAAAAGAAGGCGAGTTTAGATTATAACTTCAGCAAGTAACTGTGACAGAGAAACGGAAAAATCTAACCAATGTTTTGTGTTTGTGCAGCTTGAAGATCTGCAACAGCTGGCCTCAAACCCAAAGTCAATCCTCTCGGAGATCCTTGGGATAGGAGCGGCGAAGGCGAAAGTCGAAAAGATCGCTCCTCCACTTCCAGCGGTGTTGAACTCCTCACAGATGGGTTCAGCTAACAGCAATGGAGGATTTGACTCTCCAACAGTCTCAACTGCGCACACGAACGGCGCGGCTGGAGTGACGCACCTTGGCGTCGTTGGAAGGGGAGTCAAACGAGTATCAACAAATTCAGAGTCTGCTGACTCCTCCCACCCAACGAAGAAACGGGCAACAGATTCATCAACACAAGATAAAGGTGATGGCAGTTCCGCCTGAAGAGGTTGTGTTCTTGAACTCATTTTGAAATTAGATATATCCCATAAGTGCATAGCAGTAAAAGTAGATTAGAGAATCATCCTGCCTGTGGCTGTTATCATTTCATGTATGTTTGTACTATGTTCGACTAATATCTTACTCTGAATGATGTTTTTCCAGACCTCTTAAATCCAAGTTTCAGTAATCATCCAGCACTTTCATGTTTGTCACTTCACTCTTTGGGGCAATTCATGATTATACTGATTTCTTTTTGTAATTCGTAGAAGTCAACCTAATAATTTGTAATCTGTGTGTCATATTGTTTAATATATATTGATACCCATTGACTCAATTAGTTAATACATACATTTTCAATCAAGAAATTAGAGGTCCAGATGAATTTAAAAATTTGATGGGTCGGACATATGGCGTTCCAACCTCTGGTGAATAGGGGTTTGGAAATAACTATATCTGTTATTTTGAATGGAAAAAAAAAGAAAAAAAAAAAGAAAGTGGTAAGTGGGGTATGATTCAAGTATAAAAAGAGTGAAATGCATGAAGTTGTATACAGTTGGAGAAAGGAAAATAATCTGAAAGCATTGTTGTCCTTGGATAATATTGTGGCATAACACAGCGATGGTGATCTTGGAGCACGCCCTGTTCGGCACTTTCCCCCACGCAATTTCCATAATGCATAGAGCTGAACACACGGCCTTCTTCAAATGCTCTCCAACCCTCTTCTCCATAATGGTCCTCCAAATTCGGCCTTACGCCGTTTTTACCTTGAAAATGACGCCTGAATTCTTCCCCCAATACGCCTGCGACCAACTCCACTACGTTCAATTCAGCATCGATGACTTCTACATGACAATCGTGGAACAGCGAACCAATCGCTTTTCTTCCGTCACCCTCTCTATTGCGGAGCACCAACGCCATTTTGCCATGGAATTTTCCCCTCCTAGTAATTCATTCATTCATTCATTCATTATATTCTTCCTTTCCATCAATCTTTGCTTTCTTGTTTCTTCTTGTTTCTTTACATGTCTTTCTTGCAGGCCTCGTACATCCGAGGACCAAACTCATACCCACGTCCCCTCCTGAACGAGGTATCAACGAGGGCGCAATTGACTATGCATCCTTTGTGTCCTTTGATTTATTTCACTTTCGACGCCTTGTGACGGGTTTAGAGAATAATGAACATGGTAATTTTATCATCATTTTCATATTTCTTGAAACCAAAATGTTTCAACTTCTCTAAAGCAATCATTATTTGTGATTTCTGATAGCTCATCTCACTATTACCAATTCACAAATCAAGTTCTTGGTTGAAGATGTGGAGGTTGTTCTTACTACTCAGGTATTTTCTTCGTTTCTTTTGGTTAGGAGTGAATGATATTATCTACTTTGAGTATAAGCTCTCGTGGGTTTCCTTTTAGTTTCCCAAAAGGTCTCATACCAATGGAGATGTCTTCCTCTCAAACAAAATATACCATAGAGCCTCTGCTGAGGCTTATAGAGCCCTCGAACAGTCTTTTTCCTTAATTGAGGCTCGACCCCTTTCTCTGGAGCCCTCGAACAAAGTACACCATTTGTTCAACACTTTTTTACTATACTTTCAAGGGTCTCAACTTCTTTGTTCGACATTTGAATTTTCTATTAACATAGCTAAATTAAGGACATGGCTTTAATATCATGTTAGGAATCAAGACTCTTCACAATGGTATGATATTGTTTATTTTGAGGTTAGAAGCTAAGAAATCAGGTAATGAAGCTATGTCCTATGTTTACAAGATACTAATGAATTCCCTATACGGAAGATTTGGTATTAACCCTAAAAGCACGACCACCGAGGTCTGCGATCAATATCGATACAAAAATTTAATCAGGGTATAAGTTCTCAATGGGTTTGCTTTTGGTTTCCACAAAAGACCTCATACCAATGGAGATGCATTCTTTAATCGCAAATTCATGATCATTCCCTTAATTAGCCAATGTGAGATTTGTGCCCTAATGTTTTTGCAGAGGAACGAATGCATAATCGGAGGTTTTGCAGCGGGAGAAGAGTTTGAATCCGCAATGTGTCTGTGTCCATGGGAATTCTTCTATAATTTCACGTCGGAAAGATTATGGTTGTTCAAGTCATATGATCCAAAGGGTATGACACTCATTGCTCCTATGGGATTGTACGTTCACATTTCATCATATTTCCCCGAAGATTTCTATATGCCAAATTTTTAATGTCAACTTACATTCTTTTCTATGAATAATATGAAACGTGGATGAACAAAAATTGTTGTATATCTTTTTACCCTTAGATTTAAAATATTATTTGCTTCAAATTAAATCTTTTAAAAATTAAATCACAAATAAGTAAAGAAATAATTACGAACAATGGGTGAATGATTAACTTCAAAGATCTGTAGTTATTAATGTTCATGCACGTAACTAGTCTTCTAAAGTTTTGTTTAAGCGTTTAGTTTGACCACCTATTTATTGGTAAAATGTCGTATAAAACTCAAATGATGTATTCAACATCCTCGGAAGATTCTTCTGAAAATTTGAGGTGTAGTTGGGATTTCGATCTAATACTAATGACATCGGAATTTTGTTATCGATTAAATATGAATACTTTATTGGTTATAGATAAAAATTAAATTACCAATGAACTAAAAAACTTTAAGTGAAGCAGCCGAAGAACTTCCAAATGCCCTTGTTGTTTGTCTTCTCCTTGTCATCGCTTAACGGGTAGCTTCTCAAATACCTTTGCCTCGAATGGTTAATTGTATCGATACTCCTCTGTGTTTCAATCCCAGATGAAGAAGAAGATGAAGATGCCATCTCTGTCATGTTCTTCTTTGTGCTTAGTGCTCGCAAAAATGTTGCATCTGCTTCTGCCCATTTCTGTTCCTTTGCAAGCTTTGCACTTTTCGACGCATTCGAATCCGTCATCGTGAAACGTTAATATCTTTGAAGATCAAATCTGAAAAGGAGAACAAAAACACTTTCCGAGATCGAGATTGGATTCAAAAATATTTTTCAACCAAATTATTAATATTAATAAATAAATTAGAACATATTGTTCAGTTTAGTTTTGGTTTCCCAAAATGTCTCGTAGTTCCTTACTTCTATTTTTTTTTCGAGACTCGATGGTTCTATTAACATGGTTAAGTTAAGATAAGGGTGTGACTCTGATACCGTCTTAGAAACAACGGGCCTCCACGTAAATAAAATAATGGAAAAAAATAACAAAATTCTTTGCTTACCTTTACTTTGTATAGCTTGGAGTTCTTGAGTCAGTAAAACTTTCCAGATTTTCTACTAATTTGGTTTGGGAAGCCTTCTTTTTATAACCCAAAGAAGAAGATCAAATGCTTTACCTACTCGACCATGGATTTATTTCGTTAATAATAAAGTAATATCAGATAGATTCTTTATTGGATTCTATCTGATATTACGTGGGTTAGATATTATAATAATTTAATAATATATGAAAATTTTAAAATCTATCTAAGATTTGTAAAGATTAAAGAGCAATTTGATTTGGTTCGGTTTAACCCTAGAAGGGGTCATTCATGCTTAGTTTTGTGACCGACCATCGTTTGCTTCATAAACCCTCCCTTTGGTCTTTTCAATGGTACTCGTCGGGCTAGTATGTGTGAAATCTCAATCGATACAAAACATTCCTTGTAACAATGTGGATATCTCATCTCTCCTAAGATCTTACATCGGTAGGAGAGGAGAATGAAACATTTCTGATAACAGTGTGTATGTAGAAAATAAATTGCTCTGATACCAATTTGTAGAAATTAAAGCCGCTCCGATACCAACTTGAGAGAAAAAACGCTCGCTCTGAATTTAACAGATAAATCTCATGAAACTTGAAAGGGGGTGTCCAAAGGGGAGAGACGCGACAAAGAAATTGCCTTTTTCCTCTACTGTTACATTAAGTTTTTCCTAAGGCCAAAATTGGCAACTACTCATAATTTTCTCACCCATTTCCTCCCCTTTCTTGGATAATTATGCCCTTGTGAATGAAAAAAAAAAAAACAAAATTCATTTAAGTTTATTTTCCAACAAAACTCCGCCATAAACTTAAATGCTCCTACTCGATGATTCCTCCTGTGTCGTTTTCGTCTTTTCGATCTCAGTCGTGGTTTCTTCAATTTTCTCTTCTTTTCCTCGAGCGAAAAAATGGGATTGTTCTTCTCTGATGAAACTTCATTTGGATCTTCTTGAGAACATCCCATCTATGACACCACCTCTTCATTTTTCAGTTCAGTTCTCAGTTACGCTTCTTTGACTTCATGGCTTCGTTTAGTTTATTCAATTCCCTTCGTAAGTCCACAGCGACCTTTACAGCTAGCATTCTTGTTTCCTCCATCTTGGTTTTATCACTAGTGAGTGTCTCAATCGTGTGTCGTAAATTCACTGCCTCCTGTTGGACTTGATTCAGGTTCACATCGAGTGAGTTTCTCTGTTGAATCAGTATCTCTATATCTTTTTTCTCCCTTACTAGCTCGTCCACTAAACCTCTATCTCCATGAGTAGACCTTTCTCTTTCTCCGCACCTTCTTCAACTTTCTTCGTAAGATTGGAGATTGTCTTCTCATTCTTTTCCTTCTTCTGTTTTAGACAGAAGGAACCCTTACTCAGCTTAGTCACTTCCTTCTTGAACTTTTGTTTCTAGTTCTTTCTTTTCTTCCTCAATTTTCATCCTCTTTCTTCTTTCTACCTCGAATTGCTTTTCCTGCAATTTGAGCTCTCTCTCTTCGAGTTCGGGCTCTCTGTTCTTCGGTTGTTCATCCTTCTTCGATTTTCTTGTCTCTGATACCACGATTTCGCTAAGTCCACTGCGTATCACCTAATTTCCAACAACTTCCACTACCTCACGACTATCGCTATTGTCTTTCGCGCCGCCGTCTCCTTTTGTGTTCGGCTCTTCGTTTTGAGCAATCAAGAGGATGCCACCATTTGTTATGTCATTCAAGGCCAAGTTGATGGTTTCGACAATCTCTCGCATAATGACCCATTCTGCCACAATTGTAACATCTGTCGGAGTTACAATCATTTGCATAGTGGCCATATTTTTGACATTTAAATCACTTGATGTTGGAATTGTATCCTTGACCGCGCCCTTGAATACGTCATCTTCCACGCCAATTTGCTTGGCTTGATAGTCTCTTCTCCTGGTAGTTTTCTTCGTGACTATTGCCTTGAGCAGCTCAACCATTCTTGCGGCTTCCACTATCTCTACCTCGAAAATTCTGTGAGTAGATTATTTTGCCTTCGTCTGAAGCACTTGATCGAGTGGCTCCTCTTTCTTTTTCTTGCGTTGCTCGTGTGCCTCGAGAGAACCGGCAAGCTCATCGACTGTGAACTTCACTAGGTCCTTCGACTCTTCTATGGCACACACGACATTCTCGAAGTTGTTTGTTAACGACCTTAAGATTTTTTCCACAACCCGCGTCTTGGGTAACATTTCTCCGTTTCGATTTAGCTGATTTGCCACGGTCTGTACACGTGTAAACCTCTCCGAAGATCCTACCTCGGTTGGAGAGGGGAACAAAACATTCCTTATAAGAGCCTTATAAGAGGTCGGAGAGGGGAACGAAACATTCCTTATAATAGTGTGGAAACCTCTCCCAAGATCCCACATCAGTTGGAGAGGGGAACGAAACATTATTTATAACAGTGTGGAAACCTCTCCTAAGATCCGACATCGGTTTAACAGGTTGGAGAGGGGAACAAAACATTTCTTATAACAGTGTAGAAACCTCTCCCAAGATCCCACATCAGTTGGAGAAGGGAACGAAAAGTGTCGAAACCTCTTCAAGATCCCACATTAGTTGGAGAGGGGAATGGAACCTTTCTTATTAGAGAATTGAGCGAAACATGTCTTATAAGAGAACGGGAACGAAACATTTCTTATAAGAGAGCGGGAACAAAACATTCCTTATAAGAGAGCGTGAAAATCTCTCCCGAGATCCCACTTCGGTTGGAGAGAGTAACGAGCTGACTGCGATAACTAACCAACCAAAACAGACCGTAATTATTAGCAGTGGGCTTGGGCCCTAGAAGGGAGAGGAAGGAGAAAACTGGTGAATGGGAAGGAGATAAGTTTGAAAGGATAATCCTATAAATTGGGCGAAGGAATAGGTCAAGAATAGTGTTGGGAAGAAGGTTTTGTTATTTAAGGTTGTTTAGTTTTAGGTTGGGGGGTGTTGTTGGAGAATGGATGACAAGTCGGTTCCTTATAATCTCCGACTGCGGAAGGATCACAAGGCGTCGGCTGCAACGGAGGGTTCGAAAGGTCAAAAGCAAGCAGAAAGGGAGTTTCAGGAAAAGGGAGGCGAAGAAGTGTTATCATTATATGGATGTGACAAATGTGGATGCTCTTTTGATCTTCAACCCTCTCTTCGTTCGCACCATTGCAAAGTAATTATTATTCTTTTTCTTTTTCTTGTATTCACTTATTTATTTTATTGAAACAATTCATTTGTGCAGAACAATAATAAAAGTGAGAAAGAGGCGATGGAAAACGAAGTGGATGAAGGGTTGGGGAAGGACAAATCTCTCAGAAAAAGAACCAGGAAGGGAATACCCACACGGGCTCCTTTCTTCTAGATTACTATTATTATTATTTAATTTAGATTCCACCATTATTCTTAGATAGAACAAACTCTATTCATATCAAAATCTAAAGCTATTCGATCCTAGATTTGTTTTTATTCAAATATATTTGAAATTTTTTATTTTTATTTTAATGGGTACTAATATTAATTAAATATAAATCAAAATTTGTAAGGTGGGGAGGGATTGAATTAATGGGAATTTTATTAGAATTTAAAATTTAAAGGTCATAATGTTTTTTTTTTTTTTTTTTGGTATGCATATATATGAGTGTGGTTGATATAAATGTATCATGAAACATGTTTTAGTTGTGTTGGGCTTATTTTTTTTTGTGTGTTCGAGTAATTAGCCATCAATGTTACAAATAAGGGTGGTGATTCAAGTTATCTGGTGGGGATGAGACTCAATTTTATTGTTTGGTTCGCAATTAGAATATTATTTCAGATCAATACAAATACTCCATGATTTTTGGGAATTGATTACCGTTCAATGGTCCCTATATGTTAGTTATGGAGTTTTTTAAGTTGAAATTTTAGTAACATTTGGTTGGTTTTACTAGATGTGCTTCTAGAGCATCTTTTAGGTTATTTATGGTGTTTTCTAGGTTGAAATTTTAGTAACATTTGGTTTTACTAGATGTACTTCTAGAGGATCTTTTAAAAGGGTATTCCGACCATATTTTACTCATTTTTAAACAACTTTTCCATTAACATTCATGATTTAATGTATGAAAAAAAAAAAAAAAAAAAAGACTAGCACAAGCTCATATACTTACTCCTGGACCTAGCCTTTGACTAACGTACACTCACTAACGGTATACTATGGAGGGAGGTGTGCACACATAGGGTCATGGTGTACATGATACTGTATCATAACATTGCAGTATACGTGTCTGCACTAATCAAAGTATCCCACTAATTAGTTAGAGGGGTTGAAGAACCAAAAAGTGAGTTGGGCTCTGAAAGCTAGTTGATCCAAGAAAGAAAAGGGCCGAAGCCCAGATGAAGTAGCAAACACAGGGCCCAATGAAGTTGATGATTTTAAGTTCTTATAAAATATATGTGGATTTAATTAATTAATTAAATAAATAAATATAGGTAGGTTAGTATGGTAGCCCAAGTAGGCCCATACAAAAAGGGTTCTTCTTTAATCTGGGCCCACCCGCCACAACAACAACAACAACAAGGCTGCAAAACAAAAGAAAGCTATTCCCTCTTATCTATCTCTGGTTGGTTGGTTGGTTTGTTTGTTTGTTTTGTTTTGTGAACAGCCTGTCATCCCTCTTCTCTCCTCAAAGCTACATAATGTTTGGACCACAATTCCCATGTGGCCATCACCACCCCTTGCTCACTCTGCCACGTGGACCACCATACACATAAAACATCATCCTTTTTCTTCTTTTATGTCTCATATCTTTGCCTTTTTTTTTTTTTTCTAATTATTTCTATCTCCTCGTTTTCTCCTTGCTTTTCTTCCTCCTTTTATGTATCCCTCTCTATTCTCGACGTTTTCAATTCTCGTAATTCTACGCCCACAACGTCTTCCTCAACTCTCTTCTAGTTTCAACGGTCCATTTATACAGAGCTACAGCTATCGCTAACCAAAAGCGTAAAAGAGAGCATAAGAATGTTGGTCCCTAAGGTAGGCATCAAATAGAGACAGGTGAGCGTTTGATTCCCATGTCCCAAGAACAAACAATCAACAAAATTAGCTCTCCATTAACCCTATAATTAACCAACTCCTTCTTAACATGTCATATTAATGGGGTTTAGGCATGTTCCATTAGGATATCTAAAGGAGTGTGGTCCAAAAAGACTCCAAATTTTGGACTTATTGTGGCTTCAAAGTGCCCTATCTTGGTTCATTTATGGTTTCAAAAAGAAAAAAAAAAAAGGACAAGTTCATATGTATGGTTTGTGAGATCCAAGTTTCTCTTTTAATGCAATTCGTTCCTTTGCCTTTTGCTCGATTGTGGTCCATCCTAATACAAACATCATTCTAGATTTCAAAGTTCAAGTCGTGTTTAATTATGCAAACTAAACCTTTTTATTTTTTAAATCCACCAACGTTAGATCATAGATTTTTACTAATCTAAAGTCGCTACCGTCATTATAATAGGTTAATAGGTCGTGTTTAATAGGTTATCATGACGATAGCGACTTTAGGTTGGTAGAAATCTAAGGTCATTATAGTTGGTATAAGAGACAGACACCAGCGATGTGCAAGCGAGAAAACTGAGCTCCAAAAGGGAGTGGACACGAGGCAGTGTGCTACTAATGCGTTAGGCCTCGAAAGGGGTGGATTGGGGTTCTCACATCGATTGGAGAATCAAACGAGTGCCAACGAGGGACTCTGGGCCATGAAGGGGATGGATTGTGAGACCTCACATCAATTGAGGAGGAGAACGAAACATATTTTGTAAGGTTGTGGAAACCTATTCTTTAACAGACCCATTTTAAGTTTTAATGATGAAAGATTGAAGATTTTTGGTTGCTTTAAACATGAAGTAGTGTCGGTGATTGAAACAAAATGATTGGTAAAGCTTTAACATCTCATTAGGTAAAGAGAGAGTAAATGATTTCTTTGGATGAGTTCTTAAGCAATCATGAGGAATTGAACTAAATTGTTTCTTTACTTATGATGTGTGTAAATTAGGTATCAAATTGCTCAAAATTCGATATTACTTTTTAGAATATTTTCAAATGTTACCCATCAAAGTTATTCGTTTTCCAAGCTGTGGATTCAATTGTTTACTTCTAAAAAGTATTTTGGTGAATTCATACCGGCTTCAAGAGTAATAATGATTCATCAACCCATTAAAATTTTTTTAGTTTGGGTTGAGTTAAACTTTTTTAAAACAAAAATTTTGGATCAATTCGTGGATTGACATTATTATAAAGATTTAGAATAGCTGACCATAATAACCGATGTTAGTGTGTGAATGTTTGATATTTAAATTTTATTAGATTTACGTGTATTGTGGTAGTTAAAAAAGGGGAAAGTTTAAAATTGAAATAATGGTATAGGAAGGGAATGAGAAGTAAAGAGAAGCTATCAAGTAGTTAGTGTTAACTTTGTGTACGAACCACGTGGCAAGCTTACCATGTGATAGTGAACCTTCAACAGACAGCCAACTACCAACTGTATTTGTGTCTTAAAAAATAAAAAGAATAATAATAATAAAAAACTTTTTAGACTGTTTTATCGATCATTACATTTAAATTTTAATACGAAAGAATTTCACATGGGGAGGGGTACTTTAGTAATTTTACATGCTTAAATGAAAAAAAATTGAGTATTATTGCCATTTTGGGTGGAGTAAACTTCATCTTCAAATATTTATGAAGATTCATAGATGATTCTTCAAATAGCTTTTTTTTTTTTTTTTTTTTCTTTGATGGGTAAGAGCTCTATGGAGCCAATTTTAAAGAAGCATCATTGAAGAGTGGTCAATTTAGTGACCGAAGTTCGATCGACTTTAATGGAGGTTCTTACTCGGATTTTCTCTATCAAAATTTTCTCTCCATACTCGATTATTTTTCATGATCCTTCATTCAACTTTCATGAAGCAATCAAAATGAGATTCGATCAAAATTTACATGAAATAACGGAAAGAAAATAAGAAAAAAAAATTTAAAAGTTAAAATTTCATGTGTAACTCGAAAATAAAAGAAAATAGAAAGGAAGAAGATGAGTCTGTGTATATATATATATATGATTCAGTTTACTATATATAAATGTTCTATATATAACCATTCTATATATATATATAGTTATCTACGATATATAAATATAAATTGTTACGGGTATGACCATGTACTTTATATGTTATTTACCATGTAATGATCCTAAATTTCTACTTATCTAGAGTGTTATCGTCATCATAGCTTAATCATTTCTATGAAAAAATAAGCATTTAAACTCTTTCATAAAGCATAAATTTCATCTTAAAACATAGTCGTAGACTTACATGTTCGAAAACATCTTTAAAATGACACAACAATAAACTAAATGAAATAAATAAATATTCAAATTAAAAACATCCTAGTCTACGAAGTGTAAGAAAATAAATGCGACTACCCTATGCATGTGTCATAGTCTCGAGTTGCGTTGTCGTCGTTAGCCGTACATGGATATCTTGCTTTACTTGAAATAGAAGTAGCATGTGACTTGAGTATTTTAAGAAATACTGGAAGTGACCCCATTATTAGGGTTAGATGCAAACACACGAATGAGACCTATCATATCAGTCTATATTCCTTAGGCGGCTATCCTAAACGGACTAATTGAATGTGTATTTACTGTTCTGCACACAGTCCATATATGCGAGTATGGACCCACCAGTTGGTTCGCACACCTCTTGAGCCTCTTTCTTGTCGGGCGAGCATTCTCTGATAGTTGTTGATGTCGAACACCCGTTTAGAAATAGCGACCATCGCAACATTATGATAAACATAATGATCACAACAGCTCTACTCACATCTCTAAGATGTAACTCCCTGCTTGCCTAAAAGTTTAAAGAATATATTATTATATAATGAGAGAAACATAGTAAATAGAGTTAATCATAATATCTCTAAGATTTCTGTACACGAAGAGTCAAGCTCCGTAGAGTTAACAATGTGTGATGGTAAACCAAGAAGAACTTAGTTATAAAGGTTAAATAAAAAGTATGTACCAAGATTAAGATAGGAGCAAACACTAAAACCACCGATGATAATATAGAGAAGTAAAATGTTATGACTCACGTACAGACCTAAGAGATGTTATGATGATAATGTTATGAAAGGTATGAGTAAGAGTTAATGAGATAACACTACACTCTGACGGGTTAATAAGTTCTCATAGTTATTCTATGTGGCATGACTGATAAGTTACGAGGAGAGATGTAAAATGAGCTCTAAAATGACGGTAAGAGGTTAGTAAGAGCTAACTATGATAACTGAAATTAAGGATATGAGCTACCCAAGAGCCTAATGAAAGGTGATTATGGAATGAAATTCATATTATAAACTCAAGTGAGTTAAAAGATGCTAAAAGAGGAGGTTCGATGGTCTCTTAGGTTTAACTCAAATCGAATAGCTGAACTTCACAATTGGTCTTTAGTTAGAATGGTGTGATATATGTAGATCTTTATAAATAATGTATTTCTATAAGTTTATAAGAGTTACTTACCGAGTATATTTAAATATTCCGTCAAGCTAACTCTTTTTATTTAATTTTAAGTAGTAACTCTTCTCGTGGGCCCGATCCATTTGCTTTACACGTGCCGCATTTGGTAACACTGAATTGGGCAAAACAACCACTTCCTCGTACATCACTCACTTAATATGTATAAACATATTTATACACAAAACTGTCTTTCCTTTTCTCACCTTTTATTCTTTTATTTATTTATTATTTAATTATTTAGGGATTAGGGTTTAGGCAAAAATTATTAATTCTAAAATAACTAAATTTGAGAAAGATTATTTAAAATCGATCTAGAAATTACGTTTCATAAGATTGGTTAGGATTGTACAACTTACAATTTTGATTTAGATGAAAAACATGAAGAGATAATCCATACACAGAGATACGGAGATGAAAAACTCAATAACGTTTAAGGTTTATTGATAGATGACTTCAAGTAGCTATCACTAAGATAATATTCTAGATAAAATCTTATAAACTAGATAAGATTCTGTCTTCGATTGTGCTTTGTCTTTGAATGATAGACCATGTTCTTTAGTAATTATATAACGCTTGTCTTGTCTCGGTCATCACTTGGTCTGTTGGGCGCCATTTCTTATCATTGTCTTAGTATGGTTGCGTATATCTTGTCTCAGACCTTGATTGCATGTAACGATCACAACCTAGTGTTTTCATAGTGTGGTTGTGATACTCTCTTCCACTTAAACTAGTAATCGTCCTTGTTAAAGATATTTAGTACTAAATTATTGTTTACCATATATATCATATTTGATATTTTATTATAAGAAGAATATCTAGATATTTGCCTTCTTACCATATGTATCTTTCACTCGGTTGTTATTTCCATTTATTACTCTTTACCTATCTTTGTAATTTATTTGATTATAAATAGATAACTTTCACACCATTTAAGTGTGATGGCTTAAGCAAACATTCTATTCTCAAGGACACAATCGTATTGTAGATTGTAGTATTTTCTCTCACTTAATCTAAGTATCATCCCAATGATGATCCAAACGTCAGATTGACTACTATTTGACTCGTTAGAAATAAACGTGTCTCAAAATGAATATGAAAATTGCATACTACTACCCAATGGCTATGGGTTATCCCACAGATGGACCTGCTCTGACTTGCAGCATAAGTATGACAAACTACCCAATGGCTACGGGTTATCCCACCTAGGACCTACTTCGCCCTTCTCTTGGACCCGACTCAAGACTCAGCAGATAAACCATGACACAACTAGCATGAACATATCCTTATCTGAGTTAGGGGATGCACCCCAAGCGTGACCATTTTGGCCTCAACACAATTATTCTGTAAGTAGTACAAATTAACTACAATATTTCATTGTCATGGTCACGTCCCTCACTAAAACAAAGTCTAGAAGCCTTTAACACATTTCCTTCAGCCAACTTTTTACTTAGCCGCTTGGTGATTGTTGCTCTCACGCTCCTCTTGGTCTTGTGCAAGTTCATTTTTTCTATATCTTTTACATCCTACACATTTCCTACACAGTCGTTTGTGTCTGAGGAATTCATTGAGTTAGTGCACCTAGAAAAGGAACCCTTAGAGACCACCCTATTAATGTCCACCCCTCTGCTCACGAGCTCTTGATGGCTACTCATAGAGTTAAGGGAGGTAGTGTAACAGTGTCAAGACATGTCATATAAGCCTAATTAATAATGTTAAGAATGCAAGACTTTGATGTCATCTTGGGTATGGATTGACTAGGCGAGAATCGTGCTCCAATAGATTGTGAAACTGAAATAGTGACACTTAGACTCCCATCGGGGGTGGTTTTACATACAAGGGAGCCACTTCCAAGAGAACCACAAACATCATAACAACACTGAAGGCTAGGAAAATGATTCGCATTAGTGCAAGCGCGTTTTTAGCTAGTGTGACCCAGCAGTAACAAGCAAATAGTCTCATATGTACACATCATCAGAGAGTTCGTTGATGTTTTCCCAGAAGATTTCCAGGTTTTCCCCCAATTAGGGAAGTTTACTATGGGATCGACCTAGAACTAGGGACTGCACCGATCTCTAAGGCACCCTACATAATGGCACCTGCAAAACTCTGAGAATTGAAGGAACAGTTACATAAGCCGTTGGATAACGGTTTCATTCGACCCAGAGTATTGCCCTAGGGAGTCCCTGCGTCTGTGTATAGACTATAGAGAGCTGAACAAGGTCACCATAAAGAATAAGTAGCACCTCTCGAGAATCGACATATTGTTTGATCAACTACAAGGAGCAACGGCTTTCTCCAAAATTGACTTGAGGTCAAGGTATCATCAGTTGAGGATAACAGATGAGGATATACCCAAGATGGCCTTCAAAAGTCGCTATGGACAATACAAGTTTCTTGTCATGTCCTTTGGCCTTACTAATGCACTAGCAGTCTTCATGGAATTAATAAATAGGGTGTTTAAAGAAATCTTAGACACTTTTGTTATAGTGTTTATTGACGACATTTTGGTGTACTCTAAGTCAGAGATAGAGCATAAAGAGAACTTAAGAAAAGTTCTGACAGTATTGAAAGCCCAGCAGCTGTATGTCAAGTTTTTCAAGTGCGAGTTTTGGTTGTCTGAGGTAGTGTTCCTAGGTCATGTATTGTCAAGCAGAGGATCACAGTGGACCCAGCTAAGATAGAGGTAGTGATGAGGTGGCCAAGGTCGACCACAGTCACTGAAGTGCGAAGTTTTCTGAAACTAGCTAGATTTTACAAAAGGGTTGTCCAGGATTTCTCCAAAATTCGACGCTAACGCAGTTAACCAAGAAGGGCAAACCCTTTGTTTGGGCATAAGCTTGTGAACAGAGTTTCCAGAAACTCAAGGAGACGCTGGTGACAACACTAGTCCCCACAGTTCCAGATGCGTCAGCGAATCTCTTGGTGTACAATGACGTATCAGGAAAAGGTCTAGGGTACGCGCTCTCATGCAGAAGGGTAAGGTGATAGCATATGCTTCTAGACAACTGAAGGAATATGAACAAAACCACCCCACTCATGACCTCGAGTTAGCAGTAGTGGTGTTCGTACTGAAAACGTGGCGACACTATCTGTATGGGGAGAAAGTTTAAGTATTCATTGACCATAAGAGTCTCAAGTATCTATTTATGCAGAAGAAGCTCAATATGATACAAAAGAAATGATTAGAACTAGTAAAGGATTATGACATCAAGATCCTATACCATCTAGACAAAGTCAATGTTGTAGCTGACGCTTTGAGCAGAAAGGTTGTTCATACTTCAACGATGATCACTAAGCAAAAAAGAATACAGGATGAGATGAAGAGGGCTGGAATTGATGTTACAATTAGAGGTGGTACTACTCAGATATCACAGATCACCATATAACCCACCCTATCAAAACGAGTTATTGATGCCCAAAAGTCTAATGAACACCTCAATAAAGTGTGGAGTCAGACAGTGACAGAGAGACCAACGAGGTGTTTTATCTCCTCAGACGGGGGCCTACTATGCCAAAACCGTCTGTGTGTTCCTCGAGATGAGAAACTTCTGAAAGATATTATGACTGAAGCCCATGATACTTCTTACACATTCCACCCTGGAAGTACAAAGATGTATCGGGATTTGAAAGGATATTTTAGGTGGCTAGGGATGAAGGACATAACAAATTTTGTAAGCCGATGTTTGACATGCAAGCAGGTCAAAACCCTGAGACAGGGCCCAGCAGGATTGCTACAGTCCTTGAATGTCTCTCAGTGGAAATGGAAAGCATTTTGTATAGATTTTATCTCGGGTTTGCCCAAGACCGATCTGAGTTTCAACATAATTTGGGTACTTGTAGACAAACTTACCAAGACGACACACTTCATCCTAGGAAAATGCACGTATCAAGTGGATCAGTGGGCTCAGTTGTATATCAGAGAGATAGTACGCCTACATGGGGCGCCGGTGTCAAAAAGCATTGGGAACTCAACTAAGGTTTAGTACAACGTTTCATCCTCAAACAGACGGACAAACCAAAAGCCTGAATCAAATCTTAGAAGATATGTTGCGAGCCTGTGTCATGGATTTCAGTGGGTGCTGGGACGAACATCTACCTCTGATATAATTTTCCTACAATAACAGTTATCAAGCAACCATCCAGATGGCCCCCTTTGAGGCACTGTATGGGCGTAGGTGTTGCAACAGTATTTTGGGAAGAAGTAGGCACGCAGCAACTATTGGACCAGAGTTGGTTTAGGTCACCAATTCAGCGGTACAGAAAATTAAGCAAAGAATTCTCACCGCACAGAGCCGACAGAAGAGATATGCAGATTTGCGTTGAAGGGACCTCGAGTTTGAGGTGGGTGAACATGTGTTCCTAAAGGTAGCCCCTATGAGTGGGGTGATGAGGTTTGAAAAGAAGGAAAAGTTAAGCCCAAGGTTTATAGGCCCTTTTGAGATTTTAGAGAAAGTTGGGGTCGTGGCGCTGTACACAACTCATGTGATCGAACACGAAATAGTTCCTCTTTGAGAAGATCTATCCTACAAGGATAGACCCAGCTAAATTTTGGCTTGAGACACTAGGCAACTGTGCAACAAAGTTATTCCCTTGGTGAAGGACTCGCAAAAGAGAAAAGAGAAAGAAAGAAAGTTAAGAGAAAAACTTGAGAGGAGATAAGTAACCAGCCGGACTTCTTGTTGCTAAACCATCATCGAACTTCACTCTCGACCAAGACTTACACGCAGAAACTTCTTCTTGAAGAAAAGGAGGACTCGTGTAGTCGAAGTTCCATTTTCCGTTAAGATCCAAGAGGAAGCGCAAGGTCAGATCATGAGTGTTCCTATTCAGATTTGAGATCTTCCTTTATGAATAGAGTGCTAAGGTTTCGATATCTTCATCTAGGGAAGATTCGCCGCTAATTTCTTGGGGAAATTTGACCAGAAACGTGCAAATCTGAGAATTATTCCGAGAACGGTAAGGGTACTAATGGACCTCCTTCCGAGGCTCATAACTCGTCGTATGGTTAAGCAAAAATCAAGAAAAAAATACTAGCACATAGTTTATAGTACGATCTAAACTTTGATGAAGAAATCATTTCGGTTTGGACTAAAAGACGGGAGATAAAAAAAAATGAGAAGAACGTCGGAAAACTAATAAAAAATCTCATCTTCTGTTAGTAGGAGAGAGAAGGCGACGACGTGCCATGTGTCAACAGATGAGAGGCTCCATGCGTGCCGATAGCCACCAGACACGCGTCGAACGCCGCCTGGAGTGACGCAATTCCATTCGTTCAGCAATATGTGTCTGTGGTAGTGCCAATCTGACCCGCGCGACAAATTGAACTGCAGCGACCTGTGGTCCAACCGAACCGCCTTACCTGACCCGAATTGGCGACCCACAACTGTCGAAAAGAGTGCGCGCATGCCACTCACGCGTGAAACGTGCGAGTAGACTCATCCCGGTGCGTGGCTAGCGCGTGGTAGGTGCATGTAAGCATATTTTTGGCCCGTTCGACTTCTGTTTTCCTGATTTTCACCCCGATTCCAATTTTAACCCATTTTTTATGTGATTTAGGACCATGTTGGGCAAAACAGTATTTTTGAACACCCTACTCGCGTAGGAACCCTAACGTAAGGACACGCGTCAACCAAATAAGTTACCTAACGACATTTAGGAAGGGATATTTGTATGATTTGCTTGATTTGAATGTATGCTAGAATATTTTCCTTAGATGTAGTTTTCTTCTAATGTATTTGGATGAGTACATTAATATGAGAATGGATGTAATATGTGAAACATTATGCGAACTATCTGAGTTTGCAAATATGCTTTAAGCTTCTGCTATATATATATGAATATATTAATTCATGTTGAAAGGAGGATGAGAATTTGTGAACTATGCTCTCTGGGAGCTTGATGGATGTTATTGCCCCGTTGAGCATGTTGGTTTATTTTTGCATGAATTATGTATGATGATGCTAGATACAGTTGCATGCACACTTAGTCAACTTTCATGAACCAGTGTAACGATAAGTCTAGGGTTTTGTGATTAGAGTGACAAGTCACTAAGTAAAGACCTAACCCTTCCCCTAGGAGCCTAACAAACCACCACAGCATAAGAACCACCTCTAGAGTACCTTTAAGCTACATGTGTGTGATTGGTGTCATAGCTTCGTGGGGGACCAGGGGGTTCCTAATCCGGACTCGACTGCTCCTAGCCGTTTTAGCATGGGAAACGTGAGACCCACGTCGTGCAGACCATTTAGCTTGATGGGTTAAGAGAGGTAGCCGTCCCAGATCAAGGGGACTATCATGGACCTAAGGGGTTGCAACTCACTTCCTAGGTAAGATACCATGTAGCTTCAGAGCCATTTGAGGTAGCTACTCGTAGGGCACCAATCAAACACAAGTTGGCATAAGGTAACTCTTAGGGTTTAAATGGAAGGACGAAGAACCAATGAAGCCTCAAGGGGAAAGTTCCAAGGGGCAAGCCCCAAGGAGCTAAGACCAGAACTAGACGTCCTAGAGCCAAAGAGAAGTCCGTGTGGACCTGTTAAGTTGAAGATTCAATAAGAGCCTACAAATAGGTGGCTTACTGAGTATAACTTTTACACTCATCCTTACTATATCTTCCTTTTTCAAGTGCGTGAGACATTGGGTCAAGAGAGCGCGTGTTAAGGGATGTGGATTGTCACAGAGGAAAGCATGTCCCAGGGCATTAGTCCGGTCTTAACTTTTTGTACACTTTGTCTTTCATGTTTTCTTCCATTGTCAAAAACTAGTCACATATGGGTTCTTTGTATTGAAACACTCTTCTTATGAAATACATGATTTTCTTTGAAATGATGTTTTCTTTTCAATTCATGCATACACACTACACGTCATTGTCATTTTGAGTCACGACTCTTAGTTAAATATTGGATCGTGATATATTATTACTCAAACTACGTCGTGGACACATACAATCCCAAATATAGGTATTATGATCAGGTTTATGTTGTTCACGAACCATATGACCTTGTAGGTCATCTAAAGGGAGTGTTTAAGGGTTAGGACTAGTATAATATATTGTGTATGGAGTGGAAGTGGATAGCCTAATGGAATCCACTTTAACTAAACCTACTCAGGGATCTATGCATTGTGTATGGAGTATGGAGTGGAAGTGGACAACTTGATAGGATTCACTCTCCTTAAATCTTCCGAGGAGAGGGATCATATAAGTGCATAGTTAGGGACTAGGCAACTAGATAAAGAACCCAGAGCCTCAAGACCAAGATCTGTTATATTCATGAACCTAGAACATCAAGACCAAGGTACGAAGAAAAGAACTATGCTTATGAACTCTTTTGAGTCCTTTGTGTTTAAAACGCGAAAATTTTTATCATGCTTTTTAGCCTATCAAGTCAAACATCATTATTTATGCAGTAGAAAACCTTAAAAATTGAATCGTGATAAATGTATTAAAGAACTTCTACCGTTGAGCTTGGTCAAAGTCGAATAGGATAGCACACCGATACTACTTGAGGAGTTACTATTGTGTGTAGAAGCAGGTCAAAGGTCAAGGCCGAGACTCTATATGCCTATTCTGGTTAAGGATATGTGACCTAATAGTTTTAGTTGGGTTGCCATGCACATTGGATCTGTCCTATAAGAGGGCGTGGATGATACCGGTAATCAATGGAGCTAGCACGGACAAGGGGTGTATGAGATAGATAATTAAGATGAAGAATTGATTAGAAGTATTAAAATGGAGTGATAAGGGGGAAAGTAAAGAAGAGAGAAAAATAGGGGTAGTTTGAATGGAGCAGCGTGTGTTGATGGATGGTCCCGGGGGAGGGAGGGAGAGAGTTGATTGATATGTGGAATTGGGTGAAAAACGATTGTAGTAAGTCGGGATTTGATGTCCAACAGACAACTTGTGGGCCGAACAGTCGCTATCCAAAATCTGCAATCTGCAATTTGCAATCACTATATAAAAACATCCATCACTGCCACACTAATAATAATTATTATAATAATTTAAAATAAAATAAAAAGACATGTCAGTTTTTGGCACTGAAAAGTAAAGAGATCTTTAAATATTCTCTTAAACTTCGATCATTGTGCTTCTTTTTCATTGATCTCCCCATTATCATTTTCATTTTCATTTCATCCGTATGTTACCTTTTCTTCTCCCAAATAATTTCCAAAATATCCCATTCAAAAATTAGGGTTTACGAATGAATTACACGTAGATGTCGATTAGATTATGACCCGAACAATTTAAATAGAGTTTACAATTCAACCTAATCCAACCTTTTGTTTTCGGTTGGGTTGTCAGGTTCTTCGATAAAATTATTTAAAAAAATCATATTTATTCCCCACCCAGACCCATGTCTTATTATATTATATTAAAAATTAAAATTTCATAAAATTAAAATATCAAATACTTATAAGTTATAATGAATCATTAGCTTGAGTCACTTGTACGTTAAATATTATTTTTAAGAGTAGGGTGAATCAATACATAATTGATGTATAAATCTAAAATAGAAGTGAAAAATAAAGAGAATTTGATATAAGAAAATATCAGCCTTCTCCTCCATCTCTCATTCAGCCAATAGTAATTGTCTTGTAGTACCATCTATTGTCATCGATCGTCACTCTCAACCATCGTCTTTTCCTTTGTTGGAGCTTCACATTCTTAATTAAAGAAAAAGATGATAGGTATATAAATAAGAAACGCTATCTCTATTGATAAAAAAACAAAGTCACACGAGCTTATACGTGTGAGCTCTCTTAGACCAGTAATATGGTTTGTCCTTATTCTCTTTTCACTATTCCATTGGTAATAATTATGAACTATAGAGTGTGTTTATCTACAAGAATTGTTAGTTGAAATGGTTGAAGTTTAGAGTGGTTGGTTTGGTTAGAAAGATTTAAGAGGGTGAGGAAGGTGCATGGTGGTTACTTGGATTTAAATCAAACTCCCTAACCCCTTCTTTTCCTTTTTTTTTTTTTTTTTTTCTTTATAATTACGGTATTAATTAGTATCATATTCTGCAAAATAATCACCAAAGTAAAAGTAGAAGGGGCACGTGCAACAATCCTGTGCACCTCCGCTATTTAAGAGGAATACCATGAGTATATAAGTAAGAGACATAATGGAATAAAATAATTGAATTATATTGATGTATAAAAAATAAATAGGAGAAATTGAGGAGCGGGTTGAAATGTCACAAATCAATCCGGTTTGCAGTTGGAAACTAAAGTAGTTTTGATTTTGTTCTTGATTTGGGTTTGGTAGCACAGCTTCAAATACATTTTTTTTTTTTTTTTTTATTGATATGTTTTCTTTAATTTTAAGAAAACCCTTTTTTTCTTTTTTTGATTCCATTTATTTCCATTTTTTAGTTTAATAATACATAATTACAACACATTTCTGGAAAACTTTTATATAAACTACAAAATTCCAAAATATTCGTTGACTCATTATATGTATACTCTAAAATAGTATTCTTATTAATTCTTTACTAATTTCTGTAATTCAATTCCATTTTTTTTTTCCTCTTAAAATTGTGAAATTTATTTAATTAATTCAAATTTTAAACATAAATATTCTCTTCTTCTCTAAAACAAAAATTTAAGGACGTTATTGACCCTTGGAGTTGTAAGGAGAGAATTTGGTGGATTAGTGTGTGGGAGGAGGGTAGATTGGGAATTTAGAGAATCCAAAACCATGAAACGGTTACGTGTGGCTTTCACTGCTACAATCCCTTTTTGAGTTTTGTCTCTTCGGGGTTGCTAATAATTCCCTCTTGAAATTACCCTTTTACCCTCGCTCAACACAGCGGATTTAACGATCCGGGTATGGCATTACCGACATTTCAGAAGCCGGATGATTGAGGGGACTTTGTACTATCCTTATCCCTTTATTATCATATGTTATAATGATTTAACCTTTTATTTACTGACGTGTCTGGTTCGGTCAATGAACTGGGATGGAGGGTAGGGTGGGAGGGCATTTTGGGGAATTCTCCTCTCCTTTTCATATTTGTAGAGAAATATAATAAAAATTAAAAAAAAATTCATTTTAGTAAAGCTAAAAGCAAAGACACGAGAGAGCTTATGATACCATTATGTAGATTCGTGATTGTTAATAGAAGGAGGCGGGTCTCAGACTCCTTTTGCATAAGGCGAATTGTAGCCCCTTAAAAGAAAAGATAGGAAGGAAAGAGAAAGACAGGAGGAGAGAGAGAGAGAGAGAGAGAGAGAGAAATGGGAAGAATTGAAGAACAACCTTTCAATTGGAGTGTAATGAAAATGATATCTCAAGTCCTTTGCCTCCTCCTCCTCCTCCTTCTAACAAGTTCTCTTTTTTTTGTGTGTTGAAAAATTTGGAGAAAGATGATGATGATTATGATGATGAAAGGGAATTATGAGGATTTTATGATATGGGAATTGTAGCCAACCTCTTCAATTCTTGTTTTTCACCATTTTTCTGCAACAATTTGAAGAATTTGATTGTGATTCTATGTCACAACAAGACTACCAGCAAGCGGCCGCGGCGGCAGGTTTCTTCACGCCCTTCTCCAATGGCTTTGATAGATCCTCCACTGCCCACCAAGACCCTCAGCAACACTACCAACACATAGCCCACCAGATCCGGAAGGAGAAGCTTAGACTTCAAGGCTTCCACCCGCCGCCCCATCCGCCATCGTTAGTCGGAATTGACGACGACGATGATGACCAATCTGCCGGTGCTGCGGCGCTCCACCACGTCTACGATTCGGCTGGAATTTTATCGGAAATGTTCAATTTTCCTCCGGCTCCACCGCCACCGCCGCCGCCGCCACAGACGGAGTTGTATGGGAATCGGGAAGCGATGAACGCAGCTGACTCAGCGGTTGCCATGCAGCTTTTTCTGATGAACCCTAACCCTCGGTCGCCGTCTCCACCGCCGCCGCCACCGGCAGTCTCGTCCACGCTTCACATGCTTCTTCCAAACCCAGGTTCAGGAGGGTCTTTTGGACAATTCACGTGGGGTGTGGTTCCGGACCAAGAAACAGGAGACCATTCTTCTTCAAACCCTAATGAAGGCCGCCTTTCGCTGTCGTTGTCATCGTCTCTGGAGGCTGCAAAAGCTGAGGAATTGAGAATGGGTGACAGCGCCAGTGGGTTACTTTATCAAACCCACCATTACCCCCAACATGTTCATGTCGGAATTGGGTCGTCTAATCCATTGGGAGTTGTCAACTTGTTGAGAAACTCAAAGTATGTTAAAGCTGCACAAGAATTATTGGAGGAGTTTTGTAGCGTTGGAAGAGGTCAATTTAAGAGGAACAAATCAAATTTGCCCTCCAACTCCAATTCCCACGGCGGTGACGGCGCCGGAGTCTCTTCCTCCGCCGCAAAAGATCATCAGCCGCAGCCAGCTTTGTCAGCAGCTGATAGAATCGAACACCAGAGGAGGAAGGTCAAACTGTTGTCTATGCTTGATGAGGCATGTAAAATCTTTGTCTATGTGTTTATTAATTTTTGATTTTCTAATTATTTGGGGAATTGTATAGTTAAAGGTTTGATTGAAGAAATTTGGTGTTGGGAAAATGGAAATGCAGGTGGATCGAAGATACAACCATTACTGCGAGCAGATGCAAATGGTGGTGAATTCATTCGAGGAGGTGATGGGGTTGGGGGCGGCGGTGGCATACACGGCGTTGGCGCAGAAGGCGATGTCGAGGCATTTCAGGTGTCTGAAGGACGCAATAGTAGGGCAGCTGAAGCAAAGCTGCGAGATGTTAGGGGACAAAGATGGGGGAAGAGCCTCTGGAATAACAAAGGGAGAGACTCCAAGGCTTAAGCTGTTGGAGCAAAGGCTGAGACAACAACGAGCCTTCCACCAAATGGGCATCATGGATCAAGAAGCTTGGCGTCCTCAACGCGGCCTCCCCGAACGCTCCGTCAACATCTTGCGCGCCTGGCTCTTCGAGCATTTCCTTCATCCGTGCGTATCTTTCTTACTATCTCTTAACAAATATTTCACTTTTTAACTTCAAATTCAATGAATAATCATGGGTTTATAAGTAAGATGGAGAAATCCAAAGTAAAGTCACCAAAATTGATGCTCAAATTGAACAATATCGTATATTAGGTGGGAGCATTAGTTAGTGAAGTTAAGGCGGGGTAAGTGAGAGTAAGTGAGTAGAAGAAAGGTGGAAATGAAAGGGGAATCAAACAGTGATAAGAGTGTCCTAGGATGTGAAAAATGGTCGGTGAGGTAAAAGGTGTCGGAAAAGGCAAGCTAGTGAGGGAGGTGCATTAAAACTCACTCACTCACTGGCCGGCCAAGATGATGATGATGATGATGGAGGGGAGGGGAGGGGAGGGGGAGAGCAACCAATTTAATCAATAATTGGGGAGCTACAAATCATATCTGACTTAGATTTTGACACTCCAAAAGCTACGTTTAAAGTAAAACAAGCTCAAATTTCTTTGTTTTCTCAGGTACCCTAGTGATGCTGATAAGCATTTGTTGGCTAGGCAGACTGGTTTGTCAAGAAACCAGGTGAGTACACGTCTTTCTCTCTCTCTCATCAAACTCAGAATTTAAGACCAAAAATATTAGATTCGTTGTCTTGTTGTGTGTCTGGTCCTTGGATTCTTTGTTTCTTCACGTACTACAAAGACAAAAATTCTGAACACTAATTAATGTTGAGCACTAAGTACAGTAGCTACAAACGGAGGGACACAGAAATAAAATAAAATAAAAAAATATATATATATTAATTGTAACAAAAGAAAAGAAAAGAAAAGAAAAGAAACTTAAGAAAGCTTCTATTTCACTGTTAAGATAAGCTTCGTTTTTACTAGGTTTTCGGATGTTGGGTTGTATTAGAACACAGTTTACATGTTAGGAAGTAGAAGCTTTGAAATGTCCATTTAGTACGAATTGAAAAGGGAAAGGCAAAGGCAAAGGCAAAGGCAAAGGCAAAGGCAAAGGCAAAAGTAGAGTTGTGGGTTTGGACTGATGCATATGTAAAGGGAATAAAAAGGGTATTTCATTTTGTATTCAATCAATGGATACAGAACTCTAGTTTGTTGATTCATTAATGGAGTCTCCCACCTTTTCATTCAAAACTTTTCCTTCATTGTCAGACTGCCCCTTGTCATCGCCATTCACCAGAACCCAGCGGCTGTTACTTCGCTGCCGCTGCCTGCCTGCCTGCCTGCCGCTCTTCTTACCCTCTTCTGCCATTATTATGTTCTAAAAAGTTGGCTGATTAACTCCCCATTTTCCCACTTTTACCTCTCCCTGTATTCTCCTCTTTAGATTCATGCCAAATATCGAGTGAGTGATGTGTCAGCAAAGAGATTGAGCTCAGTATGAGTAGATTGAGTATTCCCATATCAATTAAAAAAGAAAACGAGCTTTAGCGAGGACATTATTTATAAGGCTGCGTTCAAAACATTTTAAAAATCTTAAGCTAAAAAGTCTAAAAAAGACATCTTTAGCATTGTTGAATAGTTTTATAGGGAGTTGGGAAACATGGGACTTTTAAAATAATTTAAAAAAATAGGGTTTTAATATTTATTTATGGTAATTTGGTAGTGATAGAGAGATGAATGAATAAAAAATGATGTTTTTATGCAGGTATCAAACTGGTTCATTAATGCCAGGGTTCGGTTGTGGAAACCCATGGTGGAAGAGATGTACCAACAAGAAGCCAAAGAAGAAGAAGAAGAAGATGATGATGATGATGATGATGATGAGGATAATACAGATGAGGACACAAAAACCAACCCCCATCAAATTACCTCTAATGCCCTTTCACAAACTCCAACGCCGCCGTCCGACGCCACTCCTCCACCACCACCACCACCACCACCACCACCACCACCCAAAGGACTTGATCACACCACCCTAACCCATCCTCCACTCTTCTCGCAAAACCAACAATATTCCTCCCAGGCGCCGCCAACTCCATCGATGGTGGCAAACTGCTTTCCCGCCACCCACTATGATTCAGAGCTGCAGGACACGTGTCGGCGAGTCAGCGTTCTCACTGCACCTGATCATCAATTCGGGACCACAAACACCTCTGCCACGTCTGACATCCAGGGGCCCACCACGCTTATAAGGTTCGGGACCACCACGGGTGACGTGTCGCTCACATTAGGTTTACGCCACGCCGGAAATATCCCCGATAAAAACCCTTCTTTCTCCCTGAGATCCGAGTTTGGAGACTGTTAGATTAAATACAATTTCATATATATATATATAATTTAATATAGACACAGTTTAAACACAATTTTATTTTTATTTTTTTTATTTTCTATTCTCTTATATATATATATATTTAAGAAGAACAAAAACAAGTGAAAAATAATCATTTTTATTATTATTATTATTATTATTATTATTATTTTGTTTATTTCCCCTATTAAGCCATTTTATTAAGGAATTTTAGATGGTGGCATATATTAATTAAATATAATGCATCTGTATCTAGTTTTGATTGTGTTGTACTTCCTAACTACTTTATATTGGAGAGATTAGTAATTATTTATTATCACTTATAGGCTTATATATTTTAATTAATGAACCTCACAATATTAGTAAACCCAAATTGAAGTGTTTATGAAGTTTCATTATACAATTAATTACTTTCCTCTCACTCTAATCAAATGAATATCAACAGTTTATGTACTTTAATATTATTTACATATTGATTCACTGTAACGTTAATAACAAAATTTAAATGTGTTCTTCCTAAGAATCACTATAAGAGAAAATAAGATTCGGATTATTTTGTTCATCAAATATTTCAAAGCAAGAACACTTGTTCGAGATTCAAAATCGATGATGTCAAGCTTCAACAATTCTAAACATCCAATTTAAACTATGAATTGCAAAAAAAAAAAAAAAAAAAAAAAAAAAAAAAAAACTTAGTCCTTCGCTAAAAAAAGCAAAAATGTTTTCATATTTTATGACGGTAATTTGAAATATCATAGTTAATTATGATCCCCCAAAATTTATAACCATCTAACGAGGCTTGATTCTTGTTTAATGTGACATAAATTACAATATCTTATGATAATTTGATTTTCCTTGAAATTTATATTAGAGGATCGATGTCTTGGTCATATCAATTCTATTTTTTTATATATATATTTATACTACTTTTGCAAAATTTTATTTTAACTACGACAAATTTATAGCTAACTCTTTCACTTAGAGGTATTCATATGCTCCAATAATTCGAATTACCAAACTTACACCATAAAAGTTGAGTGGGTTTGTAAAATTTTAAAAAAATCGAAAATTGGGTTTGGTTTGCACGTAGACATTTATTTTGTTGGGTCAATCTAACCATCCCGAAAATAGAGTTACAACTAAACTCTGCCCTACTTTTAAAAACCTAGACGATAAACCCTAAAAAAAAGAATAGTCCGACAACCTAACTCAATCCCACTTAAAAAAAGAGGCTTTTAATTAGGTTGGGTTGTAAACTGTACTCAGATTGCTTGGGTTACAAACTCAACCAATCTGAAATTTCGAGTTGATCCAGAAGATTTTTTTCAACCCAACTGAATTCGTACACGCCCTTACTTCCACTTGTTTTGTAATTCTTTTTTTGGAGATTTTTGTGTTTGTTGCTTGTCTCTCAAAACCAGTTTCCAAATGGAACTATTGTTGGAAAATAGCAATGACATGCATGTTTAAGTTAGCTTAGAAACGAAAATAATAAAATTTGAAGCAACAAGAACCCTTCACCTATCTTTCTACAAACATTTGTCTGTTGTTGCTTTCCCTTTGAGAAAACACCTCTAATCCATCTCAAAATATAATATACTTTCCTTCCTTCTCCTTCAACCAACACCCAATTTCTACTTTCTCCCTCATTTTTACCCTTACTCTAAATATACCTTTCTCCTCTCTTTCCACACCACCCTAACCCAATGCATAAAAACACCCATAATTACTGTTTTACCGTTCTAAAGTTTGATAGTTTGAATGTGTCGTATGCATAACTATAGCATATTAATCGATCATCACAAAAATAAAATACTTCATACTAACGAAACATTACTGTTCTTTTAAAAATTAGATGCAGTTACTGATACATACATGATCTACGAACTAGAAATTTTGTAAAAAAAAAAAAGTAACGGCGGGAGGAATGAAATATTTCATTGAACATGGAGCTATTTATTGTACTTAGGTTCTATACCAAGTGTATACATGAAATTCACTCTATATTAATTGCACATTAATTAAAAAAAACATCTTATCTTCAATTAGAGTGGAGAGACAAATGTGGTCCTGTTGGTCTTATATGTTATTGGGGCATAATTAAATAGAAAAATAATGAAGGGTTGGAGAAATTATTCAAAATTATTCCGTCAAATTACAATAAGTTCATTAAATTTAATGGGTCGATCCTGGAGTTCATAATATTATTGGACCATACATATGAGGAATTCATTAACTAACCAAAGGATCATAAATCTCCTTGCTTAGTAGTGCTTGGATTGATAGCTAATTCATCAACAACATGGCTCAGGCCTATGAGTTTGATATTACAAAAGTCTTGATAGGGATGAGGAGCGCCCAAGTTGGGTATCTATTTAATGCCCAAAATTGAATAGGGAAGATAAATGTGAAATTAAATGTGGGTCTCTGGCGTGGAGGGGCCCTATGAGTGGGCTGTCTTTGTTGAGAACATAAAATGTGGGCCGATAATTAGGGTTCTTCAGGCCCATGAAATGATGACTCAATTTTGAAACCACCTCAATGCTTTATTTGTCTCTTGTGTGTCCATTAATGGCATACGTCCAAATTTTGATATGTTTATCTTTCTTAATTAAGGAGGGCTGCCGTCCCTCCGGGTTGAGCTTACCTTATTTTGCGGCTTTTAAGGACATGGGCATGTGGCCTCACTTAAAACAATGCCCTCTTGCCTCTTATAAACAACACTTTTGAGGCATTTAAATGGGTTGAACATGCATGGTTTGTGAGCCCAATTAACTCGCTTATGCTACATATTAGAACGGGTGTGGCGTTCGATGGGACTCTGTTTACCTAGGTGTTAATTTATAAACCTAGGGTATGTGAGATGCTATAGAGTATGGTGATAACGTTGAGGAGCAATAGAAAAGGATAACTCTTACTGCCATCTACCAACCAGTGGATCAGGGGAAGAAGGAACAAAAAATAGAGCTAAGAAGAAACTGAAGGCTACTTCAATCAACAAAGAGCAACTTGCACGTCGTCTTGATGGCCCCAAGATTAAGGTTTTGGAGTTTGATCATTGTATTGAAAATCACTTCAAGGCCATTAATACAATATTCGAGCTTTGTGGTGATCTATAGGACGACTATGACTGAATTGATGAAAGTAACATTCAATAGTTTTCATTATCCACCCTTTTCTTAAGGGAATGGAGGTAATATAATTATGAACCAAAAATTGTCATGGTTGCTAGCAACTCGAGAGGCCTCGAGGGTATGGATGATGACATTAGTCTAAACTTACCATAGTTTTCGTCTGCAATTGTTCTAAAGAATAGAGCATCGCCTGAAGTAGCCACATCTCTGGACTTAAGAAACTTATTACCTAAGTTGATGGACCGATTTGGGCATTCGATCGGTGTCCACAAGTTCATGAAAGGACCGACTCCCTTATCAAACATGAGTCTATTGTTGTTTCAGCTCATCCACGTGCCTTTTCCTATCACAAGATGGGTATCCCACTCACCAAAAGAGGTATGGTGCAAATATAGTACTCCACACAAAACATGACCCTTTAGCTTAGTGCTTGAAAATAAAATCAATGAAGTAAAACCGAGAAAAAAAATGTTGGGGCTTCATCAGCCTTATCATCTCAACCAAAGAAGCTTAGAGGAAGGTCCAAAGCATAAGAAAAATGGGACATCGAACCTACCATGAGTTAGGCCTAAAGAAAGGTCTACAAAGAAACAATCAACCCAATGATAACAGAGGTGATAATTACCAACTTGTTCCAACCCAATCTATTGACGGTGTCCCCAAAAATTCTCAAGAACATATATTACTAGAAAGCAGGGTTGAATATATAGAGGAATACACTACAAGAAGTTTCGACATACAAGTATGGTGATTAAGTTCTTGCATAAAAGATAAGATAAAAAATTGCATGTTATGGAATTAAAATTTCTTATGAAGAAACGGAGTTGATCAGGGACCAAATAAAATTGACATTGGAGAGCAACGAAAGAATATTCTCAACAAAGGCCTAGCAAGGGTCAAACTTGCAGAGATGCGGGATTTGTTCGAAGTGATTAATCTCAACCAAAACAAAGTTTACGGAGAAGATTGTAATTCAATAAGCTTGACTTATACTTGATTTAGTTTTTTTTTTTTTTCGAGAGATTTAATTCATCCAACAAATGGAACAAATTTAGGAGATGTAATTTATGGAACAAGTTCATTAGATAATATTATGTATAGTATGAATGTTTTCCACAAAGGATTATTTTCAACCATCTAGAAATTCTCTCCTCATGCTATTCTTTCTGTTTCGATTATTCATTTCTATGTACATCGATCAAGGGTCAAAATCAACCTGACTAAGGAAGCTCTCTAGGGCACTAGCAATGTGAATGGTGTCATCATAGTCTCCATCACCTTATCCACCCTAGCACCTCAATGGCATTATCAACAACCTAGGTCAAATTTAACAGCATCGCTCTACCAAGTGTAAGGTCCACAGGAGTAGTATTTTTGAGCTAGGTGTAGGCCAATTAGAGTAGCACATTAAGAAGACTATGTGTCATTATCGTGTGTGGAAATGGCCAAAGGTCTCCTAGACAGGGTCTTAATATTGTAAACCCGTCTTGAGAGGGGTGAGGGACCACATGAGTAGACGTAGTAGTTGGCAAGCACATGTGGGGTCACTCTCCTCAGATTCTGACTCTATAGCCGTGTCGAAGAGTTGACAACTAACCTTCTACGAGTGATGTTCCATCTATTAAGATGATGTTCAGTCTACTACATATCATACTATGATAGAAAAGATCTCAGTATGTTTCTTTATTAATTAAAATATTTTTATGTAAAAATATTTTATGACATTTTTCCAAAAAAAAAAAAAACCTCATTCCCAAGACAAAATTAATTAAATAAGATATTTATTTACGAAAATAATTTTAAATTCAGCGATCTACAAAAGAAGGCATTAAAAGTAAGTAAGATGAAAATGGAAAGCAGCATTTATTGAAACGACGTCACATTACATTCCAACAACCTTATGTCCTCACCTTTCACTACGGGGGGGGGGGGGGGGGGGGGGAAATACAAAAGGTTGAGCCTTATCTAGTACGGACTTTCACCGACGACGTTCCCGGGGGGGTTATAGAAACATATGGTCAAATTAATCCCTTCCTTCCGGCAAGTCGCCTGAGCGCAACCAACCTCCGCCGACTTCCGCCACACCACCTGAGTGTAAACCCCACAGTGGTGCTCTCCCACGCAAGTGTTGCTCGTGTGATTGTAAAACGCCTTCTCTTTAACCCACTCCTCCACCGCCGCCTGCGGCGTCAGAGTCTGTCCACTTGCCCACATCTGGTTTCCGCCGTATTTGCTGCCGCTCAGATCCGCGAACGCGCACCCCTTTTGGTTGCGTTGGAATCGGACCAGCCGATCTGTGAGATTGGCTAGTTTTTCGCTCCACCGCAGTGGATCCACCCCCACCTCTGCTCTTGCGCGGTTGTGGGCTTCCAAGTACTCACTCGCCGCCGTCGGTGCCGCCGCGGCTGCTGAAATCTGGTGGTGTACGAGTAATTGGAATAGTAGCAAGGCTAGAAGCGGAAGAAACGTTTGATTAATCGCCATTTCCCAAGGCGCGAGTCCCGTGAGGAGAGTGAGAGGTTGTGTTGGGATCTTATAGGAAAACAGGAATTTGGGGATTAGGGTTATTTTTGGAATGGATAAGTGGAACATTTATCATTTTGTTTTTATAAGCTTTAGTCTGACAAATACTTAAAAACGAAATGATGTTTATATATGTAATGAATTGCATAAGATGTCTGATTTTGGTGCGAGAATCCAGCTGCGATGTCCGCTAGCCTTCTAACGGATGAGCTGAGAGTATCAAATTCATATGTAACGTACTCATATTGCTAGCCTAAACCATGTTCAAATTCAAACAACAAACTCACTTTTCGGCTTTCTAATCTTCATAAATGATTTGCATCAAAGTTGTTAGGATAGCACAATAATAATGCATACACTTGATCTATATGAACACAAAGAATAGAAGAGAGAAAAGGTAATGTGGAATTTTGGCTAAAAGTTTATATTTATGACTTCAGGTATGTATAACGAGAGAGATTACCGAGAACGCAGAAAGTACATCTTCAAAAGTTGGCTGAGGGATATATATATGGTTTCAGTAAACTCCATATCCCAACCCTTCTCCCAATTCGAGAATGATCCAGTCAACTAAGAATTTTATTTTCAAACGACTATCAGCATCTTCAATGCATCATGCCAATTGAGGTTTCGCACAACCTCAATGTTCCAACATCAACATATTTATTTTGTCAACATTTTTGCTGGATTCTTTGCACCCTCTATCTTTTTACCAGACACATCACCATCTTCTACTAACCTGCGAGTGAAATGGTATCGCCTTCTGTGTTTTGTCTTTATATGATAAACTGTTCTTCACTAACTGTATGACACTCTGACTATCTGTCTAAAGAATTTTCTCGAAATACTTCTGGCCTAATTCTTCTAGATAGTCTGTCATCTATATCTTCTTTCCATCTTCAACTATTGCCATGGACTCGGCCTCAGAAAGAACAACACAATTTTGAAGTCTAGACATTCAATTAATCTCATTATCCATGACTTGCTCCCACTTGATTGTATCCTCCAACTGTAGGGCCTCATCAAGGGGCTCTGGTTCTGTCAGCACATATAGTGTAATGAAGGTACATACCTATCTGGTACTCTGGTAGCTGTAGATGATCATTTCAACACCTTCTCATGTGTCACTTGCTCCACCTCTGGTTCCTCACAACCGTCTCAAAAGTTTCTTGAGTATTTGCTACAACATCACTCTGTGAATTGTTATGCAACTCAATCTCAATTCTCACTTGCTTCATTGTCCAAAACCTTTCTTATCTTTGTCCTTATACATGACATTTTTATCAAAAGTCACGTCATAGTGTCTCAAGACTTTTTGGTTCTTGTCATTCTAAAATTTGTACCCGAACATGTCAGAATCACAGTCTATGAGATAACACTCTATAACTCAGCGTCAAGCTTGTCACTCTTCTCTGGATCAACACGAACATGCACAGTACAGCCAAAAGTTCTCAAGTGAGAGTACTTGAGTTCTTTTCCTGCCCATACTTCTTCAGGTTATTTGAACTTCAAGGGTATTGACGACCCTCTATTGATCAAGTAGACTCCTGTATTTACAACATCGGCTTAGAATGTCTTTGGTAATCCATAATGAATTCTCATACTCATTGCCCGCTCATTCAATGTTCTGTTCATCCTTTCAACAACACCATTTTTGTTTGCTTTACCGGGAACCATCCTCGTTAATCTAATTCCCTCAGCTACACAAAATGTTTTGATTCTGACTAATCGTACTCTCCTCCATTGTCAGACCTCAGACATTTGATCTTCAAGCCGGTCTGATTTTCAACTTCAACTTTCCACTTCTTGAAGGTGCAAACACATATGACTTGCATTTCAGGAAATAAATCCACACCTTCCTGCTGAAATCATTGAAGAAGGTGACGTAAAACTTTGATCTGCCGAGTGATGGAACTGAAGATGGTCTCCAACTGTCTGTATGGACCATTTCCAACTACACTTTCTTCAATTCTCTGGCAGCTTTTGTGAAGCTAACTTGTTTCTGTTTACTTATAACGCAGCTCTCACAAGGACCCATATAAATATATTTTAGACCATTTAAAACTCCTTTCACAACCAGCATGTCCTTACAGCAGTCATGTTCATACATAATGTAGTGGTGTATAAGGTTCTAGATTTTGTTCCACGTGCTACCACCATAGCACGCTTTACAATCTTCCACGAACTCTTCTCAAACTCTTTTATAACCTGTGTTATCCAACTAATCAATAGAGATCAGATTCTTCTTGAGACCAGGAATATATCTGACATCATTTAATGTCCACTAATTTCCTACGAGAATTTTTACGCAGATATCCCCAATTCCTTCAATCTCCAAAGCTTTGTTGTATAAGCCTTCTCAAAATTGCAGATTTGAAATTTCGAAATAGCTCCTTATTTGGAGACGAATGAAAAGATGCATCTGAATCTAAAATTTAAGATTCAATCGGGTTGTCCGCGTTGAGGATTAGAGAATCTCTAATGTCTTCTACTGAATTTATAGAATCATCGTCACCCTCTGGCTTATGATTCTGCTTCCTCTTTGGTCTGGTACAATTTGTCCGAAAGCGACCTTTTTGTTAGGTTATGGAGCCTACTACTTATTTATAGTTTAGTCAACGATTATACATAGTAAAGCTATATGCAGTAAATGACATAAAAGTAAATTGTCATAAATAGTAAATAGCTATGTATAGTAAAAAGCTATATCTGGTAAAGCTATATATGGTAAATGACATATAAAGTAAATTGTCATAAATAATAAATAGCTATGTATAGTAAAAAGCTATATTCGGTAAAACTATATAAGGTAGATAGTTATATATAGTAGATGGTTATATCTAGTAAAACTATATATAGTAAGCGGAACTATATATATATATCGCCTCAGGCAGAGATTTGAAAATGTTGTACTATCTATATTCTCTGTTACTGTACATGCCTGAAGTCATCAATACAAACCTTTAGCCAATATTCTCCTTGCATTTTCTCTATCCTGTTCTTTGTGTTCATCTAGATCGAGTTTGTGCGTTGTTTTGCGATCCTAACAACTAGTATCAGAGCAAGGCAAAATTCACCACAATTTGTGAAGATGGGAAGCTTAAAGATTGAAATTGAGAAGTTTGATGGATCCAATTTTGGTTTTTGGAAAATGCAGATTGAAGATTATCTGTATCAGAAAGATCTTCACGAACCCCTATTGGGAGTGATGCCGGATACCATGACCACTGAGCAGTGGAAGCTCAAGGATCGACAAGCCTTAGGGTTGATCCGTTTGACACTATCCAGAAACGTGGCGTTCAACATCATCAAGGAGAAGACAACGTCAGATCTATTGAAGGCGCTGTCGAATATGTACGAAAAATTGTCGGCTATGAACAATGTGTGTTTGATGCAGAGATTGTTCAATCTACAAATGTCTGAAGGTGAATCTATTGTTGATTATATAAATGAATTCAATATGATCGTAAGTCAACTGAGTTTGGTGGAAATTAATTTCGAGGATGAAATTAAAGCTTTGATTTTGATGTCATCTTTACCCGAGTCATGGGATACTGTTGTGGTCGCAATTAGCAGTTCCCGATTATCTGTTAAACTGAAGTTTGATGAAATTTGAGATGTAGTTATCAGCGAAAGTATTCGCAAACGAGAAATTGGAAATTCATCTGGTAGTGCTCTCAGTGTTGACCAACGGGGAAGAAGTAAACCAAAGGGCCCAAACAAAGGGCGATCAAAATCAAAGAACCGAGAAAAATCTTCAAATAGACCAAACATAACGTGTTGGAATTGTGGAGAAAAATGTCACTTTCGGATAGATTGTACAAGACCAAGGAGGAAGCAGAATCACAAATGTGGAGATGATGATGATTCTATAAATTCAGCAGAAGACATTGAGGATGCTTTAAACCTCAACGTGGACAGTTCGATTGAATCCTAGATTTTGGATTCAAGTGCATCTTTTCATTCGTCTCCAAATAAAGAGTTGTTCCGAAATTTCAAGTGTTAAAATTTCGAGAAGGTGTATCTTGCCAACAACAAACATTTGGAGATTAAAGGAAAATGGGATGTCTGCATAAAAACTTCGGCAGGAAATCAGTGGACATTAAAGGACGTTAGATATATTCCTAGTCTCAAGAAGAACCTAATCTCTATTGGTCAGTTGGACAACACAGGTTATGCAACATAGTTAGGGAAGAGTTTGTGGAAGATTATGAAAGGTGCTATGGTGGTAGCACGTGACATAAAATCTGAAACTTTATACACCACTGCAGAGTATATGAACATGGCTGCTGTTGCTGAGAGTACTTCAAATTCAAGTCTATGACACAATAGGCTTCGACATATGAGTGTGAAATGAATGAAGATGCTGGCTACGAAGGACTTTTAGAAGGTCTGAAATCTTTTGATGTGGGTCGTTGTGAGAACTACGTTATGAGCAAGCAGAAACGAGTTATCTTCACAAGGACTACCAGAGAATTGAAGAAAGTGCGGTAGGAAATGATCATACAGATGTGGAGCAAGGTTCCAAAACCAAGAAGCATGTGGGAGTTGAGCTTGAGTTGCAGGGAAACTCACCTAGTGATGTTGTAGCAGATACTCATGAAACTCCTGAGACTACAGTTGAGAAACCAGATGTGGAGCAAGGTTCCAAGACAATGAAGCAAGTGGGAGTTGAGCTTGAGTTGCAGGGAAACTCACCTAGTGATGTTGTAGCAGATACTCATGAAACTCCTGAGACTACTGCTGAGAAACCAGATGTGGAGCAAGATTCCAAGACAACGAAGCAAGTGGGAGTTGAGCTTGAGTTGCGAAAAAAATCACCTAGTGATATTGTAGCAGATACTCAAGGAACTCCTGAGACTATTGAAGAGGAACCAGCGGTAGAGCAAGTGATGCCTGAACCGATGTTGAGAAGATCATCCAGTACTATCAGAGTACCAAATATATATGTACCTTCATTACACTATCTGTTGCTGATGAAAGGGAAGCAGAGCCCTTTGATGAGACCCTATAGTTGGAGGATACAACTAAGTGGGAGCAAGCCATGGCTGATGGGATATCTAGACTTTAAAAATGCGTTGTACTGAGGCTGAGTACATGACAATAGCTGAAGCTGGAAAGGAGAGGATATGGATGATTGACTATCTGAAAGAATTGGGCAAGAAGCAGTACGAAAAGATTATTTATAGAGATAGTCAGAGTGTCATACAGTTGGTGAGGAACCCGATTTATTATTTAAAGATAAAACACAAAAGGTGATATCATTTCAATTGCAGGTTAGTGGAAGATGGTGATGTGTTTTGAGAAGATAGAGGGTGCAAAGAAAATCCAACAAACATGTTGACAAAATGTGTTGATGTTGGAATATTGAGGTTGTGCAAAGTCTCAATTGGTATGGTGCAGTGAAGATGCTCATCGTCGTTTGAGAATGAAATTCTTGACTGACTAGATCAGTCTCCAAATGGGAGAATTATTAGGTTATGAAGCCTGCTGCTTATTTATAGTTTAGTTAGTCGTTATACATAGTAAAGCTATATATGGTAAATTGTCATAAATAGTAAATAACTATGTATAGTAAAAAGCTATATATAGTAGATCGTTATATGCAGTAGTAGATGATTATATCTGGTAAAGCTATATATAGTAGATTGAACTATATATATATATATATATATCTCCAGAGCTTTGAAAATGTACTTTCTGTATTCTCTATATTCTCTCTTACTGTATATGCCCGAAGTCATCTATACAAACCTTTAGTAATATTCTCCTTGCATTTTCTCTATCCTGTTTTTGTGTTCATCTAGATTGAGTGTGTGTATTGTTGTGCAATTCTAACACTTTTTCTCCACAAATCCAACATGTTACGTTTGGTCTATTTGGAAAAATTTTACAATTCTTAGATTATATCAACCTTCGTTTGGGCCCTTCAATTTACTTCTTCTCATTTGGTCAATACTGAGAACACTACCAGATGAATCTCCAGTTTCTCGTTTGTGAATACTTTCGCAGAGAACTACATCTCAGATTTGATCGAACTTCAGTTTCTCAGATCCTCAGGAACTGCTAATCGCGACAACAACAATATCCCAAGACTCAGGTTAAAATGACATCAAAATATATGCTTTAATTTTATTTTCAAAATTAATGTCCACCGTACTCAGTAGACTTACAATCATATTGTTCATTTATATGATCCGCAATTGATCCACCTTCAGATATTTGTAGATTGAACAATCTCCACATCAAATACACCTTGTTGATAGCCGATGATTTTTCGTACATATTTGACAACACCTTCTATAGATCTAACGTTTTCTTCTCCTTGGTTATGTTAGACGCCACATTTCTGGACAGTGTTAATCGGATCAACCTAAGGCTGTCGATCCTTGAGCTTCCACTGCTCCATGATCATGGTATCTGGCTTCACCCCAACAGGGGTTCATGAAGATCTTTCTACTATAGATAATCTTTAATCTGCATCTTCAAAAAACCGAAATCGTTTCCATAGAACTTCTCAATTCCAATCTTTGAACTTTCCACCTTCATATATCGTGGTGAATCTCGCCTAGCTCTGATACCAGTTGTTAGGATTGCACAGCAACACACACTCGATCTAGATGAACACAAAAATAGAAGAGAGAAAAGGTAAGGAGAAATATTAGCTAGAGGTTTATATTCTTCAGGTATATACAACAAGAGAGAATACAGAGAATGCGGAAAGTACATCTTCAAAGCCCTGCCTAGGTAGCATATATATATATATGGTTTCAATTTATTATATATAGCATATAACCACATATTATAAGCCTTTTAAGTTTTTCTTAGTCATCCTATTCTTAAAATCGCTCTCATTCAAATGTGGTCTTGGTTCATTTATGTATTCTTCATTTACTCAGATGTCACAACAAAGGTACATCTTGTTGGTATATGTGGTAACTTTCAATTGTTTTAAGTTTTTCTCAGTCATTCTACCCTCAAGATCGCTCTCATTTGGATGTGGTCATTGTTAATTCATGTACCCTCGTTTACTCATCATCATATAGCTCCACTTGGGTTTTTCCACCTATCTTGTTCACCATGAGCCAATCCCTCATGAAATTCAGCTCTAAGCGAAGAAGATAAGTTGAATACAAAAGAGCATAAACAAAACGCGAGAAGAACTAGAGAGGTAAGATAGAACAATGAAGAAGGAAAAGAAAAATGTAGGGCTTTTTTGATGTGCACCTCCAACGAACAAAATGGAAATCAACATGTGGTGGTAGTAATGTGATGGATCTCTATCGCTTTGGGCTTTAACTATGCTTTACACTTTATCTACAATTCTTTCAAGTGTGTCGTTCTCTCATTTCCTTCAACTCAAATTAACCCAAACTTGTCATTTTGGATGCAAACATGTTTAATCTTAAGACACTACTAAATGTTGAGTTATGGAGTCTGCTCCCTGTATTTATAGCTTGGTCAATGGCTATATCCGGTAAAGCTATATTTGGTAAAGCCATATATGGTGAAGCTATATCCGGTAAAGCTATATATGGTACATAGCTATATATAGTAGATGGTTAAATCTGGTAAAGCTATATTTAGAAGACTGAACCATATATATATCCCGTCAAGTAAAGCTTTGAAATGTACTTTCTATTCTCTGTACTCTCTCTTGTTGTACATACATGAAGTCATCAATACAAAATCCTTTTAGCCAAAGTTCTCCTTGCAACTTTTCTCTATCCCATTCTTTGTGTTCATCTAGATCGAGCGTGTGCGTTGTTGTGCGATCCTAACAACTGGTATCGATCCTAACACTAAATTCATATGAAAATGCTCAATGAACGCATACTTCTTATGTTTTGAAAGCATGAATGATCGTGTATTGAACTCGAGGTTGTAAAGAGATTGTTTATGGAGCATGTTGATCTATTTCTTATTGATCTTCTTACGCTTTTATGTCTCTTTGACTTGTTTTGATTTTTTTAATCAACCTAGGTCGATTCTTTACTTGTTGTTCATTTTTTGTATACATTTGGATTATGGATCTTCTTCCATTCGTCTTTGGCTATGAAATCTTATTCGATCCACCATCAGTTTGTTATCTTCCTAGATTGTTGCTTGGTTTTGTGATCTTCCTAAATAAACTCTTGGCTTGTTGATTTTCTTGGATCTTTGGATGATCAAAGTCCACCCCTACTAATTTAAGGAATGATCAAGGGTTTATAATCCAGAATACTCTCTTCATTGTCATGAGACTTTTTGGGGAAGTCCAGAGCAAAGCCATGAGAGGTTGTGCTCAAAGTAGACAATATCATACCATTGTGGAGAATCGTGTTCATCTAACGGGAATCAACCTTCTAGCTCTTTAATTTTCTTCTATCGACCGTTAACTTTTCATCTCCTTGAACTTTAACAATAGTTAAAAAAGAAGATCCTATCTCTCCACCAATCTCTTAGAACTCCTTCCTTAAAATATTTCAACCTAATCCTTCTCAGACAGTCTACAGTGTATCAGCAATTCCTGAAAAAAAAAAAAAAAATTCAAGTTTAACCGGATTTAATTATAAAAAAAGATGTCATTTGAAGAGATCAATAATTATTTAAAGAGATCAATAATCATATTTTATCCTTTTCTTTTCACTTATATGGAATATGTAATTTGGTTGCAATTAGTTAGTTTTGAATCAGAAATTAAATGACATGAATATTTAATGAATTTTAGGAAAGTAAGAGAAGATATTGTTAGACATATTTATATCGGAAACACTTTTTATTTATATCCATGAAACACTAATCTTAAAAAATAAGATCCTTAATAAATAAATAAATAAATAAACATTCCAATTCAAGATTCTAATCATGTATCTACACGAAAGTGTCTAATATCAACATAAAATCTAATATATGAATCATTGTAAAATTTAACAAAATAGTTTGGTAGAAGTTTGAACTTGAAATTGGTGTTATAAGCCCTCTTATTTATAAATTTTTTATGGGCTTTATTGCTTTGGGTTTATTTGAATTTAGACCCAAATATGATATGATCTAAACTTATGTTATCAAATATTATAAAAATAATAAATAAATAAATAAAAGTTCTCAAATATTTGGATGGAATGTTGTAGTGCATCCTATTAATTAAGTGTACCAATAACTCTAAATAATTTGGGAATTGGATTATAATAATAGAACTGGTTGGCCCAAAAATGCACTCTGTAATATTGTCCCTATGAATTAAAATTATAAAAAATATATATATATATATTGGAAAAATAAGGAAATTGAAATATTGGGGGAAGGGATATCCGCGTTGTTTAGTATGAGAATCCCAAAGCCTTTTACAAATTAATCCAATATGCCCTAAAATGGAACATACACATAACAAAACGCCAAATCCAAACCATTTCACCGGTTGACTTCCAATTCGATCCACAATAACAACACCAATCGAAATCAGCGGCATCGCGAGACTACCTGAAGCAGGGAGATTGAAGCGTGGGAAGAGCAGAGGAGGCCTTAATGGCGAAATTGCAGAGATCGGGGAGGGAGAGAGGCGATTGCGCGAGGGAGAGCGGGAGGAGGAAGTAGATTTGGCCGAGTTGGAGGTTTTCGTCGGGGGAGAGGGAGGGGACGCGGCTGCCGATGAACATTTCGTCGGAGTTGCAGAGGAGGAAGTTAGGGTTGTGAGATGTGATTTTGGAGGCTTTGATTGGATCGGAAAACTCCTGGATGAAGCCGTCAATGTGAATCACCTTGATCGAATCCAGATTTGGTTGTTGCTGTTGATGCAGTCTCATTCCGCGCTTCGGATTCGCTGATATCGTTGCTGTGTGCGTCGAAGCGCAAACCCCCATTCTCAGATCTTCACACGGAAAACAGATATGAAAGTACTCTTCATTTCCTCTTTCCGCTTTTATAAACGCCCAATTTTCTTGCCCTTTTCAACTCATATTCATACTCTCTCTCTATATATATATATTTTTTTATTTTTGTCCTAATCCAAATTTATTTTTTTTAATTAATATTTATTACCCTTCTCTTTATAAATATACATATTTTATTATTATTATTATTAATCAACTATTTTCATTCAAAATTAATTTGGTACATGGAATGAAACCTACCAAAATTATATTTTAACCTTTTAAATTCTAAATTATATTTTAAAATATTTATTTTAATCTTCAACTTTCTATTTTATTTTGAATATTTTAATGATTAAACTTTCAAAAAGTTATTATTATTTTGCCTTACTTTTTCTTTAACAAATTGATGACTTAATATTAGCATTATTTCAAGTCAAATAAATTATTAAATTATTAAATTTTATTTCAAAAATACATTTAGACTTAAAAAGTGATTCAAAAATCCACTTAAACTTTAAAAAAATTCATTAGTGTCATTTTGACTTTTTAAAAAACTTTAAAATTACCCTTTCACATTTTTAAATAATTCAAAATAACATTATTATCCTTAAAAAAGAAAAAAAAAATTATCCTTGATATATAGATAAAACTCATTTATTTAAGCCCCATAAATCATTTCCTTTTTTGATTTATTCTTTCTTATCTGTTATCTGTAAACTTGGAGCTTAACAATTTCTCAATTTTTTTTTTCGGTCTCTAAAACTTCTCTTCAATGTTTATGAGCATTTTTCAATGGAAGAAGTGGTTAAGGGATGAACTAAGACAAAAAAAAAAAAAAAAAAAAAAATGGTGGACATGTGACACATAAGTAAAGGAAAAGTATGTAAATGAATCAATGACCACATCTGAATGAGAGCGATATGCTGATATGATGCCTAAAAAAACATAAAAGTTACTGCTTATACCAATAAGATGCACCTTCATTTTTTTATGGCTTAATCATAAGAACTTTAAAGATTAGTTGTGCTCTACTTGTAGAAATTCTATGTTGAGTGACCTCCGGAGGATTGAATCCTATGATGTATGTTAGGGAGAAGAAACACCTATTAAAAAGATCTTTGTTGGTTTGTGGTGATAGTCTTCACTCTTAGAAATGAGAAGTACGTAATGTGACCATGTAGTAGGGGAATGTCGATGTCGAATCTGAATTTTGAATCCTCATTCGAATCCTGGACATGAGGCGTTATGCATCCCCTTTCAAGGTTCAAAGATGAAAATGTCGGTGTTGAATCTGGATTTGGAATCCTGATCCAAATCTTGAGTATGAGGTGTTAAGCATCCCCTTTCAAGGATCAAAGATGAAAATGCTACTAAACTTGTCTAAAAATGGAACTAGGACGTAAATGCGAAAAACTATCTAATGTGATTTTATTTTATGACCTCCTCAGCAGGCACCGTTATCCGTACACAGGGCCTTGCCTTTAGTTGAACAACAAATAGACATAGGATGAGCATTTAAAAATACTCAAGAAATTTACCGTTGGGGTTGAGAAATGCAATATACTCAACGACTGATGAGACCTACTTTTCATTACTGTTTCTTAGACTCTACTTTTTTTTTCAGGTAGGGTTGAATTCATAGTACTTCTCTGCACACATATTATGTGCACTTGTATAAACCCACTAAGGGGACTCGTATACTACTCCCTAGACCTAACTATGGGTTAACATACACTCATGTTCTATAAAATCAACAGAAAAGAAAGGAGCATGTAATAATATCGTGGTGTATGCGTCTGTACGTAATATACTAGCGAGTAATCCACACTTGTGTGACATACAATATGCATGAAGTGCCACGTTAAGAATTATGGTTCAATAAGATGAGACACATGGTACATGACATAAGTTCCTTATGAAATGTACGTACTTATTTCTTTTTACTACTTATGTTTGAAATCTCATACTACACTGGGAACAACCCTATTTTTCTTTAGTAGTAAAATAAAGTTGTCATTACATGCATGACATACTTAATATGTACGAAAATATGTCGTCATCTATACATGGATACCTTACATTTATATGAAAAATAAGTAGCACGTGATTTGAGTATTTAAAAATAATCAGTAAGTAGCTCCCCTATTGTGGTAGAAAAATGTAATAAGATGCAATCATGGTAGGACCTATCCTTTCATAAAACATCATGGCCTTAGTCTCCACTTTCCAATCTGGATGGAGTTGATGTGTAGTACTTCTCTACACACGGCCCATGCATGCGCACATAAATACATCAGGTGAGCTCGTATACGTACCCTTGGGCCTACCCTTCGGCTAGCATACACTCAAGTTGTCGGAAGTCATAGAGAGAAAGGAGCACGCATAATATCATGGTATGTAATATCTTAGTGTATCGTCCATACTAATCATAATGGAAAAGTATCTTGATGCATGCGATATACAAAATGCATGAGGTTCGTAATATCAAAACATGACATATTCTTATGATGCAAGTCATACCTCCGTTCTTTTCATTGCATAGCATTTCTATGAGACATGTGTCACAATCGCACTTTGATGGCAGCGAACCTACGATTGTGCGGCACTCACTTCTCAGAAGACCTATTCGTTCTAGCGTCGCCTACGGTTAATCGACGTATGCTCGAACCTCTGGCCTCAGTTCAAGAAGAAAGTTTTAGAAAACGAGGGCGGAGAGATTTCGAAAAAAGTTTTGAAAGCAAGATTTGAGAAACTGAAATTGGTGTTATATGAGAATATAAGCAAAAGGCAACAACAACGGCTTACTGCATATAACTATTAGGTATGGAGAAGTTGACAACTAGTCATATCCCCTGTAGTATATTTTGAGCCATTTCATGTCTGGCAGACTTAGACATTATTTTTCCGAAACGTCATACTTCCTAGAAATACAAAAGTAAAACACTACAACATGGAAATACATAAAGGGTTTGGCTTGTCATGGGTATGCGGCCATGGGCAACACCCCTTGGACGAGCATGACCATGACAACATGCATACGCATATTGAACATATCTTTCACGGTTAACATACATGACTTATAAATGTCTCACAAGCATAGAGTGAACATCTTACATCAACTTAAATCTTTTGTCTACTCTGAGTCGTTCGCATTCTTACCTCGACCATTATACGACCTCATTGGTAGCTTGGACTAACTTTGGTCTTAACAGTTCACGTTTTTCTACCTCATCCTAGCACAGTGTGTCCTTTATTGTTTCAATATAATTTTTCTAACAACGTCACACCAATAGTCGTATGATATATATGGTTGTAAGTGATTTCCATAAGATATAACATGAAATCCCAAGAGCATTTAGTGACTTCGGTTTAGGCCAACCAAATGAGTGAACTTATTATTAGCACACCTTTGGGCTTGGTTGGATGACTTGAGTGATGTATGAATGACACGTACCTTATAGCTCATTTACCAGCTTAAAGGATACGTATTCGAGCCCGCCTAGTGAATTCGTGTAAACGTGCGTTAATCGTGCAAAGAGAAGTACTACACATCCAACCTTACATAAAAAAATCACTTTCCTTTCCACTTAAGCTGAAAATATTGGTGTCCATGTGGATTTCTACCAAATAACATAATAATGGTTTTTTTTATAAATAAATAATTAAAAAAGAAATATCCTAAGATTCCTTTTTCCATCGAATCTAATTGCTGCACCCTACCATCTGATTCTCTATTAATTTGCTTACAATTGTTTGAAACATCTTAAATTATTAAATTATATGATTAAATACGAATCTATGGTTTGATCTCAAAAATAATTATTAACCATCATATCTATTTTATAATTATTTTTAGTCTAAAGTTTATTTCATAAAATCGAAATCGACAAAAATATAATAATGATTTTTATTAAAGAAAAAAACTTTAAGATAGAATAAATATATGCCAACCTTACAATTATAATCCATCAACATCCATTTAATTATGGAGATTACTATGATTATAGTCTTATCAATACTAAGTATAAACAATTATCACTATCAACTCGATAGATGATTTCGATAATTTTTTTAAAATTATTTATATTGTGATAGAATGTACGATTGTAAGCTATCCATTGTTCTATTAATTTAAAATTATCTCGCTGGGAGAATAAAATAGTAAATTTAGTTTTAATATTGTCCCGCCAAATAATTGAGGTATGTTTAAAGATGAATATAAATATATTTTAATTGGATTTTGTAATAAATTTGAAGAAAAATAATAGTAAATTAAAGGTGAAATTGTAATAATATGTGAACTTTTCATTGGGTTTTTCAGAAGATAGTGTTTGAAACTCATTAGGGTTTGTCCTGTTTTGAATTAAAAAATATGTACAAAAAGTTGAGAATAATTGATTTATGGGTCATCTTCATTGCTTGTTGAGTAATAGTTTAAAATTCATAAGCTTTGTAAGAAATTCCTTTAGATCAAGTTTTTAAATTTTGTTTCTTTCCTTTTACGGCTAACCAAACTCGATGGTTGATTTAGAACTCATGTAGTGGATCACAGAGATATCATAAAGAGAGGAGGCTGTGACCCGATAGTAACATGGTAGTTGATAACTCTCCAAAAGTCAAATTACATTAAGCTTAAATACTCACCATTTTCTCGTTAGTCGCTCCAATTATTATTATTCTAATTAATGACATTTGTTGAACCATTTGGTGAATGCCACTCTATTGGCAACCTAAATGGGAAGAGAGAAACAATATAGAAGGGAAAGGTTCCCAAAAAAAGAAAAGATTCTGCCAACAAGAGGGGAAGAAGAGACCAAATCAAAAAGGATTAAAACAAAGGTGCTTGGTGCTGCGAATAAACGAGAGGGGAGAAGAAAGAATTACCCTAATTCAGGTTCTAATATGACTAAAAATGATAGCTTAAGACAATGAGAGGGCGGAAAGAGCTTAAAGGAGGGGAACGTCCATTGCAAAACAACAACAAGCACGATAATTCTCTGATCTCTTACACTCTTTTTTTATTCTATTAATTTTGTATGACTAAAATGTTGATTCCTCCGTGAAAATCAGTATGTATGGAGAGCTAAATTTTATAAGAGAGGCAGGAGAGTCATATGTAGTTAAAGCACGTTGATGGTGTGATTTTAGTTTATTAAAGAAGTTGTTATTAGTAATGTTTATTTAGTTAGTCGGCCTCACATACATAATTGTTTCTTTTGAATCAAAAGAAGAGAGGATAAGAAAGTTCTATCTCCTAGATCATTACAAAAGTAATCACCATGACACAGAAGAGAGCTTAAGTGAGAATGTTTGCTAAATCCACCTCATCAATGATATGAAAAAGAGTAATAAATAGAAATAACAATAAAGAGAAAGTAGGAAGGCAAATATCTAGATATTTGTTTTATAATAAAATATCAAATATGATATATATGGTAAACTATAATTTAGTACTAAACATCCATAACACCCCCGTATAAGCTGAGCGTCGGATTTGAACGAATGTGAAGCTTGGATCTGAAAAATTCAAAGAGAGGTCGAGAAACACTTTTCGTGAAGATATCAACAATCTGGTTCGGAGGAGGCATAGAGAAACACTTTCTTGGCCATCAAAAACTACAGAAGGATCGTTGCTTAGCGGTGATGCTACCTAGGCTTTGGCGAGAATGTGTCTAACTCATGAAGAGGGATCGTCACTCAGCGACGATGTTGCCTTGGCTCCGGCGAGAATAGGTTTAACTCAAGAAGTAGAAGGGGAAACCTAGAGAAAGGGACAAAGACAATGTTGTAGTCGAAAGAGTCGCCACATTGGGCGAAGGAGCTAATTTTGGCGAGAAGGGCGGCGACGACTTGGTTGGCGAAGAGGCCAGTGCGGCGCCCAGATTTCAAAGGTAAATCTCTGCAGAAGGTCGAAGGGCTTATCGAGATTCCGTATATTTTCGTAGAGAACGCTGATAAGGATCCTGAGATTAGGGTTTATGTGAAGGATGAACGGTTGATTGGGAAGAAAATGAGAGAGGCTATGTTGGCTAAGGGGAAGCCGATTGTGTTGGAGAAGGTGAGGTTGTATGTATAGAATAGGGTGAAGGGTGATTTGGAGGTCAAAAGGGTGGAGCCAAAGAGTAATCAATCGGCTCCGCAAGTGACAGTCATGGAGACTGCCCCAGCGACGTCAAAGCCGCCAGTAGTGGTGGGGAAGAACAATAGAGGATTCAATAGCCATTGAAAAGAAAGGATCGGGGTTGCTAAACCGAAAAGACTCTGATACCATGAGAATGTTTGTTTAACCACATCTAAATAGTGTGAAGGTTATCTATTTGAATGACACTTAAAACTCACTCAATATTCTGCAACAAAAAGTAATATATATATATATATTTCTCTATGAAATCGATAATTTACCTATTACTTACTACTGGAAACCGTGTATACTTACACTTGTTCTTGTGAATTTCACAACATTTTACTATATACCTTCACAACGCATCAATAGTGGCACCCAACTGGCCACGTGAGGGCCGAGACAAGACGATTGTTATGATGCGACCAAGAATGACAGTGCATCATCTAGCATACCACAGGTATGTACATAAAAGCTAAGCCGAGGCATAGGTAAGATAGAGACAATGATGTCAAAATGAATGTCAGAGATAAACTTGTTGAAGGATCGAGTAGGACCCTAGGCCTTAACCTCAAAAAGTCGAGGTTCTAAAGGAAATTTGGATATGCAATTCTTAAGTAAAGTACGCCCGTATGAAATATGAAAACTTGCCAAATTTAGTGTCGATCGGATACGGAACGGGTGGTGACAACTTAGATTTATATTTATATATAAAAGTGGTGAGGTGGGGTGAGATTAGAGATGAGAAATGATATGAGAAATGTGTACCAGCTTCTCATTTTTCAGCAATACGGGTGGTTCCCAGCATAAGTTTGGGCCTATGGGTCATGGGTTATGAACGTCTCTGGCTCCCACGTTTTCCAAGTTCTTATTCTTCTTTGATTTTAGGCACAATTGGGAGTGGTTAATGAGTGGGTCGAGGTGGGCTCAACCGATGTGGAACTGGCCCCATCATTTTCCCTCTCCTCCCTTCCTTGTTCGGCGACCACCTCGACGCGACGCTTGCATCTCTCATCGACCTTTACCAACGTTGACGAGCATTCATTAAGCATTAAGTGGGGGTGTACACAGGCCAGCGAGCGACGGACTCTCTCCCTCTCGCCTCTGGTGCGAGCAGCACCACACGAACGTTCTGGCGATTCGAAATTTCCCACCAGCGGCGACCCGATCCACGGCATTCACGCTCTTCTGCGACCGATCTCCTCCCTCTCTCACGGTGGCGACAGAGCTGTTTAAACACCTTCGAAGACATTTCGTTAAGGATTGAAGCTGTTTTGGTGAGAAACATTGGGTAACAATCACTCTAAGCCCCTTTCGGACTTTTTTAAGCGTTTCAGTTTATGTCCTCTGTTCGTTGTATGCTTTGTATGTTGCACGCACTGTTTGATAAATATGATTTCAATTGTATGCTATTACAAACTGCTACGGTTTTCTATGCCTTTCTGATGTCAAATATGCTTTTATGTTGAGATTTTCTGAAACTCCGTGATAGTTTCATGTTTTTGTCAAAAAGCAGGTTCATGTGGTTGCTTGGCTATAGAAAGCTTGTTTTGGGGTGTACATTGATTGATTTAAACCAAGACATCTCAATCATATATATAATATGAACTTCACGAAAGTTGTGAAGAATGTTGTTCAAATTACATAGGATAAAGTTAAACTACCCTGTCATATTAAGAAAATCAAGCTTCATTTATGCAACAATAGTTTCAAGATACTTCAAGTGGGACCTCATTTGTTCTTAGATGGTTCCAAGTAAACTTGGAAAATGTAGTAGAAAGAGCAGAGGGGCTAAGTTTCTTTGTCATTCTATGTAGTAAAAGGTTGCATGTTTAAGATCATTCAAGCCTAACATGACCGATCTTGCTTGTGAAATGATCCGAATCTAATCAAGTTTTCTTGCTTTGAGATATTTGATCATTGAAGCTAATTTTCCCTCAAGGGGATTCCTTATTGTTAAGTCATGGAGGCTTTGGATATAAATGGTCTGGGTTGCTCGCTCAAGGCCTATATGGTAGTGGCGAGGCCGTAGGAATAAATGTTAAGGCGTAGACATGCCTCAAAAGAACAAGTCTCAAAGAAACATGTTGTATGTTGTTTGTGTGACTCCACAGGTGGAAGCTAATAATTGAGTGAGAGATGTCGTACTTGCTGCCGCATCTTCATTCAGGATGGGCTGTTGACCAGGCAATTCTGGCTGAAGAAGAGCGTCTTGTGGTCATTCGTTTTGGTCATGACTGGGACGAGACTTGTATGCAGGTGTTGAACTTTGAGTGTTGGTGTATGCATTAGGGGTTGTCCATTCATGGTGTTTCTGGTTGTTGATTTTGATGCAGATGGACGAAGTGTTGGCATCAGTAGCAGAGACGATCAAGAACTTCGCTGTGATATACCTTGTGGATATCACAGAGGTTCCTGACTTCAACACAATGTACGAGCTGTATGATCCATCCACCGTGATGTTCTTCTTCAGGAACAAGCACATAATGATAGATCTTGGGACCGGAAACAACAATAAAATAAACTGGGCACTTAAGGATAAGCAGGAGTTCATAGATATCATTGAAACAGTGTATCGTGGAGCAAGGAAAGGACGCGGTTTGGTCATTGCACCAAAGGACTATTCAACCAAGTATCGCTACTAACATCTTTTGCTGCTACTTCTTGTATGTTTTGGATAAATTTGGTGTGTTATTCTTAAGCTCTAATCTTTCATTGTTTGCAATCATTTCTACAAATTATAACTAATTTTGATTTTGTGAAGTATATATTGATAACAGTGGAAACAAAAGATTCAAATACTACACGGACGGAATCCAAAGCTACCCCAATGCACATTTCTTACAGTTTTCATGTGTGTTTTATACTCAAAGATATGTCGTGACTAACTTATGCCCGTTGGAGTCTTTGTCTTAAAAATGCATGTTCCATAATTTTGGTCTAAAAACCTCGTATCATGTCTAGTCGTTCATAATTATTGTGAATACCAATTATTAACAAATTATATGAATGTCGGGGTAATTTCGTTAAGGAAAATAAAGGCGGGTATGGAGTTTGTAATTAGAGGTAGAAGCAATGAATCCATTTATTTTGGTTCTTTTTCCCTACAATTTCAATCTATACTTCCAAGAACATACCCCATAAGAAGTGTCATGTCGGTTCTGTTTTCCTGTTAATGTTCGTGAAAAAAAATGTTTACTAGGGACAAATTATTTGTGTCCCTTGCCATGTTTGGTAATATAATATATAATATATATATATGATTCATTTTATAGATGAAGCTACACATGCATGTATCTATCTACATTCCCATTAATGCATCTTCCGATCATTGTATGTGTACTCTTTTTCTTTCTTTTTTCATACAAAATATTATTATTATTTTAATTTGAAAATTGATGATTTGGCAATAGAATCTCGTCGGATCTGTACTTGTTGTATCCACAATCACTTATTTTCGATTTAAGTTTTAGAAATTATATTTTTTTTATTTTTTGTTGGCGTTGAAATTAAATTATCAACCGACATAATCCAACATTTCAAATTTTTTTTTTTATTTTAATTATTGTTGTAAATATTTCGCACCAATTTAAATATGGTATGATGTTGGGTGTTTAAAATTGTCCTTAGATTAGGGGTTACTTAATTTTAATTTATTGTATTTTACAAATAAACTATTTCAATATTTATCTATATATGTTTTACTCATTTTTTAATTCCTACTCTACAATAATCTTCTATATTAATACTAATAAACTTGTTAAAATAGTTACCTCATAATGCTCCATGCTAGGATTCAGATGAGAATTCAGCACTTATGTGTCCCGACATTCTCCTACGTTATGGTCACTAGTATATTTCTCATTTTTAAGAGTGAAAGACCAACCTGGGTCGTAACTTTTCCATTCTTTTTTTAATAATTTTATTCTCATAATTGTTCTCATGGACTGTAATCTTAAATCATTCATGTACTCCTCTTTTACTCAGATGTCACGTGCATTTTCGAACTTTATGCCACTCATGTTGTATATCATTTGTATATCCTTAAATTCAGTTGTATGAGAAATAAAATAGTTTAGAATTTGAATTTATTTGATTATTCCAATTATAAATCGGGGAAGATCCGGTAGCATTAAATAAAATTGGCCTAAATGATTGGATATAGAAAATAATTAATTATGGATATTTGTAAAGATTTGAGGGGTAAATATGTAAAAGTGACAGCTAAGAATCTGATGCCATTGCCATGGGATGCGGAAGAAACGAAACATCCACAGAAAGCAACCTCTCCATCCTATTTACAAAATTAGCCCTACACAAACTACTTTATTCCGGAATTGCACTCAACTTCGCCCTAAATTTTCTACCCCTACCACTCCCCTTCTGCAAGCTCCTTCTCGGAGGCTTCCTAAACTCCTCGTCGGAAAACGCGAGAGGGGAGACCGCCGTGCGTCGAGATCCAGATTTTTCAGTCCCTCCGGCGCCGGCCTTGATAAGCGCGGAGCTGGCCTTGACGGCGAGTGCGGCCATCTCCTCCGGGTGCAGCGGCTGGTTGAGCCTGTCCAAGGGCAGGGCAAAGTAAAGGTGGCCGAGTTGGAGGTGGTCGTCGTCATGGACGGCGTAAACGGCGTCGTCGAAGTCCATGTCGTCGGAGTTGCAAATGAAAGTGGCGGGGTGTTTGTGTAGGAGAAAGGAGACCTTGACTGGGTAGGAGAACTCGAGGAGTGTGCCGTCGGTTAGAATCAGCTTCGCGGTGGCCACGTTCACGGAATCGGAGGAAATGCAAATACCCATTTTGGAATTTACTTGGTTTTTTTTTTTTTTTTGGTTTGACGAAGTCAGTGAGCGGAGAATTAAGATTTGGTCAATTCTTGGGGAAAGGCGGATGGGTATATATAGGGAGGGAGCTGCGGCGAGGTATGACTCAGACTGCCACGTAGGATTTGGTTTGTCGTGTAGTTGGGTGTTATGCCAGGCTGTATTATGAGTGGTGACAGGGTGGAAGATTTGGTGGGAATTATATTAATAATAATGATTTTAGGTTTACGTACAATTAAGATTCGGTCAATTTGGTCAATTCACTGCTAGTACATATTGTTCTTTTTTTATTTTTCATAGATTTTTTCTCTCAAGCATTTCCTCAGGATTTTTAAAATGTGTTTACTAGGGAGAGATTTTTACACTCTTATAAATAATGTTTCGTTCTCTTTTCTAATCTGCGTATGATTTCACTGTTTAGTTAACCGATAAAATAAAATATTTTTTGAAATTTATATTGAAAGGGAAGGAGAGATTGGTTATAAAGGGATTGAAAGAGACATGAAGTGGGGAACGACATTGAGGTACCACCTAACACGTCGTTGCATTAACTACTTATAATTTGATATCACTTCTTGTTCCATCTCTATCTTCGTCTCTAGATTTAGCATTCAAGCTTCTGACATTTTAACGAGGATTTGAGTAAAAATATGATACATTCTGTAACCGTCCAAGTTCACCACTGACAAGCATAAAAAGGAGGTTCTAAAAAGGGGATGGTTTTGAATTATTTATTTGTCTTTTCCATTTATTTTCTTTTCTCTCATTTACTTTATGCCTGCCTTCCTCTCAAATCATCTATTTATTTATTTATTTATTTATTTATTTATTTATATATATATTTTGTTAAGAATATTTAGTAATAAATTATAGTTTACCATATATATTATATTTGATATTTTATTATAAGGCAAATATTTAATATTTGCCTTATTACCATACGTATCTTTCTATTTATTGTTATTTATATTTATTACTATTTTCATATCCTTGTAATTTATTTGATTATAAATAAGATAATTTTCACACCATTTAGATGGGTAGATTCAACAAACATTCTCATATATATATATATATTAAGGATGTTCCAAAAATTCAATAATTTTAATGGATTTAGTTCTGAATTTATTTGGAGAAGAAAATTAAAAAATAAAAAATAAAAATAAATAAATAAAATAAAGCTCAAGGAAGGTGCCACGCTTCTACAAATGCAAGTAGCCACGTCCATGCCCACTAAACCACCTTTCACTTTTTATTTTTTCTAAATTAGTTTTTCAGTTTTAAAATTTTTTGCTATTAAACATGTGTTTTTGTGTCTAATATGCCTATTCAATTCTTATTAAAATCCAAATTTTTAATTTTTAACTCCGTTCTAATCTATTTTATCCGTAAAAATCGTTAAACAGATTTCTTTCATTTATTTAAACGAGGCCGAAGATAAAGATTATATTCCACTTCAATCTCACTAAATCTCCGTCCAAATCATTCGGGCATATTATATATATGTACGAGTATATCTCTGGTATATCAATGATATGTCAATAATTGGAGGAAATTGGAGGAATTTGTATAATGTGGTACATTTAATGAATTTCAAAGTTTTGAAAGTGTGAATGAATAATAAAGAAATGCATGAGGGTGTGTAGAGATTTGAGGGCAGAAATCCGACCACAGAAGATGGCGGTCTGAACAGTGTAGGGTGGATGCGAAGCCTGGGAGAGACGAAGGACACAGACACCCACTTGTCTATGTTTCACTATTCTTGTGTGTTGTGTCCAACAACATGTGCATTCCATAACAACTAAACTTATCCCATGTCTTTTTCTTTTTCTTTAGCTTTCATGTCTCAAGCCCCATATGCACATATATAATTCACCAATATAAAATCCCCTTTCCTTCTACCTCAATTATTGTCCTTCTCAATATTATTCTACTATTCTCGTTCTTCAAACTCTTCTTCGTTTAAACAAATCTATACCTATTACGTAATCAAATAATTTCTAAGTAGGTTGGTAGAAGGGATTGAGAAAGTTCTCCTAGGTTATTCCATTGTTCACGTTCTTTTTTGTGGTTTATATGTATACGTGTTTGATAATAATCTTGCTGTTTACGATAGGAAGGGATTAAAGATTGCAATTAGAAAATGTACGAATCTTTTAGAATAAGAGGCAACAATATAGCTAAAGAAAATAAAGCTAAATGATATAATATATATAATAGTTCAATGCATACTTCATGGAGAAGCATGCTTAACTTGGAAGTAATACCTTTAGGTTAATCAGTTTCTTTTACACTTTTTACTAACACGAACATGGTCTTTCTAGCTCCATCTAAATTCTCTTTGTATCATCGGCTTTCCAATCGATCCAATAACACTCGATGACAGAAGGGTACGAACAAATTCTATGATACGTCTCCATTGAGGCCAATAATTGAAGATTAAAAAGGTTTAGTTCAACCAAATGTATTAGCTTATATACAAAATAGAGATGCTATTACCTGCCTGACATACTTAATATTTGCATAATTTTTTTTGAAAACATTGGTATGTACGCTACCATGGACTTGAATGTTCATAGTAAAATTTTAAAACAATAAAGTGAGAAAATGACGTGAAATTTAAATAAAATAAGGAAAAATTAAACAACGCTCTAATCTAACCTAAAGGTTACAATAACATGAACGCATCTATCTTCTCTTTAGTTCCTTGTTTGTTACTACGATGTCTGCATCCGTATAGAGGTGTTTTACATTTACCTAAAAACTAAGAGTAACACATGACTTGAGTATTTTAAGAAATACTCAATGAGTGACCTTGCTATTGGGATTAGGAAATGCATACACAATCAATCATAGGAGAGTTATTCTGACATTCCTTAACCTTGAACTCGTCTTGGCTAAAAATTGGATGTGTAATACTTTTATATACATGGTCCATACACGCACACATGAACCTACTAGACGGGCATATACGTACCTTATGGGCCTACCCTTTAATTAGCACACATTCACGCCGTCGGAGCCACGTAGGGAAAGGAGCCCGCATAGTATTGTAATGTGTACATACCGTATCATAACATAATGGCGAACATAAATGTCGTAAAGTAAGCGTTCATATTAATCATAATGGGAAAGTATCCATATGTACATGACATAAAAATTATGCATGAGGTCCCCATAGCTACATTCGTTCTTTCTTTCGTAAACACTTTCGTGAATACTTTCTTGACATGTCAACATTTCACAATCTTGAATATAATCATGCTAACATGAAGTGAATGACGTATCATAGCAATAACATAAGTTATAGTACATCATCACATAGTTATGACATAACATAACACAAGTCATAAAATACATGTGGACGCATCGTTCATACATCATTCAACAATTTAAAAAATTAAATTAAAGGGTTGATGATTAAAATTGGGAATTAAGCATAAAATGAAGAGGTGTCGATTTGTAAGTAAACCAAACATAAAAAAGCTCATAATTTTGTTGGGAAAGGTTGAAGAGTATAACCTCAACAACCGGCAAACCCAAACAATGTGCTCTCTGGCTCCCAGAAAATTATATTAAAAAATAAAAAATAAAAAATAAAAAATAAAAAATGTTGAATAGATCTGTGGAGAAGGAAGAGAGAATAAAAGGTGCGTCTTGCAATTGGGTTACCCAAAGTGCCAAAAGTCAAATATAATCATGTTTCAATAATGTAATGCCTAACTCTATTTCCTATCATCTTCCATTTCAAACTACATTATTACTTTCTTTCTTTCTTTTTTTATAAAAAGGAAGCAATCATTGTTGATACTGTATCACTGCAATGTCTTCGAGCTCACTAGTGCCCTATAACTTATGTGATCTTCATGAGCTAGACCTTCAAATAGTTTCCTAAACTAGTCTGTAGGAATGCATATCCTGATCATGGTAGTTAATCAAAGTAATGAAATAAGCCCTTCACCCAAATTGGACTATCTAACTCTTAAGTATGAGTATTGGGTGAACAAAGATGTTCCTCTCAGGCTTAGAATCTTAAGAGATGTGGCCTAGTAAATTCTTGGAGATCTGTACTAAGGTCCAATAATTGCAACAACTTTAGTCACAACTATGTTAATTTGAAATGCCATCTTTTCCTCCCCTCGAGAAGCCTCCATTTTGCCGCTTTCTTGGATGAAAAAAATGATTGGGAATCACACAACAGTGTGCGCAAGCTCTTAGCGCTACGATGCTTGGTGTCTACACTACAATGTAAACTTCCTTGGCGCCACACTACCAAGAACGTCGTGCTAATGAGTGGCTCCTTCGTCTCATCATGTTTGGTACATCTTCCTTCGATGCGCAGCGCCTACGCTTCCTCTGCTCGACTTCTCTTTGCTTAGCCTTCAACCTCGGTTTGCACGGAGCGTGATTGAGCTCTGAAGACCCAACACTTGTGTCCAAAATGCAAGGCTGGATAACATTAGCCTTCGAAATCTGAAACAGGAATCGAGTTATTCGACAAGTGCCCAACCGACCTCAAATGATCGGTTAACTGATCCAGCAAGGGATATATACCGCTTGTTTCATGTCTCTTGTCATCAACCATGAACTCTGTAATACACTCATCAATCTCAATGAAGCTAACAGCTTTACACTTGATGATCCCATGCTCATTCATCAGTTTTCTTATATTTCTCACTTCTTTCCATCTCTTTGCTTCAAAATATATGTTTGACAGAAGAACGTAGAGCCCAGAACTGTATGTCTCCAACTCCAGAACCTGTTTCAAGATTTGATTCCCGATGTCCACATTCCCGTAAGTCCTACAAGCACCAAGCATAGCGCCCCACACAACCACATCTGGCTTCATTGGCATTCCTCCAATGAGTTTTACTGCTTCCTGCAACAGCCCTCCTCTTCCTAGCAAGTCCACCATGCAAGCGTAATGCTCAATTTCAGGAAGAATCCCGTAAACGGAACTCATTCTCTCGAATAAATAGCGTCCCATATCGACAAGTCCGCTATGGCTACAAGCAGATAGCATTCCGGTGAATGTGATTTCGTCGGGCCAAATCCCCGAAGTATGCATCATATTGAATAGTTTGAGTGCATGCAGGCCATAGCCATGTAATGCAAGTGCCTGGATAATGACATTCCAGGACACTAAATTCTTATCTTTAGACTCAAAGAAAAAATCCATGGCGGTTTCGAGGGCACCACATTTTGCATACATGTCGATGAGGGAATTCGAAAGAGTGGCAGTGATCATGATATTGTTGCTGCAAATGTAACAATGTGCTTTCTTTCCCATGGCTAAATCACCAATTTGACTACAGGCTGAAAGAACACTCACTAGAGTAGCCTCATCAGGCATGATGGTCGTCTCACACATCTGTTGAAAAAGAAGCAATGCTTCCTTGCATCGACCTTCTTGGACATAACATGAGATCATTGAATTCCAAGAGATCACATTTTTGTCAGGAATTTGATCAAATACCTCACGAGCATAGCGAAAAAGGCCATGTTTTGAATATGCACTAATCATGGAAGTATGCGAAACAACATTTTTGTCGATCATTCTATCGAAGATTGTCCGAGCAGAAAGCAAATCCCCACACTTAGCATACATATCCAGCAGAGCATTTCTTAAAATTTGATCAAACTCAATCCCAGTAATCTCTACGTAGAGATGCACACATTTTCCCATATCTAAGTTATGACTTCTTGTACAAATGGAGAATAGATGAACCAACGTGAACAGATCCGGCTGAAATCCCCACACTCTCATATCTCGATACAGCAAAAAGGCTTCCTTACAGAACCCATTCCTAGAGTACCCACCAATGATCGAATTCCAGGACACCAGAGTTCTATGTGACATTTCATCGAACAGTTGGCGTGCGCATTGGACAAAACCACAAACGGCATAAACATTGATAAGAGCATTCTGTACGCAAACATGAGACAAAATCCCGAGTCGAATAGCATGGCAATGGACAAGAAGAACTTCCCAATACGCAAGCTGAGAAGCACAAGCTTTGAGCACAAATGGGAGAGTAAATTGATTGGGCAAAAACCCAGAACGCATCATTTTAAAGTAGAGAAAAATAGCATTGATTGGGTGTTGGGAAGTGGAGTATCCCCTTATCAAGCAGTTGAACATAAACTTGTTGGGCTGGAGATGGTGATCAAAAACAAGCTGGGCGTAGTGAAGATCCCCAGCTTGAGAAACAGCGCAGAAAGAGACCAATTTTCCAAGAGTGAGAGTTTCAGAAACCAGACCTTGGAGGATGATTTGGGCATGGAGGACCTTGAGCTGTCTCATGGAGGAGCATCTTTCTAATGAAAGGTGAAGGGATTGATGAACAGGGGACTTGAAATCACCACTCTTCGAAGCAGGAATCGCAGGTAATGAGTGGAAACGAAATACAGAGCGGTTGAGGCGGGAAAAAAACATGGACGATAATAACTCCAACAACATTTGATTTGTGGAGTTTGAATGATAAAAGCAAACATTTTGATTTCCTTTTAATATGAACTCTGAGGCGTAAGAGCACTTCAAAATCCCCCGCACCCCACCCTGCTCATATGACTTTTATTAGTTTTCATGGATGAACTCTAGCGAATAGTCATGGATTTATAATCAATGAATACTCTTCTTGTTACAAGGACTTTTGGGAAGCACAAAGCAAAGCCATTATAGTTTATGCTTAAAGTAGACACTACCGGGAGACTCGTATTCGTCTAACACCAATCACTTCAATTTTAATTTTTAAATTTCCATATTTATGTTAAATATGTTGATTTAATTTTTTTGAAAGTAGATTATAAAAACTATATATTTAAATGGGTAATTAATATAATTTTCATTTAAAGAAAATTTTCTTCAATATCCTAATAAAAACAATTATTTTGTTAAGAGCTTTAAATATCAATATAATAAACACATTCATCAATTTAAATATTTTAAATTTATTCGATATCTTTTACATTTTCTATGTGAGCGAGAATTATCCACTACATTGAGGGTGGATCATGGCAAGTAAATGAATATCTCTCCATTTCTCACCACAAGTAGAGATTTCACATTAGACACAAGCGGTCATTGGTCTAGGTAGATTGTAGGGGTATTGAATCAACGAAAATGAGAGTGCACATTGATGGTATGAATAGGAACTTTCATTTCCTTTTAACTCTTTTTTAGTCATCCTATCTTCAAGATTGCTCTCATTCAAAGTATTTCTAGGAGAAATTATTAATCGTGAAACATTTCTAAGAGAAGTTATTAATCGTGAAACATTTCTATGAGTTGTTAGTGCTTTTGTTTCGGTAAATAGCCATCAATTATACATTTTATTTTGTATGATTCAAAAAAGATTAAACTTATTTTATTACAAAGTGTGTTTTGTGAGTGTTTCATTATGGTTCAGAGTATTTGTTTCAACGTGTTTCAATCAAGAGTCAAAACCAACAAACATCCCATGCCTCTCTTATATCCTTCCATCCATCACATCTCGCTTTGTCATGTCGAGAATAGACCCATGCGTCATTCATATTCTCAAGGCCTCCCAAACAATCATCCATCCGGGTTTTATTGAGGCATTGTACCTCTAGTACTTATACCATATTATTTATAGACTTTGTATCAGATACTAGGTGCATAGACCAACCTCTAACACATGGGCGGAAGCACAATGTAGGCATACCCGTGCCGTCTGACACGGACACTATCCTTGTAAAACCCATTTCAAAACCCATTTCAAAAGAAGTCACCTGAGACACTCATCTCGCAACACTTGCCTTCACTTGGACACACGTCTATGCCACAGGATGGCTCGCTCAGCCCACAGAATCCAAGGGTGGTGGAGAGTTGATATCACGCCTACCCTAAAGTACTTTTTGAGGCATTTTTTGTCTAGTTGGAGTAAATATAATTTTGGCAAATGGTCAGAGTGTTCGTCTGGTGTCTAATCGATGCAAAATTTGGTGAGCGTTCATATTTCATATAACCCAACTTAACTCTGGTGTCTAATCGATGCCAAATTTGGTGAGCATTCATATTTCATATAACCCAACTTAACTCTAGAGTCGCATGCCCAAACTCCTTCTCATATTTCATATAACCCAACTTAACTCTAGAGTCGCATGCCCAAACTCCTTCTGAAACTCTAATTTTCGAGGTAAGGTTTGGGCCCCTACCCACCCTTCATCACGCCTATCTTTATCCCCCTTATCTACTTGTTGTCTCCATCTTGGCTTCAATATACACATTATATGGTGTGTTGGATGATCCATCTTCCTCCTCAGTCACATCATGACACTTATCTATCTTGACTAACGTATGATTAGATGGACGCCACTTAAGGATCACTGACTTATCTATCGACTTATCTATCTCGATGTGAGAGTCACAACCTACTCTCTTCTTAGTACGATTGTGACATTCTCCCCCACTTAAACTAGTCATTGTCCTGGATGACTTTCTCAAGAGTATGTCTCAATCACTAACTCCTTCAATAGAGCTCGGCCACCGAACAACTACAACCACAAAATCAAAGAAAATCAAAGAAAGAAAGAAAGCAATACAATAAAAAAAAAAAGCCAATTCTCACACAAATAATCTCCACCCACTCAATAATTTTTATGAATTAATAACAACAAAACTTTGTATTCACCCTCATACGTTGTTTGTAAATGCCATACAAATAAGACAGTTACATTTATGCTACACTTTTCAAACACAACTTCACAATAATTACACACTTCTTTCAATGCTTATTCTTATTCTTATTTTTATTTTTTCTAATTATGTACTATAATGTGTTTTTGTATGAACTTGGATTATATAACAATATGTTACCCTATGGAAAGGTTCCAGTCAGCCGAATGTGATCGAGCGTCCTCTTTAGACCATACTTGGAAACAGCCTGGTTCCCTTCCCTGAATCCATCTCCATATGCCGATGATGTATCCGACTCGATCTGGTGTTTGAAAAAGTCCCCAAGTTTCTTCTCGAAGTCCGACCGTTTACCTTTCTTTGAAGACGTCGAAGACGAAGAAGATGATGATGAAGGTGATGACGATGAAGATGAGGACGAAGACGAAGACGTCGAGGCAACACCACTTCCCGGGATGGAATACATCTCGGAGTCCAACCACATGTGAGCCAATACTTGGCATATGCCTTCTTCGACCTCGGGTTTCAAATTGGGATAGCCTGTTAGTGAGTCGTGTAAACAAGTTAAATCATGAAATCGAAAAAGGATTATGAAGCAAAGAGCAACCTTTAAGCCTGAGCCATGCATGCATCATCTCGTGAGCCAGAATAGATCCTGTCAATAACCTGAAATCACGAAGTTACTCACAGATGTAAGTGAGTTTACTTCGCCATCCTTTGGAAGAACACATAGTAATGTACATCAAGTGTGTCGAGGAAATCGTACCGAGGAAGGCCATACAGAACGAGAATAGCAGTAACTTCGCAACGACGAACTAATCTATAAGGTTCGGTAAACATGTCTATTATGCGGTAGCCTGCTCCAATCTTCGGCCTCTTGGAGATCTGCAGATTTTGTTGAGAATATAATATCGTATCACATCGATTAAATTAAATTCGAGTAATTGGAACTTGAGGAAAATGTCATACAGTAGCAACAGTCTGCTCTTCTGATAAGCATAGTCCTCTAGTTTCGGGCAAGTGATGATGACCCTGTTATCCACAGACAAACAAAATTCAAATGAGTTCTTGACGAGAATGACAACGTTGTGCATTTTTCTCGACACAGACAACGTCCATTAGTCCTTACATTCTTTTCTCCGACCATGGCCTCGTTTAGCGCTTGCCTCTCAACCAACAACATGGGAACTTGTTGTTCCACTTTCATATTCAGACCCTCATAGAATTCTTGAATTTCGAGGTATAGAGGTTGACACTCATGAGTATCCATGATCGCAGAGTCCAAACACTCTAAACAGAGCTTCCGACCATCATCAAGTAACAAGTAGCTAGTGTCCCTTGGCTGCATCAATTCAAAAGTTAAAACCGAGATGAAGAGAGCCGTTTTCACCAGATATTGTTTCTTCATACTATACACGTGTGATCGATAAAAGGGGTCGGGGTAGAAAATAATTTTGAAGAGCACCTCCATTCTTTCGCAGCTACAACATCTCGGAGTTCCATCTTTTTCGTGTGAAGGACAATATTGTTGTGACCAGAAAGGATGTTTTCTATACTCTATAAGACCAGAAGAATTAGTAGGAATCTGTGCAGAAGGAAATTAAAGAAAAGATCAGGATCAATATATTTCGAGGTTATAAAGTTGAATAATCGACAGATGTGAAAGAAACGACAAGATATTCATAATATCATTCTCAAACGACAAGACGTTCTTTAGAGGAATAAATCGAAACAATGAATGAATCCATCAAACAGAAGAAGAGAGGCTTACAAAGTTGCAGCAAACGTCACATCTTGGATGATGTTGTTCCTTAAAGCAGGATTTGTGATAAGGTCGGTTCCCGGACATCGAGAACTGTCAAAATTTAGATTCATTTTAACGAGAAATCAATACCGACATGTTCAAAAGGAAACTTCAATTGTATATCCACCTCATGATCAGTTATGGGTTCATTGCAAGTATTGCAGCGAAAACATTCTGGATGCCAAACAGCTCCCATGCAACTTAAAAACCGCCCGTGACCAATCTCAGTATGGCAACCAGCACAGACCCTACATGAAATACGAGTTTAGACCAGACCAAATGAAAAGTTACTGAGCTAGATTTCAGACATCATTCCCATAAGACCAGACCAACGAAATACGAGTTCACGATCAAAGCAGACTAAACATGGCTAAAGTAGTGTTTGAGGCAAAAGAATATGCATGATTGGCCATATGTACCTGTATCCTGATGGATAGAAGAAAGGATAATGATTGAAAATATTTCCAGTATCAAATCTAGGAGGTGGTGGCTCCATATTTAGACTTTCTTGGAGAGCTCTAGCTAACTGTTCATCTTCTTCAGCTTGATATGTGGAAACCTTCTCATCATCCTCCACTAGAGTGCTAGCAACCTGCTCGTCTTCCTCCAATTGAGCTTTGGCAGCTCTCTCATCTTCCTCCAATTGAGCTTTGGCAGCTCTCTCATCTTCCTCCATTTGAGCTTTAGCAAGTCGCTCGTCTTCTTCCATTTGAGCTTTGGCAAGTCGATCATCTTCCTCCATTTGAGCTTTAGCAAGTCGCTCGTCTTCCTCCAATTGAGACTTAGTAATTTGATCGTCATCGTCTGACTCGCCTTTGGTACTTTGTTCATCATCCTCTGATTCAGCTTTGGTACTGTGTTCATCTTCATCACTGTGAGCTTCTTCTTCTGCAATTCACAAATAACAAAAGAACAATATGAATGAACCCTTGATATAATGTGGCAAGCTTGTAATTGTATCATTGTTGTTAATTTCTGAAGTGTCATGCATCATTTTATGATATATTATCTTCGTGCTGCCCCAGTCACACACCAAGCGACGAACACGCTTAATGCGGCCTCAGAACTCCCCGAAAGACAAGTCAATAAATCATAGAATGCAAAATGAGTGCAACCAAATTCACCTATCAGCGCTTTCCCTTTATGATCTTCTTCCAAAAGTGATAGTGCAATTGCATAATCAATCTCCTCTCGTTCATGTTCTGTCAATTCATCCTGTCAAGTTTTCCACGAACACAAATCAGCACCGAGTATCGAGAAGTATTTTACTCTGTAGCGTATACTATCCACCTATGACAGATCTGCAGAAACAGCGGAATAAAGATGAAGAGATGAAAAACCAGATTCCTACCACCGAGGTTCGAGGTTCATCCCAAATTCTATCGTCTCCATATCTTTCCCTGTGTGAGCTTTTGTGGCCTTTGAAAAGTTTAGTCCACCAACCCATACTACAAACTTTACTATTGGATTGTTTGGCTACTATACGTTTTCCTGCACCAAGTTATTCAGTCAGGAACTAGAAATCATCCACTCGAAGTTCTGAAAACGTATAAACGTTACATAAATTCTTTTCAATAGCTCTTTACGTCAATCTCTACGCGTTTAAAAGTTGAAACACATAAGTTTGCAGCAAGCAATACACCAATAAGAAACTGGTAGCAACTGAATCCATACAGCAGAGAAATCAACAAATTCTGTCCCAAAGTTCCCTAATACGAACCAAAGCTAATACCACATTTGCAGGAGAAGTAAATCTTCAGCCAGTGAAGCTTTATACAACCGAGTGGCATTTCCTCAAAATTCAAACGCATCACGCAACGGCATCGGCGTTGTACACAGTGATACTTCACAACAATGGAAATTTTTTATAACGGCCCAAGCCCACCGCTTAGCAGATATTGTCCTTTTTGGGCTTCCCCTCGAGGTTTTTAAAACAAGTCTGATAGGGAGAGGTTTCCACACCCTTATAAAGGGTGTTTCGTTCTCCTTCCCAACGGACGTGGGATCTCACATTTTCACTGCCATTACACTCTAAACCCAGAACAGATAAAGAACAGATCTTCCCAATCAACAGAAGATTCTAAAATGATTAAATCAAGAAACTTCCAAAATTGCAGATACAGGAAACAAGTCAATTCTTCTTGAAGATGGTACAAGATAAAACCAATAGAATCTTGATAAACCCATCTGAAATTCACATGACCAACAGCCAATAATGGAAAGAAAAAGGCAAAGCGTTGGAAAAAACAACTAAAATTTTGATCAAAACACGAGTATTGACAGGAAAGACAAGAGGGAAATGAAGGAAGAACAATATGAGGGAAAAGAGAAATCAATTCCATTCCATTCCATTCTATTCCACCTGAAAAAGGGGAAGAAGGTGCAGAGACTGTTGGATCGGAAAAATGTTAGATCAGATAGAATTTGGGAACCCACCAATGCATAATCACCAAAAGAGAGAAAAAATGACAAAAAATATTCTCCTCAGCATATCCATACCCCAACTTTCCCCCTGAACATAGTTGAAACTTTCCTGGACAAGCAAAGTCAAAAGAAGAATTCAGCAGAGGAAAAGCAGAAAACAAAAGGGAATAGAAAAGTGAATTGAAAGCGTAAGAGAAAGGATACTTGAATTCCACTCAATTCCAGGCTGAAAGGGGGGGGATAAATTGATTCAAAAGCAGTTGTTGGTCATAGAAGAGGAGGGGGAGGAGGAGGAGGAGAAGAAGAGAAAGTGAAGGGAAAAGGATCAAACCCAGAAGGGGGAAGCGTGTGATGAGTTCAACAAATTTGTTTTGATCCTCCTCTGCAAATGGGTCCTCTGCAAAATTTCGACCACATCCCACAAAACGTCAAGGACCCCATGGGCCTTCTTTTTTTATTTATTAATTTCTGGTTTGACAAAACGTCACCAAGTGATAGGGAAGAAGGGAAAGGGAGGAAGGGGAAGGAAAGTGATTTTTGATCTTCGGTGGGTACTCCATCCGCCACTCGCTAATAAACAAATAGGTAAGAAGTTATGAGTCAAAAATGTTGAATTCGGGCGACTCAGTGGGTTTTGTGTTAGCTACTACCAAACTTCTCGAGGGGCAGGGCAGGGCAGGGCAGCGCAGGGCAGGGCAGGGCAGCGCAACCCACACCACCAACTCATAATTATTATTCATACTTGTTGCTTCGCTTCTTCAAACTGTGGTTTTTTTAATTCAATCTCTGATTATGCCGTTTTTCCTAAAATATTTATTTAGTTGGTAAATACTTTTATATATATATATATAAATATATATAAACCCTCCTTAAGACCATAATTACAAAATAATAATAAAATAAAAACAATCTACATTACTAATTTTTTTTTTTTTTTTTTTTTTTTTTTTTTTTTTTTTTTTTCCTGTTTCACAAAGGTTTCTACTTCAAAATGCCCATAACTTCAATAAATTTGCATTTACTTTCGATTCTAGAATCGAAGATTTCAACGCTCCATCTCATAAACGCATGACTGTAAGTGTAGGAATCAGATTTGAACGTTGTAATTTGGATTGGATTAAATTTCTAGTTCATTTAAGAAAACTAATGGTTTAGAGCCAACATCTGGCTACTACGCCCTATAAATGGCTTAAAAACAAACACAGTATTGGGTGTACTATTCACATTCATGTTTGTCTAGAGCATTTTGCCCTGAGACTGCATACCATTTTAAACTCATTTACTTTGCTTTCATTGCATGTCTTTCATTATAGTATAGTTAAATATTTTACTTGTAATGTTGTTGGCGCCTAACTCATTATCAAAATTGCACTTTTCAAAGATAATTTGACTTTAATCATCCCTTATTCTCACTTTTCAAAGAAATTGACTAGTCGTTAGATCTTCCTACTTGACTTATCTGTTATAATATTTGCTTTCTAAAATTGCTTTCCAAAATGTTCTAGGAAATTACGTAATTTGTGCCTCTAGCGATCCAAGTTTTAGTTGGTTGACTTACTTAAAGATGAGAATAAGTATCGTATGATTGCTCCACGAGCCCCAAAAGTGTGTGATTGTGACAATTGGTATCAAAGTCGAGTTAACTCGTACAAATGAATCAAATAGTTAAGTTTACAACTAAGCAATTAAGCAAGTCTTACATTGATCATTTGCCAAAGTGTGTATCGTATGACTCCATCAAAATTAACAGAGCTTCATAGACCCACATAGGCTTCTTACAAGGCCAAGTGTTCTTATGTAGGGATCAATTAAAATTGTCGATTTAGCTTGAAATTGAAATGTATGCATCAGATTTTCCTTGTGTGGCATCTTACTCCATGATGTACACCCCATTGAATATGAGAGCAGAAAGTCGAATGATGCGGGAAGGAGATGTGTTGTCTTTGAGACAAAGATGTTGCGTGTGGTTCATTGTTTTCGAGTTTGGAGGCAATACCTCCTTAGTACCAAAATTGTAGTCAGGATAGACAATAGTTTGATATGTTACTTCTTCAACAAGTTCAAGTTTTCTTCTAAATAGGCTCGTTGACAAGAATATGTTTCAAAATTGCTCGATCGAGTGAACTAAACAATAGATGCCCTTAGTTGAAAATGCAAACATGTGACAGTGTGTATACTATTTCATTTCATTTGCAAGCCGCTAAGTTAAATGGTATGATATGAGATGTCATAAATAAAAAAACATTCGTTCAAAGATTAAGCATTATCTAGTTGACTAAAGAGGGAAAAACTCACAAATCTTGAGTCGAAAATGACTTACTTCTCATAGAAGTCAACCTTGTCGAGATATGAAGCCCGGTGCCTAGATCTGGTACAGATATATTTGGGAGATATTTCGTAAGGATTTGGTAGATATATATTTAGAAGATATTTGCTAAAGATTTGACAGAGATATATGTGTTAGATTATATATGGTAGGTTTAAATCTTTGTAAGTTATATTTAGTAAATGGAAACTATATATAACCCTACCCTAGGAGTGCTCTCAAAATGTACTTTTCTTCATTCTCTCTATACTATCACATCCCTTAAGTCATCAATAATAAAATCTTTAGCCAATATTTCTCCTTGTATTTTCTCTCTCTTATTCTTCGTGTTTATCTTGATCGAGTGTGTGCGTTGTTGAGCGATCCTAACAATTGGTATCAGAGCTAACAATTGGTATCGATCCTAACAACTGGTATCAGAGCGAAGAGGAATTCACCACGATCTGTGAAGATGGAAATTTCAAAGATTGGAATTGAAAAGTTTGATGGATCCGATTTAGTTTCTGTAAGATGCAGATTGAAGATTGTCTGTACCAGAAAGGTCTTCACGAACCCCTGTTGGGGGTGAAGCCGGATACTATGATCATGGAGCAGTGGAAGCTCAAGGATCGTCAGACCTTAGGGTTGATCCGGTTGACGCGGTCCAAAAACGTGGCGTTCAATATTATCAAGGAGAAGACAACGTCCGATCTGTTGAAGGTGTTGTCGAATATGTACGAGAAATCGTCGGCTATGAACAAGGTGGATTTTATGCGAAGGTTGTTTAATCTACAAATGTCTGAAGGTGGATCTGTTGCTCGTTAGATAAACGAATTCAATATGATTGTAAGTCAATTGAGTTCGGTGGAAATAAATTTCGAGGATGAAATTAAAGCATTGATTTTGATGTCATCTTTACTCGAGTCGTGGGATACTGTTGTTGCCGCAATCATCCGCAGTTCACGAGGATCTGATAAACTAAAGTTCGATGAAATTTGAGATGTAGTTCTTAGCAAAAGTATTCGCAAACGGGAAATCGGAGATTTATCGACAATGCTCTTAGTGTTGATCGAAGGGGAAGAAGTAAATCAAAGGGCCCAAACGATGAGTGATCAAAATCAAGAAACTGAGAAAAATCTCCAAAACAAACCAAATGCAAAATGTTGGAGTTGTGGAGAAAAAGGTCACTTTCGGGCAGATTGTACAAAGAGGAAGCAAAATAACAAATCAGAAGATGACGATGATTCGGTAAATTCAGCAGAAGACATTGGGATGCTTTAATCCTCAGCGTGGACAGTCCGATTGAATCCTGGATTTTGGATTCAGGTGCATCTTTTCATTCGTCTCCAAATAAAGAGTTGTTTCAAAATTTCAAATCGGGAAGTTTCGAGAAGGTGTATCTTGTCGACAACAAAGATTTGAAAATTGAAGGAAAAGAGGATGTTTGCATAAAAACTCCGACAGGAAATTAGTGGACATTAAAGAATGTCAGATATATTCCTAGTTTTAAGAAGAACCTGATCTCTATTGGTCAGTTGGATAGCACAGGTTATACAACAGAGTTTGGGAAGAGTTCGTGGAAGATTGTGAAGGATGCTATGGTGGTAGCACGTGGCACAAAATCTGAAACTTTGTACACCACTGCAGGGTGTATGAACAGAGCTGTTGTTGCTAAGAGTGCTTCAAATGCAAATATATGGTACAATAGACTTGGACATATGAGCGTTAAAGGAATGAAGATGCTCGCTGCCGAAGGAGTTTTGGAAGGTCTGAAATCTGTTGATATGAGTCCTTGTGAGAACTGCGTTATGAGCAAACAGAAACGAGTTAGCTTCACAAAGACTGCCAGAGAATTGAAGAAAGATATCGGGACAACGAAGCAAGTGGGAGTTGAGGTTGAATTGCTGAAAGATTCACCTAGTGATGTTGTAGCGGATACTCAAGAAACTTCTGAGACTGTTGCTAAGGAACCAGAGGTGAAGCAAGTGGGAGTTGAGGTTGAGTTGCTGAAAGATTCACCTAGTGATGTTGTAGCTGATACTTAAGAAACTCCTGAGACTGTTGTTGAAGAACCAAAAGCGGAGCAAGTGACACATGAACAGGTTGTTGAAAAGATCATCCAGAGCCATCAGAGTACCAAATAGGTATGTACCTTCTTTGCACTATCAGTTGGTGTATGATGAAGGGAACGAAAGCCCCTTGATGAGGCCCTACAGTTGGAGGATACAACAAAGTGGGAGCAAGCTACGGATGATGGGATGTTTAGGCTTCAAAAATGCATTGCTCTTTCATCTGCTGAGGCTGAGTACATGGCAATGGCTAAAGCTGGAAAGGAGATGATATGGATGACAGATTATCTAGAAGAGTTAGGCAAGAAGCGGCGTGGGAAGATTCTTCAGGTAGATAGTTAGAGTGTCATGAAGTTGGCGAGGAACCCGGTCTATCATTCAAAACATAGAAGGCGATACCATTTCACTCGGAGGTTAGTGGAAGATGGTGATGTGTTTGGAGAAGATAGAGGGGGCAAGGAATCCAGCAAACACTTTGTGTTAATGTTGGAACATTGAGGTTATGCAAAGCCTCAAGTGGTATGGTACAGATTGAGAATGAAATTCTTGGTTGACTGGATTAGTCTTCAAGTGGGAGATTGTTCGGGTTGACTGGACCAGTCTCTAATTGGGAGATTGTTGGGGTTGACTGATCATATTTTGTAAAGATCTAGTAGAGATATATTTGGAAGATATTTCGTAAAGATCTCTTATATATATATACCTATTAGGCAGTGCTCTCAACATGTACTTTCATTCATTCTCTGTATTCTATCTCGTTGTACATACCTTAAGATATCAATAATAAAACCTTTACCCAATATTCCTCTTTGTATTTTTTCTCCCCTATTGTTTGTGTTCATCTTGATCAAATGTGTGCGTTGTTGAGCGATCTTAACAATTGATATCAGAGCTAACAACTGGTATCGATCCTACCATTAGGATGCCCAAGCATTATTTAGTTGACTAAGGAGAAAAAAACTCACAAATCTAGAGTCGAAAATGACTTACTTCTCACCAAAATAGGTGACAGCAAAGTTTATAAAGACTCCCTCATCAAAAGATTCAAGCCACGATTCCTCACTTAATAACACAAAATAATTTGAAAATATACAATAATTTAAATCTTTAAAAATGTGCACTCAGTTAATAAAACAACAACTCCAACCGTACATTTAATTTAAAACAAAAAAATACATTCAAACGTTTAAAACATGATAGCCACAATTTACAAAAACAAATAGACTACAAACAATAATACAAAACAATTGGTTCATAAATACATTAAGTCTAAGAAATAGAAGACACTGACCTAGCTTTATAGCTCGTACATGCCCTCACTTTGATTGCTCCATCGGGCATTCATTTAAAAAGATTCAAGTAGCATGGATGAATATAAAAATACTCCGTAAGTAACTTAATTGTAGTTCTTAGTTCATTCATAAGTCTCATTTGTTCATTTAGTGTCTTATTTATATTTAGAACTTCGTTCCTAAATTATAGACTTTTATTAAGCTATACCCTAGGCTTACTTTGTTCACCTAAGCTCGTGTTAGGGTCATGGTTGAAAATTATAAGGTTCTCTTTCCTTTTGTACGTTCTTAAGATTCTAAGGTATCTTGTTCAGATGATCTACTAGTCCATTTCATCGTCATCATTAAGTTTCTCATAAGGTTTATGCATTTTAAGACTCAACCCTATCTCTACCAGTGCATAAACATAATAAAATGTCATACAGAGTCTCGATAGTCAAGATTCACGATTAGAAATTAGTTGATGAGCCCTTAATTGTCTTCATACAACAACATAATCATAATACATGAAAATTGTTAGGATTTAGTAATGATTCACAGTATTGTGATCTCAAAATGAATATCTAATCATGTTTTTAGTTTCATCTTTCATAGCATACTTCTTAAAACATGCTTTCAGACTATAAGCTCATCTTAATGTAAAATGTTAAGTTGTTACTTACTTGATTCAGTAGTGTTGATTCCTTACTTCTTTTCTTTAAAATAAAATCGTCACTATGTACATGTCATGACTTAAATATTCATAATTTTATTTCAAACATAATAATAGCATCATAAAAAGAACATCAATAGCATCATAAAAAGAACATCAAAGTTTTGAGATAAAAATGTCATTGACCTATTCTAACATAAAGTTATTACTTATTTGATTCAGTTGAGGTTGTCATTGGCCTATGTGGCTCTTCCCTTTACCAGGAAAAAAAAAATATTAAACATAGGTGATACATTTAAAAATAATCCATAAATGATCATATTGTTAAAGTTGGAAAATGCAATCACATGCAATATAGTTCATGATAGGACCTAGTTTTCGAGACAATCATGGCAGATCGAGATTGGCACATGAATGGGCTGAGCAACTGCTGGATGGTGATCGAGTTGGAAATTATTTGAATAGGTGGAGGGGCAGATTAACCAAAAGAAAGGAAAAGTGAATAAAGAAATTGAAGAGGAGTAGGTAGAATAGAGTGGAGGGGAAACCCCAGCAGCTCTCAGCCGACCATTAATTTGTTTGCATTTGGTACGCATATATGTATTATGGCGACCCCACCATGACATCGCCACCCTCCTCGCTTTCCACAGTTTAGTGCTTCACTTTCACTTTCACCATTCTAATCCACAACTAATCCATATTCAAATTAGGCCAACAACATTTGACAACATCATCTTCTTAATTAATATTTGGTTCAAAAAGTTTTAATCTCATGCAAAGCCCAACAGATTTCGAGTCTGTCTCCTTAACCACTCGGACATGTTGACTTTATATATGACTACTTTGATTAACAGAAAAAGAAAAGACAAAACATTTCTTTACGAGGCTAACATACATAATCATAACATTTCTTACATACTTTATGATATATTTTAATCCATAATGCCTCAAAAGTCTACCATGTTGGATAGGTATGGTAACCCTAGATGGGGTGAATAGAGTTTTAACGATAAAAATATGAAACTTTTTACAAATAAGTAGAAGATTATAATTACTAAAACAAAATAGTTCAAGTCAAAACAATAATCAACTAGAACATGCAATAGATGACAATAATAATTTTGAAATTAAATAGGTAAGAGTTAAAAAATATGACAACCTAGTTTTAGGGTTCGGTCAAAATCGACCTACTTCACTCCCCTAAGCGCCTCTTGGAAATTTGAATAAAGAACTTTTCAACTCTTTTCACGGATTAGAGTTCAATCGCTACACCATTCTTTTTACGAGTTCAAGAGTAAACACAATCCTTTCCACGATGCAGGATCAAGATTTACCATTTGGAGTACTCACAACTATTTTCTCACAATACAATAAAAAATCTCTCTCAAATCTCTCTCAAGAATAAGAATAAGATAATAAAAATAAAATATGGAGAATTAGATGAGTTTAGATAGAGAAGAAGAGTAGCAATAGAAATTAACATTGATCATTGGATTTTAAAAGAGAAATGGAAAGCAGAGATTAAAAGTAAATAATAAAAAAAATTTCTAAAATTATTTTATTATTTTTAAATATAATAATATAATATAAAAATAATAAAAACCGAGGTAAGTAACGGTCCAATGACAAATTTAAAGTTTATTATAAATATAATAAAAAGTAACGTGAATAACGGTTAAATTCAAATTTCAAAATTTATTATAAATATAATAATATAATAATAATAAAAATGATGTGAGTAACCACCAAAATTTTAAAATATAATAATATAATAATATTATAGAGTAATAATAAAAATCGATGAGAGTAACGGTTAGATTCAAATTTATATTAGGTATAAATAATTTTATTTTAAAATATAATAATAAGAAAAACTCCCCGACTTGATACTCTTCCAAAATTATAAGTGTCATACTTTGATTTGTCTATCATTTTGATTTAGCTGCCACATCATCACGTCGAATATATTGTCTCGACTGTAATTTCTTCGTTTTAGCTCTAATTTGAGTGATTGAAAAGTTGTTAAAATCGTTATTCTCAATCTTATACAGTGGACAGTTCAAAATACTGAAAATAGTTAATAATTAGAGTAGGTTTGTTATCATCAAAACATCAATTAATTATTTATTTAAAATTAATTAATATGATATTAAGTGCCCAAAAAGCCAATGTACGATCATATCATTATGTTCATCAAATAAAGCATATATCATCCTAACAATATCATATGACATGTATAAATAGCCACAAAGTACGTGTGACTTGATTTGATGACCTCCATAGCTGATGTCGCCCTCATACATGGGGTCCTTACCATTTCCTAGAAAAGGTTAAATATGGTTTGGGTATTTAAAATTACTCAGCAAGTGACCCCATTGTTGGGGTCGAAAAATAGAATCACATGCAATATGTTTCACGGTGAGACCTATTTTTTATGACTATTCCTTGGACTCTACATTCTTTTTCTGATAGAGTTGTATGCATAATACTTTTCCACAAATAATTCACGTACGCATGCATGAGCTCACTAGATGAGCTTCTATACGTACCCTCTAAGCTTGACTATGGGTAGCGTACACTCAACTACTGGAAACCAATAAAAAGAAAGGAGCACATATCATATCATTGTGTATGCATTCGTACAAAACATATTAGGGAAGTATCCTTTGCTCGTAACATAGAACATGTTAAAATTTTGAAATAAATTTATGTGTAACTTTAAGAATAAGAGAAATTATAGAGGGTAGAGTAATATGAATGGATATTTGGTGTTTTCAAAATGTTAGGGAAGTATCCTTTTATGGCCACATTTCTTAGCTGGATCCACGCCCTCGCTTACCTCCATAACTTTTTCTTACCAATTCATAGGAAAAATAAACAAACCAAAACCAATTTAGATAAATATATAAGTTCTCATTTGGGGTCATTTTAACTCTTTCAAATTTTCTATTTTAGCAGCTCGGAACAATCGGAACAAACGAAAATTTATAAGATAGGTCTAAAAAGGAACCTTGCTCTCTCACGCGATTGTCTATAATTGGTACCTCGAGTTTCATCTATAACAAAGATAGAGTAGCACAAATAAGTATATTAATATATTCAATCGTTTATAGTTCATTAAGATACATAGATTAAGATAAAGTTGGTATATATATTATAAGACTAACTATGAGCCATCAAGATGTTAACCAAGCTTTCCTATTCATATTTCATATTACAAGTAAAACTCACCTGAGTCCGGCTAAATTTAAGAGACCTGCTATCAGCCTCTTTTAGGCCTCCGTGATCCATTTTTTATTGTATCAACACTTTCATTCCCTATTCCCTATTCACCTCTTGTTGGCTGATGAAAGGTAGTTGGATTCTTTGATAAAAGTATTCAACTCTAGTCTTTTACAACCATTCTGACATGTCAAACCCTTTCTTAAAAGCTCGTCTAATATCATTGAAATCACATAAATGGTTATGAGGAATTGTTCATTGATCATAGTGTAGCGTTATCTTATTAACACTCACTTGTATCATTCATAGCAACAAACTTCATATTATTATGTGATCTATAAACAGGACTAGATTACCATTCTTTGTACTATGATTACATCACTTTCCCTCTAGCTCGGTAAATGCCAAAGTATTCTTTTATATTGAGTAGATTCACCTCAAGTTCCTGAATCAATAATCTCTTTAATTAACTCTTATAATTGAGTTATTTCCAATTTACCATTATTGTAACGGCCAACTATCTAGAGCTTGACTTTCCATATTTAGGAGTCTTAGGATGTTATGATTAGCTCTTTCTTTATTGTGGTTCTCTAATTATGCTTTAATGTATACTCTATGAACTCGTAGTTGAAGACTCGCTCTCGGTCATCTACAACTAACCTACTAGACTCTCTAACATGCTGAAATAACAAACAACTTGAAGGTTAGCATACTCATGGCCTTAATGAACCTTAGTGTGTCGGTCACGTGGTTCCAGAGCCTAGTAGACTCATAGTTAGGCTCTCAAGCCATGTATAATGTACATATGTGGACCCTTGTGAGTCAGGTTGAAAAATAATGGTTAAATGGCAAAATCCCTACCCATCCCCACGTAGTAAAGAACACATCACATGCAATAAGTGTGGTAAATTGTCATAAGGTCCTATTCTTTAGGACTGATTAGGCGGATAAGTTTGGCTGATATTTTTAGGTTTGGTTAGTTTTGCTGATATTTTTAGGTTCAACCAAAGGCTATATAATGTCATTGTTTATGTGGCTGAAAATATAAGTTTTGTGTGTCACATTGTATTTCTTGAGTGACATTGGTGAGAGTCTTTGTAGTGTGATAGTGATTTGTAGTGTGATAGTGAGGTATTTACTTGTAACACTTTGTTTGTTAGTGATTGGTTGCTACCCGTGGATGTAGGGAAACTTCTTCTCTCCGAACCACGTAAATATCTTGGTGTCTCTTTGTGTAATTTCGTTCATTGGTGTTGTGAGTACATTTGCTCCGTTTTCGGCGCTCAACAAGTGGTATCAGAGCCTGATTGTGGTATTTGGGGTATTGTGAAAGTTTTGGCCTCATCGACCACTAGACGTGCTCACAATCGTGCTTATTCTCTTGAAAATCAATTTTCAAGAATTGTGTTTTTTAGTTACATCCAGATTAATTATTGCAAATGGCAGAATAATCTGGAATTAAATCATGGCGTGGATCGAGATTGTGGAGTTCTAATCTCGAAGTAGAGAAATTTGATGGAACCAATAATTTTGGTGTTTGGCGAGGCGAAGTTAGCGATTTGCTGGTCATGCAAGACCTTGATGTTTCTCTAAGAGGAGATGCCTGAAGACATGACAGAAGCAGAATAGGCGAAATTAAATCGGCAAGCCTGTGGAATTATTTGATCCTGTCTTGGCAAGGATCAGAAATATCCATTTATGAAGGTTACCATGGCGAAAGAACTATGGGACAAGCTTGAGGCGAAATATACGAAGAAGAGTGTGGAAAATAAACTCTATTTGAAGAAGAAACTCTTCCGTTTTGACTACAAGAAAGGTATCTCAATGGCGGAGCATTTGGATGATTTTAACAAAATCATCACTGATTTGCTCAATCTTGATGTTAAGATCGATGACGAGGACAAGACGTTGTTGTTATTAAATTCTTTGCCGGAATCCTATGAGTTTTTAGTAATGACCCTACTACATGGAATCACTAATATTGATTTTGAAGATGTTTCAAATGCCTTGATGAATAATGAGGTGCGAAAGAAGGAAAAGGAGACATATCAAGATTCTAGCTCAAATGTTCTCACTGCTCGTGGAGGGACTTCTACTTGGAAAAAAGGCGAACATGGAAAGTCCCAATCAAAGTCAAGAGGTAGATCGGATAATTGGGGAAAACTTGATAAAAATGAGTGTGCATATTGTCGACAGAAAGACCATTGGAAGAAAGATTGCCCGATCTTAAAAGAGAAGGGGTCGAAGTCCAATATGATTAGAGATGACGATACTGATTCAGATAATGCCTTGGCGATCTCTTTATCTGTCAGCCAATCCAGTGAATGAATTCTTGATTCTGGGTGCTCCTATCATATGTGTCCCAACAGAGAGATGTTTTTGGACTTCAAAGAGTTTAATGGTGGAGTTGTCTACATGGGCAATGATAGTACTTGCAAGATGATGGGAATTGGCTCAGTACAAATCAAGATGTTTTTGATGGGGTTATACGAAAACTCAATGATGTGAGGTATGTCCCTGACTGAAGAAAAATTTGATTTCCCATGGCGTTTTGGATGTGAGTGGTTATCGCATCATTTTGGAAGGAGGGAATTTGAAAGTAGCTCGTAGAGCTTTGGTGGCAATTAAAGGAACTAGAAAAGGTAGCATATACTACCTCAATAATTAGACAGGCTGCTGTGGCAAGTTCGAAAGGACAAGACATATCAAAATTATGGCACATGCGACTTGGGCATGCTGGTGAGAAGGCGCTCCAGACATTGGTGAACCAAGGAGTCCTCAAGGGTGCCACAACTGGTAAAATTGATTTTTGTAAACATTGTATATTTGGTAAACAAAAAAATGTGAAGTTTGGTGCAACTATACACCAAACAAATGGCATTTTGGATTATGTTCACACTGATGTATGGGGTCCCGCGAAGAATGTCTCATTGGGAGGAAAGAGGTGGTTTGTCACCTTTATTGATGACTACTCGAGGAGAGTTTGGATGTATCCCATGAGGCATAAAAACGAGGTTCTCCAAATCTTCCTAGAGTGGAAGAAAATGGTAGAGAATCAGATGGACGGGAAAATCAAAAAGCTGAGATCAGATAACGGTGGAGAATATACTTTTGATCCATTCCTTAAAGTATGTCGAGATGAAGGGATCGTTCGACACTTCACTGTTCCTGGTAAGCCACAACAAAATGGAGTTACTGAGAGAATGAACCAGACATTAGTAGAGAAGGTTCGATGCATATTGTCTCAAGCAGGATTGAGTAAGGCATTTTGGGCTGAGGCTCTCAGTTATGCAGTTCACTTGGTGAATCGTTTACTTGTTTCTGGAAATGGTGGGAAAACTCCGCTTGAGGTATGGTCGGGTACTCCTGTTAGTGATTGTGATAACTTGCATGTGTTTGGATGTCCTGCATATTATCATGTGACAAACTCAAAGTTGGATCCTAGAGCAAAAAAAGCCAAGTTTATGGGCTTTAGCAAAGGCGTAAAGGGCTATAGGTTATGGTGTCCAGGAATAAGTAAGATTGTTAATAGTAGAGATGTGACATTCGATGAGTCTGGAATGTTTTTGCAGGAAATTGAAAATAATAACGAGGCATTGAAGCAGGTGGAGAAGGTGGTCTTCTCCCTTGATATGGTTGCTCCTACTGAAGAACCTATTGATCAGGTAACGAATAAATCTGATGTCTTAGAACAGGAGAAGCAAAGCCTTGTAAATGAAAGAGTGGAGAAACCTGAGTCTGTTGCCAAGAATAAACTATGAAGGGTAATTCGAAAACCTGCAAGGTTTGATGATACGATAGCATATGCTTTCTCTTTGATTGATGGAGTTCCTAATAGTTACAAAGATGCTATTGAGAGCTCGGATAGCTTACACTTGCAAGAGAATATGAATCAGCAAATAAATCAAACTTGGGATTTGGTACAACTCCCAAAAGGTAAAAAGGAAATTGATTATAAATGGGTTTACGAAGAAAGATAAATTTCTTTTTAGTATACGTATTGAGGCTTGAGGTAGTGGCAACCAAATCCGTTATCAACTTGGAGATCTTATGACAAGGTGGAAATTGTTGTAAATTGTCATAAGGTCCTATTCTTTAGGACTGATTAGTCCTATTCTCTGGGATATGTTTGGCTGATAGTTTTAGGTTCAACCAAATGCTATATAATGTCATTCTTTCTGCTGTTTGAAAATATCAAGTTTTGTGTGTCACATTGTATTTCTTGAGTGACATTGCTGAGAGTCTTTGTAGTGTGATAGTGATTTGTGGTGTGATAGTGAGGTATTCACTTGTAACACTTTGTTTGTTAGTGATTGGTTGCTACCCGTGAATGTAGGGGAACTTCTTCTCTTCGAACCACGTAAATATCTTGGTGTCTCTTTGTGTAATTCCGTTTATTGGTGTTGTGAGTACATTTGTTCCGTTTTCGGCGCACAACAATAAGTATAATATATCCGGACTAATCCAGAAACCCCAACATGTTCTTACGTCAGTCTTAGTCATCCAGACCCAAACAATCCTTCCCAATGAGTTCCTAAGCTCAAAACTTATACATATCTTTTCATAACTTGATGCTTAGATGCTCACCTGGTTTGGCAAGGACAGTCATCCATAGATTGGGTGTAGATCCTTGCCTTAGACTTGCCTTGGCTCCAAGTCATCTCTTTGGTGAGTGGCAAGGACAGCATTCGACACGAAACTTCATCACTTAAATAGCTTGCTCATGAGTGGTTGATTAAAGGGTGTGATGTGTAGGTCTTGGGTTTGAACATTAATATCACAACCAGCCAAGAAATGAACCTCCAATTCTTTCATGTGAACTTTTTGTACAACATTACATTTGGTCCTTTGCACATCCAAGAGGCCTTATAGCCCAACTCTATCATATCGACACCAATTTAAAGAGCCACATTCTTGGTCCCGTGCAGCTTTGGAAGCCTCATAATGCAAGCAAAGTGGCACATAACTCAGACTACAAATACATAATTAATTAATTAGGGTGCATTTCCCTTTTTCATCCTTTTTCCCAAAATCTCCTAAAACATAAGTTGCTGCCTTTCTTTCATTGCAAACATATGCACCTTTCCTCTACCACCACAGGCACATAAAGTCATCTAACAAGTTATGCCTCAATATAAACAAGTTATTTGTGGAACAATTTTAAGAAAAATTATTAGCCATCATCAACTTGTGGAGTAAGTTCTTAGTCGGCTAGATAAATCCCTATTTTTGGGTTAAGAATTCCGTTAAAGCGATAAAATTAAAGTGAGTGGAATATCCACGTCGAGGGTAACGGTTTGATTGAGTCGCCACTTCTTTCCATTTGTAGGATATAATGATTATTTAAATATGCCAATTGAATGAGAATAAAATCATCGGGTCTTCAGCCTAGAATTTGAAATATTGTCTCTCTTTGTTTTTCCGTTATTTTCTTCTTCCAAGATTTTCCTTCCGTTTTTTTTTTTTTTCCTTTTCAACGATTTCCTCTGGTCAAAAACAACATAGTCTTCAGCTGAGGGCACTAGTTGGAGAGCCAATTCAGCTGAAAGAGGAGCGAGTGTTCACTCAAATCGGTGAAATAGGCGAGTAGCAAGAGCACCGATGATGGGTCCTCTACACAGGGACAACAAACCATATGACCGTGGCCAGGTCTGTGTTCTCTAAGCTTCGACTCGGGGATTCGCGGGACGATGAAGTTCGATGATGGCTCCGTCGTCGAGATCGAAGGGCGTGGAACCATCCTGTTTGTTGGCAAGGGAGGCGAGCACCACAAGCTGACCGGTGTCTACTTCATCTCGAGGCTCAAGGCTAACCTTGTGAGCTTGGGTCATGCATCCCAGGCGGCAAGACCCTCTTCCTCCTGCTGGTCGATGACAAAAGTCACTTGATGTGGCTGATCCTGCTGCAAGCAAAAAGTGAGGCGGCAGAGGCAATTAAGCGCATTCAAGCGCGAGCGGAGACCGAATGCAGGAAGAAGATGCAAGTGTTGCACACTGTCCGAGGCGGAGAATTCACCTCAACAAGTTTTGATAAGTACTGCGACAAGCTCGACACGCAGCGGCACCTAACAATGCCCTACTCCCCTAGTAGAACGGGGTGGTGGAGCGCCAAAATCAGACCATCGTCGGGACAGCAAGGTCATTGCTGATGACGATCGGGATGCCCAGGAGGTTCTGGGGAGAGGCGGTAATGACGGCCGTCTACCTCCTCAATCGGTCACCAATGCGAAGCCTCGATAGAAAGACGTCACACGAGGCCTGGTACAACAAGAAGCCAGCTGTACATCAGCTCCAAATGTTCAGCTACGTCGCATATATGAAGGTCACGCACCCCCACCTCTTCAAGCTCGATCCCAGGGGGCTAAAGGTCGTCTTCATCGGCTACGAACCTGGGAGCAAGGCGTACAAGCTCTATGATCCTGTGCGGGGGGGGGGGGGGGGGGGGGCGAGCTCACATGTCGCGTGACGTCATCTTCGACGAGAGCACCTTCTGGCAGTGGAACGACGTGACCGAGGCAGACCAAAACTCAAATCAATTCACGGTGGAGTACCTTGTCACCGAGCTGGGAGAAGGAGGAGCGCAGGATCAGAAACCCGTCATGCCACCAACAAAACTGCACTGGGCACACCTACGCCAACCCCAACGACAACTCTGGCTGCACCCCTTGAACCAGTGGAGTTCGCAACACCACCTACTGCAGATTCGACGCTGGATAGCGATTACGATGATGGTCTGGTGGCCATGTACCAGAGGATGGAAGACCTACTGGGAGGAGGTGAACTGTTGAAATAGAAATCGCTCTGATACCAATTTGTTGAAATTGAAATCACTCTGATACCAATTTGTTGAAAAATAAAGTCGCTCCGATACCAACTACGAAATAAAACACTCGCTCTAAATTTAACTCGTTTAGATAACTCTCACGAAACTTCAAAGGGGTGTCGAAAGGGGAGAGACAAGGAGACAAAAGAAGTTCTCAAAAGGTTATTACACAATAACTCAGACAATAAGTTGCTTTATGCTTTTCTTTTCTCTCTTGTTCTTTTTCTCTCTGCACATTTAAGAACGATACATAAAGCCCTTTTTATAGTTTTTCTAACGCTAAGTTTAGCGGTAACTTCCCTCACTTTTCTCTCTCCCATAAGCCCTTTTCCTTCTCAAATTTGGTGCCCTCACTTTTCTCTCCCCATAAGCCTTTTGCCCTCTCAAATTTCATAGGGGTCTTTTCGACGAAACAACAAATAAAAAATCATAATATTTTTTTTCTTCTCTATCCTGCATTTAAGTTTATTTCTCAACAAAAACTCCCCCATAAACTTAAATGCTCCTACTCAATGGTTCCTCCTGCGTCGTTTTCGTTTTCTCGATCTCAGTCGTGGTCTCTTCAACTTTCTCTTCTTTTCTTCAAGCAGCAAAATAGGGTTGTCCTCCTCTGGTAAGACATCATTTGGATTTTCTCGAGAACATCTCATCTGTGACACCACCTCTTCATTTTTTCAGTTCTCAGCTACGCTTGACTCAGACATCACGGCTTCGTTCCATTTACTCAGTTCCCTTCGTAAGTCCACAGCGACCTTTACCGCTAGCATTCTTGTTTCCTCTATCTTCGTTTTATCACAAGTGAGTGTCTCAATCGTGTGTCGTAAATTCACTGTCTCCTGTTGGATTTAATTCAGGTTCACGTCGAGTGAGTTTCTCTGTTGAGTCAGTATCTCTATATCTTTTTTCTCTCTTACTAGCTCATCTACTAAGCCTTCAATCTCCATGAGTAGGACTTTCTCTTTCTACGCACCATCTTCAACTTTCTTCGTAAGATTAGAGATTGTCTTCTCATTCTTTTCCTTCTCCTATTTAAGACAGAAGGAACTCTTACTCAGCTTAGTCACTTCCTTCTCTAACCGTTGAACTTTTGTTTCAAGCTCTTTCTTTTCTTCTTCAATTTTCATCCTCTTTCTTCTTTCTACCTCGAATTGCTTTTCCGGCCATTTGGGCTCTTTGTCTTTGAGCTTGGGCTCTCTGTTCTTCGGTTGTTCATCCTCCTTCGATTTTCTCATCTCTGATACCGTGATTTTGGCAAATCCGCTGCGTATCACCTCATTTCCAACAACTTCCACTACCTCACGACTACCGCCATCATCTTTCGCACTGCCGTCTCCTTTTGTGTTCGGCTCTTTGTTTTGAGCCATCTCCATTTGTTGCCGTTTCCACTTGTTGCGTGATCCAAGGCTAGATTGATGGTTTCTTTCACCTTCTCTTTGGCTCGACAATCTCTGACATAGTGACCCATTCTGCCACAATTGTAACATTTTTCAGAGTTACAATCATTCACGTAATGACCATATTTCTAACATTTAAAGCACTGGACGTTGGAATTGTATCTTTGACCGTGCCCTTGAACACATCCTCTTCCACGCCAATTTTCTTGGCTCGATAGTCTCTTCTCCTTTTAATTTTCTTCGTAATCATTGCTTTGACCACCTTGACAGTTTTTGCGGCTTCAACGACCTCTACCTCGAAAACTTTGAGAGTAGAGTGCCTTTTTATCTTTTATCGATGCCTTCACCTGAAGCGCTTGATCGAGTGGCTCCTCCTTCTGTTTCTTGCGTTGCTCGTGTGCCTCAAGAGAACCGACAAGCTCATCGACTGCGAACTTCGTCAGGTCCTTCGACTCTTCTATGACACACACGACATTCTTGAAGTTGTCGATTAACGACCTCAAGATTTTTTCCACAACCCGCGTCTCGGGTAACATTTCTCCGTTCCGATTTAACTGATTCGTCATGGTCTGTACATGAGTAATGTAGTCAGATACATTTTCTGACTCCTTCATCTTCATGCTCTCCAACTCGCCACGCAGAGTCTGGAGACACACCTGCTTGACTTGGTCAGTTCCTTTGAACACCTTTTCTAGAGTGTCCCACGCTTCTTTTGAGGTAGTTGCCCATGCAAACTTCTCAAAGCCCGACTCGTCAACAGCTCAAAACAGCATGTATAATGTTGCCTTATCCTTTGACCATAATTCCTTTAGCGCCTTGTTTTGCGCCACCGTGTAACCCGTGATATCAATCGGTTCTTCAAAACTGTGATGTCCCACATTGGTTGGGGAGGAGAACAAATCACCCTTTATAAGGGTGTGGAAACATTCCCCTAGCAGACGCGTTTTAAAGCCTTGAGGGGAAGCCCGAAAGGGAAAGCCCAAAGAGGACAATATCTGCTAGCGGTGGATTTGGGTCGTTACTAATAGTATCAGAGCCAGTCACCGGACGATGTGTCGGCCTTCTCGCTGTTCCCCGAAGGGGGTAGACACGAGACGGTGTGCCAGTAAGGACGCTGGGCCCCAAAGGGGGGTGGATTTAGGGGCAATCCCACATCGATTGGATAAAAGAATGAGTGCCAGCGAGGACGCTGGGCCCTGAAGGGGGGTGGATTGTGATGTCCCACATTGGTTGGGGAGGAGAACAAATCACCCTTTATAAGGGTGTGAAAACCTTCCCCTAGCAGACACGTTTTAAAGCCTTGAGGGGAAGCCCGAAAGGGAAAGCCCAAAGAGGACAATATCTGCTAGCGGTGGATCTGGGTCATTACTAATGGTATTAGAGCCAGTCACCGGACGATGTGCCGACCTTCTTGCTGTTCCCCGAAGGGGAGTAGCCACGAGGCGGTGTGCCAGTAAGAACGCTGGGCCCCAAAGGGGGGTGGATTTGGGGGCGGTCCCACATCGATTGGATAAAGGAATGAGTGCGAGCGAGGACGCTGGGCCCCGAAGGGGGGTGAATTGTGATGTCTCACATTAGTTGGGGAGGAGAACAAAGCACCCTTTATAAGGGTGTGGAAACCTTCCCCTAGCAGACGCGTTTTAAAGCCTTGAGGGGAAGCCCGAAAGGGAAAGCCCAAAGAGGGCAATATCTGCTAGCGGTGGATCTGGGTCGTTACTAAAGTCACGACCCAATATTTTACTACGGATCGTGACTAACGACAAGACACAAATGCACAAAGTGATTTAAATATGAAATAAAGAAAATCCTTAAATTCGAATAAAGAATGCAAATAAAAAAAGAAAGACCGGAGTGACGCCCCGGGACAACCCGTTCCTCTGTGACAATCCCCATCTCCATCATGCCCGCCCTTGACCGACTTTTCGCGCTCCTGAAAAAAGGAAAACATAGCAAGGATGAGTATAAAAATTATACTCAGTAAGCCACCTACTTGTAGGCTCTCTTCGCATCTTAACTTGACAGGTTCCCACGGTTTCCTAATTCGGTTCTAGGTCATTTGGTTCTAATCTTAGTCCCTTGGAGCTTGCCCCTTGGGTTTCACCGGTTCATCCTCCTTTCATTAAATGCCTAGAGGTTCCTAATATGGTCGGTATCTCTCTATGAGGTGCTACCTTTACATGACTATCTGGGACTACATGGTAACTAGCTTAGGGGTGTGCTGAATACCCCTACGCCCATATAGTCCCCCTATGGGGGGCGTGACGCAACAAGTTCCCATGCAGCTAATGGGCTATACGACGTGGGGACACATTTCCCATGCGAAATGGCTAAGAGCAGTAAGGACTAATCACGGACCCTTGGTCCTCCCACGAAGCTATAGATACCGTTCTCACGCTACCAATCTATGAACACTCCTGAGGTACCTTGTTGCCGTGGTAAACCGCTAAGTTCCTAGGGGAAAATTAAGTCTGGGTAGAGTGACATATCGCTCCTAACAGTAATTCCCTAAGCTTATCATAGAAATGGGTCCTAGCAATTAACTGAGTGTGCATGCAACCTTCTTCTAACATCATAGTATATAATTCATGCAAACTAGGTATACCGGCTCAACAGGGCGATGACCTCCATCAAGCACCCAGAGCACGAAGTTCGCGCTCAATGGGGCGAATTTGTCCATCAAGCACCCGAAACAGGAATACACAATTCCAACATAAATTAAACGCATGCATACATACGACAGAAGCTTAAAGCATACAGCAACACTCATGTAATTCACCCAATACAATCATAACAATTAATCTGACTAATAATTTACATGGAGAGCTAATCTGAAGCAAAACTACTAGCATGCATGCAATCCAAGCGAATCCTACAAGTATTTCTTCCTAAATACCGGGTGGTGACTTACCTGGTTGACGCGTGGCTTTTTGCTAGCGTTTCTTTGTCCGTGAGGTGTCCAAAAATACTGATTTCTTTATATTAGATCCCTATTCACGAAAAAACAGTATTAGAACTAGAACTTGGGCAAAAATCGGGCAAACAGAAAGCAACCGGGCCAAAACGGTCGTTTCACGCGCGCTCACGCGCCAGTAGTGCTCTGGGAGTGCGAGGGCCACGCGCGCGGGAGGGCGCCAGTCGCAGGCCGCACGTGCGCCTACCACACGTAGCAGTTTCTGTGCAGTCGCGGGTCGGCCGGTCCGGTTCAGCTCGGCTCAGCCCGCGTTTATGGTTTGGCTCGGCTTTGCAGGCGACACGTGTCGTCGCCTCGCTGGAGCTGCGTTGCTCCAGCCGACGGTCGACGCGTGTCCGACGCCTGTCGCCACCCTCCGCCGCTTGCCGGCCGACCCTTTTTTTTTTCTTCTTCTCTGTCCTCGGAAATCCGTAACACATTTCCATCACTGAGAACAAGACGTGGAGTCTAGAGGACATGTCAGAGGAACACCGAGCCATAGGACTCCAACTGAAGCGTAACGAAGAGAGAGAAGTTGTGAAGCACAAGGCCCATCTGTTGGCGAAGGGCTGTTGGAATAAACTTAAATGCTGAAGGTTAGTTTTTGTTTTAAATAAACTTAATGTTAACTTTATTTAATTTGTTATGTTAGGAATGTTAGGATCGCACAACAACGCACACGCTCGATCTAGATGATCACAAAGAGAAGAATAGAGAGAATTGCAAGGAGAACTCTGGCTAAAAGAATTTTGTATTGATGACTTCAGGTATGTACAACAAGAGAGAGTACAGAGAATAGAAAAGTACATTTCAAAGCTTTACTAGACGGGATATATATATGGTTCAGTCTACTAAATATAACTTTACCAGATTTAACCATCTACTATATATAGCTATGTACCATATATAGCTTTACCGGATATAGCTCACCATATATGGCTTTACCAAATATAGCTTTACCGGATATAGCCATTGACCAAGCTATAAAATACAGGGAGCAGACTCCATAACTCAACAATTCTCCCACTTGGAGACTGATCCTACACCATACCAATTAGGGCTTTGCATAGCTTTAATTTTCCAACATCAACACATTTTGTCAACATGTCTGCTGGATTCTTTGCACCCTCTATCTTCTCCAAACACATATCGCCTTCTTCCACTAACCTGCGAGTGAAATGGTACCGTCTTCTAATGTGTTTTGTCCTTGAATGATAGACTGGGTTTTTCACCAACTGTATGGCACTCTGACTATCTGTATAAAGGATCTTCTTGCACTGCTTCCGGCCTAATTCTTCTAGATAGTCTGTCATCCATATCATCTCCTTTCCAGCTTCAGCTATGGCCACGTACTCAGCTTCAGTAGATGAAAGAGCAACGCATTTCTGAAGCTTGGACATCCAACTCACTGCTGTTCCATCTATAGTGTAGATATACCCAGATGTGCTCTTGCTGGAGTCTACATCTCCACTCAGATCAGCATCCACAAAACCTTGCAGAACTACTTTGCCATTGCCATAACAAAGTGTAGTATTGGATGTACCTCTCAGATATCTCAGAAGCCACTTCACAGCTTCCCAATGTTCCTTCCCTGGATTTGCCATGTACTTGCTAACAACTCCCACTGCATGTGTTATGTCAGGTCTAGTGCAGACCATAGCATACATCAAACTCCCAACTGCAGAAGCGTACGGAACTGATGCCATGTGCTCACGTTCCTCAACTGTCTTGGGAGATTGCCCCTTTGACAATTTAATATGATTTGCCAAGGGGGTAGTCCTGGGTTTAGCGTTATTCATCTTGAATTTGGACAACACCTTCTCAATGTACTGCTCTTGGGATAGATTTAATGTGCCAGCAGATCTATCTCGAGAAATCCTCATCCCAAGGATCTGCTTCGCTGCACCTAAATCTTTCATCTCAAATACTGAAGACAAGCTTGCCTTCAGGTGGTTTATCTCCCTCATACTTGATCCAGCAATTAGTATATCATCCACATACAGGAGTAGAAACACATAAGAATCAGTGTATTTCTTGAGGTAGCAACACTGATCCTTTTCACTTCTGTGGAAACCACTCTTGCTCATGAAGGAGTCAAACTTCTTGTACCATTGTCTCGGTGCTTGTTTCAGTCCATACAAGCTCTTATTGAGCTTACACACCATGTGCTCCTTGCTTGGAGCTGCAAATTCTTCGGGTTGTTGCATATAGATCTCCCCATCTAGATCTCCATGTAAAAATGCCGTTTTTACATCCATTTGCTCAAGGTGCAAATTCTCCGATGCAACAATACTCAGTAGAATTCGGATAGTAGTTAATTTCACAACTGGAGAAAAGATCTCAGCATAATCAATGCCTTTTCTTTGTGAATATCCTTTAACTACTAACCGAGCCTTAAACCTCCTTCTGCCATCTGGTTCAACCTTGATTTTGAACACCCATTTGTTCAACAGAGCTCTCTTTCCTGTAGGCAACTCAGTCAGCACCCACGTATTATTCCTTTCAAGTGAGCTCATCTCATCATCCATGGCTTGCTCCCACTTAGTTGAATCTTCCACTTGTAGGGCCTCATCAAAGGACTCTGGTTCTCTTTCGTCAGTCAGCAACAGATAGTGTAATGAGGTTGAATATCTGTCTGGTGCTCTGGTAGTTCTGGATCTTCTCAACACCTGTTCAGGTGCAACTTGCTCCACGTCTGGTTCTTCAGCAATAGGATCAGCCACGTCTGGTTTTTCAGCAATAGGATCAAGAGTTTCTTGAGCTTCTGTTGTACCATCACTGTGTGAATTTTCTTGCCACTCAAATTCAACTCCCACTTGCTTCGTAGTCTCAGAGTTTATCTTCTCTCTGTCCTTGTACATGACATTTTCATCAAAGGTCACATCACAGTGTCTTAGGATCTTCATATTTTTCTCATCCCAAAACCTATACCCGAACATGTCAGAGCCATAGCCTATGAAGTAGCATTTCACAGCCTTAGCATCAAGCTTATCTCTCTTCTCTGGATCAACATGAACATACGCAGTACAGCCAAAGGTTCTCAAGTGAGAGTACTTGAGTTCTTTTCCTGTCCATACTTCTTCGGGCAATTGGAACTTCAAGGGTACTGACGGCCCTCTATTAATCAAATATGCTGTTGTGTTCACAGCATCAGCCCAGAATGTCTTTGGCAATCCAGAATGAATCCTCATGCTTCTTGCTCGCTCATTCAAGGTTCTGTTCATCCTTTCTGCAATACCATTTTGTCTTGCCTTACCGGGAATTGTTCTTATTAATCTAATTCCCTCAGCTGCACAAAATGTTATAAACTCTGATTTGTTGTACTCTCCTCCATTGTCAGACCTCAGGCATTTGATCTTCAAGCCGGTCTGATTTTCAACTTCAGCTTTCCACTTCTTGAAGGTGGTAAACACATCTAACTTGTGTTTCAGAAAGTAAACCCATACCTTCCTGCTGAAGTCATCGATGAAGGTGACGTAGTACCTTGATCCACCAAGTGATGAAACTGGAGATGGTCCCCAGACGTCTGTATGGACCATTTCCAACCGCACTTTCTTCGGTTCTCTGGCAGCCTTTGTGAAACTAACTCGTTTCTGTTTGCCCATAACGCAGCTCTCACAAAGACCCATATCAACAGATTTTAAGCCTTCTAAAGCTCCTTTCGCAGTCAGCATCTTCATTCCTTTGACACTCATATGTCCAAGTCTATTGTGCCATAGACTTGAATTGGAAGCACTCTCAGCAGCAGCAGTCATGTTTATACACTCTGCAGTAGTGTATAAGGTTCCGGATTTTGTGCCACGCGCAACAACCATGGCGCCCTTCACAATCTTCCAGGAACTCTTTCCAAACTCTGCTGCATAGCCTGTGCTATCCAACTGACCAATAGAGATCAGGTTCTTCTTGAGACCAGGAATGTATCTGACATCTTGTAATGTCCATTGATTTCCTGCTGGAGTTTGTATTGAGACATCTCCCTTTCCTTCAATCTCCAAGGTTTTATTGTCGGCAAGATACACCTTCCCGAAATTTCCTGATTTGAAATTTCGAAACAATTCCTTACTTGGAGACGAATGGAACGATGCACCTGAATCCAAAATCCAGGATTCAGCTGGGCTATCCACACTAAGGATTAAAACGTCCTCAGCATCTTCTGTTGTGTATATAGAATCATCATCATCTTCAGATTTATGATTCTGCTTCTTCTTTAGCTTTGTACAATCTGTCCGAAAGTGTCATTTTCTCCCACAGCTCCAACACGTTACGTTGGGTTTGTTTGGAGATTTTTCCCGGTTCTGTGATTTTGAACGCCCATGTTTGTTTGAGCTCTTTGATTTGCTTCTTCCCCTTCGATCAACACTGAGAGCATTGCCTGATGAATCTCCAGTTTCCCGTTTGCGAATACTTTCGCTGAGAACTACATCTCGAATTTCATCAAACTTCAGTTTATCAGATCCTCGGGAACTGCTGATTGCGGTAACAACAGTATCCCATGACTCGGGTAAGGATGACATCAAAATCAACGCTTTAATTTCATCTTCGAAATTAATTTCCACCGAACCCAGTTGACTTATGATCATATTGAATTCATTTATATGATCCGCAACACGTCCATCTTCAGACATCTGTAGATTGAACAATCTACGCATCAAATACACCTTGTTCATAGCCGACGGTTTTTCATACATATTTGACTGCGCCTTCATCAAATCTGACGTTGTCTTCTCCTTGATGATGTTAAACGCCACGTTTCTGGATAGCGTCAACCGGATCATCCCTAAGGCTTGTCGATCCTTGAGCTTCCACTGTTCCGTGGTCATGGTATCCGGCTTCACCCCCAACAGAGGTTCGTGAAGATCTTTCTGGTACAGATAATCTTCAATCTGCATCTTCCAGAAACCGAAATCGGATCCATCGAACTTCTCAATTCCAATCTTTGAACTTTCCATCTTCACAGATCGTGGTGAATTTTGCCTTGCTCTGATACCAGTTGTTAGGATCGCACAACAACGCACACGCTCGATCTAGATGATCACAAAGAGAAGGATAGAGAGAATTGCAAGGAGAACTCTGGCTAAAAGGATTTTGTATTGATGACTTCAGGTATGTACAACAAGAGAGAGTACAGAGAATAGAAAAGTACATTTCAAAGCTTTACTAGACGGGATATATATATGGTTCAGTCTACTAAATATAGCTTTACCAGATTTAACCATCTACTATATATAGCTATGTACCATATATAGCTTTACCGGATATAGCTTCACCATATATGGCTTTATCAAATATAGCTTTACCGGATATAGCCATTGACCAAGCTATAAAATACAGGGAGCAGACTCCACAACTCAACAAGGAAAACGTTATTTTGGGGAATGATGGCAGGGGTCATGAGAGTTTCTCTCACCCTATTATTAGTAATTGAAAAGTATAAATACCTAATCCATTTCGTGTAAAATTAGAGCAAAAGCAGAGACCAATAGAAAAGGTTTTTCAGTATTCTGTATCTCCTTATCTCTCCTCTCTCGACATCTCCTCCACAAATACGCAAGTAGTATTTTCACAAAGCGATATCGGAGTGTTCTATTGTTAGTGTGTGTGAGATTACTTCACAGATTCGTGAGTCTTATTTTAACAAATTGGTATCAGAGCTATTTCACAAATTGGTATTAGAGCCGATGGCAAATGTGATGGGTCAAATGCCGCTATCACGATTAATGAAGACAAACTACGAGAATTAGTTCATCCAAATGAAAGCTCTTCTCGGTTCTCAAGACGCATGGGAGGTGGTCGAAGAAGCTTTCGAAGAACCAAAGGATACCATTGGTTATACGGCAGTGCAAAACAAGGCGCTAAAAGAATTGCAATCAAAGGATTAGGTGGCATTATACATGCTATTCCGGGCCGTTGACGAGTCGGGCTTTGAGAAGATCGCCAGAGCAACTACTTCAAAAGAAGCGTGGGACACATTAGAAAAAGTGTTCAAAGGAACCGACCGAGTCAAGCAAGTGCGTCTCCAAACTCTGCGTGGCGAGTTGGAGAGCTTGAAGATGAAGAAGTCAGAAAGTGTATCTGACTACATTACGCACGTACAAATAGTGGTAAACCAACTAAATCGAAACAGAGAAATGTTACCCGGACACGGGTTGTGGAGAAGATCTTGAGGTCGTTAACCGACAACTTCGAGAATGTTGTATGTGCGATAGAAGAGTCAAAGGACCTAACGAAGTTCACGATCGATGAGCTCATCAGTTCTCTTGAGGCACACCAGCAACGTAAGAAGAAGAAGGAGACATTCGATCAAGCACTTCAAACCAAAGCATCAATAAAAGATGAAAAGGTACTCTACTCTCAAAATGTTCAAAGTAGAGGTTGTGGTCGTGGAAGTTGCAGAAATGGTTGAGGTGGTCAAGGTAGCAGTTATGAAGAACATTATAAGGAGAAGTGACAGTCGGGCCAAGAAAATTGGCGTGGAAGAGGACGCAGTCATGGATGCGGTCAAGGATATTATTCCAACATCTAGTGTTATAAATGTCAAAATTACGATCACTATGCAAACAATTGTAACTCCGACAAATGTTAGAATTGTGGCAGAATGGGTCATTTTGCAAGAGATTTTTTAGTCGAGGAAAAGGTGGAAGAAACGATCAACCTAGCTTTGGATGACGCAACAAACGAAGGCATTCTCTTGATGGCCCAAAATGAAGAGTTGAAAACAAAAAAAACACGGCGGTGCGAAAGACGATGGCAGTAGTCGTGAGGCGGTGGAAACTGTTGGAAATGAGGTGATACGCAGCGGATTTTGTGAAATCACGATATCGGAGACGAGAAAATTGAAGAAGGATGAACAACTGGATAACAGAGAGCATGAGCTCGAAGAGAGAGAGCTCCAATGGCAACAAAGAGAATTTGAGGAAGAAAGAAGAAAAAGGATGAAAATGGAAGAAGAAAAGAAAGATTTAGAAATGAAGATTGAGAGGCTAGAGATGAAAGTGGAAAATGTCGTTGTGGACTTGCGAAGGGAATTGAGTAAATTGAAAGAAGTTTTGACGTCCGAGTCGAGCGTGGATGAGAATGGGAGAAATGAGGAGTTGGTGTCTCAAATGGGCTGTTCTCGAGAAGCTCCAAATGAAGTCTCATCAGAAAAGGACAAGTTTAGTTTGCTGCTCAAGGACAAGGAGAGGAAATTGAAGAAACCACGATTGAGCTCGAGAAAACGAAAACAGCGCAAGTGGAATCGTTGAATATAGCATATAAGTTTATGGGTGAGTTTTGTTAGAATAAACTTAAATGCTGAAGGTTAGTTTTTGTTTTAAATAAACTTAATGTCAACTTTAGTTAATTTGTTACACTGTGAAAACTAATTTGGAAAAGTCCATTGAAAGAAAAGGGCGAGAGTTCTTTTAGGAAATGATGGCAGTTGTCATGAGAGTTTCTCTCACCTTATTGTTAGTAATAGAAAAGTATAAATACCTAATTTATTTCCTGGAAAGTCGGAGCAAAAGGGAGCAAAGAATTACAGAGCAATAGAAAAGGTTTTTCAGTATTCTTTGTCTCCTTGTCTCTCCTCTCTCAACATCTCTTCACAAATATGCGAGTAGTATTTTCACAAAGCGGTATCGGAGCATTCTATCGTTAGTGTATGTGAGATTACTTCACAGATTCGTGAGTCTTATTTTAACAAGGGTTACGTCTAGAAGCAAGGAGTGGACTTCGAAGAGGTATTCGCTCCGGTGGCAAGGTTGGAATCTATTCGCCTATTGCTGGCGATCGTGGCACATCATTTCTAGGAGGTCCACCACATGAACGTGAAGTCTGCTTTCCTCAACGGAGAGCTGAAGGAGACCGTCTACGTTCGACAACCACCTGACTTCCTAGACAACAACAACCTCGACAAGATACTGCACCTGCACAAGGCACTCTACGGGCTTCGGCAAGCACTGGAATGGGAAGCTCGACAGTACCCTTCTGTCGCTGAAGTTCAAGCGCTGTGCCTCTAAGCATGACATGTACACGCACGACCACGACAAGCAGTGGCTGATCGTGGGAATGTACGTCGATGACCTCATAATCACTAGAGGTGACATGGAAGTTCTTGGGAGATTCAAGAAGGAGATGTCAAAGAACCTTAAGATGAATGATCTCGACGTGCTCAGCTACTACCTCGGCATCGAAGTGCAACAGAGTACTACCGGCATCACCATCTGTCAAGGTGCGTACGCAAAGAAGCTATTGGACACAGCTGGACTAGCGGACAGTAACCCTACAAGGACACCAATGGAGGCCCGACTCCAGCTAAGGAAGGCCGGCACTACGACAGCAGTCGACTCCACCAATTACCGCAGCATTGTTGGGACCCTACGCTATCTAGTAAACACACGCTCTGACCTTGCTTATTCTGTTGGATACGTGAGTAGGTTTATGGAAGCATCTAAGGAGGAGCATCTAGTGGCTGTCAAGCGCATCCTGCGTTATGTAGCCGGAATCAGAGGCTAGGGTGTGAGATACTGCACAGGGAGAGGAAAGAAGAAGCTTGAGCTGGTCGGCTACAGTGATAGTGACATGGTCGGTGACGTTGATGATCGTAAGAGCACCAGCGGGATAATTTACTTCCTCTCAGGCGGCGCAATCTGCTGGCAATCAACTAAATAAAGGGTAGTTGTTTTGTCTTCTTGCGAAGCAGAATACATTGTCGTTTCGATGGCAGCAACACAGGGGGTCTGGCTTGCGCGATTGGTGGAAAACTCATCGGAAGAGAAGACGATCCACCAATACTATACGTGGACAACAAAGCTACAATCTCTCTGATCAAAAATCCAGTTTTGCTGCCCGGAGCAAGCACACAGAAATTAGATTCCACTACATCTAGTAATGTGCAGACCGGGGGCACATCAAGATTGATTTCATCCGAACAGAGGAACAACTTGGAGACATTTTCACCAATCTCTGGCATTGGTGAAATTTGAAGAACTAGGCTTGAAGATCGAAGTTCAAACAATAAGGTAGATATATACCACAGGGATTTAGGAGGAGATTGTTAGATAAATCCCTATTTTTAGGTTAAGAATTTCTATTTTTTTTGTTAAAGTCACTTAATTAGAGTGAGTGGAATATACGTCGAGTGGGAGAGCTTTAATTGAGTCACCACTTCTTTCCATTTTTAGGATACAATGGTTATTTAAATATGACAATTGAATGAGAATAAAATCATCGGGTCTTTAGGCAGAATTTGAAATGTTGTCTCTCTCTTTGTTTTTCTGTTATTTTCTTCTTCCAAGATTTTTCTTTGATTTTTTTTCCTCATCAATGATTTCCTTCCGTCAAAAACAACATAATCTTCAGGAGAATAGTTACTATGTATTAAATTGATAAGAAAGTTTATGAAATTTGGTAGTGTTTTCTCCCTATAAATACTCTCACATATACCCTTTATTCATAACAAAAAAAAAAAAAAAAAAAAAAAAAAAAAAAAAAAAAAATTTGAAAAGCATAATATTTAAGATTCCTTACAAAGAAATTCTCCCCTCAAGTTGTTCTTACTGCTTCAATTATTCGTTTGGTTGTACTTCAAGGTTAAAACTAACATATGATATCAAAGCTAGGATGCCGAAACAAATGTCGTCACCACAAAAAGTCGCTCGAAGAGATGTGAAAACGATAAAAAGAAAAATAAGGGAAGTGTAACGCTCTAGTACCCATTACTCACGAAAAGTAACTACACACATGGTCGATAAAGTTGTGTGTTAATCTACAGGCACAAGGTGTGTGGGACACCATCGAGAATGGTGACAACGTTAGGGAATGTAAGGACAGGATAAATTTTGTTGTCATCTACCAAATAATGCAAACAATGATGCAAACAAAAGTAACATAGGAAATGATGCAAACAATGGATATGAGTGTTGAACAGGTCAAGGAAACAAAGGTGCAGACGTTGAAGAGTGAGTTTGAGGCATTCGCACAAAGGACGGTGAATCAATAGACGAATTTTCCATGAAGTTGATGATGAGCGTCATCGGTATATGTTCGTTAGGTGACAAGGTGGAGAAGATCTCTGCCGTCAAGAAGTTCCTTCAAGTTGTCCCACAAAATTCATGCAGAATGTTACTTCCATTAAGTAGTTCGACTACCTCAAGAACATGTTGGTTGAGAAGGTCATTGGTCGTCTTAACCTTGATGAGGAGAGACTTCGTGGTTACGGAAACAGAGAGGAGGAGAAACATTTCTTACTCACATACGAAGAGTGGCTCACATAGACGAAAAAGAAAGATGCAACTGATTCTTCTTTTTTAGGCACAGAGGGAAGCGATAGCTAGAACAAGAAAAACAAAGGTCGTGGCCGCACCGGCAGAAGAAAGATGGGATTGATTCTTATTTTCAGCTATAAAGATGAAGAATTCATTCTCTTCCTTATAAATGAAGAATTCATTCCCTTCAAATACATAAGTTCAGTTAACAAAGCTTTACATACATTGTGTTGGTGTGATTGGGGTCTCCAACTACTTCTTAGCCGTGATTTTGCTAGAGTAGCGCAAGAGACTACATAGAATTAGCAGACGCAAGGGTCGTTCCCTCATGTGTCACCATCTCATTGTAAGACTATTAGGGCTAAGTCGACTATCCTAGTAGTTTATCTATGCAGAGGATAGACTCCATGATGTATGTTAGCATATTAGAGTTGGAATTAAGGCGATATACATTAGAGTGTGACCATCTAAATTATCCCTGAGTTTAACAACATCTTAGCTTGTTAACGAACTCTGAAAGACTAACAATTTAGTAGAACCTTGTTACAAGGTCTAAGTGTTAAATAGTTAGAAGTTTGTCCTATGGAAACTTGAAGTAAATAGAGACATAACAATATAATCTAAACATTCCACCCCAATTTGATAATCCAAATGTGAATCCCATGTTTATAGAATCATGGTTAAGTATATGAACTGTCCTGAGCTGCATAAGGTTCATTGCGTACTTATATGTTGAAAGGAGCACTTTAAGGCTTAGTTGAGTGAAGGCTAGACATCAATGAGGGACGAGTGTCTTGGTCCTACAGTTATCCGGTATCAAGTATTGCACACAAGTTGTATTTCTAAACCAAAAACATGGAGAGAAATCCGTAGAGGATTATGAGTAATTCACCCAGATATCTCATTTCTCTCTAAGGGCAAGAAGATGAAACGATTTATTATGGGTTAGTTTGGTAGCAACTCATGCCTCTATTGATTATGTTATGACACTTTGGGTGAGTGAGAATGATTTTTGTAGCTGATTTAATATTAATATTATTATTATATGTTTCCAAAATAAATAAATACAAAATCTTGGAGAAAATAGTCAACCTAACTTGTTTTAAAATACATTAAAATAAAATTTTTATAAATTTAGAGATATTTTGTTCTGTATAATTTAAGTTTAAAATAAATAAAAGCTAGAACACCGGAAACTTAACCAAGGAGAAGCTCTGAGTTTGACCTAATGAAAAATTGTGTAAACACGTGGCTGCAACCGTCCACTAATCCAATAGGCGAATTCTGTAATTTGGCATTTTGGGCAAAATGGGAAAAAGCGGGAGCCGTTTCTTTGCTGCGAAGATTTCTTCGCGTTGAGTGGGTGGAGGAAAGTGTATTGATGGGAATTTACCATTCTCTCCCTCTCATCGCCTCATTTTATATTAATTCTATATTCATATTTATTTAAAACTTGTAATATTTATTTTATATTAATTATAATCCTGGTCATTTCTTAATCTAATTAGCGAATACATTTGCGAAAGTTTATCATTAATGCTTTTAAAATAAAGGGATAGATTTATCCATTCAATTCAAAATAAGAAATTAAAATTTTTATATATATTTTTTTATAAAGGCAAGATTATCCATTGCTTTGGAAATGTGGAGGGCTGCTTGAAAAAGGAAAAAATAAAAAAATAAAAAAAGAAAAAGGAAAAAGTGAAGGAAATTACAACGTGGGCGCAACCGCACAGGATTACAGCTTTCAACTGTTTTGCACTTTGGATTCACGTGACTGGACCAGAATTATCCAATTTAGGGATATTTTAGGAATTTAAGGCCAAAAGGTAAGGAAAGGTCAATTTCATTGGACAAACACCGACGGAGAAGCATGAAGCAACTTCACTACCTACAACGACTCGAATCCCACTGCTCCAAAACGCCGTCGTAACATTCTCCATTCCCCATTAAACCACTCACCTTCGTCTTCATCCCCCTTTCTTACGTACGGCCTACAATATCCCCTCTGCACAAAAAAAAAAAAAAAAGAACCCATTTCTCCCTTCACTGTTCCACAGATATTAATCCCTCGCCGGTCAACTCCCTTTCTCTCCGATCCCTCAATCTCCAAACTTCACTCACAACCCCTTCATACTTCATCGGAGAATTCATCCCACCGGTGGACCTCCGGTACCAGCTGCGGCGATCCCACAATCCGATCCACTCAACCCTTTCTTCTATTTCGGCAGAATCCTTCCATTTCTCTTTATGTGATCGGACTCCATCGGAGACTCTCAAGGATGGATCGGTCGACGATTACTGTGGGGCCGGCCATGGATATGCCGATTATGCACGACAGTGACCGCTACGATTTTGTTCGGGATATCGGCTCCGGGAACTTTGGGGTCGCCAGGCTGATGAGGGATAAGCATACCAAAGAGCTCGTCGCTGTCAAGTATATCGAGCGAGGCGATAAGGTCAATGCTGTATTGCTAATTTACTCTTATTTTTTTCTGCTTTATGTGAGCTTCTCGAGCTTAATCTTTCACTTTCTTTCTCTTTTTTGGTGATGGTTGTTCCCCTTGGGTGTTTTTAGCTTCCATTGCTACATCGACTTACGGTTGTTTGTTCTGTTCTACTTTTAATCATTGGGTGCTTTCACGACTCTTTTTTCTTTTAAACTCAACACAAATATCTTGTGATTGGTGCTTTTCTTTTTTTATCTGTTATTTGGGAATTTGAAATATCTCAATTTGGATTTTGGGATTTGCCTTCCCATTACTCAGCTTTCTTTTTCCTTCTTTTAACTCTTTATGTATTTTTGGAAATTTCTTTTCCAACTTGAGAACTAGCTGTAGTAACTGATGCGTATAAGGATGAAATTCATCGCCGATGATTATATAGTTGTTCCTTTTCTCGTAAACTGCGGTCGAGGAAGATGAGCTATGTTTTTGTCCAGTTCTTTTTTTCTATTTTAAATTCTGAAAATTTATATGAACAAGCATGTTATTTAATGCTCCTAGCTCTTTCGACCTTTCTTTAGCTATCCGAGCTCCCGTATTTCAGGCATGAACTTGCTCTATTTCGGGTAGTTGAGTAATGGTTTGTTTGAGGATTGGCATGTTCTTATATGTTAATAATTGAACTATTCAGTTACAAAAGAACAGAACCCACCAAGGATCTTTTGATAAGATAAATCCACCGGAGAAAATCTTCAATGACAATTTCACTTGGGATTTTGCTTTTTTGGCTCTTAATTAGATGGTGTTCTCATTCCAATGCTTTATTGGCTTTTCTCTTTATGATATTAATTTGAATTCGTCACCTTTTTTTTCCAATTAAAAGTGTTGTTTCTTGTTAAAATAATAATAATGGTAATAACAATTATAGTTAGTGGGGTAGTTCTCATTCAAAGGCTATGTGGATTATGTTTCTCTTCTTAATTCTTATGAAGCTATGTCTTGTAGATAGATGAAAATGTTCAGCGAGAAATCATCAATCACAGGTCACTGAGGCACCCTAACATAGTCAGGTTCAAAGAGGTAGTCTTAACTTTAAGCTTTTTTTTTTTAAAATTATTATTATTATTATTTTTTAAACATTTTCTACCTCTGGATACTGCTGTGATGTATGAAGGTCATCTTGACCACTACCCATCTTGCAATTATAATGGAATATGCATCCGGAGGAGAGCTCTTTGAGCGTATAAGCAATGCAGGACGCTTTAGTGAGGATGAGGTCTTGATTCTTGAATTTACCTTTTATTTTTTTTTCTATTATTTCTCTCTTCTCAGGCATTTGATCTATTACTGTTCTTGGTGTAGGCTCGCTTCTTCTTTCAACAACTTATATCCGGAGTCAGCTACTGCCATGCAATGGTACTTCAACTGTTATATGCATCTTCAATCCTTATCATCTTCTTTTGTAAAGTCCTATCCTTTAAGGTAAGTGGATTTTTTTTTTCTTAACTTTTTTTATTTGCTTTTATTGGTGAAGCAAGTGTGTCACCGGGATTTGAAATTGGAGAACACTTTACTGGATGGAAGCCCAGCCCCTCGTTTGAAAATATGCGACTTTGGCTACTCAAAGGTATTGATCACATGAACTTTAGCTGATACTTAAATCTTTACTCCTGTATAATTGTTCAGCTGTATGGAATGCCTTTCTGTTTTGTCCCCTTTTATAACTTAGTTTTGAGTATATTTTCTTGTTTAGATGTCAGCTAACCTTTTATGTTTCTCTTGAAGGTTGATGTGCTCTTTTAAACTTGTTTTATGTTCATTTTCTAGATAAGATTTGAATCTATATTTAGTTCTATCTATCAGATTCTAAGCTTCATGGCTGCGGAAGGTCTGTGGTTGGGTAGTCTGATTTAATCTTATTCATTGACTTTATTTTCATATTAGTCTCGATGTAAAGATTGTCATGTTGAATCAATTCTTTCAAATTATCGCTATGTGGCTTCATCACGATGGAATGCTGATATTCATTATATCCTCCAGTCATCTGTGCTCCATTCACAACCAAAGTCAACTGTGGGAACACCTGCATACATTGCTCCAGAAGTGCTCTTAAGGCAAGAATATGATGGAAAGGTAAGATTCTTCTATATTACTTCTGGATATCTTCAATGTGGTGTCTGATGTCTGCGTTTTACGGATGGATGAATTCTTAACTACCGATTTCTGAACAACAGTTTGGAATATGCCTCATCCGTCTCTATCCAAAAGATCTACGGCCCCACGTGGGTAAACTTTATGGATCATGAATGGGACCAACTCTTTTGATCAATGAAAAATTTTCGCTTACAAATGTTTAAATCATGCCACTTTGATTCTTTCTTTCGATATTTTGGCATTGTTATAGGCATATAGCCTCATCTCTTCTAGCTCGTTCAACTTCAGTTTGCGTGCTTCACCTGCCACATGGATACCTAAATTCAGCTTTTTCATTGCGCAATCAGCTTTGTATTCTGAAAATCTGAGACATGTCTTCCTATATGCTGTTCTCAACCTATCCAACTAGAGCCCTTGCTTAAGTTGGACACAGTTTAGGTTAGTGGCAGTGAAAAATTGCTAGTCTTTTTCGGCTGTACTTCGGGTGCTCAAATCATCAAAATCAATTCCTAGCTCCTTCATATTAAATTGGATGATGATGCAACTTGTATGGTCAAAAGCTTTGGTCAACTTCACTGATGAAAGATGAATAACCTATAAGCTTGCATCTCAGAAATAGATTCAATTACGATATTTGCAAATGCTTATAAGTACTTCTCCTACAAGCTGTACTAATTTTCCAGGTTCTAGTTGGTTGCTGTTTGTTTCCTACCAACTTTGGCCATCCTTTTGTCATTTGATGGGTGGCCTTCTTCTTTCTTCCTTTTTTCTTCTCCCTTTTAATTAGCTATGAATTGGGAAATGGTGGTCTTCAACCCTCATATCCCCTTGACTCAAACCATTTCAGTTCTGAATATCTTGTGAACTGTAGGTCAAACCTGTATCTGACTGCTTTATGTTTTTCTTTTTCTTTTGTTTTCTTTTTTGGTTCAAGAATGAAAGATACACAACTGGGCAAATACAGAGAATAGCCCAAGGCAAAAGGATCCTGGACAAAAAGCCAAAAGCCTCTACAAAAGAGGCTCCAATTACTTAAAATAAGATGAAAAGGATAACTATAAACCAAGGGGGAGGTTTTGAACCTAATCGAAGACATAACATTTCCGCATGACATGACATGTGTCTGCTTTGTTGTTGTTATTGAAACAGTAACATTGAATTCTCAATTCTCATCCTTGTCAATACCGGTTCAATCTTTCCCGACAAATTAACATGTTACACGAATTTTTATTCCAAGCTTAAATTTATATTATATTCTTAGTTGAAAGAACATATAAATTATGTAATAGACTTAACGGTGTTACAAACTGATCATGCCTTGAAATTACACATTATGGTAGCTGTATCGAAGTCTATAGACAGTTTTGTTCTTCATTGTGGATTACATCTTGATTGTCAAATAAACTTGTAAGTACTTACTGAACTTCATGCACCACACTACATCTTAGCTAGATTGTAGTTGGACTTTGAAAAACATTGTAGTTAGACTTTGAAAAACATTGTATTGTAAGTACTTACTGAACTTCATGCAACACACTACATCTTAGCTAGATTGTAGTTAGACTTTGAAAAACATTGTATTTTGATTCTGTAACGCAACATCAGATTGCAGATGTATGGTCATGTGGAGTGACCCTTTACGTAATGCTTGTTGGAGCCTATCCTTTCGAGGATCCTGATGAACCAAAGGATTTCCGAAAGACCATACAAGTATGAAATATTGTCCTATTATTTGTTCTTCTCTGATTTGAAAATGCATGAACTCAAGATTCTTCTACTGGTTCGTCGCAGCGAATCCTAGGTGTCCAGTATTCGATTCCCGATTGTGTTCAAATATCTACTGAGTGTCGCCATCTGATATCAAGGATTTTTGAGGCAGATCCTGCAACGGTACGACTACCAAAATAACTTGTTTTTTTGTGCTATAGTATGAAGAGTATTTATTATTCTTATTTATATATCCCGGTTCTGCTATTTCCTCAAAATATCTCAAATCGGTCATATTTTTGCAACAACACTTTGAAATCTCCTGGCCAGGGATTTCTATCTCATGCTTTTAGTGGGAGGTCTTTTTCTTTGAGCCGTCCTGCCTGGGATGTGTTGGATTGGTTGCTTTTCCTTGGTCTGAAACATTGGACTCATCATGCCCAAGTTTTCATAGCTTATTTGAACAACCTTTCTGACTTCATTTTGCCAAATTACTTCCGTTACTTGAGTAATTATAAAGGTTTCTTTTTTTGAAACTTGATATTACATTGCACTGAGCACTAAGATTTTTTGACGAGTTATTTTCTTTCTTTCTTTTTTTTTTTTTTTTTACTTTTTTGTTTTCCCAACTGTTTTTAGGATTGAGATTGGATTACTTGGATTGAGGTTATTATCAACAAAAGCATGATTTTGAGAGATTAACTTCGTTTACTCTAAAAATCAATCAGAAGCAGTCACCTAAACATATTTTCACTGCATTTGTGTTGTAATAATAAGAAATCAGATAGCTTTTTCAAAATAGAGTCTAGACAAGTCCTAAACATCTGCAAATTCTAATATAGTAATTTAATTCTCGGAATCATTTTTCTACAGAAGAATATAGACATTTTCACATAAAATTAGTCACTGACTGAATCAGCAACTCAACCTTTTGTCGATTTGGATTGCAACTTCAAACCCAAGCAGAATAATTAGTTTTTTGAAATTTGTATCTCTGTAGTTCTATATTGTTTAAGTTTCAGCATCGAGAAACTCCATCTCATCCAACAACGGCTCATATTTACTCTCTTTCATGTGTTTACACGACAGAGAATCACTATTCCTGAGATTAAGAACCATTCCTGGTTTTTGAAGAATCTCCCATCGGACTTGATGGATGAAAACACAATGGGAAATCAATTTGAAGAGCCTGATCAACCGATGCAGAGCCTCGATACAATAATGCAGATAATTGCTGAAGCCACAATACCGGCTGTTGGTTCACATGGCCTTATGTGCATGACAGATGACCTTGAAATGGATTACGACGACGACATGGACGATCTGGATGATGAATCTGAGCTCGATATAGAAAGCAGCGGTGAAATAGTGTATGCACTTTGACAATTGATATCAAAGTGCAGAAATGAAGAATTATGGGACTTTTCTCTTGGGACTGGTTCTGACTTTGAAAGAATTTGTTAAGAGGAAGACTACATTAGCTAGCTTGTTCTCATCAGTTTGTAGATTATATTTAAGTACTCCAGGTTTGCCTCCTCCTTTGGATTATGCCACGTCAATAAAACGCAGCTATTAATCCGCGTTGTTGGAAAAGATTTAAAGGCTGAGTTATGAAGAAGACAGGTTGGGACGAAAGTAGAATGCTGTTAAAAGGTCAGCCAGTTGAACTTGGTGTTGCTATTGCTTTTGACATTGCCTTTGTATTTGTTTGTGGTTGTTATTTGGCATGAATTTATGTACAAAAGTTATGGAGTTTCTGTGTTATGATTTATCCCTTTCAGGCGTTGCTTCTTAAGTTATGGACTATCTTTCTAGTTGCACCACAAACAAAAAATAGATAGAGGCATTAGAAGGAATAGGGTATGTGGATTCATCTCCAGTTTTGGTTGATCAAATAAAGCCCCTTTATATTTCTGTAGCTACTTTTCATGAAAAACTGCTCCTTTCCCCAAGCAACTGCTATTCTCTGAAGTGTCTAATTTGTTGCTCTTGCAGTAGTGAGTTCCTTGAACTTGTGAGCCCTTCAACACCCTCAATGCTCCTCCACTTTGTTTTCCTTTCAAGAGTTTGTTAGGTTTGTCCAGGAAACTAGTTCTTTATTTTTTGTGGTTTTTGAGTTTTTTGAGTTGTGAAATTTCCTATTTATTCCTGCATTTTAAATATAAATTGTATCCAACTCCAAAACAAAGTTATATGAAAAGAAATATAACCAAAATAGTGCTTAGGTTGGTGATCAAATTTTTATATATGGTACTACGTGATGTGCAATTATTAGTGGCAATCAATCCTCGATGTCACGATCATGCTTGTGCAAGGCTTGTTACCTATAGTCGTGTGCCAGATGTCATGACCATGCTTGTCTAAGGTGTGTTGTATGTTGCCACATGTCTGTTCCAAATCCATTTTACTTGTTTCCATGTTAGCTATGTCTTTATTATTTTTGTTATGTCAATTTAGGGGTGTATGACTGTTTGCCAAAATCACGTCAAAATTTGTCAAGACTAAAATGCCTCAAAATGTACTCTAGGAGGATGCGACTAGTTGTTTGGTAACCTAGGGTATTCGCTATCAAAGTCATAGTTGTTCCTTATTTGCTTGCTAGCCTAACATTGCTTTCTTAAATCGATTTTTAAACATTTTCTCAAGAACGGGGCCAAAGACTTGAGCATACGTCACTCATGCCAATAACAACTCAAACTCTAGTAGGCTGACTTAGTTGAGAGTGAGAGTATGTGTTGCACAATCGTGTTGCAGAGTCGTGACAAAGTGCAATTGTGATAGTATCAAAGTCTAATCGATCTTATACTCTTATACCCTATTCCCGGCCCTGATGGATGTAAATAGGTGTTGTTTCTTTCTCCTTCACCTATGAGCTCTTGTCTTATTCTATTCTAAGCTGTTACATTTATTTGTAAAGAAGACCCATTTCTTGAATTTGAGTTAATAAACATTTCCACTACAAACGGTATGTCCTAGGTTCACCAATTAGTAGAGATCTTAAAACAACTGGGCATGTCCTAGGTTCACCAATTAGTAGAGATCAAAGAGTAGATGCTCTACCTAAGTGAAGTCCCTGATGGTTTGAGATTTTTAAAATCTTGCGCAAGATCACTAAAGTGGTAGGCCGCCTCGAGGAAGTGCCCATCCATAAATTGATATTAAGAGTTGAGACCCTAGTAGACAAGGCCACAAGAGCGGGTGACTTCGAGCGTGGGATAGCTCGATAGCCTTTGTTGCCCAAATGGAGGAACATATATAGGGCTTAGACAATGCCCAAAAAATGGTTGTTCAGATAGTCTCATAAATAAGACGTAAGAGTAGTCCTTGATGTGGTCTAAGGCTGAAGTGTCTAAACCCCAAGTTAAACTTGACCATGAGAGAGGTTGGGAACCAAACCCCAAGGGTGCAGTCTAATATAACAAGGTAAATGTCCAAAAGCCTAAGCATTTCTATGGAGTTTAAGATTTCAAGACTCTAGAGAACTTTATCATTGACCTCGAATAGTACTTTTCAAGATACAATATATCTAGCTGATGATGCAAAGTTGTGGTGGAGATTTAAGTACATGGACATTTAAGATGGTTGATGTATCGTGGACACTTCGGAGAGTTCAAAACAAGAACTCTACTTGCAGTTCTTCTAAGAGAATGTTGAGAAAATAACAAGAAAGTTGAGGGAATTAAGGCATACCGAAAAGATTTGAGACTCAGTATATGTCCAAGAAAGATAAGATCTTCAGTTTTTTTGAGGGATTGAAGTCTTGTGTGAAGACCAAAGTCTACTAACAAAGAGTTTAAAACCTTTCTACGATCTATGCTAAAATCAAACGACTATTTGACCTTAGCAACGATCAATCCCAAGATATGAGGCAAAATCAAACTTCAGTAAGGGGAGGTAATAGAAATTACATATCTAACTTCCCCAAAGATGGGGAAGGTGACCTGACCGAGGGGAGTGTGAATCCTTTTTTGGTAAAAATTCATAACAAAAGAACAGTTACATTCAAGAAATTACATATCTAACTTCCCCAAAGATGGGGAAGGTGACCTGACCGAGGGGAGTGTGAATCCTTTTTTGGTAAAAATTCATAACAAAAGAACAGTTACATTCAAGGACTCTGTCTTGATTCATATGCAAGGGACTCATGGAGAATTTGAATGTGCACAAAGGTCGACACTTCATATCTTCTAAGCCAAATTTAGAACGAATTTAAAAGCTAAATATGAGACGATGGAAATTGAAACACAGTTAGTCCCTTGCATGGGGTCCTAAAGTATTTATCTACTCTCTAGAAGGAGGTGGGAGAGACAAAATAGCCAGCGGAGTGGATTTTTATGTATATTGAGGCTTAGGTTAACCACAGATCGGCCAAGAGCACTAGGGTCGACTCTAGAGCCACCCACAATTTCATGTCGGAGACCGAAGCGAAATGCTTGAACATTCTTTGGCATCGAGATACATGAAAGATGAAAGTTGTCAATTCGGTAGTCCAACACATCTTAGAAGTTGCAAAGAGAACTCCAATCAAGATAAACACTTGGAGTGGATAGACCAATTATTTTGTGATTATCAAGATGGATGACTTTGATATTATGTTAGAGATGGATTTCTTACTCGAACATAAAGTCACTTCCATGTCCGTAGCAAAATGCTTAGTGGTTATAGAGGTTCAACCCGACCATCATTCAAACTACTACCCAACCATCAAAAAGGATGAAGATGGTGTCAGCATTACAATTGAGATGAGATCTTATCCCACAGTTGTCATTGTTCCTAAAGCTAAAGAGAAGAGCTCGAGTAAGTCAATTCCAACAAAAACCTCATTGATGCTAGCAGAACACCACGCTGTATGACTAAAGATTTATCCTCACCTAGGGAGATCGATCAAGAAATTGGTTCTGTATTAGGGGTGAGATTGCTTGCCACAACTACAACTCAACCCAAGCTAGTTAGATTTCACAAGCTGCTAGTCATCTTGTTTAATGTCAAGTTTATTAAATCCGGAAGGGCTCACGTCAATGATCAATCATGTTTACTCAACTTGACATTGACATGTTTACTCACAATCATGCTTGTCTAAGGCGTGTTGTTTAGGACTGTAGACTCGTTCCAAATCCTTTTTACTTCCTTTCATGTTCGCTAAATCTTTATTATTTCTTTTATGTCAATCCAAGGGTATATAACCAATTGCCAAAATCATGTCTGCACTTGTCAGGACTATAATACCTAAAAAATGTACTACGAGAGTATGTGACTAATTATCAATTCTTCCTACTGGAGCTATATGCTATTAAAATTGTGATGGTTGCTTATTTGTTTGCTAGCCTATAACATTGTTTTTTTAGATCGACTTTCAAACATTTTCTAGAACTTTATCTAAGATTGGAGACTTGAGCATATATCGTCTATGTTAATAGCGACCCAAATTTAAGTCAATTGACTTATTAGAAGATGAGAGTAGGTATCACACAATCGCAATATTGTTGGTTGTTCGCTTGGTTAGTAGCAGCACAGCCATGTGCCGTGGACATATCCATTAGCCAATTACTTCGTTTAGAATGAATGGATTACCAAATTGCCAAGTCACTTTTTCATCTCTATCCATCTTATATATTTTGGATCGCACGTAAAGTTTATTTATAAGAATAATATGGATAACAAATACTTTCTTGAATCTTTAGGTCCATTTTCTATTTAGTTCTCAAGTTCCAAAATCCACTATATTTTTAGCTTCCAATTTTGATTTTGATTTTATTTATTTATTAAATTTTAAGATGTTACATTTTGTTTGAGTTTTTTCTTTTTTATTTATTTGTAGCCATTTTGTGTGTGATGTTAGTACCTATTAATTAATTTAAACGTCCAAGACCTTATTTTAAAAGTATTTATCACGAGATTTCGCATGTGTTTTAAAGCATGCATGTAGTGACATCACTAATTTAGGAGAAGAAAATTAGGGGCGTTAAAAGAATCAATGAATCGTTATACAATCATTTTTTTCTTAATCGACTGTCTTAAATTAATACATACAAAATGGGTGGTGCCTACTCTTAACTTCTGCATCAGTAAGAATGTGCTTCATTCTATAAGCTACAGGAGAGACAACTTTACGTGTTTTCTCGTCTGCTATCATTGGAGCAGAAGCATTTCTGAATGAAAAAATACACTACATTTGCATTACCTCAATTGATGATATGACTTTGAATGGCTCCAGGTATGAAGGCCTTCAATATTCCACATATAGAAAGAATACCTAACCTGAATGTAACTCAATTGATTAGTAGCTTCATTCATAGTATTTGAGATACGAAGATATTTGAAGGGCTCGAAGATGACGCTTTTGGATTGACAGAATCGTCCAAGCTTGAAGGAAAGTTGGAGCTAAATCAAAATAGGAACTCCATGCTTCAACAAGAGGACCTCTGGATGGGGCTGATGCCACCCAATTACTTTACTACTCCATGGGAAGCTCCAGAAATTTCGTCAAACTGCGTGTAAAAAGAAGACAAACTTATACAACTCCAGTCAAAAGAAAACTTGATTTCAGTTGAAACTAAACCAACCGTACCACCAGTCAAATGGTCAATTTCATTTTCTTTGGTTTCCAATTGAGATCAATAGGTCGGTTTCAGTTTGTACCCACAAATAATTGACTCCAACTGACTGATATTCAACCTAAACTTCAAGATAAACCTTTTGTGAGATCTCACACCGGTTAGAGAGGAGAACGAAGCATTCCTTCCAAAAGGTGTAGATACCTCTTCCTAGTAGACATGTTTTAAAACCGTGAGGCTGACGGCAACACGTAATGGGCCAAAACGGACAATATCTGCCTCCAGTGGACTTGGACTTAGACTGTTACACGCCCAAATTCCTCCTTCCAGACAAATGAGACCTTTCTTTTCTTAAATTTCAGAAAAGGTTCTTTCATTCCATTACAGATTCAAGTTTCTTATGTAAGAGTACCCTTCCAAGTTCCAACCCAATTCTGAAGAAAACTCGACATACCTTACAAATATGTTTGAAGGTAGGATTAGAACTCCACATATTTTTGGATTCAATAGCGCTTAGATCAACTTGAGGCCAGAAGAATCAATAACGGTTGGGCACATTCTTTCCGAAACCTCAAGTCTAATTAGGAAAAGATCTTTTAATTGACAAGAAACAACTATACAACCAGTATAAACAAAATTCTTTCTTGATGCCAAGAAACCTCACACAGCCTGAATCAGATGCCTCATGACAAAATTTCTTATAACCAGAATCCTTCATAATTTTAGTGATGGGCAAGAGTGCCTTATTTAGCTAAATGGGTTTGATAACATACCCTGTAGAAAAACTATTCACAGATTTCCAGGATACATCAAAAGAGATGATATAAATTAATCAACACAAACAGAAATTTTCTGATAAAATATTAAAACCAGAGTGCAAATCTATTTACTCAGTGAAACAATGTGCAGATTTGCGTACCGTTTTATGAGCACTTCGGGATTGTATGGAAAGAGATTCTCTCTATGAAGATTTTCCAAGGATCTTTTCAGCGACTGCAGACAATTTTTAGATTTCTTGAGGGCTTTTACCCAAAATCTTTGAGGCTTGTAGCTATAATCGCAATTTTTAGCGTCCACAGAAGATAGAAGAGTTTCATTTCTTTGATTGGGTGAACTAGACAATAGCTCGTCTGGAATAGTTGAGCTATCCAGCAAAACTTTTCTTCTCTTGCATGAAGAGTGAGTTGTAACATCCCACTCCGTTGATAAATCCTCTGGTGCACGCCTGGAGTCATTTATATGCAAACATCTACAAAAAGGAAAATTTGAGGCAAGTATCAGGAAGGGAAGGTACGATGCCCAGTAACCAGGTGCATAAAACCAGCACTGTGAAAGAGCCATGTTCTGAGGCACCAATTACCATTCACTACCACATAATAAAAACTTACTGATAGATCAGAAAATAAAAGCTTAGACGGTAATATGCAGACAAAGAGCAAGAAAGTTATCGGACTCCATGTTATTAGATGTCAACCGTGCTTCTGATGTAAATTTTAACAAGTTAACAAAGCAGTAGGGCACACCCAAGGAAATTATTATATTATTTTAAAACAACGCATACCTCAGGAGATATTCCAAACAATATGTTCCTGAATCTTTTGACATGAGGTAATCTAAGAGCATTTCATGATCATAGTTTAACTGCAAATAGAGACATAAGTCACACAATGTCTGCAGTTCAAGGAAATAGAAGCGATCAAAGCGAATAGGGCATTGAGGGAATTGAAACATGGGTGGAGGGTATGTCCTATCTGAAGTAATGTTTCTTACCTCCTTAAGAAAAATGTGGAACATGTGCTGAGGATAAAAGAAGTTTGAAACATGAAAAAGTATATCTTCCTCCACATCCTGGGACTGTCCTTCACAAGACCTAAATACAAGCAATGACCATCTTAAATATGCTGCAAGCAGTAGTTAGCAAAATATAAGATAAACCAAACGATTATTACTAACCATGGCCCTGAACGAGAAGGCAGAGGAAGAAGTTGCAACAACACTTTGAATAGTAAATCATCCTAGAGTTCAAGATAATAAAATTATTAGACATAAGTTCTTTGAATATGTTTTTCTTTCCAATAAAAGGTTTAATTATAAGAAAGAAACACCAGTTACAACTTAGACGGTATCACAAGTAACACGGTCATGTTGTTCTTATAATTGTCCTTTTCAAATAATCTTCTCGTAAATTTAATATATCACTGCTAAAATGAAAAGCACATTCAAATTTTCTCAATTTAAAACATCAAATTGCAAATTATTTTTTTCTGTTAATTACTCAAAAGGTTTCACCTTGAGATCACCACCTTCCCATAAACGAATATGTTAACCAATCACCCAGGAAGCATCAACTTTTCCAGAGTGATATCTCCCAAATTACTTTTAGAAGATTCATTTAAAAAGAAAACATTAGTACGCAACCCACTGCGTGCATAAACTTAACATATTTGTGAAATCTAGGACTGATTAAAAAACGGATACTGTCGAAAAATCAAGTGGTCAAGACAAGTATTATGCCTATTCAAAAGATTCCAAATGTGATACAATTCCCTGTTCAAGTTCATATCTACTTGTATGCCAGAACAAGCTGGCTAAGAAAGCAAACCAATACAACTCCATTATATACATTCTCTCAGTTGGGCATTTTGGCTTTGGGTCTGAGACGACCCTTACTTGATCTATTCTGAAACAGAACCTAAACTAATAATATGAAAAAGCAGTGAGCAACTTGGGACGACAGATGAGTCTGTTGGACTCATATATGAAGTCGTATGATCCCGACACTTGGCATGCTTTTGTGTATCCATGATGTGTCTCCAAACTCACATTCATTTCTAGTGGATGAATATTCAAATGAAACATCTTAGTGATTGCATAATTAACACATTGCCCAACACTGCCCAGCCCTCCCATATATTCTCTCAAGCCCACGACCTCTAATGACAGAACCCGCCCTAGGTTACCCTACCCAACCTAGAACATGGCGTACTGACAATAGATCTCAGTTAAACTATGGAACCTATTGTCAAACTTAGAAAAACTAAACATCTTTTTTAATACAATTGGTGGCTAACAAATCTTTGCTGAAACAAAATCCATAAAAATTTTGACAGTGCCGTTTGAAAATGGATAAAACACATCCGCAAGGAAACTGTATAAACACTACCAAAACAATCCAATTTCGATACTACAACCGTATGCGCCTCACCAACATCAGTCAAACTTTGCTTCAGAAATTTAAAATCACAAAGCCCAGATTTTAATCAGGAAAAACATTTAGGCCCGAATCCTATAATCAATCATCAATCTAAAGGAATTATATACAAGATCATCAAAATATGTTAGCCACTCTAGTTGTATAAACAAGATTTCAATAATAAAAGAATGAGCTAAAAGCCCAGCAGAGTGGTCAGGATTCATGAAAAAAAAATTCAAGACAATTACCATCATTCTAAATTGAAATTCAAAACTCTGTAAAACAAGGTAAATCATGAACAATTTTAGAACTCGAGATAAATAAAACATAGAAAGTAATATATTGAAAATGTAAGCACAAAGTTCTATTACCATAGTAATATATTGAAAATGTAAGCACAAAGTTCTATTACCATCACCAAATATGTGTCCAAATCTCCGATTATATTGGCATTGAAAAACTCAACACACACAATGTCAAAATTCACGATGTGATTGTGCCCCCGAGAAAGTCATTGAGAATGATGACTAATCTAAGTGGGGTGAATGTTACAATTGTACTAAGAAGAGAGTAGGTTATGTCCCCTATATGCAATCAGTTAGAAGGTGACACATGAAGGGCACCCATCAGGCCACGTGAGCCAAAATAGGCAAGTGTCATGATATCTCCGAAGAGCACAGTGCATCGCCCAACACACCAAGAAGAGTGTGCATGAAAGTAAGACATAAGCAAGATTAGAGACAATGTCGTCGTCATGAGTGTTAGAGACAGGCTTGGGCCCTAGGCCATAACCTTAGAAGTCAGAGTTCTAGCGTGAGTTTTGACATGTAGCTCTCGAGTTTAGAATTTCTCAATTTCTCAAACAATGATACATTTCTAAATTCTCAAATAGTCAAAGAATATCTCAAACATGTCAAAAACGACAATTCCAACTAAAATCATACAATCACATAGAAACTTCTGAAAAAATCATACCAAGTCATAAATTCTTCGAAATTTCATGGCATTAAATCAAAATTTCAATTTAGCAAACATAAATCATGCACTTCTTAATTAAAAATATTGATTGCTTTCAATAGATAAATAATGTACAAAACAAACATTAATTTCTCGAAGTTGCCATAGTTCTCAATAATTAAATCATTTGAATCAACATAATCGTAGATGTTTTCAGCACTCAAAATAACCACTCACAACTACTACGAGTGAGGTATTTTCGGGGCATAATAGCTCCAATCTCTGCTTGACCTCAAACAATAATTTTGCCATAGTATTAAAAACTATTTAATCCCCAATTAGAGCACAACCTCACTAAATAACCAAAAACGTTAATTTCTCATTATCACTTAGGTTAACTGTACTTTCCATGAGTTTAAACTCTAAAATATCAAGTAATTAATGACTAATGTTTCCAATAACTCATTAGTACTCCTTCATCCCACCTTAAAAACTCTGGTGGCTTAGATGGTTAAGGCAATATATTTCATGAATCTTATATTTCTAGAGGAATAAAAGGCATACAAAAGGCATTTTGTGTTTTGCTTGAATGAAGTGTGAAAGCCGAACAATATGATTAAGTATTTTTTTAGAAAGTGAAATATACAATAACAAAACATAAATTACTGAGATGATAATCCATTTCTTTTAACTATATAAACTTAAAGGAAAGGAAAAGATGCTGCAGTTGAGTGCAATGAAATATACAATCGACATATGTATATCACATATCTACATACGAGCTGGCATGCCCTTTTTCTTTGTTAAATTATTATTTTCTCTAGAAAAAACTAATGAATTAGAAACGAATATTTTAGCCATATTTAGGAAAATATGAAATTTTCTTCATCACTTAAGAGTGTGAAAAGCAACCAAAAGGTGAACAAAATTCAACAAAAAGATAAAAAGAAGAGTAGCCATGGTTGGTTTCCAGAGAGAAGGCATGCTCCATGGGAAGTGTTTAGCACAAGTGACTCCACCCACGTTGATCATCATAGATGGTTGCCTCTAACTAAAAAGAGCAACCAAACAAACAGCTAATAATTATTCTATGAGATTCTCCTTTAGCCATCTCAGATACATTATTTAGAGTAGAAGATAGAAACATTGTGTGTTTTTCCTCGTACAAGAGTTTCTATGTAGGAATACTTCTAATGATCTTCTAGATTGGATAGGTTCAATTCTAACAGTTTGAGGTACATAGTTAAATAATGATCTAGTTTCCAAGTTGCATCTACTTTTTGTGTCCAATACAAATCAAATCAATCTTCAATTGACAATATTACATAAAAGTATTAAGTATACAGTAAATGAAAAACAATTAAAAATTTAAAACACAAATATCTTAAACATTGATCTAAACATCACCCTGCTTCAAATATGGAAAACCAGCATTTCCAACACGACTTTTCATATTGAATAGAATACTATTAAATGTAAAGGACAAAGCAAGGACCTAGCACCCCATTTATTAGAGAAATATTCATGAGGTGAATCCACGGGAAAAATATAAACATTACTGTAGATCTAGTTTAATAGAGCTTAAAACATACTAGCATCTTATCTCTACTTTGTTTTCTTTTACAAGAAACATCAAGAGAAAAATGTACAAATCACTTGCACCATAAAGCCCAAGCCCTATCGATTGGAACAATGCAAAGAAAACTGTACATCCATAAAATAGAAGATAAAGCACAAAATAGTTATTGTGTAAAGCTTTATATGACATAGTGAAGAACAGAGAAGAAAATGTACAAACCTCATGCATATATAGCTGGAGAAATGATGACGCGAACTTGATGCAGTTTGTTGCATACATTTTAGTATCCAAAAGATTATTTGTTGGATGGTTCCCCTGAAGCCACTTATATAGCTCCAGTATAGCTTTCTTGCTACAATTGCAGCCATCACATTTACTTTCCAAATTTGTAGTGCACATCAACTGAGATTTTAGAGCTATAGATGCATCATACTTTTCAGTAGGTTGTTTACATATGAAGCTTAAGGAACACCTGAGGAAAAGAAAAATAGCCAGTCTTCGTAGATGCATGGAACATGGACTACGTTCTTCACCAAAATAGCTCACGGTCAATGGAGAATCTTCAAGGGAAGTGTCGGAGGAAGATTCCAGCTCAAGCTTTGGAAGCAGCAAGAGATTTTGGAAACGATTTCTGCAAAGTTGCAACCATAGAACAAGAGTGGAACATTGAAGATGGCAACCGAAACTAAGCCTTATCATTAATATCTGAAAAATGAAGAATTACTTAACTTAGTGAACCACTCAGAATTAAACCTTGTGTCACTCACGAGCAGCATAACATCAGCAATTTGTAAAAATTAAGATTTTCAGTTCCTTATATTTTGGTGGGGCATATGATCCGGCAGATATCTCAAATTAACAAGATGCAATTAGCAACAAGAAATAAATTATTAAGCACAAGTATGTATATAAATATATATATATATATGAAGAAGAGTTGGGGTGGGGGAGGAGAGACAAAAAGAGATCATTATTGAAAAAGCTACGAATAACTTTCCAAGAGGGGATGAATAATAGAAGAAACAAATCCTTTCCACATCTAAATACAACCCATTCTCCTCATGGAGAACTAAAGTTACCAACACCGAATATTAGGGAATCTCATTTGATGTTTGGTTGGAGAAAGCCGAAGCAATGGGATCTCACGTTGGCTCAAGCAGAACTTGCTTACAGCCATATGAAGAACCGGTCCATAGGAAAGCCACCATTTGAGATTGTATATACCAAACTAACTCCCTAGACTTGTGGTTGATCTAGCTAACGTCCCTTCAACTGTTGATTTCAGTCAAGGAGCTGAAACTATGACCGAGAGTGTGGCTGAACTACATAAATAAGTTGTTGAGTGTCACGGTCATGCTTGTCCATGGAGTGTTGCCCGTGGCTGCATGCCCGCTGCATGCCAAACCCCTCATATGTGCTACTTTTCGCTTTCTTGATGTATAGTTTCATTATTGTATTTTCTAGGAGTATGACATTTCGGCAAAATCATATCTTCGCTTAGTAGACTTGAAATGCCTCATAATGTACTATAGGGGGATCTGACTGGTCGTCAATTTTTCCTACCTAGAGTTGTATGCTATCTAAGCCGTTGTGTTGCCTTTCTTGTTTGCTAGCCTATAACATTACTTTCACCATTGCTTTCGTCATTACTTTTGAACTCTCTTTCCAAAATCTCTCTACCCCATTTTCTAAAACCCTCTTCTCAAAGCGGGGCCAAAGGCTTGGGTATACATCTTCCAACCAATGATGACTTGAATTCGAATTGGCTAACTCACTCAGTGGCGAGGGTGAGTGTCGCACAATCATTCGCAAATGTCAAAAGAAAGTGTGATTGTGACCGTTGGTATCAGAGCCAAATTGGCTCCAAGAAACGTTTCAGTAAACATGTCCACGACAAAGCAATTTAACAAGTCTCGCGCCAACCGACTGGTCGACATCGAAGAGCAAATGCTCTATCTACAAGTCCTCGACAATCTTCGTTACGAGGATGAGCATGTGAAGGAGCTGGTTGTCTTGATGGAAGATTGGATTGATATAGTAGCTAGTTGTCTTGATGGGATGCCTATTCAGGAACTGATGTTCAAGGTTGACACCCTAGAAGAGATAGCCACGAGAGTTGGTTGCTTCGAGCGAGGGGGTAGCTTGACGGGCTCTGTTGCCCAAATAAAAGAGCGTGCCAATGGTTTGGACAGCTCCCAGAAAGCGGTCGTTCATGGACAGCTCCCAGAAAGCAGTTGTTCAGATGCTCAATGGACTCTCTGAAGATGTGAAAGCGGCCCTCAACATGGTCAGGGCAAAAGTGCCAAACCTATGCGCCAAACTAAATCTTACCATAAGAGCGGTGGGGAACCAAACTCCTATAAAGGCAGTACAATTCAATAAAGTTAAAGTTCCAGAGCCCAAACCCTTCCCGTGGGGTTTGGGATGCCAAGGCCCTAGAAAACTTCATCTTTGACCTTGAGCAATACTTCCGTGCCAGGAACACTATGACAGAGGAATCAAAAGTCACATTGGTGATGATGCATCTGGCTGAAGATGCAAAACTATGGTGGTGGTCAAAGTATATGGATATCCAAGATGGTCGATGCACTGTAGATACATGGGAAAGATTGAAGCAAGAACTCTGCTCACAATTCTTTACAGAGAAAGTCGAAATATTGGTTAGGAGAAAGTTGACACACATAGGGAATGTCTGAGAATACGTCAAGCAATTTCTTGTGCTAATGTTGAATATTCGCGATATGTCTGAGAAAGACAAGGTCTTCTATTTTCTTGAGGGATTGAAGTCGTGGGAAAAATCAAAGGTATATGAACAACGAGTGCAAGACCTCTCCTCAGCTTATGCTGAGGCAGAATGGTTATTTGAACGGAGCAATGAACAATCTCAAGATGTGAGACAGAACCAACCCTCCTCAATTGGAGGCAACAAGAACAACAAGCCGATCTCACCCAAAAGTGGGGAAGGCGATAGAACGGGATGAGAAGATCATAGACCCCCACAACAAAAGAGTGGAAAATTTTGGGTGACTCTACCACCCAAATCACTCAGTCGGCCCCCACCCTACTTCATTTGCAAGGGGACCCATAGGGTGTATGAGTGCCCCAAGTGGGCAGCCCTCCAGGCCTTCCAAGCCGCAGGAATGGAGTCGGAAGCCAGACTCAAAATAGAGGAGACAGAAAGATCTTCATCTAAAAACATTGACAACCCCTGTATGGGGATCTAAAGTTTCTATCTGCTCTTCAAAAGAAAGTAGGGGAGTCAAAGGAGCCGATCGAAAGGGGCACGATGTTCGTGGAAGCATGGGTTAACCACAGAGTGACCAAGAGCACTATAGTCAACTCTAGGATCACCCACAACTTTATGACAAAGACCGAAGCCGAACGCTTGAATATTAACTGGCACTCAGACTCGGGAAAATAAACGACGTCAACTTGGCAGCCCTACCAATTTTGGGAGTGGCAAAGAAGATCCTCATCAAACTAGGAACTTGGAGTGGACAAAGGGACTCTGAGATCGCTTAGATGAATGACTTCGATGTCGTATTAGGGATGAAGTTCCTATTTGAACACAAAGACGTCCCCATGCCCTTCGCCAAATGCTTGGTCATCACGGGTCCAGCCCCACAATTGTCCAAATGAACATCAAGCAACCAGAAAGGGTGAAGATGATATCAACCCTCCAGCAAAAGTGAGGCCTCATTTATAATGAACCCACCTTCATGGCCATTCCTATGGTCGAAGTGAGGAACTCGACTGAATTGATCCCTATAGAAATACAGAAGGTGATAGATCGGTATCAAGACATGTTGACTTGAACATGATAACTCAGACACTTGAACTGCCCTTCCACAAAACCCAAAGATGTGGAAGCAGAAACAAAATAGTTATACAACACTGTAAATGGCACGATATAGACAGCAGAATATCTTACATTGAAATTGAAACCAATCGTAAAATCCTCAGTCCAATTAAGATTCATTTAGTACAATCATTGAGAATACTAAACCAAGTACGAAAGTTAATTTAAATGTGTAGATTTAACTAGATTAAGGATTAAAAATCAAAAAGAAGAAAAGAAGATTAGAAATATATTAAGTTTGCTATTATTGGCAAACTTAGGCAGTAGTAACTTTAAGAAAATAAAATAAAAAGCTAAAAAATCAAAAAATGAATCAGAACTATAATAAAAATGTATGGTTCCTTAACTTCCAATAAACCACACGTTCCAGGCAAGTATTACCTTAAATAGAATCTTAACTTTCACTAACAACACATGTTCCTTGTATGTTAAAATTAGATACCTTCGCCACCGATGAGAATCAAACTTGTTAAAAAGATTCGACCAAATAAAAAATTGACGACAATAATAACCATATTTGAATAATCTAGCTAGCCAACAGGTATTCTAACTGTATTGACCTTGTATAAAAAAAAACTAGTCCAATGTATATTCTGGGGAGGGCAAGTACAAGGAGAGATTTATACCAACAACTTGTGACTGAAATATCGGGACAAGCACCCATCAAAGTGATCTACTTGGTAGTTGAGGCACCAATCAAAAAGGTTTGGAATCAGGTTGATAATTGTACCAAGTAGGGGGTGAGTCGTAAGCGAACCACCTGAAGCTTCCTCAAAGTCACTTGGCTCAGCCAAGGAACATAGAAATTGAACAAAATTTCCTAGGAACAGAAATTTTAATCCTTGCTTCCGATGCAAATTACTGTGACATGAGTCATCATTGCTCTGGACTTCTACAATGTTAAAACTTTCCTCAGTGAGGATCTTACCCAATAAATTCCAAGGGATCTTTGAAAGACAAGAATTAACAGAATCAAAGAACACTGCAACAAGATCACTCTGCTCTTGCTTCAAGAATTTCAAGGTATTTCGCAAAACTTGAATAATGCCAGCAACTGTGGACAAATTGGAATTTTTCAGCTTAGGTAGTAAGATATTACTTAAGGTCGATAAATAACAGTCTAAATTTTCAGACCCAGTGATTGAGGGTGCAGTAGAAGATATGAATCTGGCAAGCACCAACTCCATGCAAAAACATAATGAGTGAACCAATTCATACCAGTGTCTTGTGCTTCCCTGCATAATTAAACAGGTTGAAATATTAGTGTAAAACCTATGTGATAGTGATAAACTAAAATTTCAGACACGAGTAGAGTAACATACAGTTAGAAACACAAATTTTGTAATGGCTGTAAGAACATTGCCCACAAGATGTTTGACATACTGATTCTCAAAAGCTAGTAAAAGTACCTGCAGATAAGGAGAAAGGTAAATTTCCTAGAGGTGAAGTAGAGAAGAAGTTTGGAAGGATTGTTGACTTAGATTAACAATACAATTAAGAGATAGAATACCAGACTATCTAGAGGATTGCTTTTCGGGGAAGCGAAATAAATTTCATTGATAAATGAAACAAGGGAGGAAAATCTCCCTAATAGAAAGAGAATCACAAGAAAGATTTCCAATTGAAGAGTACAGAAGCAAGACTATAGCCTCTAAAGGGGTGGGTACATTTACACCTACAGAAAGGTGTCAAAAAAATTGAGTCCATAAAACCAGTAAAAGTCAAAGAAACATCCCTGAAAATTCTGCTATTACAATGCGTTCTTTGTGCAAATAAGAACGTTACATACCCTGTATTTAACTTCACAGCAGCATCAGAAACAAGGTACAAACAAAAATACACTCTTTTTGTCTACAAGAAGAGAAACTCCCATTTTTATGCATTAAACAAGTATGTACATAAAGAACTAAATACTTTACTAAACTTAAAATATGCTAGTCAATTCCATCATTGGCTTGGCTCTTTATAGCTTCGTTTTCTACAGAGGTTACGAACAAGAGCAGAGAAATACACCCAAGTTTATGCATGTCACAACTGTTCACAACAAATCAATGTTTATGCATGATGACTTTGCATCTGAGCATAAGCACTGCTTTTCTCGCGAGAAATCACCATTTAGTTAATAGACTGCAAAAGCAATATTGAGAACAAAGAACTCAAAAACTATGTTCTGGTCCTCCCTAAGTCCATATTTATTGTAAGAAATTACCAATTCAGAGATAATCTTCGCCATACAATGATGCCTCACAAAAGATTGGTCACACTCATCACTGCTTTTCTCGTGAGAAATCAACATTTGAATCCCTTCCTGATCGACAATACATCAATGAAGTTACCGAAAAGTGCAAGTGTCTGAGAGAGAGAGAGAGAGAGAGAGAGAGAGAGAGAAAGAGAGAAAGAGAGAGAGAGAGAAAGAGAGAAAGAGAGAGAGAGAGAAAGAGAGAAAGAGAGAAAGAGAGAGACAGAGATAGAGACAGAGAGACCAACACTATCAGAGTCACCATCAATTTCTTGAACCCGGCGCTGAATTTCAGTTACGACCTAATGAATGAACAGACAACAAAATGAGGCAACAAACTTGTAAGGAAAACTGAGAAGTTCCAAATCAAAGAGCAACAACAGAGTCACAGAAACAAAGAGTAAAGAAAAGCGAAGCAAACATGAGAGAGCGCAATAAGCAGTTCCTTTTCCTTCTCTTTGCTCTCCAAGACCACTCCATCTTCCTATTCACCAAAAAATGAAAAACGTAACTCCTCTTCAACGATAATAACAGAAAACTTGAGGCGAATGATGTAAACGAGAAAAAGAAATGGCAACAATTGAGAACAGCGAAACCTAACTGCAAAAGGACGAAGACAATGATCGACGAGCCGGCAAAGCCACAAGCACTTCTCACCGCCGAGCGACATTAGCAGGCACCGCCGATGAGTTCATCTACGGGGCTTCGAAATATCCCGTTTCCATGGCGAATTGCGAGACGAAATGAATTTGGCGCAAAGGATATGTTTGAGGGGTGAAAATGATATTTCCTATAAATTAAAATACCCTTCGCTCGTTTTGAAGCCCAGAATAAAAGAGCTCGTCTTCCCATGACGGAAGCGCTTTCTTTAGCAGCGCTTGTCCAAAAATGCACTTCCGTAGCCTCACTGAAGGCGGCGCGTCAGCTACACGCTCTGATCCTCACCTCCGCACCTACCGCCTCGTCTCTATCTCCTTACATTTGCAACAATATCGTATCCATGTACGCGCGATGTGGCACAATTTGGGAGTCACAGAAAGTGTTCGACACAATGCCGCAGAGAAATCTCGTTTCGTTTAATGCTCTAATGGCGGCCTATTCTCGGTCTCATGATCATGCTCCATTGGCTTTCAATCTGCTTTCGCAAATGGAGCTTGAATTTCTCCGACCCAATGCCTCCACTCTAACGAGCTTGTTGCAGGCAGCTTCTTCCATGGAAGATCGATTTTGGGGCTCTTTGGTTCATACGCAAGTAGTGAAACGTGGGTTCGTTAATGATGTTCCTGTGCAAACCGCGCTAATTGGGACTTACTCACATTGCTTGGATTTGGAATCTGCTGGAAAAGTTTTCCGGTGGACGATCAATAAGGATATTGTGGCTTGGAATTCCATGATCTTTGGAAATTTGAAGAACGACAAATTGAACGAGGCGCTTCGTCTGTTCAATGAAATGCTGGGAATTGGTCTGGTTCCTACTCAATTCACGTATTCAATGGTTTTGAATATATGTTGTAGAAATGGAGACTGGCAATTTGGTCGACTCGTCCATGGCCGTATCATCACCTCAAATGCCATAATTGACAGAACTCTGCAAAATGTTCTGTTGGATTTGTACTGCAACTGTGGGGATACCCATACGGCGTTTTGGATCTTCAACAGAATTGAAAACCCAGATTTAGTTACTTGGAACACAATCATCTCAGGGTGTTCCGAGAATGAAGAAGAAGAGATGGCCATGAAGCTATTTTTACAACTGCGGAAATCATCACTTCCCAAACCAGACGATTATACTTATGCAGCTGTAATCGCCACCATTGACAGCCCTCGGAGTGGAATGTCTTTTGTTGCTCAAGTTATAAAGGATGGATTTGAAAGCAGTGTGTTTGTAAGCAGTGTCATCGTGTCCATGTTATTTAGAAGCGGCGAATCTCAAGCTGCTGAGAGGGTTTTTGGGTGTATTGCGATGAAGGATGTTGTTCTGTGGACTGAAATGATCAGTGGGTATTCAAGAATGGGCGAAGGGGAAAAGGGTATCAAATGCTTTCATCAAATGCATCAGGCTGGGCATGAAACTGACAGTTTTTCACTCAGTTTGGCTTTGAGTTTGTGTGCTGATCTTGCCACTCTGAAACAGGGGGAGACGTTTCATTCTCAGGCCATAAAAACAGGGTGTGAAGCTGAAACCTATGTCCTTGGGAGTCTAATCGACATGTATGCCAAAAATGGTGACTTGAGTTCTGCTAAGTTTGTATTTTCTCAAATCCCATATCCGGATTTGAAGTGTTGGAACTCCATTCTTGGAGGGTACAGCCACCATGGGAATATGGAAGAGGCATTGAATCTGTTCTTTGAGCTTCGAGACCATGGTGTGGAGCCAGATCAAGTAACATTTCTTTCCTTACTTTCGGCTTGCAACCACAGCAGCTCAGTTGAAATAGGGAAGTTTTTATGGAACTATATGAAGGAAAGTAATATTATGCCAAATTGTAAGCACTATTCTTGCATGGTTAGCTTGTTAAGCCGAGCTGGGTTCATGGACGAAGCAGAGGAAATGATTATCAAATCACCATTTGCAGATGGTGATCCAGAGCTATGGCGAACTCTGCTAAGTTCGTGTGTTTCTAAGAAAAATCTGAGAGTGGGAGTTCGTGCTGCAAAACGAGTGTTGGGATTAGATTCAGAAGACAGTGCAGCTCATATCTTGCTGTCGAATCTGTATGCGGCAGCAGGGAAATGGGATGGTGTTGCAGAGATGAGGAGAAGAATAAGAGAGTCAAGGGTGGGAAAGGAGCCTGGTCTAAGTTGGATTGAGAGTAAGAGACATATCCAAGCGTTTTCTTGTGGTTTGCAGTCACATCCAGAGGTTGATGAAGCTCGAGTTACGCTGCTTAGGCTGAGAGGAAACATGGGTGCAGAAATGGATGAATCAAGTGGGATAGGAGTTTAATCAAGTGAGAGCATTTCAGACACTGAAATTTATTAGTGTTCTTATACCAACTGGTAAAAGTTAGGGGCCAAGTTTTGAAATGTAGAGGTTGGGGAGAATCATATAATGCCACCATTCAATTTTGGTCTTTATGGCTTTGGGTGGGATTTTTGTGGCCCAGTAATTAGGAGACACTTGACGACTCGTAATGAGTGCAGAAAATAGGTAGTTCCCTCAAAATGATTTTACCCCGCCATACAAAACTTCTATCACACCAGCCTCTTCCAGTGCGTTCCTCAAAATGGCTTTTGAACATATTACCAGCTCCCTCTTTACTTCACTGCCTTTCTCAATAATATGGTGCTTCCACTATGCCAATCACTAGCATTTACACAAAATTCAAGATAGTAATAACAAAATATATTCAAATTAACTCCGCAATTTCAATGATATATCTTACGTACAAAGAAAAAACGAGTTACACTAGGCGAACATCCTAACCATAATATTTTGGCATGTCTCATATTCTCACAACTGTACTTGCCATAGTCATGCATTGCGTGGATGCTACACGTTCTGCTTTGAACTCTAGAATCCATATGTCGTCCTCCTCATCATTCTGAAGAATTCGTCAACATTCACTTCACCATCATCTGCAGATACAAATCCAAGTTAACTACTTTTCTTCCATCTACATATCTAGAAATCTAAAAAAAATTGAGAATAAAATTGGAAATGTGTGATTAAACTAACATAAGTTGCCATCAAGTACAAAATAGAGAAGCCTAGGGACATGTGGCTAGGTATCAAATGAACAGGTCCATTGCAGGTAGTAAATAAAGCGAGGTAAAAAAAGACAGGACGTATGTTTCAGATATTAACTTATCTGGTCCAAAAGCAAATACTAAAAGAGTGATAAATTGAAGTATTAATACAAGCCTATTGCCAGAATTTAGTACAAACAAAATTCAAATTTCGCTGCTACTGCGTATTTTAAGCATTTAAATGGAAGGTAAACAAAGAAAAGAAAAGAAAAGAAAAGAAAAGGAAAACAAAACTAATGTGAATCATTTTTTTTAATTTAAAAGACACAATAATGTAGTCTCCAAAGGAAAAAGAAAAGCTCATAAATCTCAGTGTACACTGTAGATTCGAAGAAAACCACCCCCAATTAAAACGGTGCCCAAATGTTAATATCCACCATCCTTTTTCTACATAAACTTATCAAAAAGCCATTGAATTAGAATTGATAACAGAATGACTACCACTGGAAAAATGATTCGAAGGTGAACATCCTAAAGAGCAATGAACATAGTAAACTCAAAGACCTCCTTGCCATTTTCTTCATTTCAATTGAAAATTTGACAGTTTCTACCAATCTAAATTTTCCAAGCAGAAGTCTTTTTGAGACATTGTTTGGGATGGTTTGAACAGTTAAAACATTTACTATCAACTACATTTTGAGCAAAACCACAGGTAATAAAAAAGAAAGTAAATTAGTATGTGATAAATTTCAATTCTAAACCTAGAAAAATATGATGAGAATTTCTAAAAGTTTGTTGCTGGAAGCTCATATTTCTCAGGCAAAATCCGAATAGCTACTATATATCAAATTTAATAAATCAACGTAGATGAAAATGGGTATCCTTTAACATCCGATTAGTTTCACCAAACACTAAAAAAATTTAAAATTCTCCATAACCAGTTTTAACCCTTGCAACATCCATTGCTGATGGATTCAGTATAGGGTTAACTGGGATATATGGCCCCCTTTTTATCAAGAAATCCCAGGTTCTGGCCAGAATTACAGGACCTATCTGCCCTTTGCCTTGAAAACTAGATTTTAGAAGGGGATCCCAATGTCACCTGACGGAGTCGTGAGAAATCAAGTGGTGACCCTCCTACAAGGTGTATGTATAAATTCAATTTCATTAATAGCTGCAATCTAATTGACCTCCCCCTTCAAAACGGTCCCTCCACTTGGTTAAACTTCAGAGACAATCCCTCATTAAATCTTATTGACTGTTTCCTTATTCTTGAAAAGTATGCAGGCTTCAGTAAAGAGGTTAGACAGACCCAACACATACGATCATTACCCCATCATTCTTCAGTTGGGATCATCAAAATGGGGCCAGCCCTTTCCAGTTCGGAAAGATGTGGATGGAGAATCATACTTCTCAACCTTTGCTACAGAAATGGTGGACAGATACCCCCAACAGGGATGGCCTGGGCAAGTCTTTGTACAGAAATGAAAAGCCTTCAAACGTACTCAGGAATGAAACAAATCCACTTTTGGCTGTATTAACTCATTGAAAAACTAGCTTTTGTTTGACCTTGCGTTATTAGATACCATGGAAAAATAGGGTGACTGGCTTCTACAACATGGAATACTAAGAATATCTGTAAAAGCACAATTTTTTTCTTGATACCGAGGAAGAGATATCGAGCCAACAGAAATGTAAGAACAGATGGCTATAGGAAGGGTATATGAATACTAGCTATTTACACAGACTTATGAATGTTAAAAAAGATGAAAACCTCCAATTTTAAGGAGCTTCTGGGGATGGAAGAAGTCTATTGACAGAAATAGAGATTGAAAGGGAATTCATCATACAAAAAGGACCAGGAGTCACAACTCTGACTTCCTAGTTTGCAATGGGAACCCATCATAAACAAATTAAACATCCCTCTAGTGCAACCATTGATGATAATTTTGCTGTTGCCCTAGAGGGATGTGAGGGCTGTCAGTCCCAGTAAAGGACCACCACAACCATCTATCTAGCCAAAAGAGCCTCATTACGTTATCTCAAATCCCAATACCCAAACCCGAGGTCAATAAGCTTTAAAACCACCTACCACTTAACTAAATGTGATCCACCTTACTTATCAACCTCTTCCACAGGAAATTTCTCATTAATCTTTCAAGATTCTTATAGACCACATCCGGAATCTTAAACAAAGACAAGAAATAACCAGGAATCCAGTCGATAAAAACTTGAATAAGAGTGAGCCTTCCTCCTTATAAATATAAGCATTTTCCAAGAAGACAACCATTTCTGAAATCACTCACACAATTCTAAGGGGGTGGCCTTACACTTACACAAACCACGTTATCAAACCGGCCCACATATTATCTATCCCTCTTCAAGATATTTTCAAAGGTAGCATTGCTTATTGAAAGACTACACCAAAATTTCCTTTGGAAGGAAAGCTCGACCAACTCCGGTACTCACCTTGTTAAATGGGAAAAGGTCACAATAATCACCTCTCATTGAGGTATTGGCTTACATGCTTTGACTAGAAATAGAGCTCTCTTAGCTAAATGGGTTTGGAGATGTACAATCATGAAGAAAATGCATTATGGCAATAATTGATTGAGGCTAAAAAATCCGGAATAAATTTGTGGCCAAATGACAGCTATCCAACTAACATAAAGGGGCATTAAAGATCCATTATGCATCATTCAAACCTTATTAAGGAGAAGGTTAAACTTGAGTGGGAAATGGGAATAACATATCCTTTTGGCATGATCGATGGCTGAATAAACAGCCCTTTGTAGTACAATTTTCACGCCTTTATTCCCTATCGCTTACAAAAGATATCTCCATGCACGGGGCATGGAATGAACAAGGCAATGGATGGAACCATAGCTTGAGAAGAAATCTCACTGAAGATGAAATTAAGGAATGGGTTAGTCTCATGGATCTCTAAAACAATGTCCAAGGACATTTGGACATGAAAACTTAACATATAAGGGATTTTTCCCACAATATCCACGCTGCTTGAACTTGATAACAACTCGACAGCCACCCCTTGTCCCCTAAATAATATGGACATATTTTTACCCAAAGTAGATCACATTCTTCCTATGGGAGCTTAATCACATAGCCATCTGACACTTCTGATAGATTACAGTAACAGTTACCTTATATGGCCTTGTCCCCTCATTGTTGCACGATCTGTACAACAGCCCATGAATAACAAGACCATTTGTCCATCACTTTTTCTTATGTCAACAGATTTTGGAAGGAAATCGGTCATGCCTTCAAATGGTCAATGATCTTTCCTCAGGGCACTAACAGCAATCTTATATACATGCTTATTGGTCATCCACTTACTGATGGCGGAAAAGTCTAATGGATGCATCTTAAATGGTCATTTTCATCGACCACTTGGAAGGAACGTAAACAATCATCTCTTCAAGGGAAAATGGAGTTCTTTTCACAGTTAAGTAATCCATTTTCTTGCAATATCTTGGTGTAAATGCACATCCTTCTACAGCTCTTAAAGTCTACTCTTTTGACCAATTGATGAAATCTTTTGTAACTCCTTCGGTTGGTGCCTTTGCCCTTTTCCTGTAAATTTCATACACCAATGAAATTTGTTTCTCATTAAAAAAAATTAAAAATAAAATAAACTTGCAAAATCAACCCCAAATGGAGCCTAAGCCACAAAATCTTTCTTCATAGGACTCTTATAAACTCTTGCCCCTATTGATCTTCAAGCCATAATAACTGCTCGTCAAGATTATCTTTATTAACTAAATTAAAGACCCAACAAATTTTGAAACATTTCTAACATAAAGAATAATTTGGCCAAAGACTCACTTTACGACATTTCCTCTAAATTCTGACCATTCTATCTAATCCACCGTGACACATCACCCATAAAAGAATTTCATCTTTTAGTACTTTTCCCCTACTTGTTGTAGGAGCCAAATTCTCTTCAAACAAATTCACATGTTGGCTACGTAGAACTTAATCAAAAGCCTCCGAGATAAAAGAAAAGGCCAGCCACTTCTACCTTCCATCGGATTCAAAAAACCACATTGCGTAATTGTAGCAACTATTGGAACTCACCTTCCTTAATTTCTGTCAAATATCTTCTTAACAGAAAACTCCAATAAACAATATCTTCCTCTCAAACATTTTTCAATCCTCATATCTTTCATTGGAACTCCTATAAAATGTCTCTATAAACTTAATCCTCCCAACCATAAACTAACAAACATGGCTAATTGTAGAAGTGTTCCAACGTAAAATTTTAATGATATGGACTACTCATTCCAGGAATGGTACAAAGCACTGTAAGTTATCTCTCCATAAGTTACTACATCTCTCTTTTATTCAATCTCTAATATCACAGTGAATATAGACCACTTCTTGAAACTCAGCCTACAAGTGACTGCAAAGCCCAATTTTCCGTTCATTCAAATCCATCAGAACTAATACCAACTTTACTGTTAAATTTCTTAAAAATTACTAACTGCAACAACTTGATAACATGAAAATCAACCCATACGTCTTTTTACAGTAAGGCAACCTTGGAAACTAGAATCAGTAAAGATGCAAGGTGATAACGGCTTCCCCACTGTGGGGGTGTCCCATGAGCATAATAATAGGGATGGGGACCCAAGATTCAATTATCAAAAAGATATTTAAAAAAAAATGGAGAACTGGAGATTTTTCCTGGGACTCAGCACTAAATACTGAAATTCAGGTTTAATAAAAGGATCATCAGTACATACATAATTAAAGACAAAGAACAGATTTAATGAACACTTCGTTGAAGTAAATATCACGAAGCAGATATATATCACCAAAAAACAAATTTGTTTGGGGCAGACAAGAAAAGGGAAAAAACATGACAGTAACCCCACAAAAGAAAGCCTGAGTAAAGGTGACTCACGATCACGGTCTGCCTCATCAATCATCTCTTGAATGTCTTTGTCAGTGAAGACCTCACCCAGCTCCTTTGCTATGCGCTTGATGTCATTGCCAGATATCTTCCCCTAAACTCAGGAAAAGAGAATATGAAAATGTAACACCAATTGAATCCCCATCACTAGAAGTTTAATTGTTAATTCAGGGGAAAAAGAATATCAAAATCTATGTTTTCTCAGTAACAGCATTTACATTAAAAAGAAAAAATAAATAAATTTCTTGGTCATATCTTTTAGAGAACATTGTCATCTGGATGCCCATCATCTAAAAGATTAAAAGATCAGGACCTCACATTGTTATCATGATCGATAATATGAAATGCTTTCATGAGTTCCTCCTTAGTGTCTCTCTCTCCAATTTTTGCTGTCATCATGTATTCAAATTCATCGTAATCAATGGCACCACTTCCATCCTTGTCCACATCTGCAATCATTTGTCTGATTTGCTGGAATGAGCAACAAGAGATCAGTCTAATGTCAATCAGCAATATAATTATCCCATGAACAAAAAATTGAAGTCAGATCAAAAGTAATTAGATTATTGATCTTCAAACAAGTTATTGCATTTGATTGTCAATTTGAATAATCGAATCTTCCAACTAAAGGTATTATGTGAGGGATACCTACACTAAAAAGAAACAGAACTCTAAAAAAGCATGAAAGGAACGTAAAACTCCCCCAATCCCTAAGTCCAACAAAAAATTGTTTCTAATAATATCCTTCGCCACAAAATAAAAATCTGCCTTTTGAAGATGCAGTAGTAGAAAATAAGAAAGTCGAGGCTCTTGCTCCACAATAAACAGGAAATCCATTCTGAAGGAGACAGCACCGCCCTAACGACCTTACTATTTGCATTCACAATAATGGGGGAAAAGGAATTAGATACGTTGATCACATCACATTGAAACGATAAAAAAGATTAGACTACAATGGTAAGAAACAACGTGGAGGCCACAAGATGAATAAACTGATGATTTCTGACAAATTCATCAAATAGTATTCATGCATGCTAGAATGTCACATATTTGTCCATTGAAATGGTAAATGCACAAGTGCCAAAAAACTTTGGAACTCTAATCGGCCTAGGGGCATATACCTCTTCGGTCATCTCAAAACCAAGAGCCCTGCCACAAAAATAAAAGGGTTTTAGAAATTAAAATTTACAATCTCCAAGCTGACGTTTACACGTTCCATTGTGAGATATTCATACCTCATTGCGACATTAAGCTCTTTGGCATCGATAGTCCCTAACCAAAAGTAACACAGACTAAGAACTGAGTATTCGATCCATACACACATAAAAAACCAATAACAAGCAAAAACCAAGCAATAATTTGCGCACCAGAGCCATCAGTGTCAAATAATTCAAAAGCTTCCTTGATCTCCTGCTTCTTCTGGGGAGTTAACCCATGACGTCCTTTAGGTTTTTCCTTCCTAGAAGCACCTCTGTATAAGCTTGCCTACAAAGACGATTGCAATTTCCAACCGAAAGGAGAATAAGCCATAATAATGAAAGCTCAAATTTCACCTGAAAACAAAGAAGTTGGCAAAAGCGGCAGTCCAATTTCTAACTATTTATTGTATCTCCTTATTTCGTACATAAAATCAAAGGCTTCTACCCAAGTTCCAAGCACCAAAAACTCATACAATTGACCTAATCTAGCAGAGAATGGAACATATTACGAAGACTAAAATATCCATACATGGCCTCATGGTCCCAAAGATCGAATCAAATGCAAGATTAGGGCAAAGATCGAACAACAGATTGAAAATTGATTCAAAAACAAAACTTAGAAAAGAAGTTCGGGACTGGATTTCAAACGACGTACCATGGTGAACGATGGCGCAGCACAATAAAGAAATCCAGAGAAAGTTGGAACGGGTAACACAAACGTCGAACGCTTTGAATGGTATTAGAGTTGGACAATCTGCCTCTGCCCCTATTGAAACGTCTCAGTCGGGTAGTGTTCGCATTGGACCGGTTTCTTCTCTTATCTCTAAATTTCTATGTTTTTTTCTTCTTAAAGATTCATTTTTCACACATTTTTATTCTAAACTGGATTGCAGTTCTTTCTTTTTCTTTTCTTTTTTTTTTCTTTAGTTGCAACAATATATGAGTCACAAATGCGGGTAAAAGATTTTTTTAAAAATAATTTTACTAAAAAAGATCCAGAAAAGTAGCCATAAAGCCAGACTACAATAATAGCCTGGAAAGTTAAATAAAATTACAAAAATAACTCAAAAAACTCAATTTTGTACAACTCTACCTTTAGGTCGGTTTTTAGTGACGTGTTGAGCCCATTCAGGCTTACTACCTATTGGATGGTGCCATGAGTCAATCCAAATGCTTTGATTGCTTTCACGAAGATTTAGGATTTTAAAGAACTCATCCAGATCTTGACCATGTGTTCAAGTCATAGCAACGAACACTTGATGGGAGGAGTTTCAACATTGGTGAAGTTAGAGCAAATAAATTAAAGACCTATTAAAATTTTCTCCATATTTCTTCGATGCAAGTTCGCTTAATATTCAGTTTTGTTTAATTTTAAACTAAATCAAAGTCGATTCCAACTCTTATTCTCTACGAATAAAACACTCATTAATATGGGGCTCAACAATAAATAAAGTCTAAAGCCTATTTGACATTGGTCAAACTCAACGATATAGATTCTTGGATTAACCTAGCCGAATAGTGCTATTAAGATATCGAAGGGAATAGGAGTATTCAAGCTCAAGTGATACTATTCTACTACCAGCAGCCTTGTAAGCTTACTTAAATGTCATTGAGTGTGGCAGGGTTTACTAGGCTCTTTAGGCATCTAAGTGGTTTAAATCTCAAGACTATCTTTGGAGATAATATAATTTTTGGGAGAAATATGGTCTTGACCACCAATCACTTCTCGCGATCTTAGGGTACTTGGTCAACTAGCAACATTCTAACCTAGATCAACGTGAAATCATTCTAGCTCAAGCACCCTAATTTTAACTTGGTACATTCATAACAGTGAGTATTTATAGAGTTTTTTTTTTTTTTTTTTTTTTTTTAATATTATGAAATAAATATGGTGTTACCCTAAAGCTTGAATGAGTTGTAAAAGAATCAAATATGATTATTAATTAAGTGACAAATATGGGATTCGAATCTTTATGTTTGACTTATTGTATTATAATATTTTACCAAAATCCATGTATATACTATATGTTATTCCAGCTGGCAAATCAATATTTTTCCAAAAATTATTTTAAAGATTTCCCAATTTTTTTAAGGTAAAAGGAAGCTTCTTGGAGTCTTCTTTAGTCAAAATACTGTTAACTTTGGATTAAGTAATGAAAGATATTTCTCAACATCGAGAAAAAAAGAGTTTATTATTATTTTATTGAATAAAGAATGTTAATAAAATCTCTACCATACTGGTTGGTTTTAATTTAAAGCTTTTAATCCCACTGATATTTAATTATATGTTTTAATCTGTGTTTAAAATTTATTAATTACTTATAAACCAACTAATAAATTCAGAAAAATGTTAAAACGAAACCAACGACCAAATTTCTCAAAAGAAATTAAAGAAACCTTAAAAATTACAAAAACATCCCTACATAGATGTGTTTCTAGTCTTAATATCTTGTCATTATTTTCAACTCTAATATGCTATCATACATCGTGGTGTATTTCCTAAGTAGTCAGTCTAGTCTTAATAGTCTCACAATGTGAATTTGACATGAGAGGGAATGACCTTTATATATGTCGACTCTATATTGTTCCTTATCCTACTTTGACAACATCATGACAAGAGAATAGCTGGAAACCCCCTAATAATTATTCTTGTCATCGAGCAAACTCAATTATTAAAGCATCAATAATGGTCTCCAATAGTGAAAGTTCAAATCTCCGTCCTCACATTCACACTGTAACGGCCATAATTTTACTACTAAAATAAAGTCGTTACTGCATGCATGCCTAATATATGCAGAAAACGAAATAATCATAATAATTTCAAAGTAATGGTAACGCCTTGACCCTAACTTAAGTTCTAGAACTTAAATAGAAAATGAAACTATCCTGAATTTATTCTCATGGCTTGCACAATGACGACAACGGTGTTTTTTACTTGACAAGGATGAATGTGTGGCTTGAGTTTTTTAAAAAATATTCAATAATAACCCATCGTTGGAGTCAGAAAATGCAATCACATGAAATTATGGTCCGCTTATCTTTTTATAAAAATATCATGGTCTTAAACTCTACTTTCTAGTTTGGACAAAAATTGGATGTGTGGTACTTCTTTATGCATACACATAGACATGCCTTTCAGCTAGCGTACATTCACACCGCTAGTTTCATGAAGGGACAGGAGCCCACATAATATCATGGCGCACATAGAGATCGTAATGTATGCGTTTGTACTAATCATACGTGAAAATATTCCGATGCATGTGACATACAAAATGCATAAGGTCCTATAGTTTTAAATTATGGTACATGTTTATAATCCAACTCATAACTCCATTATTTTCATGACATAGCATCCCTATGAGACATACATATGTAGTACTTGTCATATCTTTCGGAGTTAATATGCATGGCTTATCAATGCCTCATGGGCTTAGAATGAATATGTTAACATAGTTTTGACGGTATGAGAGGGAGGTTGAAGCATCATACAATATCAATATCACAACATGGACCCGTAACATAACATAATCATATCATGACATAACTTATATCCCAACCTAAACATAACTTAGCACACATTAAACAATCATAAATATGAGAATCTAATATAATATGGAGAGAAAAGGAAAAAAGGGCACAGCCGTCAAAGCAAAGATAAGAGGTATAAATAGGTAGGTTTGTGGAAAGTAACATTGTTTGGTGATATAGAGATAATAGTGAATATTTTTGTTCCTTCTCCCCAATGTTGGTTTCACAGCTGTAATGGCATGCTTAGACATGTACAACTCCGACCACAAGTCCCTCCACCACCGTGCTCCGGCCAGCCCTCGAATCTCCTTCTCAAGCGACTTCGTGGACATCCAGCAGTCCCTCAAACGCCAAGAGCAACGCTCCTGTGCTGCCCCGTGCCCCGTCTCCTCCTCTGATTTCGAATTCTCCGTCTCCAACTACTCCATGATGACAGCCGACGAACTCTTCTTCGAGGGCCGCCTTCTCCCCTTCAAGGACTCCCACAGGGCTGCCACTACTCTTAGAGATGAACTTCTGGTCGAGGAAGAGGAAGATGAGGAGGAGAACGATGTTTCCCAGCGCCCTTCGAGGGCCAGCTGGAAGGGGTTTCTAGGCTTGAAAAAGTCCCAGAATGCCTCCAAGAAAGCGTCCAGTGGCAAAAGGTTGTTGGGTTGGTCCACCTCACCTAGTACCACCGCAAACTCGTCCCAGGTAAAGAAAGCACTCTCCACAATAGGATGATATTGTTCCCTTTGATCATAAACTCTTCCCTAAATTAGCCAACGTAGGACTTTCATCCAACCATGTTGATTGATATTTTCAGGTACAAAACGGAGGAGGATCGAGTTGCAAAGACGCGGAGATTGAGCTCTAGAGAAAGGGAGAAGCTTAGTTTTTTTTTTTTTTTTTTTTTTTTTTTTTTAATAAATAAATTTGTAGCCAAGTGTTAAGTTGTGGAGTTGATTAATGTTAAGAAAGAGGTAGCGTTTGAAAGGATTGTTGAGTAGAGTCCTTTAGAATCAAATATTAAAGCATGGCAATTTCATAAAAATTGTATCCTTAAAGAGCGGAAGTCAAAAGAGAAATAAATATTTGATTAAGGTGAGGCTGAATGCGAGGGTTTCAATGCAAACTTTTACAATATTAATGTACACAGCTAAGCCACGATTGTTGGTATCATTTAAAAGTTAATAATAACACACACACTCACACACTCGCACACAATTTCAAGGTAGATCTGCAGATTTTTCCATTTACTATATTTAATTGCTTTTTTTTTTTTTTTTTTTTTTTTTTTTTTTTTTTTTTTTTGGTTTAAAGAAAGTGGGACGGTAGAATATTGAAAAATATGGAAACAAACCCGATCTTAGCTCAGTTGGTAGAGCGGAGGACTGTAGTGGGCATTCCATCAGCTTATCCTTAGGTCGCTGGTTCGAATCCGGCAGGTCGGAAGTTATTATTAATTTAATGGAAACGAAATGTATCAACATATACTAAAGTAACTTGTTTTAAAGTAATACTTGAAATTGTTCGAATGAAGTGGGTAAGTGGAACTAATGTTGAATTAAGTATTTGAGATTTTCTAGTATTAGTATTTTAATAAGATTGTTCGAATGAAGTGGGTAAGTGGAACTAATGTTGAATTAAGTATTTGAGATTTTCTAGTATTAGTATTTTAATAAAGAGTGTGAGCCCTGAGCACACCAAGCCACACATACATGAGTTACTAAGTTAGGACTTCACATGCTTTAGTGTTTTCTAGTTACGAGCCAAAAAATTTAGACTAGTTTGTAGTAGTGTGTATCTTGAACATAGTAGGTTAAGATATAAAATGAACAACAAGATAAGCCTTTTAGCCAATTTGATGGTCCTATATAGTGAACTTTATACCAAGGTCTAAGAGTAAGAACATTAAAGAATGTGGTTTAAGGGACTATATTAAAGAAGAAATAGTTTATAGTTGGTCTAGACTTGTATGAAGACATAAAATTGTAAGATTTATAGATTTAGTAGAATGATGCAGAAAATTTATTCGAATGTTTCGAGTTTGACTCAATGGACTCACACGAGTATAACTTGCACTTACAGTGAAGATTGTGAAAAGAGTTTTCAAAAGTGCTAACCACCCGAATAGTAAGATGTTCATGAGTATATGTGAAGATTAGTAAATTGTAATAACGTCTAATAGAAATTATTAGTTTGAGTACTATGATAACTTGAAGATATTAGTGTTCTACTCTATGTTATAATATGAGAAGGTTAGTATTCTATCTTACTCTTACTACTAAAGGTAAGAACCTGAGAATATTTTCTTCACTCATGGTTGAACTAACACTAGACTATCAATGTTCAGAGAGTAGATCTTGTAGTAGCTAAATATTTGAGAGTGGTAGGTCAACCAAATGTTTAGTGAGAACTGAGTTGTTATCCTAAAGAAAAACCATGTACTAAGGGGCGTTATCCCTAAAAAAAAAAAAACGTTAAAAGGAGACAACCAAAATACTTGTGAGTGTATACAGTTGGTACTAAGAAGCATGTACTAAGAAGCATGATAGTTTCCAGGGGTGTAATGATGTATTTTACAAATAAAGAAGGGAGACAAGTTATTGGAAGATGTTAGGAAATTATTAATGGGTCAACAAGTGAGAGTCAATGAAAAATGGTGGATGGATTATGAAAACCCAAAGACGATAGGGTTGTTGCAATCTCTAAGTATTTTAGAGTAGAAATAAGAAAATATAGTAATAGATTTCATCATAAGTTTATCAATAACTTTAAAAGAATGTATGGTGATAGGGATAACCATCGACACACTTGCCAAGTCTGTACCCTTCTTGTCAAGAAAGGATACCTATATTGTGGATAGTTGTGCACAACTATATATGAAGGATATTGTTAGACTGCTTGGATTGTCGAGGATCGGCACCCATGTTTCACATCCAACATCTACTATAGGCTTCAGAAAGCGTTGGGCACCCAATTGAATATAACACTACTTTTCACCAACAAACAAATGAATAGATTGAACGTCTGAGACCAACATTAAAAGACACCTTACGTGCCTGCATGTTGAATTTCTCAAGCAGTTGAGACTCTGAGTTGTACTTTATGGAGTTCGTCTATAGTAATAGTTTTCAATTAACAATTGGTATGACACCATTCAAGGCTCTGTATGGATAACTATACAAATCCTCAATATATTGGAATGGAATGGGTGGACGCGAGTTGCTAGGACCAAAGTTGGTTAAAGATACCAATAATGTTGTGTAGAAGATGATGATGAGGATGCACACAACCCATAGTAGACAGAAAAGTTATGTCGATGTAAGACATAGGAACCTAGAGTGTGAAGTAGGCGACGAGATATTCTTGAAGGTGACATTGATGAAAGGTGTTAGCATGAAGACAAGTTAAGCTCATGCTTCATCGAGCCCTTCAAAAGTTTGGATCGAATTGGACCGGTGGTGTATCGAATGGTCTTGCCACCATCCTTTCTACTACACTTAACATATTCCATGTGTTTATGCTTTGTAAGCACTTGATCAACCGCTCTAGAGAATGCTAGCCCGACCAAGAAAGGGGCTTAGAAGGTGTGTGAACCAACTGGTGAGCCCATACTCACACATGTGTGCCGTGTGTAGAATAGTAAATACACATCCAATTACTGACTTAGGATAGCCGCCTAAGAGAATATAAACTGAAAGAATAGATTCATTCATGATTGTATGTGTTTGCATCTAACTCCAATAATGGGATCACTTACTAAGTATTTTTTAAAATACTCAAGCCACGTGTTACTTCTATTTTAGATAAAAGCAATAAAAGCAAGGAACCCCTACTTCTATTTTAGATAAAAGCAAGGAACCCCTGTACGGTAGACATTGCAAGTCGAGACTATGACACATGCATAAGATGTATTTACTTCCCTAGACTTAGATTAGAATAGAGTGTTTGTACTTTTAATGTTAATTTATTTTATTTAGTATTTCATTATATTGTTTTAAAGACGTTTTTGAACATGTAAGTTCATGATGGTGTTTTATGCTGAACTTTCAAATGATTATTTCTGGACAAATGAGTACGTCATGTATACAATAGTGACTTTAGGTTAAGTAGAAATCTAGGGTCGTTATATATGTTATGAAAAGGAAAATAATCATCATATTTATCATGATGCTATGACGTTCGATATTCCTTCCGGTTGCCTGACAACAACACTAAAGACACAAGCCTGACTGACACGAGTCCTAAGGGGTGTGCAAACCACCTGGTAGGTCCACATTCGCACGTGGGCCGTATGTAGAATAGTAGATACACATACAATAACCCAAATTGGAAAACCACCTTAGAGAACACGGTAATAACCCAAACTGGAAAACCACCTTAGAGAACACGGTCTTAAATGATAGGTCTCATTCATGTTGCATATGTTTGCATTCCCTGACTCCAATAGTGGGGTTACTTATCGAGTATTTTTTAAAATACTCTCGCCTTATCCTATTCTTTTATTTCAGATAAAGGCAAGACACCCATATACGATTGACAGCGACATCACATCACATCAAAAGGCCATACAACCTGCCTAAGATCTGATGATTTTTGTAATTTACAATGATTTTTTTTGTGGTATTTTCGAAGTTCTTTGGAATGTTCAACTCTCTAAAGCCTTTCTTAGATGAAACTCTCCGAGGTTTTCTCTCTCCTTGCAAGCATCGGTTCCAATTTAGCAAAGAGGAATAGTACTCGAGAGAGTTTTTTCTCCAATTTTTTTCCATTCCAATGCTCATATCAGCTTCCTTTAATTCTCCAACAGAACCATCATCATTATATATACCAGATCAGGAAAATCCTTGTAAGAAGGAAGTACTAAATTGAAGCTAAAAACTTTTAATACATTATTCAAGAGCTGTTTGTCTCAAGAAATAACTTCCATGTTTTTTGATACATACATTTGGCGGTGATAAATGAATATGAGCTTCAGGATAAGAAAAATACTTGTATTTGGAATATCAAAGTCTTGCCATGAGATCCACTGTTGTTTAACACTGCGTTAATATCTCAGCTCCATCATCGGTTATTAAGATGGTATGTTCAAATTGTGCTGACAGACTTCCGTCTTCTGTTACGACAGTCCAGTTATCATCCCACATGACAGGATTTATGCTACCCATAGTTAGCATTGGCTCTGCACAAGAATAAAAAAATGTGCACAAAAGAAATCAACAATGGGGCAAGAAGAACGAAAGTATGAATTCTAACGTGCACAAAATATTGTACAATGTACATGCCAACAGCTTCTAACTGTGTTAAAAAAAAAAAAAAAAAAATTGCATCCTCGTGGCTTTAATGTTAATTTTGTAGTTGAAAAATATGCTAGGTCCTTGCAAGTTTGTGTTTAGGAAAATATTACACAATCCCTAGTTCAGTAACAGTAATAGTGCCTATTGGCGTATACATGGCAAGAAGGGCAAGAGAAGAAAGAAAGGTTAGTGTGCAAAATTGCATATGCTTAATCAAAACTAAATCATCCATTAAACAGAGGATTAATTTTTGAGAGCAAGGAGAGCATTGATGTGGTGAATTGAGACGTTGATTAAAAAAAAAAAAAAAAGTAGGAAAGTTGAATTTGCAGAATTGAGAGTTCGGACCGATCACTCAATTGAAACTATAACCGATTCACTCAATGAAAGTTGGTGTTCACATAATTCAAAAACCCAGAACTGAAACCTTAGCCTGAAGTGATTAGTTTTTCTCGCCAACATCCATAGGTTTTGAATGCCTAAATACTAGAACTTATACCACAAGAAATGTAGGCGATCATGATGCTATCAATTTAATGTTTTGGGATGATAACCTAAACCCAGATGCCAAGCTACAAATTTGAATAACGGAAGACGTTCTCAATTTCAAATAGAGAGCACTCTTTAATCTAAAACTTGAGCCCTCTTATACAAGACTGATCAAGGCTGACTTTCAAGCTGGAAGAATAAAGATGAGGTGACTTGGCTTTTGCTGGGATGAAATTTTTTATAGAAGCCCATAAGTGTAGCATTGAGCTCTAGGGATGATAGCATGGCAAGGAACAGGTTGGCAATTCTAGAAATTCTTCATTAAATATTGTTAAGTTCAGAAATGTTATCCAGCCGCCTTCACTCCTCAGGGTGGGCAATGGATGAGAAGATGCTTGGCTTGAAGTTTCCAAATTAGTGCCTATTTTCATAGGGTCAAGAGAGCTCTTGTTCCTTCTCATTAAAGTCCTTACTCTAAGCTTATGATGGGTGGATGTAACCTTCATGCATTTTTTGTAAGACCCATAAAATGGTTATGATCCTAAAAGAGCAAGGGTTTCTAATGGTAGCTGCTCAAAGGGATATAAACATTAGTTAACATAATACAGTTTGGAAAAGGCAAATACTGCAAAACATACACATTAATCTTTCATTCCTAAATGCTCATTTCTTGAGGAAAAAACTTCAGAGAAAGATCTTCAGAAATGTAAATCTAGCAGAATCTTTCTTATTGAATAAAGGTCCATGGAAGTGGATATACAGGCCAGCTACCGAGTAGAACAAAGATTAGTTCAGGTTGTTAAAGGAACAACCGGTAACCTACAACAAGAACAACTAAGCCAATCCAACTAATCAATCTGCCAAAGCAACAAATAAAATAACCAAGTACAACTGAACAAGAAGTTCTAACAACAATAACAAAAACTTAACAACATTAATAGTAATAGCTAATGGTTTTCCTTAACACTGTGGTATTACATTTTAATATTTATTAATAATTATTATAGAGGTTCTAACTTTTAAATGAGATAGTAAGTTTGGGGTGTTTCTCTTTTATCAAAGCAAGAGTAAAACGTATATCTTTTTATTAATTGAGGTGTTAAAACTTGTGTCATAAATTCACTAGATCTAGAAATTCTATATTTACCTCTCTCTCAAACACTTTCAACACAAGTAACTTTAATATTTTATTCACTCTCCTTTCTCATATTTCTCTCCTTTGCTATTTTAAGAGCAATTGGCCAAAAGAGGGGTAGTAATTGTTGTGGAGATTTGAGGCCAACCTTTCAATGTAGAGTTGTCAAGTTAGTGAATACATGCTGCACCCGTGGTAAATAAAGATTACTCTGAATGCCCGTGCATCAACCTAATAGTTTGCGTGTTTGTTTTTCAATATTTATTCTAATTTTATCTGTTACTTCTAGTTCCCCAACACTAGTAAATTAAGAATTATGGGACTTACATTGAAGTACCGTTACATAAACACTATGATCTTACATTTTCAGTCATCCAGATACATCTTAAATTACTAAAAAGCAATTGCACCTAGGTGCCCGAATGAAATCGGGTGGTTGATGAGTTAGTAGATTTTACCTGAGCAACAACAAAACATAGGACACAATTGACTTGAAACAGCAAAGATTGTTTTGAATTAGACGTAATGAGTCTTCGAAATTAATGGTGCAATTGGTGTTTCAGATAGATGGTAACTTCCATGATCGTAGTAATTGTTGTCCCTTGTTTTCCTTTGGTATAGGTTTTTCATTTTATGCATAAGTTTAATTTCAAGATTCAAGAGGAATATCCGTCTGATGCAGACTGAGGTTGTTTATGATGCATATGGTGGTAACAATCGGCAGCAGTTAGTGAGGCCAGGGTGTGTCTGAAGCTTGGACGCTCAATTTAAGATGGCAGAATTTCAACGGTTTTCTTCTCCTTTTTTATTTATTATAGTTCTGTTTTTTTTTTTTTTTTGGGGGGGGGGGGGGGGGGGGGGTTACACTTGTTACTCTGTTTTTTTTTTCCGAACAGAATTCCAGGCCAGGAAGAACAGTCTGGGACTGGGCGTCACAACTCCGATACACCAAACAATTTCCCTAGAAGTTTTCCCTTGACATATACACTAGAGGGGCTGGAGAAAAGGTTGGCAACGCACAGAATGGCAAGGGCAAGAAATATGTAGACTGATGATATTAGCAAACATAGAAGGTGGAGAAAAACATTTGGATTATTTGGGCTCTACTACTGAATTGATGGAGGACAGAAATAAAGATGAAGGATATAAGATTTCTTTGGTTCTAACTAAAATACAGATGGAAATAAAATTTATCATAATACTCAAATCCCAATGACTCGGATCATATTTGAAATATAATTGCAAGTGTAATTTCACTCAACCACTTTACATATGAATTTTTTATTCATAACTTTCGCATGCTGACGTTATTCGCATGTTGAAAGTAATCATCAGAGGAAAAAAATTGTAGATAAACATAATACACAGGAAGACTAAAACGAATGAAATATAATACCAATTGTAAAGGTTTGATTCGACACCATGCGCCCACCATCATTGTTCCCTGAAAAGAGCAAGAAATCTTTCTCAAGTATCTGACAATAATTTCCCTTTTTCATGTGATTGGTTAAATAATGCAAACACTTCCGTACAATGCAAAAGCAAATAAACTGAAGAGCAGGAAACCTTTTCTTGATCAAATTATAAAGAGGTCCATATAAGTCATTTATTTGTCATTTTATAATCATGTGCATAAAGAACATGTAAAGATCAAAACCATGTTAGATAAACCAGCATGACACAAAAACCACATTGTAAAAGCGAGCATCTAAAGAACAGAATAATTACTGAAGTGAAGAATAACTGGATCAGCATGAAACACACGTCCAACGCCATGGCCAACAAACTGTCGAACTACACCAAATCGATGCTTATCTGCATGGTCACTTGATTAGAGAAACAGAGAAAATTATGAGAAAGGAGATTTTCATTATTCCGCAAGATATCACATTATCTTAAATTAGTCTTGGACAGATGGACAAAACAATTCATTAACATCAACAGAATAAGTGCAGAGTTCTATCCAAGCATCTTATAACAATTATTCCTAAATACTATGCTTCAACACAATAATCCAATTAATGATTACCCTGCAATCACACAACCATATATGAGTGTGAAGCAAAATTTCTTTGAGATAAATTAGTTTAAATCTTAGCAACCACCTACCTAAGATATTATACCTAATTCAAACAATCCATTAGAGAAATGCACATAATTTGCTCCAACAATAGTTTTTCAAAAAATTAAAATTAAAAGTATTCAACCGTTAATAGGATTTGCTTAAGATTATTTCCTCGTCTATTCTGGGTATATTTTGCTATCTTTCCTTTCATATAGGTTTAGATTTACTGCTTCATTCTAGCTTTATGATTGAGTAATTTCTTGTATAAAGTTGAGAGTTTATCTGCCACTCAAGAAATAAGAAATTTCTTTTTGTCATACATAGCTTCATAGTATCAAAACCCTAGCTTCGTCGCCAAAACACTAACCGCTGTCACCAAACTAACCTTCCTCCCAAAGATGAGCCATTGCTCATCCCAAAGTCAAAACCCTTGTAGTTGTTGAAAACCCTCACAGTCGAAATCCTCACAAATCTACCTTTTGATGAAACCCTTGCATGTCACTGTTGTTGCCAACTTCAAATGAAGTTGCGACTATCTCCTTTGCGAAACGTCACAGATCTACTTCATTTTCGTCGTCCCCACCACAAAAATCATGGAGGCCTTTTTTTTTTGGGGGGGGGGGGGGGGGGGGGGGGGGGGGGGGTTTCATTTAGAATAAAAACCTCCTTTGTTGTTGTCATTGCCATCATCATCAGTCGTCGCCATGCACTTTCTTTTCACAATGACCTCACGTCTGTTTTTCCCCATTGCTCATTTCCTCTTCTTTTTTTTTTCTTTTTTTTTTTTTTTTTTTTTTTTCTTTTAAATCTTGTAAGGATCAGAATCGCAAAATATCATTTTCCCCTTCACTGAGAGCAACAGTATGCAAATAACATGCCACAAACTCCAAGGCCATAACTACCTTCAGAGTTCACAATCGTGATGATGTTCATGTACGGTCTGTGGATGAGAAGATTATATCACAGGTAAAGCATCTTATAACCCAAACTCGAGGATCCACAAGAACAATCAAGTTATGAGCTAGTTAATCAACTCCATGAGCACTAAGATTAGAGATAATTTTCTCCTACTTTCAACTATCAAAGAGATTTGGGATGCTGCTCAAGACACTGCCTCTAATCAAGAAAATGTTGTTGAACCCCTCCAATCGAGCCAACTCATTTGTCTCATTTCTTGAGTTAACTTTTCATTCAACGGCAAACGTTGGGTGTCATGAATACCCTTAATTACAAAATTAACTGTATAAGGAGTATCTCTTTTTTAGAAATATTTCTTAGCATTACACACCGTAGGACTTTAAAAGAACGGGTTGATTTCGAATTTACCGATGAATGTTATGAAAATAAGAAATCAACTTAGAATGGCTTTTCATTAAAAATAACCAAGTAACACGAGAATAATCGTCAACAAAGGTAAAAAAATACTGAAACCCTCTATGACTCAATAAGAGCACTAGCTCATGTATTGACTATTGGATACAAACTCATATGTTAAAACTTAGCAAACTAACATGACACATAATCTAACGAAACTAAAAACGACTATTTACCAAAAACATATGATCCTTTGTTGAGCGGACCATACTGCAGACAAATCCATTTTTTTGCATTCACAATTGGTTGATTTCGAATTTACCGATGAATGTTGTGAAAATAAGAAATCAACTTAGAATGGCTTTTCATTAAAAATAACCAAGTAACACGAGAATAATCGTCAACAAAGGTAAAAAAATACTGAAACCCTCTATGACTCAATAAGAGCACTAGCTCGTGTATTGACTATTGGATACAAACTCATATGTTAAAACTTAGCAAACTAACATGACACATAATCTAACGAAACTAAAAACGACTATTTACCAAAAACACATGATCCTTTGTTGAGCGGACCATACTGCAGACATCCATTTTTTTGCATTCACAAATGATCAAATTGAGGACGAGAGTCTTCAATATTGAGATAGACAAATGACCCAAATGGAAATATTCTTCAAAGGAAGGAGGCACTCTAGAGCATGTGATGGCGGCTAAGTGGACACTCTAGAGCATATGATGGCTATAGATACTTGTGGTTTAAAGATGCAGAGACCTTCAAATTCACGCCCACTACCAATAGTCTTCTTCGTTGTAAGATCCTAAACTAAGCATTAAGCAATGACCAGGAATGAATAAGATGCAAGAATTAAGATTGCAAGCGAATTTACTAATAGAGATCGAAAGATAACTGTGGTAAATTTAAACCAAACGACAATGAAATTGATTTGGTAAGATTCATTGCGTCAGACCCAAACTGGAGATGTAGTTTTTTCATCTATGGTAACATTAGGTGAAAAGGTAGACAAAAAAATTTTAAAAAGAAGATTAGGGAATAAATTGGGATTGCCTGTCATATGATTGGTAGCACCAAAGTCAATGGCTCATTTCAAAGTGGAGGAAGAAGGCATATAGAAGCGTTACAGTCTTTGTGATAGCAGTAACTGGAGTAGAATATAATGTCAATAATGACACTTGATATGGTTGAAATTTAGCAAACTCCTCTGCAGAAATCGTAATGAAATTTTCAAAGTTATGAGGAGTAGATGCACAGATACAACATGTCTAGACAGAAATCTCTGACCCAAACTCCAAAATCTAAGGTTCACAAAACCATAGGTTAACAAAAAAAAAAAAAAAAAAATCCCTAGGTTAACAAAAAAAATCCAATTAACCTAGCTCTCTATTGCCATGTAAATGCTAAAGGTTTGAGAGAATCAGAATACTCTATTCCATTCACTATATATACACATAGATAGATAGATATAGATAGATACACACAAGGGAAGGTAAAAAGACAATAAAAGACAACACTACTAAGGGAAGAGGAAATTCCGTCCAGGGGAACTACTTAACAAGCGGTTTCCAATAGCTGATAAAAGAACTTTGAATGTAAAGAGGCCCATCAAGAACCGTAAAGAATACAAAAAGAATCAAAATTAGGAAACTTATCTTGAAAATATAGATTTCGAGCCAAATCTGCCACAAAGAATCTATCATAGCATAGCAACCCAAAATCCTAGCTTTGCTTGACAAATTCAAAGCACTTATGCCTTCCACAAGCCAATCATCAATCCTCCGGAGAGGACAAGTCCCAATCCCTAACTTCTAAAAATTAAAGTTCAAGCCTGAAATGCAAACAAGCAATGGAGAAAAAAGTAGTTTATATCTTCCCCCTCTTTCAAGCATAATATGCACCCCAACTGAGAAAGAGCCCAAGACTTGAAACCTTTTTTCTGAATCATCTCGTCAGTATCAAGGCTTCTAAATGCCGAAGGACTGAAAAGTTCTACTTTCTGCGTCCATTTGCTTCTCCAAACCAACGCGGTCAAGGGGATTTTACCTTTCTAGTATTTCTAGAAACGCATATGCAGGCTGACTTCAAAGAATAACAACCTTAGCCCTCAAGGGGCCAAAAGGCTCGATCAGGCCATCCAACTCACTGAACCGAAGTCAAATTTTCTATTATCACCCCAACTATTTAGTTCCCTGTCAAAGAGACCCCATGTGTGGCCCAAATTCCAACTTTTTTGTTGTTGTCCCAACACTCAGAAATAGAAGCACCTTTTTTGCTAGAAATCACAGAAAAATCCGGAAAGCAATTCTGTAATGTATCTTGGTCAACCAAACTATCTTCCCAAAAATGGATTTGAACACCTGCATCAACTTTAAATTAAGTAAAACAAACAAAGAGCAGCAAACTTTTGGCAACATCGACCGAAGGTCTGGCTACCTTTCTCTTCTCATCATTCAACTGTGAGTATTAGCTCCATAAATGTAGAGATTACCTTCTTCCAGAGGGGATTTTCTTCTTGCGTGAATCTCCAGAGCCACCTAGCAAAGACATATTTCAATAATATAGCGAGCCCACACCCAACACCCCAATCAATGCGGGCAAAGTATTCCATTCCACATAAAGGCTCAACAATGTCATCAGTGTACTGGAGATGCGACATATTGACCATAGCTTCCCCAACTTGAAAAGCTTTTAAGATTCTGCTTTCCTGACAATCATGCAACACTCAGCTGAGAGCCTCCCTGATGATAGAAAGAGAGAGGAAGGGGGGCAAAGGATGGCCTTGCCTCAAACCTCTTACCGCTGAAATCTTTTCCCTAGGCTCACCATTAATCAAAACAGAGAAATTTTCAGTAGAAACCACCTCTTATCCGTTTTCTCCTCAAGCTATCAAAGCCTTTTAGCTTCAGAACAACATCAAGGAAGTGCCAATCGACTTTGTCCTAAGCCTTTTCAAGGTCCAACTTCAAAACATACCCCTATTGTTACTTAACGTCCAAATCTTCAACCACTTCTGAAGCTACAAGAATGGCATCTAGGATACCCACTGCAAAGGTTGTTTGACAATCGCTTATGGTGGAAGGGAGAACCTTCTTCAACCTCTAAGCAAGAGCTTTGGCAATAATTTTATAAAGAGAAGAAATCAGACTGATCGGACAATAAATAACTAACTTTGGAGGCTTTCCACAGAAGAATCTTCTTTGAATTGAACCTCAAGTAATTCTTTAACTCTTCCCCTCCCCATTAGTTCTACAGTAATAGATTGTGCTTCCTTACTCTATCACATTACATGTTTTCAAAGAAAAGCAAAGCCCAAAAGATGTCTTTATTGAATTAGAATATGTTCATATTTTGTGTTATTTTAACACAAACATGCTACCATTAATTGTAAAAGGAATCACATAGTAAAAAATAATCCTAAACCTTTTTCTCTATTGATAGGAAACAGAAAATATCATTAATATCTAAACCTTGAAACTACAATCATCAATAGTGTCGTATGGTTCAGCAGTACAAAGTGGGGTTTCTTACTGAATTATTTTGCCAATTTTCTTGAACTCCACTCCTGGTGCGCATATGGATATTGCTTTATCTAAGCATTCTTTAGTCACCTAAAGCAGTTATTGGAGAAAAAAATACAACTTATGCACACGAATCTTTGGAACAACTTATGCACAATTCAACTAATCTTATGAAACAACCACTCAAACCTACAATATTTGGTAATATTGAGCAGGATTTAATATCGTAAACCATATTTCCCATCATTTGGAACGTAAAACAAAGAAATTTGCCCAAAGGGTCTTGTCTTGCAATATGGCGGCAAGATGAAGCGAACTACCCAGTTAGAATCAAAGACACTCAGCATTTCAGCCAAACATAGTCATGAAATTAAACAATTTATGGCAGGTCAAACAGAAACCAGCGGTTGGAAATTTTCAGAATATAAAAAAACGATGAATGCAACCACATGAAGCCGGTACAGAAGAAATCACATTACCCATGTATGGAACCCATGGTGGACAGCATCTACACATTAAAACATATCATACTTGACTTTAACCAAACTTAACAAGGTAATTACGAAGTTCTATTATTTTCAGAAATTACTGTCCTATCATCCTAGCTCAGTATCACAAATCCTTCAATCCAAAAGGAAAAAAAACATGTAGTACCTATGTTGAAGGTAGGAGAAGTTCCAATTTACAATACTCACACTTATATGAAGTAAAGCCAGATTGGATCTTGCTGGACAAGAATTTAGCCAAATAAATTATAAAGTTCTAGACCGGTCCTTGTAGAAGACCAACAACTTTTTCCATTGAAATATTAACAATATATATATATATATATATATATAACTAGTGACGTATCAAAAGACAACAAGAACAACATAGCTATATCTAATTGTAATAGCTATATCTAATTGTAATAGCTACTCATTAACAAAAGTAGAAAGAAAAAGCTACCCGGACAAGTTTTCTGGCTTCATCATCAACATCTCCACAAAAGAAAGTTGTTGAAGTATCACCATGGTACCCCTACAAATTAGCAGGATAGCAGACATAGTTTTAATAGCTACAAATTTGTATTTCATTGAATAACACCAAAAAAATTATTAATGCTTCATTTGATAGATTCCCCACCTTTCTAGATGAGGTTTACATATCAATCTCCGGTGTAATGTGTGAAAACAAGTGTATGAATATCGCTCACGAGACATTTCACAATGGCCACCCATTAAACTAAACAATATATAATCATCATAAGCTATGGAACATTAAGATAGCTTCGAAGTCCTAGCAGTAAGGTTATTTCTTTAGAAGCCCAAGTCAAAAGGCCAATCATCTTCAAGAAAAATAAAATGAAAGATCAGAGACAATTTCATGGACACAAATACGTTGGACTTACTAGCTAATTGCTTTCCTAAACAATGGCCCAACCCAATAATATCTTTTAAGTCTTTATATCAGATCCTTATTAATGGGTTCATATGTATAGATAGCATTAAGACTTTTTACCTCTTTTTTCTGTCATTATAACGTCACTGGAGTGTATGGCAGTATGTTCTCTTTTACTTTGTATGAAATAATAATATACTAGAACCTGACCAAAGGTTGTCCTCATGAAACTTACTTCTTCCTTCAAGAAATCAAATCTTCAACAAAAGTCTCAAGGGTCTCGCACCTCAGTACAGCCCATGCATACCCTCAAAATTTGTTGCTCTATCAACATTTTATTTTTGTACTCATTTTGTTCAACTGCTCAAATACTTTTACTTCAGCTCCTGAGTTCGTCATCAACTGACTTTTTGGGATCAATTGGTATGGTTCATTGGTTCAATTGGCTCAATCGCCTTGAATAACTTGCTTTGCTCAATCGGTTTTTTCGTTCTGGTTGGTTTGCTCCTTTATTGCTCCTTTATTTCTCCATTTGTTCAATTGGTATCATCAGTTTTCTTTTCAAAAGAAAAAACACACTTCTCGAAAAAACTCATGTCATGCACATTGCTTCTTGGGGTGTGCCCCCTAGGTGCCCTCACCCAACATATTTATTTTTGCAGTTTTCCAATTTCCTTATGAAAAAATTTAAAAGTATTCTCCAAAATCCTCTTTTGCTCTAAACAATATCTTTGTTGGGCTCATGCAAGCAAATAGTTCCTTGTATAGCACTTTTCCTTTCTGCCCATTTACAATTACAGTTTTTTTATATCCATGTGTTCAAGCTCAAGCACCTCAGCTAATCTCATGAACAGGTATCTAATCCTACACATTTGATTACCAAACAACTCATAGAACTTTAATGTCCTCGGTAGAAAGCTACCATCGAGTTTGAATCATTTTTTTACGGTAACTTTTAGAGTGTATAAATTGGGTTGTAGTCCATTTACTTTGTAAGAAGAAATAATGTATTCACACCCCAGAATACATGAAAATGAAAGTACAAAGTACCGTTAGAATCTCACAAAAACTCCACAGTTGGCATGTATGGTAGGTAATGAGTTGTTGTCACCCTCCTTGGCAAATTTAAACTTAGCCTTTTGCCTCTAGCTAATAGTCTAACTTTTAGTAACCTCTTCAAACTCAACTTTCAGAGACAACATTTCCTCCCTTTGCTCAAAGCATAGGGAACCAACCTCTTCCAGTCTATTCAGCATGTTAATGCGATTTAGTAAATCCTGTTTCTTGATCTTCAAGTCTCCAAATACTTCAGGATTCGAAATTTTAAGTGACTTCTTCAAACAACAAGCTTACCCACAAAACGATAACCTTCCCATCTTCCTAGAGCCTCCACTGCCCACCAGAAGGGTAAAGAGGTTCCAAGAGTGGGATGAGACAGCCACATATTTTCAAATCTAAAGGGGGTTGGACCACACTTCCCTTTAAAAATATTATTGTTCCTCCACATATAAATTCTTTGCTCAACTTTATGTAATACCATTTTCTAAAAGGAGAGAACCTTAAGCATTGCCCCAAGAGCATGCTGGGTAGATTAATGGGAGAAGAGCTATTTTGCAGTTCCAAATATTTAACTATGGACATATCCGTATATGCAGTGTTCAACAACCACATACTTTGGAAGGTTAATTTTGAAGTTAGCTCTTAAAGGTTAATTTTAAGACCCATGGACATATGCATGCATGGTGTTCACCATAGACTTTGATAGGTTAATTGTGAGACCCAAGGTAGCTTTTAAGGTTTCAATGAGAAGGATTAGTTTTTTATCTTCAAGCCATCAAAAGGAGACATGAAAAGACCATCAGATCTATTGAAGAAATCATCTTGAGTTAAGGAATATTTGTGTAATTCCATCTTAAATTAGGAGATATTTGTGTAACCTCATTAAATAAGGGAAAAAATTGACCTCGAAGGATTAGCCTTAAGTTAAAGATATCTGTGTAATTTATAAGTTAGTATCCAAGCTGAGAATGAATGATACATATTACTTAGGGGGAGTGTCAAAGGATATTGGTGTAATCCCATCAAGTAAGGAAGTAGTTGGATTATTTAGATTTATTGTTACCCAACAGAGATTTATTTGATTTATCTTATCTTGTTAGCTATTATCTAGGGATTTATTTAGATTACCTAATATCTAGAGAATTTAGATCTATCAATTTAGATTTAGTCAGTCCTTCCTTATTAAAGATATATGTAATTCTTTGAAAATAAATAAGAAAAACAATAGTCTAATATAGACTTGAAACACTCTCCATTGTTACCTAGAATCTAAGGATTGATTTAGATCTATTGTTACTAGAGATTTATTTAGATTTTATTATTATTAGGGGTGTGAGAGCCCGTCTGGTGGGCCCATGCTCGCGCGTGGGGTGATGTGTAGAAAAGTACTACACACTCAACCTTGCCTAAACTGGAAAGCTGCCGAAGGCCATGCTCTCTTATGTTAAAAGGATAGGTCCCACCATATTGCATGTGTTTGCATTTTCCGCATTTTCCTACCCCCAATAGTGGGGATACTTACCGAATATTTCTTAAAATACTCAAGTCAGGTGCTACTCTTACATTTCAGGTAAAGTGTATGGCACTCGTGTACGGATTACAGCAGCGTCGCGATGAAGGCCATGGAATTAGTGTTAGGGTAGTTGCATTTTGTCTATTTTGTAGCCCTTAGGTTATACCAAAACATTGTTTTATTTTTTTCCATAGTTTTATTTAAATTTTTACATTACTTCTTTTCTATTGTTTTGTTTTAAAGCTTTTATTGCGAACATTTAAGTCCATGTCATCGTTTTTGAAATATTTTAAACGAATGGTTTCATACTTAAGAGTCAGGTCATGCATGTAGTGGCGGCTCTATTTCAATAGAAAAATAAGGTCGTTACATGTCGAAGGCAGGTATGCATCGCAGAGGAGTCCAAATCAAAACAAAAGGGAGCAGTTGTGGAAACTAGTGGATTTAATAATGAAGAGTTGAAAGATTGAAGATGTTCTTGGACTCGCTCAACAAACCATCAAATTCCAATACCTTAACTATCTCAAGTAAGTCTTGATTCAATTTTTGTATAAACCTTTAGAGATAAGTTAGGTTAACTCTTGGATTGTAGATTATGATGCAACTTATAAACCATGTCCAAGTAACCGAAAAATTACCGTCGCAAATGAAACCCGTCCTAGGAATAGACAATGTATTCATTTCTCAAACTCTTATACTAGAACCCGTCTTACATGTTCCAAAACTACCTAGTAGTCTCCTTTCCATACAAAAGCTTACCCATGAAAACCACTATAGTGTTATTTTCTCCTAATCATATTGTGTTTTTCAAGACGAATGATTGGACTTGCTAAAGAATTGAATGGCTTATACAACTTGCAATTACCTGAGAGAATAGTCAGCCCGGCACACCCGTGTCATTTCTTAGTTCCTCCAATAAATATGGGATTTGGTTACATCACTTTTTCCTTATTTAGGGTTTTGAGAATTATGTTTTCCAGATTTGTTTCAAGGACTATAAATCTCTTATTTTCAGTGTAATACATGTGAATTTGCCAAACATACTCGTTATCTTTTCTCATTAATCATGTACCAAGTATTTCTAATGCTCGTTGATTTCTCACATTAATTGATGATTGTACTCAGGTCACATAGCTATTCCTTTCAAACAAATATCAGATGTTAGCCATATATCTCTTGTTCTTTTCTCATTAATCAAAATGTACCAAGTGTTTCTAATGCTCGTTGATTTCTCACATTAATTGATGATTGTACTCAGGTCACATGGCTATTCCTTTCAAACAAATATCAGATGTAAGCAATATATCTCTTGTCTTCCACTTAATGATTCAGACCCAATTTGAGTCAAAATCAAAACACTTCGAACAGACAATGCTAGAGATTATTTCAATCAAACCTTATTCCCATTTTTCCCATCTCAAGGCATTATCCATGATTATTGTGTGTTATTATTACACCATACCAAAATGGAGTGGCTGAAACGAGAAATGGACACCTTTTAAACACACTACCTAAGCATTGCTTTTTCACATAAACATGTCAAAACTTACTAGGGAGAGGCAAACACACTACCTAAGCATTGCTTTTTCACATAAACATGCGAAAAACTTACTAGGGAGATGCAAGTTCTTACTACAACTCACATGATTATCGTCTCCAATCACATGTCCAAAATAATCTAAGCTCAATAGAAGTCCTCATCCAATTTCATTCTCACTTTCAAACATCAAATAGTCTCACACCTCACATATTTGGGTACACTGCCATTGTTCATGTTCACAATACTCCAAGAGGTAAACTTGATTTGAGAGCAATAAAATGTGTCTTTTTAGGATATTTCTCAACCACAATAGGGTACAAATATTACAACCCTACATAAATTGTTCTTCTCTGATACCTCTCTTCAGGGGAGAACATAGAGACTGAAGAGGGTCCCTAGGAAACTAATCGAACCCTTAGACACACTAAATAACCAGCCCACATAACCAATTATTGAGTCGATGCCTACTGCCGTTATTAAGTCCATACCTTATAACATTTCTAATGTCCACCCCTACTATCGTAGAGTTACCAACTGAACCATATGCTCCACCTCCATTGTCAAATCCGTTGTTCTCTCATGTATATGCAAGAAGAAAACTTATTTCAAAATCAATACAAGGCAAAACATCTGACTCTACTCAAAATGAGAATGTGACACAAGTACCAATAAATGATAGTCTCATAGCTCTTTGAAACCTATTAGAGAATGCACAAAACAACCCTTATACACCTATCAAACTTTTCTCTCTCGAAAGACTAACACCATCACACTAGAGTTTCACCGTGATCTAAACTCAATTGTTATACCTAACATTGTATCTAAAACTTTATCCAAAAGAGAATGGTAGGATGCTATGAGAGAAAAAATGCATACTCTACCATGAGAGAAAAAATGCATACTCTACCATGAGAGAAGAAATGCATACTCTAGAAAAGAATAACACATGGAAAGTTGTGGATAGGCCAAAAGAAAAAAAAACAAAAATCAGGTATAGGTGGCTTCTCAAAGTAAAGTACAAGGCTGATGGAACGTTGGAAAGGATAAAAGCAAGATTAGTACACTCAAACTTACGATATAGATTACCAAATGACATTTTGCCCAGTTGCAAAGATCAACATCGTAAGAATATTGTTACCCTTGCCAACTTAAATTGGCAACTCACATAGTATGATGTGAAGAATGCATTTCTTCATGGCAGTCTAGATGAGGAAATCTACATGAGCATTCCTCCACAATTTTGAAAGCTTAAGAGGTAAAGTAGGCAAATTAAGAAAGGTCTTGTATGGACTAAAAAAATACCAAAGGCTTGGTTCGAAAGATTCATAAAGGTGATGAAAGATTGTGGGTACAAGCAAAGCCAAGGAGATCACACTCTTTTTATCAAGTATTCAGAATCAAGGAGAGTTACAGAGTTTCCAGTGTATATAGATGACATCATAGTCACGGGAGGAGGAAAAAAAATTTGAACTCAGAAGAAAATTGATGGAGTTTGAGATCAAAGAACTTGGAAGGCTAAAATACTTCCTCAATGTTGAAGTAGCGTACTCAACTCAGGATATTTTCATATCACAATAGAAATATGTGATGGGTTTAATGATGGAAACAAGAAAAAGCGAATGTAACCCTACAACAATGCCAGTAGATCCACATCAAAAATTGGGAGAGTCAAAAGAAGAACCAACGATGAACAGAGAAATGTATCAGAGGCTAGTAGAAGGCTTACATATCTAGCTCACACTCAACCAGACATAGTATACTCAATGAGGGTAATTAGCCAATTCATGCATGATTCATGGGAGCCTCACCTTCGGGCAACATATAAAATATTACATTACTTAAAAGGAACTTTAGGAAAATGAATTTATATCCAAACTGAACAATTCCCTTGCACTGGAAGCTTACACTGACGCAGACTATGTTAGATCAATAGTGGGCAAAAGATCTACTACAGGACATTGTACTTTTCTTGGAGGTAGTTTGGTAACATGGAGAAGCAAAAAGCAAAATGTGGTGGCTAGAACATCTGCCAAATCAAAATTTTGAGCTATTGCACAAAGGCCATGTGAATTCTTATGGTTGAAGATAATCCTTGATGACTTACAAATTAAGGGAGAAAGTCCAATAAAGTTGTACAACGACAACAAACTAGCTATCAATATTACACATAATCCTATCCACATGTACCTCTCAAAAAATTAATATGAAAAGCAAGATAATTTACAAATACAATATACGAATTGAAGATGAGTAATATGTTTTGCCTACACCCACAAATTTTTCAATAATTGAAAGAACTTGTCAAAAGAGAAAACAGAAAGATAAGCTTATATAACTTTACATTCTCATGCATAGTGTATAAAATGAAAGGAACAGGTACACAAGGTCAAATAAAGGTCAGTATAAGATATTTAGAGCTTCAAATATGCATTCTTCTACTGTTGTTAAGACAAATTAAGCTCAGAGTTGCAAATCCTTACATTTAAATAGACGGTAACATCTATATTGATAATATCACCATCCTGGAAAAAAAAAAAAAAAAAGATCATGACATCTCAATTCATCATCATAAAACAAGCAATTGATTTACAATAAATGTTATTAATGTTACTAAGAAATCAAAGAGAAGACCTCAAGAACTCGGGAATCTGGTATTCCATGGCAAATGCATTCATTCACTGACGTGCATACACTCTTCGGAAAGCCACCATAACCCAGAGGTGATGGATAGGCTCCATTATCAATTATCATTTGGTGAACAGCCTTGTCAATATCATCAGTCATAATACCTGGCTGCCAATAGAAGCAAGAACCAAAATTTTGCAATAAAATATAGTGGCGATTCATAAATGGGTACATCATGGACTGATAAACACAAGTAGTTTAAACATAATAACAGAAAGAATAGCTACATTTAAGTTGTTTTTTCTTGGATAGGAAACATGTAAATGAAAAAATGGAATTACAAAAGGAAGTACTGATATGAGCCGAACTTGATCAAAAGTTGCACTCTTCATTTTACCAATATAAAAAGAGACGGAGTAAATGACAACATTTCTTCATGGCTAAAAGCTCAATGTGAAGAATTAAGACATGCTCATTTCCGAACCTCATCATTTCAAAAACAACTCCATTCCTCATTCTCAAAACATCCCAAAAAAATAGGTTGAGTAGCATTCGACCTTATGATCTTAGCCTCACCATTTGAAGGAACCAAAGATATTTAGGCAAGGAGCTCCACCACAGAGAGTGCAGGAACTGACATTACATGCCACATTCAGTATTAACAAAGTGCCAATGAATAAACAGATGATCTAAATGCTTTCCTCCTTTTTCAGAAAGAACACACCTTAAATGATTGAGAAACATGACGCATGGAGGATACCTCTTTTGAAATTTTTCATGCATTGACTTCAACTGTCCAGATAACAAATATTCTTATTGGGAATATTCAATGTCAAAATTTATTTGATAAAACTTGGAGGAAGCACAAGGCTTCTTTCCACTGTTCTATAAAGGCATGTTTTTGGAGAAAAGTAAGAGATTGAGGGCTTTTGGGGAATGATGTAGTTTCAGCTCTTTGTTAGGCTACTTCGCTTGAAAGGAGCAAAAAAAATTTTAAATAATAAATAAGTAAAAAGATCAGAGGTTTGGAATCATTTGGGACAGGTTTCATTATTTAACTTTGTTTGCCAACATATGTACATTTGTTAAGATTTTTGCCTTCCTTTTGCCCCAATGCAATCTAGATGGTCACATTATATGTAAATTCATGTCAATATGCTCTCTAATATAGAGAAATGTCAATTAGACATGTAGAGTAGCAAGTATCATTTGAAAGTAGAAGAAAGTAGAGCAAATAGATACATATAATTTACCCCAGCACGAGAAATAATAAGCAGAAAAATACCTTTACTAATGTCCCTGCATATTCTAGAACTTGGGCTGCAAGCCTCCCAGAAGCTCTCATGCACTCTATACCCTTCTCATCATGAATCTCAGGTCCACTAGCAATTCCAGGTGGTCGCCTAGATTTGACATAAGGAGGCCTTGGTATATTGTCTGGAACAGGTCGAGGAGGAGAAACTTTTCCAGGTCTTAGACGTTTACGATTCATATTTTGCATCTCGTCCAAATTTCTATCAATTTCAATGAGAATGGTTCATTCAACACCTTTTGAAGATCAACATATTTTTGTACTTGAAATATGCTACAAGAAACAATAACGGACACAATTCTTTACGTATTGACTCCTTTAGAAACTGGATCACAAAGGCCACATCCAAATATATAGTCCCTAATGGAGAATTATACGCTACAGTGTGAGTGCAAGTGTAAATATGTAATAAGCACATATAAAGACATCTAAGATGTTAATAAAAATACTCATCCTAACACCCTTTCAACTATATGACCGTCGAATGTGTGGGGGAACATAACTTACATGTTTGTAACTACCAATTACCATCTGCACCGCACATTATGAAATGTACAACTTTCGTCACAGTATACCATTCGAAGTTCACAAATCACGAATATATAGAACTTACTGACGTGCGACTTTCCATGAGAATTAAGGAACAGTTTACATCCTCGGTTGTATAAGTGCAAAATACCGATTCCCATAAACGTAACTTTCAGAAAACGAGAGAACAAAACTATGGAGCTTTATACCTTCTATTGAAAAGGTTGGCCAAACCAGAAAGTGTCCTGGATAATTGCATTGAGACATGTTTGCCTCCTACAAAAGAATATACAGATTACCTCCATTTTACCCAGATTTTTCGCTCAAGATAAAAACACGAGCAGCCGAAAAATTGCAAGTGGTTTTCTTACATCACAATAACCAGGAAACTAGAACAGATTAGCACGAGAAAAAAAAACGCTCTAATTAATGAGTCATTCGATGTTGAACTTGGATTACAACCCCTTAACAGCAAATTATCACTGGAGAATAACGGGAAACAACAGGATTTTAAGGAATTGCTAACCGATTGGGTAAGAAGACAAGTACTCAGAAAGAACAAAGGAAAGATGTTGAAGCAAGAAGAGCAACATAGAACGGAAATGAACGAGGAAGGATAAAAGAATACCTGGATTATAGGCGAAGACTTGATGAACAGGCAGCCAAGAGTGAAGGAAATGGTTAGCACCAACTCCCAGAAAGGATGAGAAGAGTTTTGATTCTCCATACAAGGCTCCCACCATTTTTGCTTTCTTCCACAGTCCACACTCGGCCTCTGTCGCTGAAACGCCGAAACACTAAATAGACTTTTATCTTTTTATCATCCAATGCGCGTCTGATCAGCATGAGTACTTTAAAGAATGCTAACCTGCTCAGCTAGGTTTAGGTACGTGTGAGCCCGTCTCATGAACCCAAGCTCGCACGCATGGATACCTTTGAGCCCTACATTGTACACCTAATTCTTCTATTGAAATATACCCCGGCTAAATATATGACATGATCATTAAATGCAGAAAATTTTATTTAAAATATTTAAAAAATGATGTATTTGACTTGAACGTTTTTAATAAAAGCTTTAAAAAAACACAACTGAAATAAACCATGTGAAATTTAAATAAAACAAAGAAATAAAATAATGCATTGATCTAAAGGGCTACAAAATAGACTTAAATGCAACTACCCTAATTAGTTTCATGGCCTTCAACGCTCCGCCACCTTATCCATACACGGGTGCTTATCTTTACGTGAAATGTAAGAGTAATACATAGCTTGATTATTTTAAAAAAGTAATCAGTCCATTTGACAGCCACAAGATGTTCCTCCCTAGGTGCTTCCAGAAACCTACTCACATATCCAACCGAATAAGCAAGGTCAGGGCATGGCGTGTGTTTACCATATAGCATAGGCTCCCGAGAATGCTGCTGTAATTGGTGGAGTCGACTGTCGTTTTTGTGCCGACTTTCCTTAGTTGGAGTTGGGCTTCCATTGGCGTCCTTGTAGGGTTACTGTCCGCTAGCTCAGCTATGTCCAACAGCTTCTTTGCGTACGCACCTTGACAAATGGTGATGCCGGCAGTACTCTGTTGCACTTTGATGCCAAGGTAGTAGCTGAACACGCCGAGATCGCTCATCTTGAAGTTCTTTGACATCTCTCTCTTGAATCTTCCGAGGACTTCCATGTCGCCTCTAGTGATTATAAGGTCATCGACGTACACTCCCACGATCAGTCACTGGTCGCCGTGGCTGTGCGTGTACATGTCATGCTCAAAGGCACAACGCTTGAACTTCAGCGACAGTAGGATACTGTCGAGCTTCGCGTTCCAGGCTTCGTGGTGCTTGCCGAAGCCCATAGAGTGCCTTGTGCATGCGCAATACCTTGTCAGGGTTGTCGCTGTCCAGGAAGCCCGGTGGTTGTCGAACATAAATGGTCTCCTTCAGCTCTCCGTTGAGGAATGCGGATTTCATGTCCATGTGGTGTTTCTCCCAGGAATGATGTGCCGCGATTGCCAGCAATAGGTGGACAGATTCCAGCCTTGCCACCAGTGCGAACACCTCCTCGAAATCCACTCCTTGCTTCTCGACATAGCCCTTTGCCCAGATGGGCCTTGTGTTTTACAACTTCTCCCTCTTTGGTATTCTTCGTTACGCTTCAGTTTGAAGACCCCCTATGGCTCGGTGTCCCGGCGGCATGTCCTCCAGACTCCACGTCTTGTTCTCAGTGATGGACCCATCTCCTCCTACATTGTATTTGTTGACTCTGGCAATTCGGAGGACAATGTCGACGAAAAATAGGCCGAAGGTTTCTTCGAAAGAAAAATTAGCGGAAGTAAAAGGAGAGAGGGAGAGAGATTCACTCACATTTTGCTGAAGACTCGATGTCCTATTTTACTTCAGTTGAACGGTTTAAATAACAAATCTAATTACAAAAATAGAAAAACTAATTATACAAAAATAGAAGAAGTGGACGAAGACTTCGCCCAAATTGCCAAAACAATGGCCCCTAGAATCACGCTCCTCCATTCGCGTGAATTCAGATGTTTTACAAACCTAACTAAATAAGGCATGGCTTTTATTTAACAATCTTCTCCTAAAAGATGTACCTTATTATTTGAACTCCGATCTTTGAGCGTAGTTTTTCGAATTTCACCCGCGCCAGGGACTTGGTGAAAATGTCTCCAAGTTGTTTCTCTGTTCGGATGAAATCAATCTTGATGAGCCCTCGATCTGCACATTCTCGAATGTAGTGGAATCTGATTTTATGTGCTTGCTCCGGTCGTGCAAAACTGGATTTTTGATCAGGAAGATCGTAGCTTTGTTGTCTACGTATAGCATTGGTGGATCGCTTTCTCTCTCGATGAGTTCTTCCATTAGTCGTGCAAGCCAGATCCCTTGTGTTGCTGCCATCGAAGCGGCGATGTATTCTGCTTCGCATGAAGACAAAGCAACTACCTTCAGTTTTGTTGATTGCCAGCAGATCGCGCTGCCTGAGAGAAAGTAGATCATTCCGCTGGTGCTCTTACGATCATCAACGTCATCGACCATGTCACTATCACTGTAGCCGACCAGCTTAAGTTTCTCCTTTCCGCTCCCTACGCAATATCTTACACCCCAGCCTCTGGTTCCGGCTACATAGCGCAGGATGCGCTTGACAGCCACTAGATGCTCCTCCCTAGGTGCTTCCATAAACCTGCTCACATAGCCAACAGAATAAGCAAGATCAGGACGAGAGTTTACCAGATAGCACAGACTCCCGACAATGCTGCGGTAATTGGTGGAGTCGACTGTCGTCGTAGTGCCGGCCTTCCTTACTTGGAGTCGGGCCTCCATTGGCGTCCTGGTAGGATTACTGTCCACAAGCCCAGTTGTGTCCAGCAGCTTCTTCGCGTATGCACTTTGGCAGATGGAGATGCCGGAAGAGTTCTGTTGCACTTCGATGTCGAGGTAGTAGCTGAGCATGCCGAGATCGCTCATCTCGAAGTTTTTCGACATCTCCTTCTTGAACCTTCCGAGGACTCCCACGTCGCCTCCAGTGATTATGAGGTCGTCGACGTACACTCCCACGATCAGTCGCTTTTTGCCGTGGCTGTACGTGTACATGCCATGCTCAGAGGCACAACGTTTGAATTTCAGTGATAGTAGGGTACTGTCGAGCTTCGCGTTCCAGGCTCGTGGGGCTTGTCGAAGCCCGTAGAGTGCTTTGTGCAGGCGTAGTACCTTATTAGGGTTGTCGTTGTCCAGGAAGCCAGGTGGTTGTCGAACATAGATGGTCTCCTTCAACTCTCCGTTAAGGAAAGCAGACTTTACGTCCATATGGTGAACCTCCCAAGAGTAATGTGCCGCAATTGCCAACAAGAAACGAACGGATTCTAACCTTGCTACTGGCGCAAATACCTCTTCAAAGTCCACTCCTTGCTTCTGGACGTAGCTCTTCGCCACCAGATGAGCCTTGTGCTTCACAACTTCTTTTTCGTTGCGCTTCAGTTTGAAGACCCATTTGAGCCCTATAGCTCGGTGTCCCAGCGGCATATCCTCCAGACTCCACGTCTGGTTCTTGGGGATGGATGTCATCTCCTCCTGCATTGCCTTCCGCCAGCACGGGTTCCTGCATTGCCTTCCGCCAGCACGGGTTCTTTTCTGCTTCGGCGAAGGTGTTCGGTTCATCTGGCACTGATGGCATGTAGTTCGGCCACTTCTTCGAGCTTGCGCGCTGCCAGTCCAGGTGGTTCACCTCCCTCCCACTAGGTCATCCATCCTCCGGTACCTAGCCTCCAGATCAGTATCGTGATCGGCATCCAGGGTTGAATCCGCAGTCCGTGGTGTTGCGAATTCCACTGGTTCAGGTGGTGCACCTGCTGGCGGCGGTGACGTCTCCTGATGCTAGGCTCCTCCTTCTTCAGGCTCGGTGACGAGGTACTCCACCGTGAATTGATTTGGATTACGGTCTGCCTCGATCACGTCATTCCACTGCCAGAAGGTGCTTTCGTCGAAGACGACGTCGCGAGACACGTGAGCTCGCCCCCCTACAGGATCATAGAGTCTGTAGGACTTGCTCCCGGGTTCATAGCCGATGAAGGTCAGTTGTACCAGGCCTCATATGGCGTCTTCCCGTCGAGGCTTCGGGTTGGTGACCGATTGAGGAGATAGACAGCCGTCATTACTACCTCTCCCAGAATCTTCCAGGCATCCCGGCCGTCGGCGCTCTACCACTCCGTTCTGTTGGGGGGAGTAGGGCGCCGTTAGGTGCCGTTGTATGCCGATCTCGTCACAGTACTTACTGAAACTTGCCGAGGTGCCGAGGTGAATTCTCCACCTCGGTCTGTACCGTAGCACAGCTTGTTCACGCCTTTGATTTCTGGCAAGCCCCAACTCATTCTGTAGCTTTTCTAGGGCAGGAAAGTTTAAGTGCCCGTACCTTGCGTGCCACCTCCAAGATACCTCTTCGGTCTTGGCCGAGAGGCTGACGGGTTGGTCTATCTCTAATTCCAGGATGTAAAGACGATTTATCATGCGCCTCCAGTTGAATTGGCTCCCCAGCTGGTGCCACCTTTGCTACGCCCAGCTGGAGCTCTTTCTCGGGTTCAACATCGTCGTCGGATTTGGAATCAAAATTGGGGACGCATGCAGTTACCATGAAGAGAGCTGGCTCGTCCTCCCCGGATTGAGCCACATGGGCCTTTTCGGCCTTCTCCTTATCCAGCAATTTCTGCTCAGGTGTCCTCTCTTCCTCTCTTCCCACAGTTCGAGCATTGGATCGGCCTGCCATTGGTCGACCTTTCCCGCGTGTGCGCCCGTGGGACATCCATGGCTTCTTACCGCCTTTGCGACTGGAGGAGGACCCGTTGCTCTCGCTGGTGTTGTCGCAGAGCTTTAGAGGCGTGCAAGCCAGTAGACGGCCCTCCTTGTCAATAGCTGAAGTGGTATTCTTCTTCCGCTACTCGACGCGTTACGTACGTAGTCCTTCCTGGTCACCTCACCCGCTACTCGATACCTTTCCCGCGTGTGCGCCCGTGGGACATCCATGGCTTGTTAGCGCCTTTACGACTGGAGGAGGACCCGTTGCTCTCGCTGGTGTTGTCGCGAAGCCTTAGGCGTGCAAGCCATTCCCCTCCTCCGTGAGGAGTAGACGACGGCCCTCCTTGTCAATAGCTAAAGTGGTATTCTTCTTCCGCTGCTCGACATTACGTAGTCTTCCCCCGGTCACAACACCTCATCCACTACTCGATTGTTTCTCCTTCATCTGGCTCGACAGTGTGCCATAACCCTTGCACCTGTAGGTTGACGCGCATCAACAAGGCCCACTCGTTGTAATTGGACCTTGTCAACATCGAGTACTGAACGACGGCAGTCCATTGTCTCCCCTGATCACTCGCTCAATGACAACTTGACGCCCGTCATCACAACGTCGGCCTCTTCGAGGTGGAGTGAGCAAGCCTGCTCGGGATGGACGCCACGATGTGCTTTATTTTTGCACTTTGCATTTTCTTTTACTCGAACCTGAGACCTGTGTGTTGTTAGGTGACACTCTAACCACTTGAGCTATTCAACTTGATTGTTGATAGGTTGGCTCTTCTGTGATGGTATACTACCGATCGCTTCAACGAGGCTCTAATACCACTTGTTGACTCTGGCAATTCGGAGGACAATGTCGACGAAAAATAGGCAGAAGATTTCTTCGAAAGAAAAATTAGCGGAAGTAAAAAGAGAGAGGGAGAGAGATTCACTCACATTTTGCTGAAGACTCAGATGTCCTATTTTACTTCAGTTCAACGGTTTAAATAACAAATCTAATTACAAAAATAGAAAAACCAATTATACAAAAATAGAAGAAGTGGACGAAGACTTCGCCCAAATTGCCAAAACAATGGCCCCTAGAATCATGCTCCTCCATTTGCGTGAATTCAGATGTTTTACAAACCTAACTAAATAAGGCATGACTTTTATTTAACAGTATTTAGCCAGCACGGGTTTCTTTCTGCTTTGGCGAAGGTGTTCGGTTCATCTGCGCTGATGGCATGCAGTTCGACCACCTCTTATTTGAGTTCGCGCACCACTAGTCCAAGTGATTCACCTCCTCCCACTGGGTCTTCCATCCTTCGGTACTTGGCCACCAGATCATCATTGTGATCGGCATCAACGTCGAATCTGCAGTCCGTGGTGTTGCAAACTCCACTGGTTCAGGGGGTGCAGCTACTGGTGGCAGTGATGGTTCCCGATGTTGCGGTCCTCCTTCTCCCGACTTGATGACGAGGTACTCCATCGTGAATTGATTTGGATTTTGGTCTGCCTCAATCACATCGTTCCACTCCCAGAAGGCGCTTTCATCGAAGATGACGTCGCGAGACACGTGAGCTTGCCCCCCTGCAGGATCATAGAGCCTGTACGCCTTGCTCCTGGGTTCAGAGCGGATGAAGCTGACCTTCAGCCCCTTGAGATCGAGCTTGGCGAGGTGAGGACGCAAGATGCAGCCGAACACTTATAGATGATGTACTGCTGGCTTTTTGTTGTATCAGGCCTCATGTGGTGTCTTTCCATCGAGGGTTCGCGTTGGTGACTAATTGAGGAGATAGATTGTCGTCATTACCGCCTCTCCCTAGAACCTCCTAGGCACCCGACCGTCATCAGCAATGACCTTGCTGTCCCGACGATCCTGTTCTGCTGGGGAAGTAGGGTGTCGTTAGTTGCTGCTGCATGCCGAGCTCGTCGCAGTACTTACTGTAGCTCATTGAGGTGAACTCTTCTCCTCGATCCGTGCGCAGCATTCACATCTTCTTCCTGCATTCGCCCTCCGCTTGCGCTTGAATGCGCTTAATCGCCTCTGCCGCCTCACTTTTCGCTTGCAGCAGGATCAGCCAAAACTACACAAGGGGGACGGCGACCCCAGGCGGCAAGACCCTCTTCCTCCTGCTGGTTGATGAAAAAAGTGAAAAGTGAAAAGTGAGGCGGCAGAGACTATTAAGTGCATTCAAGTGCGAGCAAAGGCCGAATGCGGGAGGAAGACGCGAATGCTCTACACGGACTGAGGCGGAGAATTCACCTCAGCGAGCTTCAATAAGTATTGCGACGAGCTCGGCATGCAGCGGCATCTAACGGCGCCCTACTCCCCCCAGCAGAATGGGGTGGTGGAACGCCGAAATCAGACCATCGTCGGGACAACAAGGTCATTACTGATGACGGCCGTCTATCTCTTAAATCGGTCGCCAACGCGAAGCCTTGATGGGAAGACGCCACATAAGGCCTGGTACAACAAAAAGCCAGCGGTACATCATCTCCGAGTATTCGGCTGCTCCACCTCGCCAAGCTCGATCCTAGGGGGCTGAACGTCGTCTTCATTGGCTATGAACCTGGGATCAAGGCGTACAGGCTCTATGATCCTGCGGGGGGGCGAGCTCACGTGTCTCACGACGTCATCTTCGATGAAAGCACCTTCTGGCAGTGGAACGACGTGATCGAAGTAGACCAAAACCCAAATCAATTCACAGTGGAGTACCTAGAAACCGAGCCGGGAGAAGAAGGAGCGCAGCATTGGGAACCGTCACCGCCGCCAGCAGCTGCACCCCATGAACCAGTGGAGTTTGCAACACCACGGTCTGCGAATTCGACGCTGGTAGCTGATCACGATGATGATCTGATGGCCAGGTATTGGAGGATGGAAGACCTAGTGGGAGGAGGTGAACCACCTGGACTGGTGGTGCGCGAACTCGAACAAGAGGTGGCCGAACTGCATGCCATCAGCGTAGATGAACCGAACACCTTCGCCGAAGCAGAAAGGAACCCATGCTGGCTGAAGGCAATGCAGGAGGAGAAGTATTAAGCATCCAACTTTGCTTGACTAAAAAGGTGCCTAAGGTAATACTATGTTATGTTAAGAGGATAGGTATTACCATGTTACATGTGTTTACATTCCTCGACCCAATAATAAGGTTACTTACTGAATATTTTTTAAAATACTCAACCATGTGTTTGTCTTACATTTTAGGTAAAGGTATGACACCCTTGTATGTTGAATTTTAATAAATAACAATTTAGTTATTGTACGTTATAATTTGTAGTGATTTAATCCCTATTATAAACAATACTACTATGCTTTAATGAAATTTCTTATCAATGTAGAATGATTTAAATATTACGAATTAAAATTGTTTGTATAATATAAAGAAAAGTTGTTATGGAATTAAAATTGACATTTAATTTTGAATAATTTTTTTTTATAGAAGTGATTAACCTATTACAAATTTGAGAGCATGGAGACAATATACATACTAAAGGTAAGAGATAATTGTAACATGTTTGAAAGTAGATGGACTCATTACAAACTAAAAATTTCTAAGACTATATCTCTATTTCTCTAATAGTTGAGTCATAAAATCTTTTTGGTTAATGTATCATCACTACTAGAAATATTGCCTTTGTGATGAAATTAAAATGTCGTTAAAGCCTTAATTTAGTAAAAAAAGACCTGTAGAAACAAAAAATAATGTTGCAAATAATATTACAGAATCACTATCGGGTTACCTACTTAGCAACATTTTCTAAAATATGGTCCCAAAAGTTGACATAAAAATGTTACGACGAATTGTAATTTTTTATCTAAAAGAGTTCACTACCAATTATATAATTCATTTTAAAGTTGAATAGGACGAAAAGTTGAATTTGTTGCAAGAGTGTTAGAGACAAAAAATGTGACACTCGAGTAAAGGATGAGTACATGAATGAATCGAGACTACATTTGAATAAGAGGGATCCAAATGATAGGATGATTAAGAAAGATTTTAAAGGAAATGAAAGTTATTACCTATACCAACAAAGTGTACTTTCTTTTTCTGTCACTCAATCATAGAAACTCTATGGTTAGACGTGGTTTACTTGGAGTAATTCTACCCTGGGTGATCTACTATGAACTTTCTTGGAATGCATGTGAGGACAAAATATGGTGGCTTTTAGGGATAGTCTTCACTCTTAAGAAGGTATGAGTAGTTAACGTGACCATGTCGCAGGAGATACAGAAGAATGTCGGAGTCATCCGGTGCCAAATCCGAATTCCAAATCCTAGACTTTGGTTATTACCAAAAAAAAACTATAAATCATGCTTTAATCATATTTTTTGAAGTACACTTTGAACGCACAATACACTCACCAAATTTTGTACCTACAAGTGTAAATCTTAAATAAACTTAAAAAATACACTCAAAATCAACTTTGTAATTTGCTCAACCACACCTTCCTATTTAAAAAAAGTTGCCAAATTCGCAGAAGGATGCGAGAACGACTCCCTCGGATCACTAAATGATCCCACGAACGTTAGCCAACCTCCCCAAAGCCTCCCAGAATACCTGCAACAAAGAAAAAGAGAGGAAAAGTCGAGAGAGAGAAAATAATATTGAGTTTTTCTAGCGAGATCTGCCACCACGAACCATTGAACGAAACAGTAGAATCTGACATCAAAACACCTGAGATATGCCATTAAAGAGATCCCCGACGATTGCACATCAACCTAAGGTACATTTTTTTGACCTTTTCATACGCATTGTCTTCGGTAACCAAGATCGAGGTTTTGAGTGTTCTAAACGTTCATAGATTTGTGCTTATTGGCACTTTTAAGCAACAAAACTTTGGAAAAGGAAGGAAGGAAGGAAAACAGAGAGAAAGAGTAAGAAAAAGGATGGAAATCAGCATCGCAAATGATGAACAAAAGAGAGAGAAACTTCGCCGGAGAATCGCGTAGGAAATCAAACAAAGAAGAAAGGATCTGTCGGATCCATCCGTAATGATCTAAAATTTTCTACTTAATTTAAGGTCGCTACTGTATCCATATCATAAACATTGAAGGTAGAAATACTTCATTTAAACTTTCATAAAACATAACTTGAAAATAATACGACTTCATAAAACATAACACTTCAGCTTAAAACACGATCATGGACTCACGTGTTTGAAAACACTTTTAAAAATGACACAATAAAAGACTAAATAAAATAAATAAACGTTTAAATAAGAAATATCTTATTCTAGCCTAAGTCTAAGAAAATAATACGACTACCCTATGCATGTGTCACGGTCTCGAGTTGTAATGCCATCGTAAGCCGTACAGGAATGTCTTGCTTTAACCTGAAATAGAGGTAGCACGTGGCTTGAGTATTTTAGGAAATACTTAGTAAGTGACCCCACTATTGGGGGTTAAATGCAAGAACATGCGAATGCAATGACGGGACCTATCATATCAGTCTATTTTTCCTATGACACTATTCTAACGGAAAGCTTGGATGTATACCATATACTCTACACACAGCTCATACGTGCGAGTATGGGCTCACTAGAGAGTTCGCACACCGATGGACCCCTTTTTTTGTCGGGCGAGCCTTCTCTGGCAGCTCAACTTTTGCTGGACACCCATTAGAATTAGTAACCTTCACGACAACATTATGTAAAACATAACGTTACTTTGCCTGCCTAATGGATGTACGTGTCCATACCCTCGTGATGGAATAGGGGTATCCCCCAATGCTCACACATAATACATGAGGTCACAACATTTTTCCATTTTCATTATCATTTAATATAACCCCGCTAGCGTTCTGTTCATATCATATCGTTTTTCATATAATTTCATATATCGTTCATCATTCATATCATATCATTTCTCATTCTTCAGTTCTCATATCATATATAATACTAACAGGGTTATATTTCATGTCATTTATCGTGATTTTGTGTCATGCTGTATACACACAATTGAGGAGACATAACATAACGTCCCATGCTTTTAACATGACATTTCATCATATACATATCATACCATAACATATTGCATCACAATATATCATATCATAAACATGTCAATTTATCACATATCTCGTACCATAACATATTTCATATCATTTTCATATGATATGACAACATATATATATCCGTCATTTATATGTCGTATCCTAATCATATTATATCGTAAACTCTTCATGGTCATGTCGTTCCCTAACTTATCATAGCCTTAACGTTCTTCTACCTATCACAATCATGTCGTTACATAAACGTACCTTAGTCATATCATCACAGGAACGTCCCAGCGCTATCGTTCTATCCATCTATCACACACTTATCCCTTTTTACCCATAACCTAACTAGATTCTTTTAACATTCTCTCATATCCATAACACTTCGGTATGTAACATAACCTTAACGCTTCATGAACGTATCTTACTCCTATCGTTACAGTTCGTTTTGTGCATCCTTCTCGTATCCTATCAAAATATATCATTAAGCACATCGTACCGTGATTATTATCATACAATTCACATATTATAACATATACATAACATATTATAAGCATATCGATCCACAAACAATTCACACATATCAATATATATGACACGTGGAGAACCACATGACACATGTCAACATCAAATATAACCATGTCGATAGTAAGGCCACTTACCTGTTTAGCTTAAGTCGTTATCACGAATATATCCTTAATGAAAGTTCGATTCCGTCCTTTGAAATCCAAGTTAGCGTATGTGAGCCCATGACATCAGTTTCAAGTTTAAACTCGATAAAATTATTTCTCTAATTTACGTTGGTCCATTGTTAAAAGTCTTGAAATGTTGAATATATATAGATAGATATAATGCTATTTTCACTAAATAACTTATTTTCTATTATTACTAGGGAATATATTGTCACTAAACAAAACTTAATGGAGTTTATTGTCGTATCATATTTCCTATTTTATTTTTAAATTGTGTTCACCAAATCTTTCCTCACTCTTTCCTCCTCACTTCAATATAAATAGATTTTTATTCTCTAAACAAGTATTACTTATTTATTTCCTAAACAGATACTATTGGTCAATATTCGATTGTTTGTTTGTCCCCCGATCTTACACATTTATAAACTGCCGACAAAAATCTAATTAATTGGATACGGTAAAATTAGATTTGATTATTACACGATTTGGTAAAATATTGGATAAAGGAAAGGACATCTGATCCTAATTAATTTCTTATGGAGAGATCTGATCCTAAATTAAATTTTTATAACCATAACTATATAAAGGAAAAGAAAATATGAGATAAGATTTACCCTAATAACAAACCAGCATCTCTCTACGTAAATCTGCATCATAATCACATGCTAAAGTTATTTTACTTTTTCTTAAATCTAACTTCTTTTTTTTTTTTTTTTTTTTTTTTTTTTAGGATGTGATATTCTGTCGTTGAAGAGAGATAATGAGGTTGGGATGAGAGCTTAAAGGGGAGGTGGGTAATTTTTTTTTTTAATATTTTAAATAATATTTTTAGTTATTTATTTATTGATTGTTATTATTATTATTTTTTTGACGTTTTTTTTATAATTATTTTGATTTGTTTATTTATTTTTATTTTTGGACTATTTATACCATCTATGACCCGAGGCCCAAAACCCGCATCTTCAGCTAGACCAACCTGCAGTGGCCCAAAACCCACAAACTGAAACCCAGTAAGCCATGAGGGTGTTCATGGAGAGCATGACACTAGGGATTCTGCTGACCTATGGACGTTGCTATAGACAGTTAGCTTGACCAGAGAGAATATAGGGGATGTGCAAGCTGCCTGGGGATTCACACTCGTACGTGTGAGTTGTGTGTAGGGAAGTATTACCCATAATAGTCCGAACTAGAGGCCACCCCTAGTATGAGATGAGATAGAGATAGAGATAGATCCCTATAGCATATTTTCATGTGATTGCATTTAGCATGACTCCTATAGTGGGGTCACTTATTGAGTATTCTTCAAATACTCAGGTCATGTACCAAATCATTTTTTAGGTAAAGGTAAGGTACCTATGTATGGATGACGACGACATAACGAGCAGAGATTGTGGCACGTGCATAGGGTAGATGCATATTTAAATTCCCAGTTAGGTTAGGATAGGTTGATTTGCATTTCATTTCATTGATTTAAATTACTTTCTTTAAATTTCAGTATTTCATATTAAACATGTAAGACCATAGTTGTGTTTTCCAGAGATAGAAGATGTTTTAAATATTTTCGACATTTATACTATAGATGATGTTTTCTTTTGAGATTTATATACCGCATTTTAGCAGAGCATGAGACTTTAGTAGCGACCCTGAGTAAGTAGAAATTTAGGGTCGTTATAGTTGGTATCAGAGCTCTAGGCTTTAGATTCTATTGACTAGCTTAGATGTAGGCTTGACACGTTCCATGGTTCGAACGTCAATGCCCCGTCACCGTCATGTACGCCTTACATAAGATAAAAAAAGAGAAACATTTTCGAACTTACATGCATTCTTATGTTATTATTACTGAAATTGTTGTGGTATTTCATGTATTTATTATAAGTATGATGTGGTTCGTAACATGTTGAGTGATTTTGTTTGCAATAAGATGTGACCTTAGTATATATATTTTATAATACATATGCATAGTAATAAGCCTTAGACTTAAGCGACCTTATCTTGGTTTCTAGAACCATGTCGCCCAAAGGAGGCGGAAGAGGAAGACAAGGAAGGGGACTACCCTCTATTAGAGGAAGAGGACAAGGTGAAGCTGAAGAGAGCCCACCTCGAGAAAGATCTAAGATTGGATCAAATGTAGGTATACCGCCAACAGTCGCGCCGCAATCCTTTGTGCCATCGCAAGTAGCACCTACGCCACAAGCTACACCACCACCACAACCTGCTTCGCCACCAGAAGCTGCACCTGAGGCTACGCCCTCAGTAGCTAGAGTAGACGCTACTACCAAACTAATGGGTGAATCACTCCAAGCCCTAATCCAAACCCTGATAGTCAACCTACAAGCCACCCAACAGACCAATGCTTAGGCTAACACCCGTCTAACCCTCTGCAACCTACCAGAGGGGCAAATTGATTGAAAGATTTTAAGAGGTACGACCCTCGACCATTCACTGGTACCTCAAAAGGTTCCAAGAGAAGCCCATATGTGGATTTCAACTTTAGAAACCATATTTGAGGCTGTGCGACATTTGTCTTACAAAAGGACACTAAGGTGTGGTGGAGGAACAACAAAGAGAGCCTAAACCCATCAGGGGGAGCAATGGAGTGGAAACAATTTAAGGAAGCTTCCTTAAACAATACTACTCTAAGGCAGAACGACTCAAGAGACAACAAGAGTTCAGCCATTTGGTACAGGGCGAACTTACCGTAGAGAAGTATAATAGAGAATTCATGAGGCTAAAGAAATTTGCGTCGTGTGGACACAGAGCAAAAGATGACAGAAAAGTATGTATTGGGCCTGGAACCAAAGATCCGCTGCAAGATGGAAGCTATTGACCCAAAAAGTTATGCCGAAGCCTTGAGAACTGCCAAGGCTTTAAAGAAGCCAAAAGATGAAAACAGTGAGAAAAGCCAGTGACATTTGGACGCAAGTGTCCAAATGACTCAGGAGATTCAGACCGTCAACCATCGACACGCAAACCCCGCTATAATAACAGACCTGCCCCAAGACAGAATGAGAGGTACCTTCCCCGACGCACTAACAGAAACTCCAGAAATCAGGAGGGTACCAGAGGGAGGGGAGAATTAGGGTGCAAAATTTGTGGAATAATGTATAGTGGGATGTGCATGACTGGTACTCGAGGGAGTTATCGATGTGGTCAAGAGGGTTACATCGCTATAAACTACACAGCCAGGGACATTGAAACCCAGTCTAAACTGACTAGAGCAGTAGAGAAGACGAACCAACCGGTGCAACTGCAACCTCAAGCTAGGGTTTAGGCATCCACAAACAGGGACACTGGGAAATCTGATACTATGGTGATAGGTACACTATCCATTTTAAGTCATTAGGCTTTTACTTTATTTGACTCTAGTTCTACGCACTCTTTTATTTCTATGTCTTTCATTGCACAAGCAGGGTTCGAATTAGAACCTTTATTGCATGAATTGTCTAAAAGTACCCCGACAGGGGTAGATCTAGTAGCTAGAGATAGAATGTAACGACCCGCAATTTTCTACTTAATTTAAGGTCGCTACTGTATACGTACCATAAACATTGAATGTGGAAGACTTCATTTAAATTTCATAAAACATAACCTTTATCTTAAAACACAACCATGGACTTACGTGTTTCGAAAACATCTCTAAAATGACACAACAAAAGAATAAATAAGCGTTTAAATTAAAAATATCATATTCTAGCCTAAGTCTAAAAAAATAAATACCATTATCCTATGCATGTGCCATGGTCTCGAGTTGTGATGCCGTCGTCAGCCGTACAGGAATGCCTTGCCTTAACCTGAAAAAATGTAGTAGCACATGACTTGAGTATTTAAAGAAATACTTAGTACGTGACCCCACTATTGAGGTTAAATGCAAGAACATGCGAATGCAATGACCGGACCTATCTTTTTAGTCTATTTTCCTACGGTACTGTCCTAACGGGTAATTTAGACGTGTACCATATACTCTACACACAACTCATACATGCGAGTTTGGGCTCACCTGTCAGTTCGCACACCACTGGGCCACATTCCTTGTCGGGCGAGCATACTCTGGGAGCTCCTTAGGCCGGACACCCGTTAGAACTAGTAACCGTCACGACAGCGCTATGCAAAACATAATGATCGTTGTCCTGCCATTGGATGTACGCGTTCGTACCCTCGTGATGGAATAGGGGTATCCCCCCAAATGCATGAGCACACATAATGCATGAGGTCCCCAATATTTCTACTTTTATCATTAACGAATATAACTCCGCTATCATCTTTCATGCTTAACATGTCATTTCTCATTTTTCAGTCTACGTATCATACATAATCCTAACGGGGTTACATTTCATTTCATTTGTCGTGATATCATGTCATTCATAACATGCTGTATACATACAATTTAGAAAACATAACATAACGTTTCATGCTTTTAACATGTCATTTCATAATGTGCAATTCGTACAACAATTACCTCAATGGTCACACAAAACAATCTAAACATAACACATCACGTCATAATATATCGTATCATAACATGTCATATCGTAAACACTTCGTGGTCATATCGTTCCCTAACTTATCATAGCCTTAACGTTCTTATACCTATCATAGTCATATCGTTATGTAAACATACCTTAGTCATATCATTAGAGGAACATATCCTAACTCTATCATTCTATCAATCTATCACAAACCTATCCCTTTCTACCCATGTCCTAACCATATTCTTTCATCAATCTCTCCCGTCCATAGCACTCCGGTATGTAACCTAACCTTAACGTTTCATGAACGTATCTTACTCCTATCGTTACATTTTGTTTTGTGCATCCTTCTCGTGTCCTATCTCAAACATATCCTTGAACACATCGTATCATAATTATTATCATACAATCCACGTATTATAACATAACATAAACATAATATAAGCATACTGATTCACAGATAATTCACACATATCAGTATATATGACACGTGCAGAACCATAGGTACGTGTCAACATCAAATATAACCATGCCGATAGTAAGGCCACTTTACCTGACTAGCTTAAGTCGTTCACGAATATATTTTTTATGAAAGTTCGATTCCGTTCTTTGAAATCCGAGTCAACCTATGTGAGCCTATGACATCCGTTTCAAGTTTGAACTCTACAAAATTATTTATCTAATTTGCATTGTCAATTGTTAAAAGTCTTGAAATGTTATATATTAATAATTATATTTTTATTAAAAATCTTATTTTCCATGGTTACTTTTGTATATAAAAATAAAAGTAGATACAACTCTTTCAAATTATTTTGCCCTTTACTACTCTCTGTATTTACTCTCTTTATTTACCTTTCTCTATATTTAGTTTGTGGTTTTTAATTCCTTAATCTTTTTTTTTTTTTTTTTTTTTTAATCTATTTCTCATGTATTCCAAATTTCCAAATTTTTAGTGGATCTCTGTTTTCAAATCATTTCCTTATCTTAGTGGTTTCGGTTAACAAATGTTCTTGGTCATTTTATTTTTAATCTATTCATTTGGCTACTATTCATTTGGCTACTGATATAAATTTAATCTAATATTACTAATCTGCATGATTTACTAGAATTCGTATACATGATTGACATTTAGTTTCTAACTCAAAGCTAAACCATGGTAATAATTCAATCAAGATCTAACTATAATTGGCTGTGATTTCTAAAAAAAAATAGGATAAAAGAAAATGAAGATTTAATATATACATCAGATCTATCTTCAGCTGAATCTCAACTGGGTAAAGGCCATTCTCATTTTTTTTCCTCAAGTAAATTTGACCATTATTGTTTTTCTATTTTTTTTTTTTTTTTTTTTTTTTTTTTGCTACTTTTGAGAGAAGGGACGAGAGGTTAGTGGAGAGAAGAGGAAAGGTTGTGTTTTTTGTTTATTTATTTTTTATTATTATTATGTTAACTATATCTTTTTTTTTATAATTATTTTTATTTGTTTATTTGTTTATTTATTTTTAGGCTATTACATAGAGTACAGAATGACTAAGGAAATGTAGCCAACCAAACTATAAGTGTAGACTTGATAGTTGTAACGCCCCATTAGGTTATATATAATAATAATAATAATAATAATAATAATAATAATAGTAAAATAAAAATAATAAAATAAGCCATAAAAAAAAAAAATTAACTGACCACCCCTCCTTTAATCTCTCCACCCTACCCTAAATACATCCTGGCATCAATAATTCTACCAACAAAACAGGAAAAGAAAGAAAAAGATTTTATGGGGAGAAGAAAGGCAGATAGATCTCTAGGAAGAAAGGTCATTTTCTGGGGAGAAGAAAGGCAGATAGATTTTTCTGGGAGAAAAAAGGAAGATAATGGAGGGATGATTAGGCAGATAATCGGAGAGATGTCATTTTAAAAGGTTAGTAGTCAGATCTACCTTTTCCTTTTCTTGTATGGAAGGATATTAATATGTTGCAATTATCTAGATCTGAGTTAGAAATGATGATATTTTAACCCAAGAATCAATTAAAATTTGGTAGGGGAAAAGAAATGAAAATCAGATTGGATTGAAAATAGTCGGTACAATGGGCAGAATTAAATAAAAAATGATGATTCCTGATATTATTAGGAAAGAAAAGAAAAGAAAATTAGAATGATATTTTTAGGAAAGAAAAGAAAAAATTCAAAATCCTTCATCGAATTAATTAGAATCAGATCTCCACCTATATTACCCAGTTATTTAGATTTTAATTAGTAGGTAGAAATCATGTCAGATCTTTGAATGAGATCATAGATCTTCTCCTTTATACAATTACTTAGAATTAGATCTCCCCTTCATTTACTCAACTGTTATAATTAAATAGGGAAGAAAAACAATTAAACATTAAACAAGAGGTTTGGAAAAGAATTAAATCGAGAGAAGTTTGAAAAGAATTAAACAGGGAGAGGAGGTAAAAAAAAAAAAAAAAAAAAAAAAAATATATATATATATATATATATATATATATAATATTTAATTAAGTACGGAAAGAAAAGAAAAGAGAGAGGTAAAGGAAATTATATATATTTAACTAATTAAATACAGAAAAGAAAAGAGAGACCGTGGAGGAGGAAAATGGAAGATTTGGTGAACAGAAACAATTTTACAGAGTAAATACATAGAGTAAAAAAATAGGATAACTATATATATATATATATTCAATACTCATAATGTCTCTAACACGTGGAGAGATGTCATTTTAAAAGGTTGGCTTGGATACAAAGAACAAAACCGAACTTGATAAATTAGTGATACCAGTCTAAGCTAATTAGGTAAGTGGTCTTACTATAGGATAGGCTAAAAATTGTATGAGTTACGATGTTGTATGAACTATGTCGTACGATGCGGTATATGAGTTATGATGATATATGAGTTATGATGATGTGTGAGTTATGATGCTTGATGATATGCGTAATATATATATATTTCGATGATTGACGTACTTGATATGTTTGATGCACTTTGTGGCAATATGATGAGTATGATGATTGCGTGACGTTTACCTTAATATGATGATGTATTCCATATTGAGCATGTTATATGATGATGAGTGCCATATTGCATCATGTCGTTAGATCGACATAGGACGCAACCCTTAGAGCGTGAAAATGATATTAATATAAATATCCACGAGTATGTGTTACCTAGAGTAACAAAGAGATGAGACTAGAGGGTTGTGTCAGAAGAGACATTATGATGGATTTAGAGGGACATCATGCATATTGTATGTTCATAAGCATAGGGCTACTTCCCCTGGAGATGATGAGTGCACCGTATGATGAGCGCGTATGCGCACAGGTGCGAAAGCACACAGATGAGGGTGTTCATGAGGTGCATGACACTATGAGGTTCCGCTAACCTCCGAACGTCGCTACAGATTAGCTTGACCAGAGGGTCCAGGGGGTGTGCGAGTGCCCTGGGGATTCACACTCGCACGTGTGAGTCGTGTGTAGGGAAGTACTACACATCCAATTTGTCCGAGACTGGAGGCCACCCCTAAGATGATTAGAGATAGGTCCCTAAATCATGATTGCATGTGTTTGCATTTGCATGGCCCCCTATAGTGGGGCCACTTACTGAGTATTCTTTGAAATACTCAGGCCGTGTGCCACATCATTTTTTCAGGTAAAGGCAAGGCGCACTTGTACGGAGGACGGCGGCATCGCGAGCAGAGACTGTAGAACGTGCATAGGGTAGACTCATATTTAAATTTCTAGTCTTAAGATAGAATAGGTTGTTTTGCATTTCATTGTTTTAAATTATTTGTATTTGTTTTTGTTTTCTCTAAATTTCAGTATTTCATATTTAAACACGTAAGACCATGACTGTGTTTTCCAGAGAAGAAGTTGTTTTAAACGTTTTTTTTTTTAAGTTTACGTTATCAGTTATGTTCATGTAAGAGTTATATTTCTGCATTATAGATGAGCATGAGATGTTAGTAGCGACTCTGAGTATGTGGAAATTTAGGGTCGTTACAATAGTAGTAATCATGAATGACTTCGACATAACACTAGACATGGATTGACTAGCTGAAAATCGTGCTAGTATAGACTGTTGCAAAAAGAAAGTGGTATTCTCACCACAGAAGTGTTCTAGCTTTAATTTTAAGGGCACAAGTTCCGGGACTACTCTAAAGGTAGTCTCGATGATGAAAGTAAGAAGTTAATCCAATAAAGCAGGTTGGCTATATTAACATGTGTCGTAGATGTAAGAGAAAAAGAAAATACTTTAGATAATGTACTAGTAGTAAATGAGTTCCTGGACGTATTTCCAGAAGACGTACCAGGAATACCCCCTTCCCGAGTGGTCGACTTCGCTATCGAACTTGAACCGGGAATTGGACCTATTTTCAAAGCACCTTACCGTATGGTGCCAGCGGGGTTGAAAGAACTCAAGGCGCAGTTACTAGACTTACTAGACAAAGGTTTCATTCGACCTAGCATATCCCCTTGGAGTGCGCCGGTGTTGTTTGTAAAACAAATAAGACGCATCGATGCGTCTGTGCATTGATTACAGAGAATTAAATAAGAGGACCATAAAGAAAAAATACTATCTGCCTAGAATAGAAGACCTATTCGATCAACTCAGGGAGGCAACGGTATGTTCTAAGATAGACCTTCGGTCAGGTTACCACTAAATCAATATTAAAGAAAAAGACGTATCAAAACCAACATTTAGGACAAGTTACTAAAAAGTTATTTTGGAAGTCTAAATCCATGAAAGTATAAAAACTAAAATAGAATGAGAATCCAAATATACAGATTAAATTTGTATTTTAACCTATTTTTTTAAACCAAAAGATTCAGTGCAGAGAGCAGGCCAAAAGCAACAATGAAATACATGCATCTTTCTGTTTTTGATTAGTTTTATTTCTTGTTGAAGTTTGGAGTATGAAAACGATTGTAGGGCAGTTCAGTTATATTGTCAAATTTGGTGAATGTAATGGTTGATTTTGATCGATTTTGGTAATAGTGTAGGGTCTACCAAAGTATTGGGTTTGTTCAAATTTCAAAACATAGTTCCATTGATTTCTAATTTTCTTAAAAGGGCACAAGATTTGGTCATCTTGGGATAGAGAGACACGTTTCGAGACCCAAAAGGCGAAGGACTCCGATGAATCAAAGACCAATATCATGCATCATAATTGGGTACAAGAGTTAGTTGAACCCATATCCTTTGAAAAACAAATAAAAAGAAAAAGGAGTTAAACAAAGTCGGTCACTTTAATGTGAGAGAGAGTAAAATAGAGCGAGTTCGCAAATCAAAAGGAATTGTTTGTGAAGATGAAAGGACTCATTTTTCTTGTATATATCAAAGAAAAAACACACATGTGGCCCCCTTTTCTTTTGGACTCCTTCATTTCCATCAATTTCATTGAACCTTCCATCATTTATTATTTTTATGCCTTCAGATTCCCTTTTTTTTGCCTGCTTTTTTCTCACTCTCTCTCATAACATAAGAAATATCAAAACTTTATCTCAAAGTTGCAATGGAACTTAGAAGAGGTATAATTCAACAAGAGAGTGAGAGCGTGATAGAGAAGTTCAACCAAAATAAATAGAGGGGGCGTGAATGCAAATCGGGCGAAATCGAGTAAAACAATCTTTCAATTTAGTTAGGTTCAAGTTTAATTGAAGTATGATGTTTTATTTAAATAGTAATAGTAATAATATAAATATAAAGTTGGTTTTGGAAAGTGGGAGTGTATAGCCATCATACCTCTTTTTGCCCTTTGTTATTTCTTCATTGGATCTACCATTAGTCGATGTTTTTATGATTACTTTTGACCCTTATTCAGGACCATCATCCAACAATCATATCTTTGGTTTCTATCCATATAACTTTTGTGTACATCAGTATAATTTTATTTACCAAAATTAAAGTTATTTTAGTTCTAACAACATGGAATATCTTTTTTTTTCTTTAAAAAAATCTAGAGTAAAATAAAATGTAATCATATTGATGTGAGTAGATAAAATAGTAAATGAGTTGATAGGTGACCTCGCTATGGACAGTTTGTAGTGTAGAGTAGGTAGGTATCTAGGCAAGGCTGATGAGTGAAAATGGGAGGTTTATTTTATTATTATTTTATTATTTTTTGAGAAAGAAAATAGGAGAATTAGAGGGGTGTTTTCGCCAATTCAAATCCCAAATAAGAAGAAAACAAAAACAGAGTACGACAAGAGTTATAGTTTTCTGTGCCCACAAAGTGTAGAATGAAAAAGCTGCATGTGGGTTTGTCTATTACTTTATTTTATTTAATTATTATTTTTGTGATAGAGGGCTTATTGGTCACTTACACAGCTATCCATCCTCCATCACTCAATTTCCCTTTATCATTAAACTTAGGTTGAAATATAAATTCACCACAAGAAGATACAGAATAAATTTGGTTATTGGCTACACTTGGGTAATATTTTTCCCAAAATAACTTTTTGAAGGGAGGGTACGTGAATACACCTTCTATCAGAATAGAGACAACTTGTGTTGGACTATATGTGTACATCATCTACAACATTAACGATGCATGCAATACTTTTTCATCATTTTGGCAGTTCGTTAAATAAAATATGGTATTCATAGACGATAGCCCCAACTCTCTAACGGTCAGATCTTGAGAGGTCCTATTATTAAAGATAAGAGGATCATATCTCCCGAGGGACTTAGTTTATGATGGGGCCCACCCTCTCATTGGCCCCAGAGGGACTTAGTTTATGATTGGATCATAAACAAATTATTCATTAGAGGATCAGTGGTACTTAAGGTAAAAGATGTAATTACGAGTGTAAAACGGACTTTTGACCCAACTGTAATTATGAACAACTCGTGAAAGATCGACTTGCTTGTAATGATATATCAATGGACATAACTTATCCTACAGTGCATAAGAGTGAACTCTAAGTCTATAGTAGTGACCTGTAGTTAATGAATGGAAATTGATTAATTAGAGAGTTTAATTAATTAATTTTGTATTATTAAAGCCTATAGTTAATGAATGGAAATTGATTAATTAAAAAGTTTAATTAATTAATTTTATATTATTGGAGCTTATAATCTGTAAATTCATAAAATCTTATAAAGTAACCCTAAACTAAAAGGTTCAACGTATTTGAAAGAAAATGTGAATATTCAAATTGATTAGATATATTAAATATAAAGAAGAGAAAATAAATTTAATTTGAAAATATAAAATTAATATTTAATATATTAAATATAAATAGAGAAAAATATATTAATTTAAAAGATTCAAATTAATATTTAATATTAGATATATTAAAGAAAAAATATATTTATTGATTTTATACAATTAAATAATAAATCGATACATTACATTAAAAATATATTTGAAATTTGAATGAGATTCAAATTAGTTAAATATATATTAGGATATCTTGTAATATCTAAATATGATTTATATAATGTATAATATCCTAACATATTAAATATGCAAATATTATTCCAGAGTCCCTGTAAATAGGACTTTTGGGTTGAGCTAAAGAGATACCAATCTCTTCCACTTTCTCGGGAGAATGAAGTTACATCTGTAGAGATTTCTCGAAACTTTTTCTTCTTCTCCAATCCCTTTCGAATTTTCTTTCAAGAGGCCCCCAGAAGCTTTGACTTTATGTTCGAGTCATAGCAAGGAAGATCTCGTGGAATGTTGAAGAGCTTTTGCATGGTTGGAAAACTTAAAGGACTTGCAAGCCAGGGATTCTACAAAGGTAGAGCTCTTACTCTCGTATTTATTACTTTTGTTTTAATTCGTAATAAAAATCAAAATGGTTCTCAATGCTTCTGATGCGTGGATGAAGAGTTCATTCCATCAGAGCCTATTGATTTTTATTTTGAATTAAAAATAGTACGGTGAATATTTGATTTCAAATCTTATATGTGATATATGTAATATTGTTTTGTAAAATTGATTGTTTTTGGCATATCGGTGTGTCATTAGATTTACGGATTTGTTAGACAAATGTATACGGTTAGGTTTATTCTAAATTGAAAAGAGATGGCGGCACGATGACCACGTTCATCAACTCACCTTAATTTTTTTACATTTGGAATTGTTCCAAAAGTAAAAGCCTACCTTTAGAATTTTTCTAAAAGAAAAATATGTATATTTGAAATTGTTCCAATACAAAAAGTTATAGATTTGAAATTATTCGGACAATTTTTATTAGGTTTCGAAGGTTCCAAAACCAAAGAGATTAAAATTTAATTTTAAATTGGAATTGTTCAAAAGTAATTTTTTTTTATTACATTTGGAAGGTTTCACAAGAAAGATTTCACAACCAAAGATGTTAAATTTCAATATTATTAAATTTGGAATTCCAAATATTTTCGTTTTGGAACAATTCCAGATATGCCGGTCAATTTTGCTTTGATGTATGTTTTAAATTAATTTATTGAATGTATAAAGTATGTTATTTAGGTTAAAATTTTATCCTAGGTTAAGCATAATCATGTATTTTAATCGAATTTTGGGTTGTGACACAAACCTTAAGCCCTGTCGATTCACATAGAGTAAATCATAATCGAATTTTTTTCTTCTAGTAAACCGTTGAAATGCCAAAATTCCATGTGCTTCTATGACCAACTACATCAGATTCTTTCACTAGAGCTAATTCCTCAACGAATGCTTCACAACTTTAGGAGCATTGCTCATATCAATAAGATCTATAAATTTCGTTTTAATATTCTTAGTCTTCGAATTTTCTCAAGAACCCTACTTGGATAACTTCCTTTGAAAGAGATTTTGGGACTCTGATGCTATCGGCCACGTGAATAAAAATCAAACTCAGAGTCGTGAGGATGGAAAATTACTCCATTCCTTCAAGATCTCAATCTTCGATGTCACGAAGAACCTTGACACTATTAACAAATTCCCTCATTTTCGTTTCAGAACCTTCTTTCTATCCAACCTACCACCTCTACTCTCGAAATGGGCCATGGACTTGAATCTACAAAATGAAAAGAATACTTCGAAGGATTGATATTGTAATAGTTAGTTAAATTTGAAAGGTAAATTTGATGAGATTAAAAAAATTAGAATTAAAATTTATATGGATAGAAAATTGATGTTAAAATTTTTAAAAATGAGCACTTATGCAAAATTCAATGATTGATTTAAACCAGAGCGAGCATCAAACTAATGAAAAAAAACCAGACTAATAAGTTGATTTATTGACAAAGTTGGTCAAATTAAAAGTATATTAGAAGTTACATGAAAATTGGTGTGTAGCATGAATTTTGATCCGAGAAGAATAAGTCGAAAGAGGAATTGTTATTATTAATATTAGGTATTAATGTTATATTGATATAAGAAAGGTGGATACAAATATAAGGTTGTGGTTGCAATGGGAACGGAAAATTGAAGGGTGGGAGTGGACATGTGTAGGAGAAAAAGGAGAGGAAATTGAGGGGAATTGAAGATGGCACGTGCGGAGGACATGGAAAAGTAAGTGCATGGAGGGATGTCAGATGGCGGAAATTATTAGCTTTCTTTTTACCTAACACTTGTAATGCCTCTAATTTTATGGTCATGGCCCTTTATTTAATGCCCATGTGTCCTATGTCTCTCCCCCACCCTGTTCTTTTTTTTTTTTTCGTTTAAAATATCGCATTATAAATATCATGCCGTATAATAGTATAATTTTTTTACAAGTTTTAATGCTTAAAATAAAACAACTTAGTTTTAGATCTTCTAACCAATATAATTGAAGCTCTTAACCTAACAAGCTGTAAGTTGTTAAAATTTTGATTAAATTATAAATTTAATCCTTTAACTTTAATTATATCTAAAAAAGTCTCTCAAATTTTAAAAAATATATAATAAGTATCTCAATATTTAAACTTTTATCTAATAATGTTTTTTTAATAAAGTTGATATGAAAATATTTAATATAAAATAGATTTTGTATTTGATTTTATGAATTTTAGAAAACATTGAGATTAAGGTCACAAGAGTAGTATTCATACGTTAAATTAAAAAGAAAAATCATTATCGTACAAAACCTTGCCTTTTCTTTTTGAAATTGAACTAAATAAAGTACAAAATGAAAAAAAAAAAAAAAACTTATGAACAAATAAAAAATAAACTAAGTAAACTTATTTTTTTAAAAATCCAAACCGTTCAAACATTAAATGATATGGTTTAAAGAAAAGGAGCATCTTGTGCATTCATGGGTAATAAAAGAAACATTTTTTAAACGGTTTTTGGTGGGATTTTTTTTTCATTAGAATATCCCATATAAACCCTTCTTCTGTACTTGTTTTCCCTTTTCAATTCAACCGTATGTAAATAAATATATTTATTAATATATATCAAAGCAAATAAGGGAGGATGGTCTGGTAGTAAATATATATCAAAGCAAATAATGGAGGATGGTCTTCTACTACCATATTTGAACTGAATTAATTCAAGTAGGATTAGCAAAGGTGTGAGCTACTGTGTTGTAGTATCTTGGAACAAAACCAAAACTTCAAAGGAGCCTATGTTGTAAATTGTCATAAGTTTTGATTTGATTTGGTTATTTGGATTAGATTTGATTTGGTTATTTGAATTAGATTTAGTCATTATATCGGGATTTGATATCGAAATTTGGGAGAGTTTTGGGTGTCACATTGCATTTGTTGAGTGACATATTGGTGAGAGTCTTTGTAGTGTTATAGTAAGGTATTCACTTGTAACACTTCGTTTATTAGTGATTGGTTGCTACCCGTGGATGTAGGGGAACTTTTTCTCTCCGAACCACGTAAATATCTTAGTGTTTTTTTGTGTAATTTCGTTCATTGGTGTTGTGAGTACATTTGTTCCGCTTTTGGCGCACAACAAGTGGTATCAAAGCCTAATTGTGGTATTTGGGGTATTGTGAAAGTTTTGGCCTCATCGACTACTAGACTTGCTCACAATTGTGCTTATTTTCTTTAAAATGGCATAATCATCTAGAATTAAATCACGGTGTGGATTGAGCTTTTTGAGTTCTAATCTCGAAGTAGAGAAATTTGATGGAACCAATAATTTTAGTGTTTGGCGAGGCGAAGTTAGCGATTTGCTGGTCATGCAAGATCTTGATGATTCTCTCCAAGAGGTGATGCCTAAAGACATGACAAGAAATTAAATCGGCAAGCTTGTGAAATTATTCGATCATGTCTTGGCAAGGACCAGAAATATCCATTTATGAAGGTAACCATGGCGAAAGAACTATGGGACAAGCTTGAGGCGAAATATATGCAAAAGAGTGTGGAAAATAAACTCTATTTGAAGAAGAAACTCTTCCGTTTTGACTACAAGAAAGGTATCTCAATGGCTGAGCATTTGAATGATTTTAACAAAATCATCACTGATTTGCTTAATCTTGATGTTAAGATTGATGATGAAGACAAGACGTTGTTGTTATTAAATTCTTTGCCGGAATCCTACGAGTTCTTAGTAACGACCCTACTACATGGAATCACTAATATTGATTTTGAAGATGTTTCAAATGCCTTAATAAATAATGAGATGCGAAAGAAGGAAAGGGAGACATATCAAGACTCTAGCTCAAATGTTCTCACTACTCGTGGAAGGACTTCTACTTGGCAAAGGAGCAAATGTGGAGAGTCCCGATCAAAGTCGAGAGGTAGATCTGATAATTGGAGAAAATTGATACAAATGAGTGTGCATATTGTCGACAGAAAGGTCATTGGAAGAAAGATTGTCCGATCTTAAAAGAGAAGGGGTCGAAGTCCAATGTGGTTAAAGATGACGACACTGATACAGATGATGCCTTGACAATCTCCCTATCAGTCAGCCAAACCAGTGAATGGATTCTTGATTCTGGGTGCTCCTATCATATGTGTCCCAACAGAGAGATGTTTTTGGACTTCAAAGAGTTCAATGGTGGAGTTGTCTATATGGGCAATGATAGTACTTGCAAGATGACGGGAATTGGCTCCGTACAAATCAAGATGTTTGATGGGGTTATACAGAAACTCAATGATGTGAGGTATGTCCCTGACTTGAAGAAAAATTTGATTTCCCTTGGCGTTTTGGATGCGAGTGGTTATCGTATCATTTTGAAAGGAAGGAATTTGAAAGTAGCTCGTGGAGCTTTGGTGGCAATTAAAGGAACTAGAAGAGGTAGCATATACTACCTCAACGGAACCACAATAATTGGGCATGCTACTGTGGCAAGTTCGAAAGAACAAGACATATCGAAATTATGGCTCATGAGACTTGGGCATGCTGGTGAGAAGGCTCTTCAGACATTGGTGAACCAAGGAGTCCTTAAGGGTGCCACAACTGGTAAAATTGATTTCTGTGAACATTGTATTTTTGGTAAACAAAAAAATGTGAAGTTTTGTACCTCTATATATCAAACAAAGGGCATTTTGGATTATGTTCACACTGATGTATGGGGCCTCACGAAGAATGTCTCATTGGGAGGAAAGAGGTGGTTTGTCACCTTTATTGATGACTACTCGAGACAGTTTGGATGTATCCCATGATGCACAAAAACAAGGTTCTCCAAATCTTCCTATGGAAGAAAATGGTAGAGAATCAGATGGACAGGAAAATCAAAAAGTTGAGATCAGACAACGGTGGAGAATATACTTATGATCCATTTCTTAAAGTATGCCGAGATGAAGGGATCGTTCGACACTTCACTGTTCCTAGTAAGCCACAACAAAATGGAGTTGTTGAGAGAATGAACTAGACATTAATAGAAAAGGTTCGATGCATATTGTCTCAAGCAGGATTGAGTAAGGCATTTTGGCTGAGGCTCTCAATTATGCAGTTCACTTGGTGAATCGTTTACCTGTTTCTGGAAATGGTGGGAAAACTCCGCTTGAGGTATGATCAGGTACTCTTGTTAGTGATTATGATAAATTGCATGTGTTTGGGTGTTTTGCTTATTATCATGTAATAGACTCAAAGCTGGATCCTAGAGAAAAAAAAAAAAGCCAAGTTTATGGGTTTTAGCAAAGGCGCGAAGGGCTATAGGTTATGGTGTCCAGAAACAAGTAAGATTGTTAATAGTCGAGATGTGACATTCGAGTCTGAAATGTTTTTGCAGGAAATTGAAAATAATGACGAGGCATTGAAGCAGGTGGAGAAGGTGGTGCTCTCTCCTGATATGGTTGCTCCTACTGAAGAACCTATTGATCAGGTAGATAATAACTCTGATGTCTTAAAACAGGAGGAACAAAGCCTTGTAAATGAAAGAGTGGAGGAACCTGAGTCCATCGCCAGGAATAGACCACGAAGGGAAATTCGAAACCTACAAGGTTTGATGATATGATAGCATATGCTTTCCCTTTGATTGATGAAGTTTCCAACAACTACAAAGATGCTATCTAGAGCCTAGATAGATTGCACTGGCAAGAGGCTATGAATCAGAAGATAGCATCATTGGAGAAAAATCAAACTTGGGATTTGGTACAACTTCCAAAAGGTAAGAAGGAAATTGGTTGTAAATGAGATTTTGCAAAAAAGGAAGATTCTTCTGGTATACGTTATAAGGCTCGACTTGTGGCTAAAGGCTATGCACAAAAAGAAGGTATTGATTACAATGAAATTTTCTTACCGGTGGTTAAACATTCTTCCATTCGAATTTTGTTGGCTTTGGTTGCTCAATTTGATCTTGAGCTTGTACAACTCGATGTAAAAACTGCCTTTTTGCATGGGGATTTGGAAGAAGAAATATATATGGCGCAACTGGTTGGTTTTCAAGTAGTTGGACAACAACATTTGGTATGCAGATTGAAGAAATCTTTGTATGGGCTGAAGCAATCTCCTCGCCAATGGTATAAAAAGTTTGATCATTTCATGGTAGAGCATATGTATACTCATAGTCAATTTAATCATTGTGTGTATTATCGGTGTCTTGATGATGGATCATTTATCTATTTGCTCTTATATGTTGATGATATGTTAATTGCTTCAAAGAGACAGGTGGAGTTTGATAAGCTCAAAGATCAGCTTTCTAAAACATTTGAAATGAAAGACTTAAGCAATGCAAAGAAAATACTTGGAATGGAGATAGAGCGAGATCGAAAAAAAGATACAGCCTGGTTGACTCAGTCTCAATATCTATGCAAGGTATTGACAAGATTTAGTTGGAATAATTCAACCAAACCCGTTGGTACTCCACTTGCTTCTTATATGGAGAATATTACTTATATGGAGAATATTCCTTATACAAATGTTGTTGGTGCTTTGATGTATGCTATGGTATGTACTCAACCTGATCTTTCACACGCAGTAAGCATGGTGAGTCGTTATATGCATAATCCTAGTAAAGAGCATTGGTAGGCTGTCAAATGGATTCTTAGATACATCCTTGGTACTATTGATGTTGGTATTAAGTTTCAAAAATAAAAAATATTTAATCTTGACAATCTTGTAGTTGGTTATGTGGGTTCTGATTATGCTGGTGATTTGGATAAGCGACGATCTACTATGGGTTATTTATTTACTATGGCTGGTGGACCTGTTTGTTGGCGTTCAACATTGTAGCCTACTGTTGCACTGTCTACCACCGAAGCAGAGTATATGGCAGTAACGGAAGCTTTTAAAGAAGGTATTTGGATGCATGGTTTGATCAATGACTTGAGTATTTTGCAGGAACATATAGATGTGTTTTGTGATAACCAGAGTGCTATTTGTTTGTAAAAAATCAAGTTCATCATGCTCGTACTAAACATATTGATGTTCATTTTCACTTTATTTGAGAAATTATTAGTGAAGGGGACATTCGTTTATTAAAAATTGGAACTACTGATAACCCTGTTGATATGTTGACAAAGGTGATCGCTCGTGAAGAGTTCTGGCATTGTTTGGATTTCATCAACGTTGGAAGAAAGGAGTAGTGCGTTGACGTGGTAGCAACCAACTTAGTTATCAACTTGGAGATCTTATGACAAGGTGGAGATTGTTGTAAATTGTCATAAGTTTTGATTTGATTTGGTTATTTGGATTAGATTTGATTTGGTTATTTGAATTAGATTTAGTCATTATATCGGGATTTGAGAGAGTTTTGGGTGTCACATTGTATTTGTTGAGTGACATATTGGTGAGAGTCTTTGTAGTGTGATAGTGAGGTATTCACTTGTAACACTTCGTTTATTAATGATTGGTTGCTACCGGTGGATATAGGGGAACTTTTTCTCTCCGAACCACGTAATATCTTGGTGTCTCTTTGTGTAATTTCGTTCATTGGTGTTGTGAGTACATTTGTTCCGCTTTCAGCACACAACAGAAGATTGGTTCGGATGTCATGTGATCGGCAACGACTTGTATTACATTATTAAAATGGTCCCTTCCTTCAAGAAGATTGTAAAGAATTAGTAAATGTAATTTAGAAACCACGTCCTTCCATATGAGTGTAAGCTTTTAAGTTCCTAATGAAATTTTGGGTTTTTAGACGTTGATATAGATCTTAAGATGTGTTAACGAACCTTTACCTATTGACTCTATTTATTTATTTTTTTTTTTTTTGTGAATTTTAGACTCGTATGTAAGACTCACTCTCGGTTAAATATGGCTCGTCTACCAAATTTCTCACTCTCGGTTAAATATGGCTCGTTTACCAAGGTGTTTATCCAAGGGGACTCCTTGTAGTCTTGTTATTGATAATGAAAGTTAAACCAATGTATTAAGTACCATGTTGATCAAAAGGTTATAAATTTCAACCCAACATCATCCTAAACTTTACAAGCTTCAATGACTCAATGATAGTGGAACAATGGTAGTTCTTAAGCTTTAATATCTTTTACTTTGGAAAAATATAAAGATAAAGTTCTTTGTGATGTGCTACCCATGCTTGCTGAAGACATATTGCTTAGCCGACCTTAACAATTTGATAGGATTGTCATGTATGATGTTATTTGAACAAGTATTCTTTTATAGAAGATGGTAGAAAAACCAATATTATACCTTTGAGTTCTGCAGATGTTTTGTTGGAGTTGGAGGGGTTAGAGGGCAATGTTTTCACAAAAAAAACCATCTTTGTACATATGTACAAGGAAGAATTTTTGGTCTCCAACGATAACAACTTGTCTTTGCCTAGGCTAGACGATATGTTTGACGAATTGCATGGTTCATCTCTATTTACAAAAATTGATTTGAAATCTGGATATCATCAAATTAGAATGCTTGTAGGAGATGAATGGAAATCAACTTTCAAAACTAAGGTTGTATTGTATGAATGGCTTGTTATGCCTTTTTTGTACATTTGTTATGCGCTTAATGAATCACTTTCTGAAAGAACATTTGGGAAAGCATGTTGTTGGGCGTTTTAATGATATTTTAATTTATTCAAAGACTTTGCATGAGCATGTAGAGCATGTTAAGTCAATTTTGATTACGCTTAAAAAAGAGAAACTTTATGCTAATTTTAATAAATGTAATTTTTGCATGGAAAAACATAACGTTCTTGGCTCCATAGTTAGTAAAAATGGAATAGAAGTAGATGATGAGAAAGTTAAAGCAATCAAGGATTGACCAACCCAAAAAAATGCGAGCGAAGTTTGGAGTTTTGATGGGTTAGCTAGCTTCTATAGGAGATTTATAAAAGATTTTAGAACCATATGTTGTAGCACCATATGTTGTAGCACCATAGCTGCACCATTGAATGACTTAGTGAAAAAGAATGTTTTTTAAATGGGTGGATATGCAAGAGAAGGCAGTAAATGAGCTTAAGAAGAAATTAACCAATGCACTATTACTTGTCTTATCCAACTTTGATAAAACTTTTGATAATGAGTGTGATGCAAGTGGTTTGGGTATAGGTGTTGTTTTGATGCAAGATGGAAAACGCTTAATGTATTTTAGAGAAAAACTAAATAAGGCAGCATTGAACTATCCTACCTATGATAAAAAATTGTTTGTTTTAGTTCGCACATTGCAGATGTGACAACACTACTCATGGGCCTAGAGAATTTGTGATCCACTCTAATCATGAAAGCTTGAAGTATCTTAAGGGTCAAGCAAATTGAATCATAGGCATGCAAAGTGGGTGGAGTTTATTGAAACATTTCCATATGTCATCAAATATAAGCAAGGTGATGATTTTTTATTCGAGGACGAATCATTTTGAAGAGGGGAAGATGATAAGGATCATGGTATTCCAAATGTTCCAATTGGACCAATTACACGATCCATAGCCGCAACAAGCATTCATTCTTCATCTACAAAATTGGATAGACTCGGTTCAACCATTATTTTATGTGTTACAAGCTGATTTGATTGAGGAAGGACCAATTGGAGCTTTAGAAGTGAATATTTGCACGGTTAAAGTAGCGGATAAAGTTGCTATAAATTGTACTTGATTAATAAGTTGTTAAAAAAATTTATTTTATTATTATTAATTTCATAATTCTTGTAAGAGTTCAAAGTTTTTTTTTGTGTAAACTATAAATACCCACAAATTATTATGTAAAAGACACGTCGAGGAATGAAATTGAGATCTCAAACGGAGACTTTTACCCTATAAATTTGAGTATCAACTTTGTCATTTTTAAGTTTGAAGCCATTCTTGCAGTAGATTACATCTGAGTCATTCAATCAAACATTGATCAAGTTTGATTATAGAGTGACTCAATTTAGAAAAAGGTTCTAAATATGTGTTAATTTCTTTGATCCAGGGTTCTTACTTCAACAAAAGCTTGGAGACTCAATTTAGAACAAGGTTCTAAATCTTGCTCCTAGATCTTTGATTGTGAGAGATAATCTAATTCTAGCCTTATTTCTTGGTTCATCCGAATTTTGTATAAGGAGGGGTTAATTTCTTTGATCTCAGGGTTCTTGCTTCAACAAAAGCTTGGATCGTTGAGCTGGGGATTAAGGTTGCCTTATCATTGGTTTAGATTATGAAACAATTGCCATAGTAGAATCTAATTTATGATTGTGAGACTCCTTAGGTGAACTAAAATTCAGATAGCAATGTTAAGCTAGTATCAAGAGATCGTAGTAGCTTCGACCTAGGCCAATCAAGTAAGTGACCCTACTATCGGTTCGATTGGAAGAATTATCTTATGTATGATGACACATGCCAATTGATCCCTACTTGTGTCATGTATGTTGATATGATATGTTATGACTATGTAATATGTTATGATGATGTGATATGCTATGATGCTATGATATGTTATGATGATGTAATATGCTATGATGACATGAGATGTATGACGAGCTCGCCTAGTGGGTCCATGTATGCGTGTGTGGGCCGTGTGTAGAAGTACTACACATCCAATTCTACTTGGACTATAAAGTAGAGATCAATGTCATGATGTTTTATGAAAGGATAGGTCTCATCATGATTGCATGTAATTGCATTTTTCGATCCTAACAGTGGGGCTATTTACTGAGTATTTCTTTAAACATTCAAGCTACGTGCTACTTTTTTTTCTTCAAATAAAGGCAAGACACCCTTGTATGAATGACGACGTCACTGTGCAAGTCATGGAAATGAAGTTAGGATAATTGTATTTTCTATTTAAGTTGTAGCCCTTAGGTTAGGTTGGAGTATTTTCATAAATTATTGTTATTTTGATTTCGGTTATTATGGTTAACATCACTATTATCTTAATTCTAAATGAATTTTGGAAACGTTTGATTCTACAACAACGTTTACATGTCATTGTTCTAAATAAATTTCCAACATATTAGGCATGTTATGTATGTAGTGGCATCTCTATTTTATTAGAAAAATAGGATTGTTATACTTGAAGTAACACTCAGTTCGACGGTCATGAATACTCATGTCCCTAACTTAACACTTAGCGTATTGGTCAGGGAATTCTGCTAGGTGTAGTAGACTAGTAGGGGGACATGCCCTCCAATCCTATCATCCATCCAACTATTGGTGTATGTGAGACCTAATTGTTATTAGAGTTCATTTCTCGAACTCCTAACGGTTCCATACAAATCACATATTATGATAGAAACATAAAATAGAATCAAACAACATACATCACGAAATTGAAGCTCAAATTCACAATTTTTGGATTAACTTTTTATCTTTCGTTTCACACTTGAGTTCATTCTTTAGATGTTCTTTCTTCAAATGTGTCCATAGACAAGTAGGCTCGATCTTTGGAGTCCAAAACATCCTTTAGTTCCTGCCTAACTCAATCCAAAATCCTCGAACCACAAATTCCACTTCCTGAAAATATGAGTTTCTTCTCAGCTTAATCCTTCCTCTTTTTCCTTAATATGAGGCCAATAAAAGGTACCTCCAACATCGCTTGGATTAGTATCATACGTGGTTTCTCCCTCATCTCCAACCTCTACAAGTTTCGTCGATGATATTTTACTTGTTCAACGCGTATTATCTTTAGTCGCACCTGTTGCATGCTAAAACTCTTGTTTTGTATCATTCTATTGTTTTCCTTTATTTCTTTCATGATATATAGTTCTTTTTTTGTATTTCTTAATTGTATGACGTTTCGGCATAATCATGTTTACATCTAGTAGACTTAAAATGCCTCAAAATATATTACAGTGAGATGCGACTAGTCGTCAATTATTCATCCTCAAAATTATATCTTATATAAGTCGTGGAATCCATCCATCTAAACTAACAACTTTTTTTTTTTCACTTATTGCATGCTAAAACTCTTGTTGTTTTTTTTTTAGTTAGATATATTTGAATAAGAATGAATAAGAATGAATGAATTTGAAAATTTGAAAACTTAAATTCTTATAATATAAAGAAGTATGGTTTAATTTCACATTCTTGTAAACTCGAATAAAGGGTGGAAATGTAATTTTGAAATGCACACAATAATTATGTTCAAGATCAATTCCTCATCGAACCAGATTTTTAATCCTTACCGTTTGAAACTGTCTAGTATTAGAGGTAGAATAGATCGTGGTTCCAATTTAACCCGTCACCGGTGTGTGTGACAGTAAATAAGTGGGGCGTGGGACCCACCAATTTATATAATGGCGCCATCAAATGCTTCCGTTTACAAATTCTCCTATCGTCCCTCAAACAGAGACCCCACCATATGTAGTGCGAAACAGTAAGCCAAGAAAAAGAACACTAACATTTATATCCATTCACACTTTTCTTTCCTAAGTCTATGAATTTTCAGGTTTCTTTAGATTTAGTGTAATTAATAAAATTATAAGTATTATTTGATGTTTATGCACATCGAATGTAACATAGAGTATAAATGAACACACTTACCAAAGTTCAAGCCTTAAATTAATATAATTATTAAGTTAAGATTTTAATTGATACAATATTTCATTTTTAAAAACATATTTTTTCCAATACATATCTCCATATTTAATGATTCCGAACGTATATGAAAATCATGATTTGCCAGCAAAAAAAATGCTTTAAATATTTTACAAAAATTAGGTTTTAAATGGAATTTTATTTTAATTTATCATGTGATTGAGAGAGATTCGCGTCTAATCTGGATATATGCTCTCTTGATTTTGATACTAAAAGGTTTAATGGTTATAAATTTGAAAATATATGAAGTAAAATTTGATATTGTAACTTAAATTTTAAAAATTTAGGGAAAAAAGAAAAATAATAAAGCAGCCCGAAGGGTTGTGCGGAGTGGTCGTGATCAGTATAACCATCAACATCACCGTCTCTGCGAGACACGGTATGTTACAGACGCAGTCACTTTCTCTCTCTAACTCCACAGCTCTCTTCCACTCTCTCTGTTTTCATACTCTTAAACCACAAAGAAAACCAACCAATTCTGAGGAGAGAGAGAGTGAGATATGGTGAGGAAATGCAGAGGAGTAGCAGAGATTGCAGTAATGGAGGTCGACTTAAGGACTACCAGACCTCCACCTGACTTGGATGATGTACCACCTTCCGCCAACAAGAGGAAGATCGCAGCCGAAACAAACTTTGAGTTCTCGACAACGACAACCTCGTTTGTCAAGCTCCGGAGCCGGCGACGCCGCGTTGTTTTGCCGGAGAATTCGGTCCCTGCACCGCCGGCGGAGAATACGCTTCTGCTACCGGGTACAACGTCGACGAAGGAGAAAAGCTCTATTAGCCCGACCTCCGATGATGATGCGTCCACTTTTGCCTGCTCAAGTAACGGCTGCAGCGAGATTGTTGAAGAGAGCAAGTTCGTAGATCTGGAGGTGACAATATTTTGTCTGTTTTTGTGACTTCTGAAGTCTCTAATGTTTTTTATTTGGTTTGTTTCTGAATGTTGTGTGTTCATATTATTTTTCTGCAGGATGAGAAAGATGAACACGGATTCGCGTACAAATCCAGCCGAGAAAGGTTATTAATCTGGCACGAGCTTCTTAATTTCCTACTGATCTCGATCTGAAATTGTTGAATCTTCCTTGTACGCGAAAATTTTTAATTCAAAATTCGAAGAAAAAGTGCTTCAGAAACGGACTTCACCTCCATTAAACTAATTAATTAATTGTTTCCGTTTGTGATTTTAATTCCTCTCTCTCTCTCTCGCTCTCTCGCTCTCACGACTCTCATAAATCTCCACACTCTGTTCTTTCTTTTCATCAACTTGCAGGAGGGAGACGACTCCGTCTAGCCAATTCCGTCCAACACAGTCCGGCGATATGGAGTCTCCGGCAGGGAAAAGCGAGGCAACTTCTTCCGGTAATAGATCTTTGTCTTCGGTGAAGATGCCAGCAGAATCGGAGCTGGAAGCATTCTTCATCGCCGCTGAGAAAAACATACAGAAATGTTTCACTGAGAAGTAAGTTTAATGGAGCTACAGTTTCTTCGAATTTTCCTGTAGCTATGAAAGAAATTAACAGAGTTGGAAAAATCTGAACACAACTGCAGGTATAATTACGATATTATTGAGGATGTTCCCTTGGAAGGACGTTACGAATGGGTTCGATTAAATATTTGATGTACCTTCTTTGTAAACTTCCCTCTCCTTCTCTTCTTTTTCCTGCTAATTTTGTACAGTTAGCGTTCTGATCTCTATCATCTTGTAAAAGTAGAAAACTAAGTTAATTTATTCTTCGTACCGTTCTTCGTAGAAAAAGAAATTGTAAATTGTTGAGATATGATTCAAAGTATTCAAAATGAAGATATGATTTGAAGTAGTTGAGATATGATTCAAATATTCAAGCTACCAAGATTTTAGGAGATTGTTAGTAGATTTGAATTTATCTAGATTTGCATGATTTACTATTTATGGTCCACTGTATTAGCTATAAATACTGGAATTGTGTAACCCTCCAACTCCAACCATTGAGTCAGTAGACAATAATAAAGGATTGCAGCTTCTATCTATTTTATCCATTCCTATCTCTTTCACTATCCCCTTTCCAACAATTTTGGTATCAGAGCCAAGTTCGTTCAACACGAGGGCGAGTGATTATTTTCTTTTCCAAAACAAAAATGGCAGTAGTTGGTTTTTCTTTCTTTACACCATTGTTGCCAATCTTTAATGGTGAGAAGTATGAGTGGTGGAGCATCAAGATGAAGACCTTGCTCAGATCGCAGGAGCTATGGGACTTGGTGGAGTACGGGTTCATTGATATATCAGAACCCACAATTGAAGAAAAGGAGACACTAAGCGAAACCAAGAAAAATGATGTCAACGCTCTATTCATTATTCAGCAAGCAGTTCATGAGACTATCTTTTCACGAATTGCAGCAGCAACCACATCAAAACAAGCATGGTCAATTCTACAGAAGGAGTTTCAGGGAGATTCAAAAGTCATAACAGTGAAATTTCAATCTTTAAGACGTGATTTTGAAACTCTGCTCATGATGAATGGCGAATCAATTGCTGATTTTTTGTCCAGAACAATGGCAATAGTCAGTCAGATGCGTACCTACGGAGAGAAAATTTCAGACGAAACAATTGTTGCAAAGGTGTTGAAAAGCTTGACTCCAAAGTTTGACCATGTGGTGACTACCATAGAAGAAGCTACTAAGGATCTATCAATATTCTCCGTTGATGAACTGATGAGTTTGCTTCAGGCTCATGAGTCAAGAATCAATAAATCATCAGAAAGAAATATAGAAAAGGCACTACAAGTGAAGTCAACCAACAACGAAGGCAACAAAAGAGAAAATATAGAAAATGCACTACAAGTGGAGACAGCCAACAATGAAGGCAACGAAAAAGAAAATGTTTGTTTAGCAAGTAGAAGTTGTGGAAGAGGAGGATTTCGCAGCTTCCATGGCGATCGTGATAACAGGGGTAGATGGAGAAGTGATGGACAGAGACAATTCAATGAACAAAGAAATGTCATACAATGTTACCATTGCAGAAGGTATGGGCACACAAAATCTGATTGTTGGTATAAAAATCAACTAATGAATTTTGCAGCAGAGAATGGAGAAAAAGAAAAGTTGTTTATGGCATGCATGGATACGAATCCAAAAGAAGGTAATTTATGGTTTGTTGATAGTGGGTGCTCGAACCATATGACAGACATCAAATCTTTATTCCAAGAGCTTGATGAGACGCAAAGAATCAAGGTGCAACTTGGAAATAAAAAAGAGATGCAAGTTGAGGAAAAAGACACGGTGAACGTCAAAACCAGTCATGGTAAGATAAAACTCTTTGATAGTGATATAAAAGAGATTACAGTTGAAGTTTCTATCGATGAAGAGACAAGAGTCAACTCCAATGCATCTCCCAGTGGATCCACTGCGACACAAAGTGTGTCAAATTCATCATCTTTAGAATCACTAAACAGCAATTCTTCTCTTGAAGAACTTTTAGATGAGACACCTCCAAGGAAGTATAAATCTTTAGCTGACATATATGCATCATGTCAATTTGCTCTTACTGTTTCAAACCCTATGAATTTTCAAACCCTATGAATTATGAAGAAGCAACTGAAAAAGAAGACGGGAAGAAAGCCATGGCAGTAGAGATGCAGTCCTTTAAGAAAGATGAAACATGGGATATGGTTGACCTACCAAACGAAAAGTTTTATGGAGATTTACAAGAAGAGGTTTATGTAACACCGCCAGAGGGATTCATAAAGGAAGACAAAGAAACAAAGGTATACAAGCTGAGACAGACAATGTACGGATTAAAGCAGACGTACTTACGAAGGCCTTGTCAGAAGAAAAGCTCTATACTTACATCGGCAACTTTGAATCATGAGGGAGTGTTGAGATATGATTCAAAGTATTCAAAATGAAGATATGATTTGAAGTAGTTGAAATATGATTCAAATATTCAAACTACCAAGATTTTAGGAGATTGTTAGTAGATTTGAATTTATCTAGATTTGCATGATTTACTATTTATGGTCCAGTGTATTAGCTATAAATACTGGAATTGTGTAACCCTCCAAGCATTGACAGTAGACAATAATAAAGCATTGCAGCTTCTATCTATTTTATCCATTCCTATCTCTTTCACTATCCCCTTTCCAACATAAATTCCTTAGAATTAGGATTATCCCCTTTCCAACATAAATTCCTTAGAATTAGGAAGAACTGAACAAAGAAAATTCTTATTCGTGAAGATGATGAGCGAGCATCTAAAGTTCGCCAGTTTGCAATTCAGGGTTTCAGTTCTTCATTCTGGTACGATTCCCAGCCTGAAAATTCGTCCTCATCTTTTTTGTTTTTCTATTTGAAATTTAAATTTTAGTTATATTTGTCCTTTTGTTTACATGATTCTGTTTCTTATGCTCTTTTGTATCTCTTTCTTCTTCCTTTTGATTCATTTTCTTTCGTATTTTATCTTCGCCATGCACATAGTGTTAAAGCATTTTTAAAGCACTCATCGTGGAATTAAACCTCATGTTCTTCTTATGTTTCCCTTCCCATCTGTTTTGTTCATAGATTAGACACAACCCAAAAGAGAAAATGAAGAGAAAAAGGATGAAAGAATAATTTACGAATTACAGCACAACCCAAAAGAGAAGGATTTTTCTGTTATACCGACGGTATATACGCAATGAATTTTGGAGGGGAGGGGTGGTCCTGGTTTATTCCATTATTGGGAGTTTAATTTATTTTATTTTTAAAAAAAGGGATTTTAAGAATTATTTAATTTGGCGGTGACGGGTGAGTTTTGGGGGCATGGGGTGTAGGGAAAGCCAATTGTAAAAAGAGAAGGATAAAGTTGCACATGGAATTAGATTCCCTGACATGCCCAATGTGGGAGAGCAAAGAAAAAACCGACTCCCTTTTTTCCTTTTATTTATTTATTTAATAAAAAAAAATCAAAATAAAGAATGAAGGTAAAATATACTGAGCGAGTGTTGCTTTCTGTTACGTTTTTAATGATTGCAAAGGATTTCTTCTGGGTATGATCTGTTGCATGTTTCATGTAATTCCGTGACAAATATCTTCCTTCTTATTTATTTATTTATTTTTCATTTTCTTGTGTTCAAAATAATTTCATAATTTTTTTTCATGTAGTAGAATGCATTTCTAAAAATGTCACCATTTTTTTTTTTAAGAATTGATAGTATTGTTTTTACTTAGAATTATATTAAAGATAACAAAGGAAAATTATAAGTGGTCTCTCGATAATAAAAATTTAACTTTAGCAATGTTTAATATATATCAAATTTGGGTGGCAATATTTAGAATTAGAAACTTTATTTAAAAAAAAAAAAAAAAAGTTAATAATTCAAAAATATATTATATATTTTTTTAATTTTAGAGACAACTCAAGGCTCCACCATTTTTATAACAAATTGATTTTATTTTTATTTTTTTCTTTTCTGGCAAATTTTTTACTTCAATTTTAATTCAAACATTTCATATCTTTAAGAATATTTGAATTTTGACTAAATTCAAAAAAAGAAAAAGAAAAGAAAAAGAAAAAAGAAATAATGCTACTTGATTATTATTAAAAGATTACAAAGAGATTTTTAAAATAACTTTTTAGTCTCAAAATCTATTTCTTAATTATAAAATATTTAAATTCTTAACTAAGTATTTTTTTAAAAAAAAATTAAAGTTCTTAAACCTATTTTATCTTTTAAAGTTTTTAATTGCCTTTTAAGAAATAGATAACTCAAAATAATGTTTAAGTTAATATAAGCTTAATTTTTTAAAGTAAAAAAATACAAAATCAAACGATTATCAAAATTTCCATTACAGATAATTTCAAAAATTGAGGAACTATGGAAGATTCATGGACTTATTACTTTTAGTTATAGTATTTAAAAACTTTGAAATTTGATTTGCATTCTTTTGCAATTTAAAAATAAAATTTTGTGACACTATGAAAACTATTTTTTACTTAAATTTTGGTGACAAAAAAAAAAAAAAAAAAAAGTTAACAAGGGGAGCATTGGAGATAGCTAGAAATAAAACTTGTAAGGCTCATGTTTTTTTATTCCTTTATTTTATGCTTAGAACAATCTTTAGTGGAAATGGTATAATACTAAAATGAGAACAACTTTCTGAACTAGTTAATGATCCTTGTCTCAAAGAAGGAAATAAGTGTCAATGGTAACACCTATGGAAAATGACACGAAAATGTCCCAGAAATGATGTGCCGCGATTGCCAGCAATAGGCGGGCAGATTCCAGCCTTGTCACTGTCGCGAATACCTCATCGAAGTTCACTCCTTACTTCTGGACGTAGCCCTTCACCACCAAACGGGCCTTATGTTTCACAACTTCTCCCTCTTCGTTACGCTTCAGTTTGAAGACCCATTTGAGCCCTATGGCTCGGTGTCCCGGCAGCATGTCCTCAAGACTCCACGTTTTGTTCTCAGTGATGGACATCATCTCCTCCTGCATTGCCTTCAGCCAACATGAGTTCCTTTCTGCTTCAGCGAAGGTGTTCGGTTTATCTACGCTGATGGCATGCAGTTCGGCCACCTCTTGTTCGAGCTCGTGCACCACCAGTCCAGGTGGTTCACCTCCTCCCACTAGGTCTTCCATCCTCCAGTACCTGGCCACTAGATCATCATCGTGATCGACATCCAGCATCGAATTCGCAGTCTGTGGTGTTGCAAACTCCACTGGTTTAGGGGGTGTAGCTGCTGGCGGCGGTGACGGTTCCCAATGCTGTGCTCCTCCTTCTCTCAGCTTGGTGACGAGGTACACTGTAACACCCCAAAAAATGAAGGAAAGCCAGCTAGCAAGACCCAAAGGATCCAAGGAAGGAAATTATGAGGATTAAGCAAGGAAAGGGGTCTTAGTAAGTCATTTCTAAACCCTAAGAAGTAATCTTAAGGACTCAAGACCTTTGGAGAAGGATTGGGAATGAAAGTGTAAGCGAAAAGGGCAAAAAGGTCATTTTCCCAATTATCAAAGATCTTTCTGGATTTTTAATTCCTTATCTAAAAGGAATTTCAAGATGTTCAAGAAGGGAAAAATGACCAACAAGGGGTGACAAATTTTTAGAAAAATTATGGATTTTTCAGGAAAATAATATTAAAATATTCGAAAAGTAGAAAATTACCATAATACCCCTGGAAGAATGGATAATTACGAAAATGCCCCTCTGATCAGAATTAGAGCATTTACAGTGACCATCTGAGCAAAATCTCTCGAAACTCAAATATCAGCCGTTGGATCTTCCCCAAAATTTGATATGATCTAGAAGATAGACATATCATCACATCCAGTGGCTAGGATTCAAAACCAAAGTCGGTGAGTCTCTGATCATTGTAGATATTTCCAACGGATTTTTCAAAAAATCCAACCGACAGTTCACGATGATTCTGGAGCTCCCAATATCGGTTTAAGTTTCCCCTATAAATTCTGAAGTTGAGGCAATCGTTTGGAACAAGAATCGAGCAAGGTTGAATTTCCAGTCGTTGACAAGAAGTGCTTAGATTTTGGGTCTCCTACTCTCGGGTTTCTTCTAAATTCGAGAGAATTCTCCACCATTTCCTTTCAAACTTGTTACTATAGCTTCTAAACAAGATTACCCACAAGTTCTATGAAGGAATGGAGAGCTTAAACGTCGTAGAACAAGATACCCAAGAGATCAAAAATTGGAGGTGTCGAGTAACTTGCAGACCGAGAGTGGTTTCTCAAAATTAAGATCCCGCACTCAAAGTCGTTCCTCCAAACCAATTCCTTTATCTTGAGTGCGGGATCTTAATTAGGGTTTAGGGTTTAGGGTTTAGGGTTTAGGGTTTAGGGTTTAGGGTTTAGGGTTTAGGGTTTTAGGGTTTAGGGTTTAGGGTTTAGGGTTTAGGGTTTAGGGTTTAGGGTTTAGGGTTTTTAGGGTTTAGGGTTTTAGGGTTTAGGGTTTAGGGTTTAGGGTTTAGGGTTTAGGGTTTAGGGTTTAGGGTTTAGGGTTTAGGGTTTAGGGTTTAGGGTTTAGGGTTTAGGGTTTAGGGTTTAGGGTTTTAGGGTTTAGGGTTTAGGGTTTAGGGTTTAGGGTTTAGGGTTTAGGGTTTAGGGTTTAGGGTTTAGGGTTTAGGTTTTAGGGTTTAGGGTTTAGGGTTTAGGGTTTAGGGTTTAGGGTTTAGGGTTTAGGGTTTAGGGTTTAGGGTTTAGGGTTTAGGGTTTAGGGTTTAGGGTTTAGGGTTTAGGGTTTAGGGTTTAGGGTTTAGGGTTTAGGGTTTAGGGTTTAGGGTTTAGGGTTTTAGGGTTTAGGGTTTAGGGTTTAGGGTTTAGGGTTTAGGGTTTAGGGTTTAGGGTTTAGGGTTTAGGGGTTTAGGGTTTAGGGTTTAGGGTTTAGGGTTTAGGGTTTAGGGTTTAGGGTTTAGGGTTTAGGGTTTAGGGTTTAGGGTTTAGGGTTTAGGGTTTAGGGTTTAGGGTTTAGGGTTTAGGGTTTAGGGTTTAGGGTTTAGGGTTTAGGGTTTAGGGTTTAGGGTTTAGGGTTTAGGGTTTAGGGTTTAGGGTTTAGGGTTTAGGGTTTAGGGTTTAGGGTTTAGGGTTTAGGGTTTAGGGTTTAGGGTTTAGGGTTTAGGGTTTAGGGTTTTAGGGTTTAGGGTTTAGGGTTTAGGGTTTAGGGTTTAGGGTTTAGGGTTTAGGGTTTAGGGTTTAGGGTTTAGGGTTTAGGGTTTAGGGTTTAGGGTTTAGGGTTTAGGGTTTAGGGTTTAGGGTTTAGGGTTTAGGGTTTAGGGTTTAGGGTTTAGGGTTTAGGGTTTAGGGTTTAGGGTTTAGGGTTTAGGGTTTAGGGTTTAGGGTTTAGGGTTTAGGGTTTAGGGTTTAGGGTTTAGGGTTTAGGGTTTAGGGTTTAGGGTTTAGGGTTTAGGGTTTAGGGTTTAGGGTTTTAGGGTTTAGGGTTTAGGGTTTAGGGTTTAGGGTTAGGGTTTAGGGTTTAGGGTTTA